>NC_136526.1:44425888-44458388 GCF_053919585.1 Euprymna scolopes | reverse complement strand
TAAAGTCATTGTGCGTGTGTTCCATTATCTAACAAGTAGGGCCACACCCAACAATGAGAACTCAAGGGAAGGACGCAAAGGACATCTTGCTTGTAACGCGGGAAACGTATGCGCGTTGTCTCTGGTCTCTACCCAAAATGGTGGTTTTTTTCTTCACTTTCCTCTCATGTCGGGAAGAAGTTTCAAAGCCCTGTTATTATTATCTAACTTTCAAAGATGGACTCGTTTTACTGTATCAACCGAATTCTAATGAAACTTAAAACATCTGAAAACATCTGAAACAACAAAACCTTTCTTTATTTATGGGATGTTTTTACCTAATTGATATATAAGATTGTTGCAAAATTTATGTAGTTTTTTCACGTTCAACTTCAAAGGATCATAACTCCTTTTATAATAAACTTTATTAATCGAAATAAGAACGATTAGAATCGACACAGTTTTTTGGCATAGAAATCAAGAGTTCTGGAAGCGATGATATCATTGAAGGCTGATTCTGAATCATCTCGGCTTTTGAAGTTATTTTATTTTTTTTTTTTTGTGCAGGAAGTTGTCAAAATGAATAAACTATGAGAATAGAAAAATTTCCAGCATCTATTGAGACATTGCAAGCCTGGCTTTGTTCTATCGTTATTTTCCTGACAAGTGCATGTCTGCGTTTCTATTTATGGCCCCTTTTTGCGAAACTTTCACAAAAACACTCGTCTACCTACAACCACTGTCAACAATTTCCCCCACTCTCTATCTGTGCCTAAATCAAAACGTAAATTCCGTTAACACAGTGTCTTTGCTACAACTGCCCCCCCCCCTTGGACGACATCTTCAAGTCCAATGTAAACAAGTTCTTGTTTAATCGTCCCCTTAAATAATCAAATTCCACCCAATTTCTACCACTAACGCTGATCACCGTACTCGCATTAACCTTATCCCTGAGTGGCTTCCGGGCCTTGATAAGTGGTGATCTCTGTGTAAAAAAAAAAAAAAACCTTTATCCTCGAGTGGCTTCCTGGCTTTGATAACTGGCGACTCGTTGTAAAAAAAGCTCTACTTTTTTAGTAACCCTAATTAATAAGGTTTCGGCATTGTGTTTTATTTATTCCAATTTCAGCGAGAGAAATATTGTTTGTTTGTTTTTAATAGATATTTTCTGATGTGCATTTCCTTGTATATTTTTGTTCGAACCGGAAGTAATGCACATATCCGACATGATCTTACATTTCCGTTTTATTCTAGTCGCTTAGCGTTCACATCTGGTAGTCAGAGATTGTGCAAATGAGAAATCGGACTAGAACATAACATGTATCATAACCCTGAACAAGGACTTGGTTGCGATTATATAATTCCCGAACTAAAAGGTTTTGTTTTGAAACGCTAATGTCAATGCATATACTAAAAGGTTGTGAATAGGAATGACGTCATAGAAGAGCGATTGGATTCGAGTTAAAATGTCAATTTGGTTCCAGCGACAGAAGGTGAAGAGGTACACCAACAATACCTCCCCCCCCTTATATATAGCGATAATATTTTAACATAACCATCCGATGCGAGCTGTACTTTATGCGCCTCTCTTTAATGGCAAGATTTGACACCGGGTCGTTTTAAAGGGGCAACAACGCCTCAACTACACGCAATTTCCACAACATAAAAACGTTCTCGTTAAGCCCGAAGTTAAGCGAGGATGAGTCTAATTAATACTAGATGGGTGACCAGAGACCATGTGTGAGAGGACATATATATATATATATATATATATATATATATATATATATAGACCATGTGTGAGAGGACATATATATATATATATATATATATATATATATATATATATATATATGTGTGTGTGTGTGTGTCCTCTCACACATGGTCTCTGGTCACCAATCTAGTATTAATTAGACTCATATATACATACATACATATATATATATATATATATATATATATATATATATATATATATATATATATATATACAACAAGCGGTATATATACTCTGAAGCCGAAAACAACATAACTTCATTGAGCTTGTTATTTAAAACAATTATGATGATATTATGAGGGATAAAAATTTTAAATATATATTTTTATATATGAACTCAGTAGTAGTATATATATATGTATATATATATATGTATATATATATGTATATATATATATATATATATATATATATATATATATATATATATATATATATACTAGCAAAAGTACCCGTCGTTGACTGGGTTCAAAAACAGCGTACAGAAAATGGACTGTGATTTACGAAAGTATGATAGGTTATGAAAAGGAAGGGTTGTAAAGAGATAGCTTCGAATTTGGGGGTATCAAAACCAAAGCAAAATATGATGAAAGTAAAAATAAAATAGATAAACCCTATAATTTATTATACCATACCTGTTCACACTGAAACACTTATCACAGTATTCTGTTTTTTTTTTTATATTAAAAACCTTGTTAAACTTTGTGACATATTTCCATTCTATGGAGGTCAGGCGCGAACGAACACCCCATAATTTTATTATACCATATTTCTTCAAACTGAAACATAATTATCAAAGTATACTTACGCAGATAGATATGAAAAGTCTTTATTAAAGTTTGTGCCTATTTCCATTCTATGGAGGGCAGGCGCGCACACAGACCCCACAATTTTATTATACCATCCCTATTTAAGTTAAAACATACTTATCAAAGTATTCTTATGTATATCTATATCAAAAATACTTGTAAACGTTTTCTTTTAATTGTTAAATTTTTTATTTCCATACTTTGTGGACCAGGCGCGAACAATTTTAATGAACCACCGTTCTGCCAGATCAAACATACCCATTCCTGTGGCTCGATACATTTTCTAGCATTATATGTTAAAATAGTCAACCATATAGGAGCCTATTCGTGACAACACACACACACATACAGACATTCAGCTTTATATTATAGATATAATATATATATACTAGCAGGGGCGCCCGGCGTTGCTCGGTCATAAAATACGCTTAAATATGATATTTTAATTTACTCAGATTTCGTATTCATTATCATAGAGTTAATTCAAAAGTAAAAAGAAAATATATGATTTAAATGTCATCAGCTGGAATCGAAACCGAAACCAAAATTGATAATGGGGGGGGGGCATTAAAAATTATGGCGATCATTAAAAAAAGAAAGAAAGAAGAGGAAAAAAAGGAAGCACAGAAATAAAGGAAAAGGTAAAAAAAAAAAAAAGAAGGAAGGGAATAGGAAAGAGCAGATAAGAATTACGGAGATACATATAACAATATATAAAAAAGGTGATATGTACCACGAATTTGGTGGACAGGATTCATGCAAAGACAAGCGGATGGGATTAATAATGCATTTTCAAAACAGATTTCGGGTTTTTCCTGTACTGGATTTTACCATCTTTCCCACTGGATTTTTATCATTTTTTTCTCCCTTTTTTTTTTTCGTTTCTTGCTTTCTCAATATCCTTGAATCTGTTAAATGACTTTTTCACGCAAGTATGATAAACTTTATATTATTTGTTTACTGTGATGCATTAATCTGCAAAATTTATTGTATATTTTGAAAACGTCTTCCCTCTGATGAGAAGAATTGCATTCGAAACTCCATGGAATAAGGTCTTGCTTTTTTTTACTTGGAATTACTGGAATAATTAAAATTTTGTATACTTTCCTTATAGGTTTTTTTTTTACATGGAGTTCACCACTTATCAAGGCCCAATGGCCACTCAGGGATAAGGGTTATTGTGTGTACAGTAATCAAAGGGATAGTGTAGCAATAGTATTGGAGAATTGGTAAGGTGTCATTACTTGGGGGGGGGCGGTTCATCAGGAATTTGTTTGTGTTGGACTTGAATACATCCGGGTTGAAATCGGGAGGGAAACAGGCAAGCGGAACAGAGTTCCACAGGCGTGCAGTTCTAAGAAAGAAGCTTTGTTTATGGTATCTACGTTTTGATTTAGGCACAGATAGGGAGTGGGGAACATTATTGACGGTGGTTTCAGCTAGTTTATGTTCTTTTGAAAATTTAAATAAATTTTCAACATCCAGATTTTTATTTTATACCCGTCGTTGACTTGGTTCAAAAACAGACTACAGAAAATGGACTTTGATTTATGAAAGTATGATAGGTTATGAAAAGGAAGGGTTGTATAGAGATAGCTTCGAATTTGGGGGTATCAAAACCAAAGCAAAATATGATGAAAGTAAAAATAAAATAGATAAACCCCATAATTTTTTTATACCATACCTGTTCATACTGAAACACTTATCACAGTATTCTGTGGATCTATATTAAAAAAACCTTGTTAAACTTTGTGACATATTTCCATTCTATGAGGGTCAGGTGCGAACGAACACCCCATAATTTTATTATACCATATTTCGTCAAACTGAAACATAATTATCAAAGTATACTTACGCAGATAGATATGAAAAGTCTTTATTAAAGTTTGTGCCTATGTTAAAACATACTTATCAAAGTATTATTATGTACATCTATATAAAAAAAAACACTTGTAAACGTTTTTTTTTCCTTTAATTTTTACATTTTTTTTATTTCCATACTTTGTGGGCCAGGCGCGAACGCAGACCCCACAATTTTAATGAACCGCAGTTCTGCCAGATCAAACATACCCATTCCTGTGTCTCGATACATCTTCTATCATTATATGTGATCAGTTTTCTAAAATAGTCAACCATATAGGAGCCTATTCATGACCAGACACACACACACACACACACACATTCAGCTTTATATTATATATATATATATATATATATATATATATATATATATATATATATACAATCTGACTGTAGATACAATATATATATATATATATATATATATATATATATATATATATATATATATATATATAATCTGACTAAGTAGGTAATTTAAAAAAAAAATGCAAAATTCAAACAATCTTTATTAATGAAAAATAAATTTTCAGCTTCGCATATTTGTGCTCTTTCCAAAACATTATCCATGACAGATTGCGGAATCTCTGGATTAGGATTTAATTTCTTATTTTATTCCTGATGTTTTCCTTCAATTCTTGCAGGGTTTGGAGTTTGTTAACATATACTCTTTAAGATATTTTTCCAAGAAAAAGTCGGGGCCAGTCAAGTCTGGGAAACGTGGTACCCATTTGATTTTGCCATAGTGAAGGATTATGTTGTCGTCAATTAACCTCTGATTTTGGTAAAGCAATTTCACAGCTTGCGTACATTGTACAATGCTTTGCTTATCCATAATTAATTTCCAATATATTATCTGTGAAATATCTGAAATAAATAAAACAAAAATCATTAATGATAAAATGGCAAAGATTTTCAACCCTCCAGCGACTTTGTGGACACCCTGTATATGTATTATGGAACTATGAGATCTATAGCTATGGAACAAATTAGATTTGGTTTTTAGCCGAGAAGAAAAGCTGCTAAAAGGTCAAAATAGAAAATTTGGAACTTGGCAGGCCTCAGTCAAACTAATATGCATACTTCACGCATGCACAAATATACATTTATACATTAAATTGGTAATACGTTTATAGGCATGTGGCTTTAGCTCAGATGTTAGCGAATAACGCTGTAGAGCTAAATGCTTTGGTTTCGAATCTTGCTGATGGCACCAAAGTCTTATAGGTTTCTTTTTAATCATTCATATGTATTAGGTACAATGTAATAATCAATATAGAATTGCTCTATAATAATAAATAAGGACTCTACTTAAATTAAAATGTCATATTTAAGTGTATTTTGTGGTCCGGTAACGCCGAGCGGTTTGCTAGTATACTATAAAAACGAGCATGGTTGTGTCGGGAAGTTGTTTCATTCGGAACTGTTCTTTTTTTTTCTACAAAGGAGTCACCACTTACCAAGGTCTGGAGGCCACTCGAGGATAAGGATTAATGAGTGTACAGTAGTCAATGGGAAAATATCGTAGTAATTGTAAATTTGGTAAATTCGATCACTTAAGGGAACGGCTCATCAAGAATTTGTTTCCATTGGACTTGAAGACGATCAAATTGTAGTCAGCTGGAAAGCAGGAAAACGAAACAGAGTTCTACGGTTCTAACGATGTCTCAGTTTTAAACAAATCTATATAATTTTGGAATGTGAGGCTAGCAGAGTGTGGAAAAATCTCAAGCTTACAGTGAAGGCGGACATGCACAATGCCTGTGTCATCAGCACATTCCTATACAGCAGGGATTCATGACACTAAGTACGTCAAACGGGAGCGTCGACTCAATGCCTTCCACATGTGATGCTTCCGCCGCTAAATTGGCATATCGATAAGTTGTCCAACACAGAGGTCCTATTTCGTACAAGTCTTTAAGATAAATGATCACTCGTCAATCCGGGCCAAGATCAAGGTGTAGTATCTGTTCCGGCAGATGCTGCAAGCTATGACTAGCTATAACTAGCAAAGACCAGATGTGGGGGCAACCCCACATGCCTGACCATTAACCAGCTCCCATTTCCCACCTCTCGGGAGCTGGTCCCCTTTTTCCCTTTCCCCTCCCTTCACTCCTCACATTAAAAATCGGCCTTGTGCCTAATTTGCTCGGTGGGGGAGCAAATAAATACCATCTGTTCCGGCAGATACTGCAAGCAAAGACCATATGTGGGGGCAACCCCACATATAAGACCTTGGTCAATGTAGGGGCAACCCTTCATACCAATTGTCACTATCCAGCTCCCCTACTCCCAGGGGAGTTGGTCCCCATTTCCCCTTCACTCCTCACATTAAAAATCGGCCTTGTGCCTAATTTGCTCGGTGGAGGAGCAAATAAATACCGTATCTGTTCTTCAGATGCTGCACTTCTATTTCTTGTTCTCTTTCGGTGGAGGAGAAATCCTTCACGACTGAGACAATTTTTATTTTTGTACCTTTTCTCCACGTAAAAAAACGACCCTGGTGTCTAACTCTGTCCCGTGGGGAGGCATAGTAAATAGGTACATATTAGTGTATTCATTTTGTGACGTCATTTTTACTGCCGTTGGTTGGTTGGTTGGTTGGTTGGTTGTTGGTTGATTGTTTTTGTTTTACGGCATATCAACCCTTTTCGGGTTATTTAATGTCGAATCCAAAGATTTTGAAGGAAAAATTTTTTTAATAGAGTATATTTGTTGTTTTCACGTCGGTTTCTATTCAACCCATAGTTGGGACCCTAACAGGTACTACTACTCCGGGTCAGAGTGGACCTGGGAGCAATGGTAATTAAAGGGTGGCTCCACACTCCCCAAAGCCCAAAAGCTGGGGCCTCACCACTGGATATAGTTTAAGGTCATATCCAGGACCCCCATTGAGGGACTTTTACCCTCTGCAGGGGGGCAATCAATCAAGCTCTTACATTTGTTTTGCAGCCAGACATATAGGCCAGTTAATAGCCTTATCAATACATTGGCCCCGGATGCGATAGACCATGGACTGCACTGAATATGCAATCTGCATAAATTAAAATATCATGTTTAAGCGTATTGTAGGACCGGGCAACGCCGGGCGTTCAGCTAGTATATATATATATATAAAGAACACAATTAGGGACTGAATTATAATTTACACGAATTTATTGTTCGACAGGATACTCAAAAAAGAAATGTTTAGCTTCAAAGAATTAGATTGAAGACTGTTTTAAATCATATCCAAGAAGGAGAGACTACTGGTTAATGCATTAGGACAGATGAGCAACAATACTCCATACTTTTAGAAGTACAGGATACTCAGGTATGTTGGTTGGTTGGTTGTTTTTGTTTTACGGCATATCAACCCTTTTGGGTTATTTAATGCCAAATCCAGTGATTTTGAAGAACAATTTTTTAATAGAGTATATTTGTTTTTTAAGTCCGTTTCTATTTAACCCATAGTTGGGACCCTAACAGGTACTACCACTCCGGATCAGAGTGGACCTGGGAGCAATGGTAATTAAAGGGTGGCTCCACACTCCCCAAAGCCCAAAAGCTGGGGCCTCACCACTGGATATAGTTTAAGGTCATATCCAGGACCCCCATTGAGGGACTTTTACCCTCTGCAGGGGGGCAATCGGCGTATTCTAATGCCCCACCGACAGGGCCTTTTACTGCCGTATTGGTAGAAAGTCCTCTTTCAAGCTATTTAAAGTATTATTTAAAATTCTGATTTAACCGTGCGTTGCTTTTAAGATTTAAAACAAAAATGAAGGTTTATGTTGACAGATCGATATTTGCTTCTGATTAGCCCATTTTTGTTTCTTTTCTTCTTCTTGTATCGTGTTATTTGGCTTAAAAACAGTACTTTGTTTCCGTTTCTTTTCCAAAAAAGCCCGTAAAAATTTAATCTTACATGAAAAATCAGCTTACATTATTATAAACGGCATTTTACTCTTTTCCTATCTATTTTCTCTAACAAATAAAAAAAATTACATTTCTTATTACATAGATATTAGTGTATTTATTTTTTAACATCATTTGAGTGTCGTATAGGTAGAAAGATATCTTTCAATTACACTAGCTATTTAAAATTTTATTTAAAGTGCTGCTTTAAGCTGATGCTGTGGGCGGCCTAGATTACAAATATCCGTGTTTTCAAAAGATAGATTAAAACACTACGTGTGTAAACTAAAGTCGACACACTATAATTGCAACAGTATTAATCGAATATTTATTTGTGATAAGACCATATGTTATCCAGTTCGACAAAAAACGTCGACCCCCCCCCCCAATGCTGTGTGCCGTGAGTTTTTTTCTCTTTCATCTTTTCTTTTGACCGTGTCGTAATTTTTCACATTGGCAACTGCCGAAGGAGAGCGCATGGGTTCACAATTCTGAAAATAAAGTAAAACAAAACAAAGAAAAACTCCGACATCTCATCACGAGCTACTACCTTTTTTACAAAGGAATCACCACTTATCAAGGCCCAGAGGCCACTCGAGGATAAGGGTTAACAAGTGTACAGTGGCCAAAAGGGCAATATCATAGTAATCGTTAGAAATGTAAATTTGGTAAATTGGATTACTTAAGGGGAACGGCTCATCAAAAACTTGTTTACATTGGACTTGAAGACGGCCATATTGTAGTCAGTTGGAAAGCAGGTAAATGGAAGAGAGTTCCACAGGTATGCAGTTCTTAGAAAGATGCTTTGTTCATGGAATCTACATTTAGGTTTAGGCACGGATAAAGAGTGGGGGAAATTATTGATGGTGTTTACAGCCAAACGAATGCTTCTCGTGAATGTTTGGCGAGGGGGGACCATAGATTAGAGCTCAGACGAGCAGTTGCCATGAAAATACCGATAAAACAGAGACTGGCTCGCAATGTCACTTCTGTGAGAAAGAGGTTGCAGGGAAGAGAAAAGGGCACCCCCCCCAACTAGGCTACCGGGCCTATTCTGAACTCTGTTAAGGCAGGATAATATCTTCCTAGCAGCTCCTGCCCAGAGGTGACAGCGGTACTCCATCTTTGGACGTACCTGGCTCTTATATAGAAAGAGAATTGCATCAGCGGCTAGATATCCACTGGATCGATAGAAGAATCCCATCATTTTTCCAGCGACCTTGCCAACGGATTTGATGTACGTATTCCATTTTAAATCAGGAGTAAAGGTCAAGCCCAGAAGCTTGTAAAAACATGGAATTGCCTCAAGACGAGAGCCATTACTATGTCTAATTTGAAACTTTCCGTCGACTTTCTCCAACTGGAAAACTGTCGCCAACAGTTGTAAACCCAAGACCGTCCATAAACGGTGCCTAATTGTGTTAAATTGTTTTAAACTGCCGCCAAACTTATTGCCATTTTTAATACTGCTTGTAAATTTACTCTAACCGTCATATCTTGATTAACAATCCTATTTTTGCTTTCTTTTGTGTGATCTGGTGAACAACTTTGCATTTATTTGTTCTGCCAATAAACTTATTTCCCGCTTTTTTCCTCTTTTTGTTTTTACTTCCAAATACTTGAGGGGAATCATCGATCGTATTGCAATTTAGATTAAGCAAATAGCGTAAAATAAAAGTCTACTTTATAAAAAATATTTCTAAGAGGTCTAAGTTCGAAATAGAAGATCTCAATCAATCAATAAAATTTATGCTTCAGAAACTAGAAAAATGCAACGAGTCACGTAATATTTATATGTTGTATTCAACTGGAAAGCACCCAAGCGGAACACAGTTTCATGTGGGGCAGTTCTTGGAATGAAGCTTTGTTCGTTGAATTTGCGTTTAATTTTAGGCACAGATAGAGAATGGGGAAAATTGTTGATAGTGGTTGTAGCTAGGCGAGCGCTTTTTATGAAAATACCGTCTCGTCTAAATGTTTGTTCCATGCAATCCTGAACCTGGATATGTTGTCCCTATTTACAATGCCTCCCCACGGGACAGAGTTAGACACTAGGGTCGTTTTTTAATGTGGAGAAAAGGGACAAAAATAAAAATTGTCTCAGTCGTGACAGAGAATAAGAAATTGAAGTGCAGCATCTGAAGAACAGATGGTATTTATTTGCTCCCCCACCGAGCAAATTAGGCACAAGGCCGATTTTTAATGTGAGGAGTGAAGTGGAAATGGGGACCAACTCCCCGGGGAGTAAGGGAGCTGGATATTGACAATTGGTATGAAGGGTTGCCCCTACATTGACCAAGGTCTTATATGTGAGGTTGCCCACACATATGGTCTTTGCCTGCAGTATCTGCCGGAACAGATGGTATTTATTTGCTCCCCCACCAAGCAAATTAGGCACAAGGCCGATTTTTAATGTGAGGAGTGAAGGGAGGGGGAAGGGAAAAAGGGGACCAGCTCCCGAGAGGTGGGAAATGGGAGCTGGTTAAAGGTCAGGCATGTGGGGTTGCCCCCACATCTGGTCTTTGCTAGTCATAGCTTGCAGTATCTGCCGGAACAGATGGTATTTATTTGCTCCCCCACTGAGCAAATTAGGCACAAGGCCGATTTTTAAAGTGAGGAGTGAAGGGGAAATGGGGACCAACTCCCCGGGGAGTAGGGGAGCTGGATAGTGACAATTGGTATGAAGGGTTGCCCCTACATTGACCAAGGTCTTATATGTGGAGTTGCCCCCACATATGGTCTTTGCTTGCAGTATCTGCCGGAACAGATGGTATTTATTTGCTCCCCCACCGAGCAAATTAGGCACAAGGCCAATTTTTAATGTGAGGAGTGAAGGGAGGGGGAAGGGAAAGGGGGGGCCAGCTCCCGAGAGGTGGGAAATGGGAGCTGGTTAAAGGTCAGGCATGTGGGGTTGCCCCCACATCTGGTCTTTGCTAGTCATAGCTAGCCCTAGCTAGTCATAGCTTGCAGCATCTGCCGGAACAGATGGTATTTATTTGCTCCCCCACTGAGCAAATTAGGCACAAGGCCGTTTTTAATGTGAGGTAAAAACCAGCTCCCCTAAAAGTAGGCAAAAGGGGGCACTCTGGTTACCAAAAATAATAATTGTCCCAGTATAGAGGGTTTCCCCTCCATTGACTGGTACAAATTATCTTAAGTGCAGCATCTGCCGGAACAGATGGTGTTTATTTGCTCCCCCACCGAGCAAATTAGGCACAAGGCCGATTTTTAATGTGAGGAGTGAAGGGAGGGGGAAGGGAAAAAGGGGACCAGCTCCCGAGAGGTGGGAAATGGGAGCTGGTTAATGGTCAGGCATGTGGGGTTGCCCCCACATCTGGTCTTTGCTAGTCATAGCTAGTCATAGCTAGTCATAGCTTGCAGCATCTGCCGGAACAGATACTACACTTTGATCTTGACCCGGATTGCCGAGAACAATGTTGTCATCATGCTTTTCATTAAGCAAAAACGCGCACGCGAGAGAGAGAGAGAGAGAGAGAGAGAGAGAGAAAGAGAGAGAGAGAGAGAGAAAGAGGGAGAGAGAGAGACTGCTGCCTTTATCTTGTTGAGATAAAAGCCGCTATGGTATAGCTTCTGCAGGTGTCCGTGGAGACCGCGACTGGGCGTTAGAATGAAAAACTCCTCAAAAGATAAATTAAAATTCTCACTAATGATGCTGAATGTGTATCAAATCCCCAAGCATCTTTCGCTGCTCAAATAAGAAGAGATTTAATCCTTGAAGCTGTTCTTTGAAGGTAAATGTAGAGAATCCCGTCACATTCGTGGTTGCCAACCGTTAGCATGTTCCAGGTGTAGGATATTTTTCTGGGGATAAGGTTTTGTTGCTTTGATGGCATGCACAATAATTGGCAATACCCAGGGTGAAACGATCAAATTGTCACCATAGAAAACACATTATGATTCCATTTTCGTTTGACAAAAACTGGTTTTCTTTTTCTTTTCTTTCTTTGTTTTTTGTCTGTGTGTGTTTGTGTGAGTTCGTTCCTCATAGACTCCGAAACGGTTGAACAGATTTTCTTTAAAATTTACAGAACATTAGTATATAAGTCTGGGAGTGATGTTAGTTAAGGTTTGTCTCAAAATACCCCCGATACTTACCGATAATCGAACCCGTTATTTTAATGTATTTATCATTGGTAAAGCCATTTTTCCATGTCGTCGCTTAGCAACAATGATTAAACAATGGGTCGTGAAAATTCTATAGTGGTAAGTTGATAGCGTGGTTTATTTTTTGTTTTGTTTTATTTTTTTTTGTTTTTTTTATAGTTTTTTTTCTTTTGCATGACGTGGTCTGTAGCACGTAAATTTCTTAATTTTTTTTTCCTTAAATGCAAAGAATTTTATAAGAATTACGTGTTTTTTGTTTGTTTGTTTGTTTGTTTGTTTTTGTTTTCTTGCTTTTTTTTTTTTTTTTTTTTTTTTTTTTTTTTGCAAGACGTGGTCTATAGGTTCAACCCCCGCACGTAAATTTCTTAATGTTTTTATTTTCGTCAACTGGAAAGAAGTTTATATGAAAAGAAACAGTAGGTTCTCTACAGTGAAATGTAGAATTACATATATTTTGGACTAAGTTACTGCATGGAGGCAGGTGAAGTTTCCTCGCGAGCGATTTCACGGATACTGATGACAATAAAAATATAGGAGTGTGAAATCATCATTCAATCCCGGGCAACGTTGAGTCTCATTGCTAGTTTACGATAAAAAGAAGAACGTTGAGTCTCCTTGCTAGTTTACGATAAAAAGAAGAAAAAGTTAAACATTTATTTTTATTCCTGTATGAATGACTACTACAGGGACCTGTGAAAATTCCACGGAGGTATCTTTCATATGTAACATATTAATGCTGGGCTTTCTGTGGACGTTTAGCGTTAATGGAGATCCCACGATATCATTGTAGCCCTTTTGTTAAAACTGTAAAAATATTTATCTAAGTAATCTGGTTAACGTAGTGTCAGAATATATTTGGTTATTATGGTTTATCTCCAATATCCTTATAGGGTCTGTGACATATTTCCATTGCATGGACGCCCGGTGCGAACGGAAACCCCACAATATCACTATACCATCTTTATACAGAACAGATACTACTCTTAGATCCTAGCCAGAAGATCAAGAAGGTATATTTTGGTTTCATGTCAGGCCCAAAAGCAACATCATATTTTTTTTTTGTACTATACAAACATTTTATTTTTTAATGTTAAAAAATAAATTTAGTCTTTATATAATCATTAGCCTGGGTGCTCGGCGTTGCCTGGGTGTTTGTAGTTAATCAATCGAGAACCACATAACTCTATCTAAAAACATATAAGATATTAACTGATATATACTCGAGAGTCAAAATAATGAAAAGAATATTCTCTTGTCATAGCCCTTCTATCCTCCTTTTGAATAAAGAGGATATCCCAATCGAATAATTTTTGATCTGGAAATCGCGACGCACGTATTCTCGTTAGATCCCCAAAGTTAAGCAACGCTAAGCCTGACCAGTACCAGATGAGTGACCATTTTGGAATCCTAGATGCCGGATATAATCAAGTAAGCGGGCACCTGTCTTGCACAGTTCGAGGTCACCTTTGGTTAAGCTGTAGCACCATTTAGCCTCATCTGATATTCTGAAGGTTTACCATGTCGTTAATAGATGCAGTTTCTCAGCTGTGTTGAAGGCAACACATCTAAGAGAAAGAGGGAATTTGAAAATCTTAACGAGATAGAAGAAGCCCATTGACCGCGTATAGTAATTTTCTAATGGTGCTGTCACAAAAAAAAAACGCTCATAATAATGTTCATGTCAGTGCGCAAATTGGTCTCACCGGTTTACAAAAACATAATAATAATCTAATATATAAAATGCTATATGTATGTCCGTCTGTCTCCATATTTTCAAGCTCTATCTCCTCCGAGACTAAAAGTCGCAGAAAAGCACTAGAGGCCTTAAATGATTGGATTGTTTACGGACTTTAGCCGGTTAAAATAGTTTTTAAGGCGCCAAAAAATGGATGTAAATTGTAAAAATCGTTAAAAATGTTGTAGATTCATCTTAGATAATTTTTAATTTTTTTATTTTTAATCAGTTTATACACGTGTCACGTTATTTGCGGTGGTAACGTCACCAGCTTTGAATCCTACTGTTTTGCTTTCGGTTTCGGTTCTAGCTGATGGCACCCAAATATTTTTTTTTATTTTTGAAATCACAACTCTATGATAATATATACGAAATCTGGACAAACGAAAATGTCATATTTAAGCGTATTTTACGCTTAGGCAAAGCTGGGATACCCCATTCCCCCGCTAGTAGCAGTATTAGTAGTAGCAGTATTATTATTATTAGTAGTAGTAGTAGTAGTAGTAGTAGTAGTAGCAGTAGTAGCAGTAGTAGTAGTAGTAGTAGTAGTAGTAGTAGTAGTAGTAGTAGCAGCAGCAGTAGTAGTAGTAGTAGCAGCAGCAGCAGCAGTAGTAGTAGTAGTAGTAGTAGTAGTAGTAGTAGTAGTAGTAGTAGTAGTAGTAGTGGCAGTAGTAGTAGTAGTAGTAGTAGTAGTAGTAGTAGTAGTAGTAGTAGTAGTAGTAGTAGTAGTATATGTGCCGCGCAGGAGTAAGTGCTCAGGACAAATTATGTGAAGTATCACATTGATAAGACGGCTGAAAATCACCTATGTCGATGGTGTCGACAGGAAGCTGAGAATGTGCACTTCATCAGTAGTTGTAAAAAGTTAGCTCAAAAGGAACACAAGAGACGACGTGACAATATTGTAAGAAAGGTCTATCGGAATATATGCAAGAAAAGAGGGTTAGAATGCAATGAAAAATATTAGGAGCATCTTCCAGAAGGGATGGTGGAGAGTGAAAATGTGAAATTATTGTAGAATATAAATATCCAATGTGTTAATGTCATCGAAGCAAGGAGAGCAGATTTAGTTCTGTTGAAAAAAAAAAGGAGGAAGTTTCATGGGGGCATGAAATTCACAAGCGGTCCCCAGTCGCATGTATATCCCCGTTAGGGGAGATGATGACGTTAGGTTTTTTGCAACTTTTTGCAGGGAGGTGTCGACGTCCTCCTACATACAGCAACTGGGCTTCCCAAATTGGTCACCCATTTTAGTAATGACCAGGCTCAAAGTTGCTTAACCGGTGATCTGACAGGAACCGGTGTGTCAACGATTGATATTGTAGTGACAGCTGATGTGAATTTGGCGGAAAAAGAAAAGGAGAGTCGAAAATTAATGAGACTTTAAAAGGGAAATTAAAAGATTGTGGAAGTTGAAGAAGGTAGAAGTCATGGGAGCTCTAAGGAGTATTAAAAAATCTGTTATGATGGGAGCTCTAAGGAGTATTAAAAAATCTGTTGTGATGGGAGCTCTAAGGAGTATTAAAAAATCTGTTGTGATGGGAGCTCTAAGGAGTATTAAAAAATCTGTTGTGATGGGAGCTCTAAGGAGTATTAAAAAATCTGTTGTGATGGGAGCTCTAAGGAGTATTAAAAAATCTGTTGTGATGGGAACTCTAAGGAGTATTAAAAATCTGTTGTGATGGGAGCTCTAAGGAGTATTAAAAAATCTGTTGTGATGGGAGCTCTAAGGAGTATTAAAAAATCTGTTGTGATGGGAGCTCTAAGGAGTATTAAAAAATCTGTTGTAATGGGAGCTCTAAGGAGTATTAAAAAATCTTTTGTGATGGGAACTCAAAGGAGTATTAAAAATCTGTTGTGATGGGAGCTCTAAGGAGTATTAAAAAATCTGTTGTGATGGGAGCTCTAAGGAGTATTAAAAAATCTGTTGTGATGGGAGCTCTAAGGAGTATTAAAAAATCTGTTGTGATGGGAACTCTAAGGAGTATTAAAAATCTGTTGTGATGGGAGCTCTATGGAGTATTAAAAAATCTGCTGTGATTGGAGCTCTAAGGAGTATTAAAAAATCTGTTGTGATGGGAACTCTAAGGAGTATTAAAAGATCTGTTGTGATGGAGCTCTAAGGAGTATTAAAAAATCTGTTGTGATGGGAGCTCTAAGGAGTATTAAAAACATCAACATCAACATCAACATCAACATTAATATCAACATCAACAGTAACATCAACATCAACATTAACATCAACATCAACATCAACATTAACATCGACATCAACATCAACATCAACATTAACATCAACATAAACATCAACATCAACATTAATATCAACATCAACATCAACATTAATATCAACATCAACATCAACATCAACATCAACATTAATATCAACATCAACATCAACATTAATATCAACATCAACATCAACATTAACATCAACATCAACATCAACATTAACATCAACATCAACATCAACATTAATATCAACATCAACATTAACATCAACATCAACATTAACATCAACATCAACATCAACATTAACATCGACATCAACATCAACATTAACATCAACATCAACATCAACATCAACATTAACATCAACATTAACATCAACATTAATATCAACATCAACATTAATATCACCATCAACATCAACATCAACATTAACATCAACATCAACATCAACATTAATATCAACATAAACATCAACATTAACATCAACATACACATCAACATTAACATCAACATCAACATTAACATCAACATCAACATCAACATCAACATCAACATCAACATCAACATTAATATCAACATCAACATCAACATTAACATCAACATCAACATTAACATCAACATCAACATTAATATCAACATCAACATTAATATCAACATCAACATCAACATTAACATCAACATCAACATCAACATTAACATCAACATCAACATCAACATTAATATCAACATCAACATCAACATTAACATCAACATCAACATCAACATTAACATCAACATCAACATTAACATTAACATCAACATCAACATCAACATTAATATCAACATCAACATCAACATTAATATCAACATCAACATCAACATTAACATCAACATCAACATCAACATTAATATCAACATTAATATCAACATTAACATCAACATCAACATCAACATTAACATTAACATCAACATCCACATCAACATTAATATCAACATCAACATCAACATTAATATCAACATCAACATCAACATTAACATCAACATTAACATCAACATTAATATCAACATCAACATTAATATCAACATCAACATCAACATCAACATTAACATCAACATACACATCAACATTAATATCAACATAAACATCAACATTAACATCAACATACACATCAACATTAACATCAACATCAACATTAACATCAACATCAACATCAACATCAACATCAACATCAACATTAATATCAACATCAACATCAACATTAACATCAACATCAACATTAACATCAACATCAACATCAACATTAATATCAACATCAACATCAACATTAATATCAACATCAACATCAACATTAACATCAACATCAACATCAACATTAACATCAACATCAACATCAACATTAATATCAACATCAACATCAACATTAACATCAACATCAACATCAACATTAACATCAACATCAACATTAACATTAACATCAACATCAACATCAACATTAATATCAACATCAACATCAACATTAATATCAACATCAACATCAACATTAACATCAACATCAACATCAACATTAATATCAACATTAATATCAACATTAACATCAACATCAACATCAACATTAACATTAACATCAACATCCACATCAACATTAATATCAACATCAACATCAACATTAATATCAACATCAACATCAACATTAACATCAACATTAACATCAACATTAATATCAACATCAACATTAATATCACCATCAACATCAACATCAACATTAACATCAACATACACATCAACATTAATATCAACATAAACATCAACATTAACATCAACATACACATCAACATTAACATCAACATCAACATTAACATCAACATCAACATCAACATTAATATCAACATCAACATCAACATTAATATCAACATCAACATCAACATTAACATCAACATCAACATTAACATCAACATCAACATCAACATTAATATCAACATCAACATCAACATTAATATCAACATCAACATCAACATTAACATCAACATCAACATCAACATTAACATCAACATCAACATCAACATCAACATTAACATCAACATCAACATTAACATCAACATCAACATCAACATTAACATCAACATCAACATTAACATTAACATCAACATCAACATCAACATTAATATCAACATCAACATCAACATTAATATCAACATTAACATCAACATTAACATCAACATCAACATCAACATTAATATCAACATCAACATTAACATCAACATCAACATCAACATTAACATCAACATTAATATCAACATCAACATTAATATCACCATCAACATCAACATCAACATTAACATCAACATCAAAATCAACATTAATATCAACATAAACATCAACATTAACATCAACATACACATCAACATTAACATTAACATCAACATTAACATCAACATCAACATCAACATTAATATCAACATCAACATCAACATTAATATCAACATCAACATCAACATTAACATCAACATCAACATTAACATCAACATCAACATCAACATTAATATCAACATCAACATCAACATTAATATCAACATCAACATCAACATTAACATCAACATCAACATCAACATTAACATCAACATCAACATCAACATTAATATCAACATCAACATCAACATTAACATCAACATCAACATCAACATTAACATCAACATCAACATTAACATTAACATCAACATCAACATCAACATTAATATCAACATCAACATCAACATTAATATCAACATCAACATCAACATTAACATCAACATCAACATCAACATTAACATCAACATCAACATCAACATTAACATCAACATCAACATCAACATTAACATCAACATCAACATCAACATTAATATCGACATCAACATCAACATTAACATCGACATCAACATCAACATTAACATCAACATCAACATCAACATTAATATCAACATCAACATCAACATTAACATCAACATCAACATCAACATTAACATTAACATAAACATCAACATTAACATCAACATCAACATCAAGATTAATATCAACATCAACATCAACATTAACATCAACATCAACATCAACATTAACATCAACATCAACATTAACATCAACATCAACATCAACATTAATATCAACATCAACATCAACATTAACATCAACATCAACATCAACATTAACATTAACATCAACATCAACATCAACATCAACATTAACATAAAAAAGAGGATTAGCATCAACAGTCATCATACAAAAGAGTCAACGAGAAGGGTCGAGGAGGATGGAAAGACCGAGGAGAGAAAGCATTAGCCAGTCCTCCGCATCGAGGACTGGGACCTTGAGGTAGCTTATTGCCACCTAAACTCCAGTGAATTCGCTGACAACGAGAAATCAATGATAAACGAATGTTGCGATAACGTGAATTAATTTGGAAAGTTTATCGAAAGAAGTGGAGAGTACTGGAAATCTGGGGAGACTTGTTGTCACTCAGACTCCAGATAAAACTACAAGTTGTTCTCAGAGTGAAACTTTAATGAAGGTCTGCGTGAAAATCATAGTGAGTAAACCTATATATCTATAAAAGTAAATTTGGCTGTGTGTGTGTGCGTGTGTGTGTGTGTATGTGTGTGTTCGTGTGTGTGTGTGTGTGTGTGTGTGTGTGTGTGTGTGTGTGTGTGTGTGTGTGTGTGTGTGTGTGTGTGTGTGTGTGTGTGTGTGTGTGTTTTCGTGTGTGTGCGCGAGCGCGTGTGTGTGCGTGTGTGTGTGTGTGTATGTGTGTGTGTGCGTGTGTGTGTGTGCGTGTGTGTGTGTGTGTGTGTGCGTGTGCGTGTGTGTGTGCGTGTGTGCGCGTGTGTGAGTGTGTGTGTGTGTGTGTATGTGTGTGTGTGTGTGTGTGTGTGTGTGTACCTTTTCTTACCAAACTACTCTGTCAATTTTCGGTTTACAGTGTCAAGATTTTACATAAGTGGTATTGAGATTTGGGAAAATCTTTTTAATCTGTTTTCGGCCAGAAATTTGGCTGTCAAGGGGTCAAGGGGTCATGGTTCAACGCTTTGACTTTTGAAAACTCTACTAATCTCCTCTGCCAATTTTGGGTCTAAACACTTGAAATTTTAGATGTAGGATACAACTTGTTAATTGTTTTTTGAGCCCAAAACAATAAATGTTAATGGGTCAAAATTGGAGTCAAAGTATAATTTTTTAAAAATTGACCTCTGCGGTCTCTACCAAATTACTCAGCCTATTTTTGGTCTAAACATTTGAAGTTTTGCATAAAGAGTGTTCAAGCATAGAGCAAGCTTTTTAATCGTTTTTTTCGGCCGAAAGTTTGGCTGCCAAGGGGTCAAAGTTCAAAAGATTTGACATTTGCGGGCTCTAGCAAACTATCAAGCCAATTTTGGGTCTAAACATTTGAAATTTTACATAAAGGGTATTCAGACATGTAGCAAGCTTTGCAATACGTTTTTGGACGAAAATTTGGCTGTCAAGAGGTCAAAGTTGAAAGAGCTGACCTTTGCAGACTCTATCAAACTCCTTCGCCAGTTTGGGGCCCAAACACTTGAAATTTTAGATGTAGGTTACCTGAACATGAGTCAAACTTTTTAATATATATATATATATATATATATATATATATATATATATATATATATATATATATATATGCATATGCACATAAAAGTATGAACAATACATAGGGCCCGAGCAAAGCCGGGATGGACTGCTTATAATAAATAAATAAATAATCACACGACAACAATTTGCGTTCTAAACATTATTAGATATAGGATAGCATTTTAGAGAAATTTTTGAGACGTGTACTGAAATATGTGAAATTGTTCAGTAAATCCTGCGATTGCGATGTAGGAGTTTTAATATTAAAGACATTTGAGACATTTCTCTTACTTCTGGTTTTCTCCTGGAGAAGGTTTGATAAGAATTGTCTTTTTACATAAACATTTTTTTTTTTCAATTTCACGCTTAATAAACTTTGCTAATATATGTGTGTGTACGCGCGTGCGTATGTGTGCGATATCATAATCGTCTGTATATATGTATTCACTTTTCACGCTTAATAAAGTTTATCCCCCTCACTTTCTCTCTATAACTCCTTTTCTCTTTCTCTCTCTCTCTCTCTCTCTCTCTCTCTCTCTCTCTTTGCCCCTTTCTTTTATATTGGCGCTTTTTTAGCGATATTAACAACTTCGAAAAGCTGTTATTTTTAATTTTTTCCGCCACCTTAGCGATTTTATAAGAGCTATAAGCTCTTCTTGTTATTCATATATATGTGTGTGTGTGTGTGTGTGTGTTGTGTGTGTGTGTGTGTGTGTGTGTGTGTGTGTGTGTGTGTGTGTGTGTGTGTGTGTGTGTGTGTGTGTGTGTGTGTGTGAATCGCCCTTAATTTTTATGTAACGTATTTATTTACTTTTAATATTAAGTATTATTTTACGTGCATAAAAAATATTTATGCACTTAAAACAATATTTAATAATAAAATAAATAAATATATATACGAGCAGGGCCCGTTAACCGGCGTAAGGTTCTATAAGATTTATTCTTTTTTGCACTTTTACCCCACACAAAGTACAGTGCCACTCTGGTGTAGAGGCTACTATCTGGGAAATAGTTGTCAGAGATACTATGTAGGGAGTTGAGCAGCAAGATGTCTGTTTACATTATACATTACTTCTGCGCGTCAGTCCAGTACAGGAAGCAGGGATTCGGGGTGGGATTCCAATGCGAGGAAAAAACTATTAAAGTAGGTTTTCTGCCATCTGGGGATCTCTACTGTGTAAGAGTGGAATTTAGGTGAGGCTTGTGGGAGGTATTTACCTCGAGTTGGTAGTCTGCCGTTCCGTCTCTGTATGAACAAAAGCAGACAAACGAACGAAGGTTTTGTAGATTTTATAAATCTTCGTAAATAATATTTTTCAAAAATAAGTAAATATGGACTTACTGTTTAATATAAGCAGGATGTTAGATGTCTTTGATATCGCGAACAGAAAATATCCTTTATTTAAAAAAACAACAACAAAAGAATGGAACCGGAAATAGGATTAGTTGTGCTGTTAAGTAGAAAATAGAACTAATTTTTAAACCTATTTTTAACACACACACACACACACACACACACACACACACACATATATATATATATATATATATATATATATATATATATATATATATATATATATATATATATATATATATATATATATACTAGTAAAATACCCGTCGTTGACTTGGTTCAAAAACAGCCTACGGAAAATGGACTCTGATTTATGAAAGTATGATAGCTTATGAAAAGGAAGGGTTGTAAAGAGATAGCTTCGAATTTAGGGGTATCATAACCAAAGCAAAATATGAGGAAACTAAAAATAGATACACCCCATAATTTATTATACCATACCTGTTCACACTGAAACACTTATCCCAATATTCTGTGGATCTATATTAAAAAACCTTGTTAAACTTTGTGACATATTTCCATTCTATGGAGGTCAGGCGCGAACGAACACCCCATAATTTTATTATACCATATTTCTTCACATTGAAACATGATTATCACAGATAGATATGAAAAGTCTTTATTAAAGTTTGTGCCTATTTCCATTCTATGGAGGCCAGGCGCGAACGCACACCCAACAATTTTATTATACATCCCTATTTAAGTTAAAACATACTTATCAAAGTATTATTATGTACATTTTTATCAAAAACCCTTGTAAACGTTTTTTCTTTTTTAATTTTTAATTTTTTTTATTTCCATACTTTGTGGACCAGGCGTGTATGCAGACCCCACAATTTTAATGAATCGTCATTATACCAGATCAAACATACCCATTCCTGTGTCTCGATACATCTATCAGTATATGTGATCAGTTTTCTATAATAGTCAACCATATAGGAGCCTATTCGTGACCAGACACACACAGACGTTCAGCTTTATATTATAGAAGATATATATATATAGAGAGAGAGAGAGAAAATAAAAAGGAACAAACCGTATTATGTGTTCATCAACGTTTCGTCTTTATTTCGAGACTTCCTTTGGATGAATGAGGAAGTCTCGAAATAAAGACGAAACGTTGATGAACACATAATACGGTTTGTTCCTTTTTATTTTCTCTATTTTGTCGGAATACTATTTCCATCATCTTCATCATATATATATATATATATATATATATATATATATATATATATATATATATATATATATATATATATAACGGTTGTATATTTAGGTTTCCTAGATGCAGATCCACTGAAACCCGAGTGATTATTAAAAAGTGCTCAAGGTAGGACAGAGTAGTATATAGTCTGTTTATTATACAAACATTATTGGTGACATATGTGCATACACGTTTCACTGGAATCTCAATTTAGAGAGGTCCAGCTCATCAGACCAATGTCGCTTCTTCTTTTTTTCTTTTTCTTTTTTGTCTTATAAGGTGGGTCTCTCTAATTTGCGATTCCACCGAAACACGTATGCACCTATGAAACCAACAATGTTTGTATAGTAATAAAAATATTATATATATATATATATATATATATATGTGTGTGTGTGTATATATATATTATATATATATATATATATATATATATATATATATATATATATATATATATATGAAATAAAACCAGTTTTTGTGGAATTTGTGCATTATCGCTTGGTGCATAGAAACTCAACATTTAAGGCGATGTTCTTAAGAGTTATATTTCCAATCGATTTTAGTGTATACGCAATCAATGCTGATCTGTATTTCATTTATTTTATTTATATTAAAGGAGATTGCATGGCCAGCTTTTATCCGACATACATCCCATCTTCCCGTCACTTATAAACACCTGAAAAAAAATTGAGTAAGCTGCCGTCGATTTGCCCGTATCAATCCATATTTTAAGCGTTTATTTATGCTAATCGACATAGAATTCACTAACCGCTGCGTTTGTTCCAAACAACTGAATTGGTAATGAGGGTGGGGGGGGGTCGAATAAGAAGGCAAAAGTTGAAGAGAAAGAGATGGACAAACAGAGAGAGAGAGAGAGAAGAAGAAGAAACAGAGAGACAGGGCAAGAAATTTGTAAATTAATGGGAGTAGGCATACTCTTATTAAAGCTAAAAATTTAAAATCCATTTATTAATCGGCAACGAATGTTGTATTTTCTGGGCGGTAACAATCCCAAATTCCTCTTCCAAGTGAAAACATAATTGTCAGAATAAAATTCCATTCTATCAAGTTAAAATTCATCTTACATTTCTAATATTATCTTTAAAATAAATTTTTCCTCGATTCATATTTTCTGAACATTCTATTCTTGAAAAAGTGTCTATAGTTTTTCTTTGAAAATTAAACCCTATTTTAATCACGCAAGATCGTTCGAGTTGAGCGCAAACGGCGTTGAAATTGTGTTCGTGCTTTTTTTTTGTTTGTTGTTGTTTTTTTGTTTTTGTTTTGTTTTGTTTTTTTTTCACGACTAAACCCTGGCTTTATCTCAAAGCAGTGAAATCAGAAAAAAAAAAAACAGGGTCGGATTCGGAATTCTAATTAACAATCAGCGTTCTATTTCTTCTCCCTCGCCGCCGTAATTCTCTGTTCGCCTTTTTTTTCCAATTAGCAGCAATGTCACGCGCACGAGATAAAAATGTCACTGCCGTCGAACAAATAAAAAAAGGGGGCAGCGAATTTCGAACAACGATAGCGCCTTACTTATCTTCGTATTTTCAGTATCGGACGGGTTTCGGCTTCGAATGCCAGCGTTTCTCTAGAGAGGACACATGGCAACCGTGAATGCTTACTGCTATGGTTCTCCACGCCATTATTATAATTTTTATAACATTAACAACAATCATGATACATTAATAGCATTGCTAAGGTCGCTGCGAAAAAGGTGGGCTCTCTCTACCGTGCTAGAAAGCTACTTACGCCTGAAAAGTCACCATGTATGGAATATTGTTGTCACATTTTGACTGGTACATCTACTGCTAGTCTCTCCAACCTGATAGGTCCTGAACTGTCATCTAAGCTTCAGTCTCTGTCCCATTGACGAAATGTTGCATCCCTCTGCCTGTTCTACAAGTATTTTAATAGTGAATGCTCTGATGAACTACAAGCACTTGTACCCCCTCGACGTAAATACCTCCGATAACCCCGACAAACTGCTAAATCACACCCCTACACAATAGAGATCCCTAGGTGTAAGAAAACTTCCTACTCTAATAGTTTCTTCCCCAGAACTGCTAGACTTTGGAACTCCCTTCCGGGTTCTTGCTTTCCCAACTGTACTGACATGCAGAAGTTCAAGTGTAATGTGAGCATACATCTTGCTGTTCACCTACTTCAAAGTGGCACTGTGCCTTGTTTGGGGCGAAAATTGAATAAAAAGATATTAAAATAATCGTTCAGGTTACTTAGCATTTAAAGTTGAAGAGAGAAAGAGAAAGAAAAGATAGAAAGAAAAAGATAGAAAGAAAGGGAGAAATAAAAATTATATGAATAACATTTTATGAAAGAATAAACATGCAACGAAGGCCGTACGTATTTTCTGAGCAGTAACAAAAGTCCATTTGATTTTCTTCGGCGCGAGATTGTACAGTAATTTTATCTGGGTGTGTGAATTGAAATCTCGCCTATAAAGATTCGGTAGCAAAATCATAAAACTCAAATAACCGAACTTACACAGGCGCATGCGCGGTGGTCTTCTTACGCGATGAATGACAAGAACTGGTGTTGTTTTTTCTGGTGTAACTACCGGTAAAAATTCTAATCGAAAACGAAAGCGTGACACATCTAGAAACGGAAAAAGTTGGAGATGATTGAATGATAAAGCCACCATTTCTCCCATGCATGGAGTATTGTTGTCACATCTGTGCTGGTGCATCTGTAGGGGACTAGGATATATAAATACCCCAATCCCGTTACAAGAGAATAATGAAACGAATGAGGAATTGAGGGAAACAAAGGCTCAGTTAATGGATCTACCGCTAGTCTCTCACTCTTAAGCCCCAAAAGAATCGCCAAGGTCCTTCACGATCAGCAAAGCTCTAACCCTGTGCCAGTTTTGCAAGCTCTTTGATGAAACATGAACTGATGAACACATAGCACTTTTACCTCCTCGGCGTACATACTTCCGACTAATCCGACAAGAAGCGAAATCCCACCTTTTTACTGTTGAAGTTGACTACAACATGGTTGTCATCAAGTCCAACATAAACAAGTTATTGATGAGCCGTTCAGCTCAAGTTCACAAATTTACCGAATTTCCATTACTAACGCTTACTATATGTTGTCTAACCGACTACTGTACACTCTTTAACCTTTATCATGGTTGCAGAAGATTTGTAGACGACCTTATATGTATAAATGATAATGAGGAATTTGAAGAAAAAATATTCGATTTATCATAAAAAGATAGAATTAAACTGTGAGTATATAGGAACACAAGCTACATTCCTGGATTTAAATATAAAAATTGAGGAGGGAATATTTATCTATGAAATGTTCGATAACAGAAACTCTTTCCCATTTTAAATTGTTTGTATGCGACATAAAAATAGCAAATGCCCTATATATATATATATATATATATATATATATATATATATATATATATATATATACTAGCAAAAGTAACCGTCATTGACTGGGTTCAAAAACAGCCTACAGAAAATGGACTCTGATTTATGAAAGTATGATAGGTTATGAAAAGGAAGGGTTGTAAAGAGATAGCTTCGAATTTGGGGGTATCAAAACCAAAGCAAAATATGATTAAAGTAAAAATAAAATAGATAAACCCCATAATTTATTATTCCATACCTGTTCACACTAAAACACTTATCACAATATTCTGTGGATTTATATTAAAAAAAAAACTTATTAAACTTTGTGACATATTTTCATTCTATGGAGGTCAGGCGCGAACGAACACCCCATAATTTTATTATACCATATTTTTTCAAACTGAAACATAATTATCAAAGTATACTTACGCAGATAGATATGAAAAGTCTTTATTAAAGTTTGTGCCTATTTCAATTCTTTGGAGGCCAAGCGCGAACGCAGACCCCACAATTTTATTATACAATCCCTATTACAGTTGAAACATACTTATCAAAGTATTATTATGTACATCTATATCAAAAACACTTGTAAACTTTTTTTTTTTTAATTTTTTAATTTTTTATTTCCATACTTTGTGGACCAGGCGCGTACGCAGACCCCACAATTTTAATGAATCATCATTATGCCAGATCAAATATCCCCATTCCTGTGTCTCGATACATCTTCTATTATATGTGATCAGTTTTCTATAATAGTCAACCATATAGGAGCCTATTTGTGACCAGACACACACACAGAGACGTCCATATATATATATATATATATATATATATATATATATATATATATATATATATATATATATATATATATATATATATATATGGGCAATTGCTAATTTAATACATTATGTACGAGTTTTTAAGAATAGCTCGTGTCACCTTAAATTTGATAGATTTTATACCCCCAGTTTCTTTAGGGAATAATTTATTATTTTTTTTTTAATTTTATGTTATCATCCGGGAATGATGTGACGGTTGTAGTGGTGGATAGAAAAAGCATTTTCTGTTGGGGGTTGGGGTTGGAGAGAGTAATGTCCAGTTTGAGGTAAAAAAAAAAAAAAAAGAAAGTATGTTAAATTGTTTGATATATGTATTTGAATTACCCGTCTTAGTGTAGGTAAAATTATTTTAAGTGTGTATTGTATATTACCCGTCCTTGGGAAGGTAAAATTATTTCTTATGCATTCTGTAAATTACCTATTCTAGGTAAGATACAATTATTTCATACGCCTTATACCCGTGCTTGGGTAAGTCAAATATTCTTTTGTTCGAAATAGCAAATGATACATTGACATTAAAAATTCCTCTGTACTAAGAATAATAAATATATTCAAAATCAAATTACATTTTCTCATTGCTTATTCGGTCCCGAGCAACGCCGGGTAGTCCCACTAGTTTAGTAATAAGAATGATTAAATAAACAAACAAACAAAATATTTAAACAGTTTACTCGATATCCTGATTCTTTTAAATCATATCAAATTAACCAAAGTAGGTTTCGGTTTCGGTAAGCTGAAGAAACTCAAGTTATGCATACACACATAAATTTTTCTTCATAAGTGTTGGTTCCGGTTTCAATTCAAGCTGATGCACCCAAGTCATATGAATATATATATATTTTTTTTTTAATCACAACTATATAATATACACGAATAAATAAAAAAAAAAAGGATTGACTCTATAATAATATATACGAAACTGCATAAATTAAAATATCACAGTTAAGCGTATTTTACGACCGGGCTACGCTGGGTGCCTATGCTAGCTTAGATGAATACTTCTGCAGTTTCACCAAAAGAACTACAATAATATCAGAGCATCTCCATTTACACTGAACATCCACAGAATGCAAACATTAATATATATGAAAGAGTCCGCTGTGGAATTTTCACAGGTCCCGCTAGTATTGAATATTTGGTACGCTGTCAAGAATTGTGCATGTGAACTTACTTAAAAGGAATAAACGCTTACTAAAAGGAATAAATGATAAGATGGTCAACAACTTCAAATTTGGATTAAAGACTTTTCTCATTTACTTGTAATATATATATATATATATATATATATATATATATATATATATATATATATATTTGTATAATATATACAGGAATTTACATCGGTAGTCGGTACCGACGGTTTCAAGCCCAGTATGTGAGGACTGCTCGTAATGTCCGCCTCAGGCTCTCTTCAGCCGACTCTCATCCTGTATATATTATGCAAAAAAATATATTGCTCTTATTTCGAGAAAGGTTTTTCCCTAATAGTAGAGCACTGTATGGGATTTCTTTTTCTACAAAAAAGTACAAGTATATATATATATATATATATATATATATATATATATATATATATGTATATATATATATATATATATATATATATATATATATATATATAATATTTGAACATCTGGTTTGTTCGGTTTAACTAAACTAGAAAACTATAGGTCCGTTTGCCGTCATATTGTGCAAGAAATTATTGTATCTAATCTAACTGTGTTTTTAAATATTAAAAAGTAAAAAATATTACCTTATTAAAAAAACTTTTTTCGACATCGTTACTTTCGTTCCGATTTCAGCCGAGGCTACTTACCAGAAATACTTCGGTTTATATTAAATCTGCTTTCATTATTCCGATTCAGTGATTTTCATATCGATAAGTATACCATTTATCCTGTTTTGTTTTCTTTTTATAGAAAAAATTGCATTAGTTTGTTTGGGGTCTTTTTTCTTCACGTGTTCTCCCCTGACATAAAAAAATAAAAATAATAAAAACTACTTGCCGGGATGCAGTAATATATATACACCAGTTTTGTTTGTTGTTTAAATACTTGCAAAAAATACACAAAAAGTTTGCTTCACTTTTTTTAAACTATCAAAAAAATTCTTTAACAAGAAAGTTGCTGGTTTATTTTTATGATTTGCCCCCGCGTATTATAAACACCCTAACCTCCCCAGGTTTAAAACGGCTTTCGGATTAAACACCCCCTCCAAACCTCCAAATTCGTTCTTAACATGGGGAGATTGAAGGGTATTTCGAAAGCCGTTTTCAACTGGGGAAAGTCGTAAAAATTAACGAAGTTGCTATTATTTATTGCAAAAATTGCTTCTAATTTATTTATTTTACGAAAAATGACATTTTCTACAAACATTTAATAAGAAATACAAATGAACAGTAGGTTTTGTGTGTGTGTGTGTGTGTGTGTGTGTTTGTGTGTGTGTGTGTGTGTGTGTGTGTGTGTGTGTGTGTGTGTGTGTGTGTGTGTGTGTGTGTGTGTGTGTGTGTGTGTGTGTGTTTCTGTTGATGTTTTGTTTCTACATTTAAAATTTTACTTTGAATTTCTTTCACATCGCTTTGTTATTATTACATCGGCAACGATCGGTTTTATCCGGCTGTTGGCGTCATGCGCCGGTTAAAGCCGAACGCTGAGAAAATAATTACACAACACTTAAAATTCAATTCATTGTGGATTTATTCAAACAATTACTTTGGAAAATATTTAAAATAGACTGGCGGTTATGCACTTATGGTACCGTGCTATTTTTTAAAATAGTATTTTCGTGTTAAATTCAAGTTTTACCATATCTTTTTGTTTATTAAATTTTTAGGTGAAAGTACAGATAACCCAGTCGGTTTCTAATGTGTGGAAAATATAACTCCCGAAAAAAAGGTATTCTGGATAGTAACAAAAATAAAAATTGCTTCAGTCTCGAAGGATTTCTCCTCTACTGATCGAGCCCCTTTCTCTCTCTAACTCCCTATCTCCCCCCTTCTCTCCTTTCCTCTGTCTCGCTCTCTCTCTGTTTCTAACTTTTCCCTCTCTCTGTCTATCTCTCAATCCCTCTATCTCTCTCTATCTTCTCTTTCTCTATTTCCGTCTCACTTCCTCTTTTCTATCTATATATCTTCCTATCTATTTCTAATCCCTCATCCTATTTTAGTTTCCTAAATTAATTACAGTGAATAAGGCTTTGTCAAAACATGGATAAATCCTATTTTAGTCACCTAATTTACTTACTGTGAGAATAGAAGTTATTTGGAAATTACTGCTACCTTGAACAGCACCAGGAGTAACTGGTAAAACCTTTCTAATTAAATTGATTTTGGCAGCCATTCGGTGACAAAATGACATAGTCTTAACCCTTGCTGCATGCGGAATACCTGCGACCTTGCTACCAAGTAGAAGAACTACTTATTCTACTTTAAAACTACTATTAAACATTTAATTTTTCAATAATCTCATGTTAAACATCTCCAAAAAATCCAGTATAGGGAAAAATATTGAAAAAATTCAAACTTATTGTTTGTGAGGAATGCACAATGTCACGCAAAAAATCGTTTTAGGCTCTTGGTCGATCCTTGCAAGTTCGTCGACGCAGTTGTGGAAGCAGATAAAGTGGTTAATTATCCAACAGCTAGATTTGCCAGGAATACCACCGCATGTACTGCAACTGAAAATTGGCATACTAATTATCATGTTGTAAAATATAAACCACTCCAAGCTTTGCAATGGCACATGACTTGCAGTAAAAAAATTAACAAACAATATCATAGAAACAACAATATTAACAAGATCTTTCACGGGTGAATATATCTTCATTCCACGCATTCCTATGATTCCACCGGATACACCATTACACTTTAGGAAATTGCACTTTCCAATTTTAGTGTCATTTACCATAATCATCACCAAAGCTCAGGGAACAATCTTTACAATTGTGTGGCTTACAGCTATACACTGTCACATGGACAATTTATGTTACGTGTTCAAGAGTCACCCAACCAAAAAAAATATATAAGCTAGGAAATTGGAGCAACAAAAACTGTGTACCCATACGAAATGGAAAATTAAACTGATCAGAAACATGCATTTTCTCATTTTGGAACTTTTTCCATTGCGCCAATTTGAGCCACAGCAACGCGTGGCAGGGTTCAGCTAGTATATATATATATATATATATATATATATATATATATATATATATATATATATATATATATATATGTATATATATAAAGCATATGTGGTAGTGTGCGAGTTTTATATACATGTATGTTCACGTATACGAGTGTGTTCGTGGGGTAGCGTGGAAGGACTTTTTGAATAGAGGCCACACAAGTTGCTGACCATTCCAAGTCGAAAATGCTGGAAGGGTCATATTCAGATAGATCTTTACCTTAATGGCTATACCCGTGCCCCTTCCCCCCCGCTGCTAACTCTGCCCGCTCACTCATGTTTTCTATCATTCACACTGAAGAAGATCGAAGGATCGGTCGGAAATATGTGCTTTTGAAGGACATATTCTTGTTTTTTTTTTAAAGACTTTTTGTATTCCTACACGTCAACACACAGGAAATAAATACAGAAAACATATAAACATTCATATAGTTTTTGTATTGATTTTTTTATTCATACATATTTAAATATGTATATATATATAGTGTATATATATATATATATATATAT
>NC_136526.1:44388388-44423388 GCF_053919585.1 Euprymna scolopes | reverse complement strand
CAGCTTGTTTACAAACAAATTGATAGTGGGCTTCGCTTAATCGCTTTTAAATACGCGTCTGGTGAAAATATATTTACAAAGTGCTCAACCCAAAGAGGGGGGGATTTAATATATATATATATATATATATATATATATATATATATATATATATACTGGGGTGCCCGTTTTGCCCGGTCGTAAAATACACAAATATGGTATTTTAATTTGTCCAGGTTTCGTATATATCAGTATAGAGTCGTGATTTCCAAAGTACATTAAAAAGTACTTGCCATCAGCTAAAATCGAAACCGAAAACAAAACTTCAGTATTCAAAGCTGGTGACGTTACCACTGTACCAATGTGACACGCATATAAACTGATTAAAAATTAAAAATAAACTAAGATGAATGTATAACATCCTTAACGATTTTTAAAATTTTGACTTCTTTTTGACCCCTTAAAAACTATTTTAATCGGCTAAAGACCCACAAAAGAAGGTCCGTAAAAAAAAAAAACAATCATTTGGCTGCAATACACTTGTTGTACCGTTCCAAAAAATTCTGGAAGGACCCATAGAAGTTCTCTTGTGTGAGCATGTCAATTACCCTCGCCACTGTCTATTTCATCTCCTCAATCGTCTCATAATGACATCATTTAAGGTTTCCCTTGAGCTTAGGAAATAGCTAAAAGTCACAGGGAGCAAGGTCTAGACTATAGGGAGGCTGAGGAACTGTCTTGATACCCATCTTGATAAGATAGTGTGGGATACGTATAAACTTCGTGCAAATCTTCCGCATCTTCAGTTCCTCACGAATAATTGTGTGTACAGTTCCCACACTGACATCAAACAGTGCACTTACTGTCTCTATAGACACACGACGGTCCTTATCCATGAAATTCTTCATTTTTCCAATCAATTCTGGTGTTCTGACTTTCTTACTCCCCCCCCCACCTCTCATCATCCATCACAGACTTCCTGCCTTCTTTAAATTTCTTATGCCACTCAAAAACTGATACTCGAATCATGCAAGATGGTCCAAGAGCAGTCTGAAGCATTCCATGCGCTTTTCTGGCATTTTTTTTTTCAAGCTTAAGATAGAATTTTATTAAATATCCTTCCTCTAATGTGTCCTCACGTACAGATTGCATTTTCGAAATTAATCAGCTGTGATAACCAGGCTTTAGTAGGGTGTATTCCAATTCCTGCTGTAGCTGTTCATTTAAACCTAGAATCATAAAAATTGGTCAGTCATCTCATAAGATGAATAGCAATAGTATACTGAATTCTCAAGAGTCTACAACAATTTTAAATGCATGTAGAAAAAAAGTCTGCAAACTTATTGAAGGCACCTCGTATATATGTGTGTGTGTGACTGTATGTGTATATATATATATATATCATTTTTAAAACAGTAAATTACGTACATGCATGTTTCAAGGTAACTACCTCTCGTCAGCGTAGCTTGACTGTTTCTAGGAATCGAACTCCGGACCATGTGTATCACAGTCCGGCGCGTTTAACCGTTAGACCATGAACTCTCAGATGATTTTACTGTTTATTTTTATCGTTTATAAATTTAGATTTCTTGTTGATTTTTTTTTTAACGATAAATATGGTTAAAGAGGTAGTTACCTTAAAACATGCATGTACATAGATTACTGTTTAAAAATTTATTTTTTTTAATTATTTACGCCCAAATGAATTATGGGCAACTTTCTAAGTAGATAAAAATAAGCTTCGAGACGAAATCGCTATTTAACCGTATTTATCGTTCAAAAAATCAACAAGAATATATATATATATATATATATATATATATATATATATATATATATATATATATATTATTATTATTATTATTATTATTATTATTATATTATTATATCTATAATATATATGTATATATTATATTTCTTTTAGTCTGTTTGTTTGTCTGTCTGTTCGTTCTACTTTTTCTCTGAAACTACTCGGCCGTAATTTTTATATAGGCCTTTGTTATGATACGGTGCAGCGAACTAAGTATTATGGTATCTCTTCAGTGCACAGTTAGGGATGAATAGGATTAGTCCCAACAATATCACATTTAAAACCGATCTTAAATCTAACTTTACCCTCGTGGTACTGGAGGCGGGGGGGGGGCAAGAAACTAGGATCTTAACTGGAAGATTTTATTTTCTGTCTATTTTTTGATTGACTTAACTGGTTCGAAAGATAAATAAAATGGCGACATTTTTATTCCCAAAACACACATCGCGAGTTTTATTTAAATTCCCGGTGCCCCTTACTTTCTAGCACAATACTGTTTACTAAGTGACAATAGCGGTCGTTGTTCCTCATCGTACGACCCAGTCGGCCGCGCCTATCCCAGCAAAAAATAAAATAAAAGACAAAAAAAATATCTGGAATTTTAAAAACCTATATTCGTTCTTTCCTAAAAAAAAAAAAATTTTTTAAAAAACGAACCAATTCCACTCCAACCCTAGCCTCTTATCCCGCGACTGAGCGGTCGCATTCACAAAAGTTCCATTTTAATCAATTGCGACACAGATGTTTCATCAATTACGTTTGTCCCCGCCAGCCATAAACCCCGCCCTGGTTCGTTTCGTCGAGATGGTGTCAAGTTTTCGTAGCGACCGCGTCTTGATGATACACATGTGTGTCCTCGCGATCCAAGCTAATGAAAGTGGCGTCGCCATTACGTTACACAGACGTCACAAAAATAAACTTAGAGTTGGGGTTACGTAAAACAGTAACGCGATTGACTGTAGTCGAGGGCGACCTGAAGGTTTACATTTTTCATTGGCTTCTACACCAAGGTGTAGAAGAGGGCACTACTCCTTGCAAAAGATTACGTTCTTATTTACTTAGCTCCCCGCGAGGACAAAGTTAGACACAAAGTGTTTATTTTAATGTGGGGAAAATCCAGCTCCCCTTAATATGGAGCTTGATATTTTTGCCTCCGTCTAGAAGGATATCACAGTCAGAACAGATGCTACACTTTTTACAAAAACAAAGTTTTAAAAAATGTCTAATTTGTGTTTAAAAAATATTTTTTGTTATTATAAATTTCTTAAATGTATTTAAAAACAAAACTCGTAGTCCAAAGAATTCAAATAATACGAAAATTTCAGAATATTATTTTTTTGAAAAAACAAATCACTTTTTGTGTTTAAAAAATTGTATTTTGTGTTATTATAATGTTCTTAAATCTACGTTTAAAAAAAATTATTGTTGTGCTATTTTTCAAGTTGGTCCTAAAATTGCATTTGTCTGCCCCTGCTATGCACTCTCCAACTGTCCTAACTGAAAACCAAAATAAAAAAGTCGTAATATCACACAAGTCCACATATATCAACATATTTAGTCACCATAATCAGCCATAAAGATTATACAAAATCGATAGTTTATTTTTAGCAAATATCCGTTGAAGTTTCGCCAAAAAAATAAACTCTCGATTCCATATAATCTTTATGGATAAATATTGTGACTAAATCTGTTTTATTGTTTACGTGTCGAGATTGCTTGAATCTAGACTCAGCTGCAACAAGTGATCGCCCCTGGTTGTCTGATGTAACAAGTTGCTCGAATGATATTCTTAAATTGCATAGTTGGTATGTCCACTATTATTGGCTCACATGGAGCTTTCACACAAGTCATCAAAGATCTGATTAGAAACCCGCGGTGTTCTCTGGAAGCTGAGTGACAACATGTCTCCCCAAACGTCCAACTCTATCCACTCCCTTCGATAGCATTTGCAAATAAATTGGCGTCATCGCAACAGTTTTGATACGAGAGCAAGTTGCTGTTGTACATTTGCCGTGCATTAATTTGTCATAGATACATAGTAAAACCGAAATTCCAGTGCTATGCCAATAAAGCACACTAAATGGAAAAAAATGTTGTACGTCCTTGACAACTTCCGGGGTTTTCTTTCGGAAATGTTTGTAGCGCAGTCAAATTTTCTCGAACATCATAAAAGTTTTCGATGTCAGATGACGTCGATCCAATTTCAATTCAGTTTTCCTTGTGGAAACCAAAAACTCAGTGCTAAATCTAACATGGTGGTCTTGGAGAAGGACGTGATTCGTCAATTCTTCTCTCGTCTCAACAGCTGCCAGAAATATGCTGCGACACTCAGTGTCGGTAAAATTTAAACAAGAAGAATTCCGCACTGGAATCTCTAGCGTCTGTTTCATGGAGCTAACATAAAAGTTTATTAAGAGTTTCGTAGAAAAATCAGCTTTATGCAGTTTTACCTGAATATTAAATAATGCCTGCTAAAAGAAAATAAACAAAATAGCAGAAAAAATATATTATGTATTTATATGTTTGTTTAAAAAAAAAGTACAACAAAAATTACGCAAGTTTATCCAATATAACTTATCACAGAAGAGACGTTGCGAGCTTGTCTCTGCTTTATCGTTATTTTATGGCAAGTGCTCGTCTGAGCTCTATTTCATGATCCCCCTCGCCAAACTTTCACGAAAAATACTCGTCTATCTGAAACCACTGTCAATAATTTTCCCCACTCTTTAACTGTGTCTAAATCAAAACGTAGATTCCATGAACAATGCTTCTTTATTAAAACTGCATGCCTGTGGAACTCTCTTCCGTTTGCCTGCTTCCCTCCTGACTACAACTTGGATGTCTTCAAGTCCAACGTAAATAAATTCTTGATGAACCGTCCCCTTAAGTAATCCAATTTACTAAATTTCCACAACTAACGATTACTATATTATCCCATTGACTACTGTACACTCAGTAACCCTTATCCTCGAGTGGCCTCCGGGCCTTGATAAATGTTGACCCCTATATAAAAAAAAGTATTTTAAAACAAAACAAAAAAAGCAAACGACACAGTGTCTCGTCCGCCATTTTCTAAAAATTGTCATTCGTTATTTTTCCTTTAATTAGCTCTTCGTAAAAAGGAGTCTAAATATCACACAGCCACCATAATAATAATACCGACTAGAAATCGTTTATCGGTTAAATTTAAAATTTATTTTATTTCATAAAAACAAAAAGGAATGAATTCGTTTACATTTTAATGTACAGGCTTTATGTAACCTAACAGGTACGTACGTAATAACATTTCTGTGCTATTATAATTTTTTTTTAATTTTGGGGAAAAACTGGATAAGCTCCACAAAATCAAAAGTGCAAAATAAAAAATACAAAAACATAAACTAATGCAAAATATATAAGACAATACAGTAACACTAACAACGCGGGGTCGCAGAAATACCTGGATTAGAACCTAGGCGCGGAGAAAACCCTCTCAGGGCTGACGGACCCAGTAGGTCTTCCCAGATCATCCGTCTAGGAGAAGGAAAACTCTGAAACTAAACCAAAGGGGAGAGAGGCCTCTTCAGTCTTGGATGACAACCTTCCTAGAGCTGGTGACTCAAACAAATTCACCGGTTTGCAAACCTAAATTGCTTAAGGAGTAGATAGGCTCTGTCTATCGCCCGGCTTCCATACTCCTTCTTTGCCTATTAGTCAAGCGCAGAGACACTATCTCAGTGATTCGACAGAAACACCCAGCGGTAGATCTTGTTTCCTGGCTAGGGCAATGAACGCCGTTCTTCCCCATTCCCAGCATGCCCCACCCCTATAACTGAACATTTGGGAGTGCTTGAGTATAAGATATGCCTGAGCGGTTAGATTGGGTTGACCTTCTTCTAAAGGGTTGAGGGTACCGGATTGACAGTTCCTGGCTGCTGTTCCCGACTGGTAGTACAGGAGCCCTAACTCTTTGGTAGCGCTTAGAGCGGCTGCTCCATCAACAGTTGAATAATATCGGGTTGTTTGCAGTGCCATGACGCGCATGGAAAGGGACCCTGCACTCATCCCCGGTGGGCTTTCCTGAGGCCACAATCCTAATTGGAGAAAGGTCAGCTTATGGTCTACTTGTGATGCATGTCTGAAGCTCCGCATAACCTCTTGTTTAGCTCCCCCTTACCGAAACTCTTAAAAAAAAAATATGACGACAGTACAATCTAAAAATAAGCTTAAACCAGGATTAGGGACAAACAAATTCAACTTGCCTCCTCCCTTGAGGCTCTCATTCACAAATATCCGTGGGCTTAGAACTAACTTAGCTGATGTTGAAGCATTTCTCTTAACAAATACCCCGGATATCTTAGCACTAAGTGAGACTAACCTACACTCCTCCATTCCCTCTAACCATTTTAACATGCCTGGATATCTCCCACTCTGCCGTAAGGACTCTGACAGACATATGCACGGACTTGGAGTTTACATTCGTAATACCCTTCCCTTGACTAGAGAAACAAACCTAGAAACAGATGATCAAACCTTTATGTGCTTTAGACTAAACGTGCAACACAGTATTAGCTACTATTATTTTCTCTACCGCTCTCCCTCGACTCAGGACTGCTCCATAATAAACAAAGTATCTGACAGCATAGACACGGCACTGTCCCTCGACACTAGCGCACAAATACATGTGTTTGGTGACTTTAATGTCCACCACAAAAACTGGCTTGGATTCTCTACTCACACAGATGCAGCGGGCAGCACAACCCATAGCTTCGCTATATCTCACTCCCTATCACAAATTGTTACGTTTCCAACCCGTTTCCCTGACCAGGAAGAACAACACGCATCACTTCTAGATCTGTTTTTGACCACAGTTCCCGATGACTGCATAGCGAAGGCCCACAGCCCACTCGGGAACGCTGATCATGCAGTGATAATGGTTGAAATCGCCCTAAACTCTAGTCCCAAAACTGAAGAGCCAGTGCTCAAAACAACGAGATATTATAATAAGGCTGACTGGGAAGCCATCAGGGAACTAAGTAGAGATGCTCCATGGAAAAATATTTTCTCTCTCCCTGCTGAACAGTGTGCAAACGAGACCACTGACTGGTTCAAAACTGCAATCGAAGCGCATGTTCCCATGCGGAAATTTTATAGTAAGCCCCACTCTCCCCAATGGTTTACGTCGACTTGTGCAACTGCCATTACTCAAAAGCAGCATGCATACCGTAGGTTTAACCGTTCAAACAGACTGAAGTATATAGAAGCTAGAAATAACGTTAAGAAAGAAATAGCGACAGCTAAGAGAGAATTTACGGAAACCACTAAAAAGCGCATCGAAGCACAAAAACTAGGAACTCGAGACTTCTGGAAAATCTACAACAGTGTAGTAAATAATGGGCAATCAACAATTCCCCCACTAACCAACAATCACGAGGTTGTCTCCTCAGCAACCGACAAGGCTAACATGCTTGCCAGTCGGTTTGCCTCAAACTCCACACTGGACCCTTCCAACCACCCCCTACCTGACTTTCCTATGCGGACAGACGCCACACTAGACGATCTGAAAACCACCCCTGCTCAGGTGCATGCTATCATAAAAAACCTTGACACCTCAAAAGCATGTGGACCCGATCTTATCCCAGCTGTGCTATTAAAAAAGTGCTCAGCCGAAGTAGCTCCAGTTCTCTCAAAACTCTACAACAAATGTCTTAATGAAGCTTGCTTTCCGGGCTGTTGGAAAACTGCTTCTGTTGTACCAGTATTCAAGAATTCTGGCGAAAGGACAGACCCATCAAATTATCGCCCCATTAGCCTCCTCCCACTTTTTGCCAAAATATTTGAGACCATAATTAACCATGCTCTAGTCCATCATCTTACAGATGCTAAACTACTGACTGACAAACAATATGGATTTCGACAAGCCCGTTCCACAGCAGACATCCTCACCGTGATCTCTGAACGTATATACCAATCACTGGACAAAGCGGGGGAAGGCAGAGCGGTAGCTCTAGATATATCTAAGGCTTTTGACAGGGTATGGCATGAGGGTCTCCTCAGGAAGATTAGATCTTACGGTATCACTGGTAGAATACTTAACATAATTAAATCCTTCTTAGATAAGAGAAAAATCCAGGTAGTCCTCGACGGTCGCACATCTAAACAATATGATATAAATGCGGGAGTGCCCCAGGGTTCTATCCTTGGACCTCTATTGTTCCTGATATTCATAAATGACCTCCCCGACAACATTGCCTCTTAGATGGGTATATATGCTGATGACACTACACTCTATGGCAGACACGACAGGAAGACGAATGAACACATTTCTAAAGAAATGGCAGAAACACTAGAGGAAGACCTCCAATCTGTAGTGGAATGGGGACAAAAGTGGTTGGTCGCGTTCAATGCTGCCAAGACTAAACTAGTTTCATTCAATAATTACAAGAAACCCTCTCTACCACCAATAGCAATGGCCAACGACCCTTTATCTGAGAGTCCATCTTTCAAACTCCTTGGCCTAACGTTCACAGGAAACATGAGTTGGAACAATTACATTGAAGGCATTGCCAGGGCCGCTGCAAGAAAGGTAGGCTCTCTCTACCGTGCTAGAAAACTACTAACACCCGAAAGTATCCTGTACCTCTATAAGGCCACCATTCGCCCATGTATGGAGTATTGCTGCCACATCTGGGCTGGTGCATCTGCTACTAGTCTCTCGCTCCTTGACAAGGTTCAAAAGAGAGTCGCAAATCTGATAGGCCCTGAACTGGCATCTAAGCTTCAGCCTCTGTCCCATCGACGAAATGTTGCATCCCTCTGCCTGTTCTACAAGTATTTTAGTGGTGAATGCTCTGATGAACTGCAATCACTTGTGCCCCCACGACGCGAGCACCCTCGACAAACCCGACAGGCTACTAGATCCCACCCCCACACTGTAGAGGTCCCTAGATGTAAAAGATCTTTTTACTCCAATAGTTTCTTCCCCAGAACCGCAAGACTCTGGAATTCCATTCCAGGTCCCTGCTTCCCCAACAGTGCTGACGTGCAGAGGTTCAAGTGTAACGTGAACCGACACCTTGCTGCCCAAATCCCTACATAGTACCCCAGTAGTTGTTGCCCCTGATAGTAGCCCCCTACACCAAAGTGGCAATTTGCCTTGTTTGGGGTGAAAATGTAATAATAAAAAAATTAAAAAAAAAAAAACAGTATATAAACGTAAATGTGATGATGATAATAATAATAATAATAATAATAATAATAATAATAATAATAATAATAATAATAATAGCCACTGCCAGCGGGAAATCAATGGCAAGCGCCTGTTGCGATGGCGCAAATTTATTTGCAAATGCTATCGAAGAGAGTGGAGAGAGTTGAACGTCTGGGGAGACATGTTGTCACTCAGCTTCCAGGGAACACCACAGGTTTCCAATCAGATCTTTGATGACTTGTGTGAAAGCTCCATGTGAGCCAATCATAGTGGACATACAAACTGATAAACCCATCCAAGCAAGAAGACCAGATGTCGTAATAATTAATAAGAAAGAAAAATCCTGCCAAATCGTAGACTTTGCTGTCCCAGCTGACCACAAGAGTGAATATCAAAGAAAAGGAGAAACGAAGCAAATACACAGAGCTAGCAAGAGAGCTGAAAGGGATATGGATGATGAAGAAAATCATAATAATACCTATGATCGTAGGAGCACCAGGAACAATCACGAAAAAACTTTTTTTAAAAATATTGGAGAAATTGGAATCAGAGGAATGACTGGAAAAATACAACGAACAACAATAATGAAAACAGCTGAAATATTAAGGAAAACTCTTGAATGTGGAGACTAACACACACAAATCACAAGTGCAAACCAGACAAACTGCTACAGACAAAACATGAAGCGCTGCATGGAACCAAGAACATTGAAGCTGCATACCTATAAGCTCCCTAACCCCACCTCCATACCCCATTACCATATCACTGCCCCCCTCAAAGGTGAGACCGAATAGCCAAGTAGTCAAGGGGGACGAAAAGTCCGAGGAGTGAGCACTGACCAGACGTCCACTGTATAAATGCGAAGAGAACTGGGACCTTGGGGAGGCTTACTGACACTCAAACTCCAGTAAAGACCAATGGTCACTGCTAACGAGAAATCAATGGCAAGCAGCTGTTGCGATAATGCAAATTTTTTTGCAAATGTTATCGAAAGCGGTGGGGAGTACTAGAAAATCTGGAGAGACTTGTTGTCATTCAGCTTCCAGGGAACACCACAGGCTGTGTTCAATGAGATCTTTGATGACCTGTATGACCTTGTGAGCCAATAATAATAATAATAATAATAATAATAATAATAATAATAATAATAATCTCCGTCTCCATGTTCTTCACTCTGTGGTCTGCTGGAACGGCAAAATCTACAATCTTGCAGGACTTTTCCTTTTTGTTAACTATTATAATATCCGATCTTCTTACTTGTATGGGTTTATCCGTTTGTATATCCATGTCCATAGGATCTTGTGACTTTCATTTTCCAGTACTGCTTCCGGTTCATGCTTGTACCATTTGTTTGGGTCTTCATGATGCAATCGTCTGCATAATTGCCAATGTACTGCCTCCCCCATTTTATATAGGGGGGGGGGGGATTTTTCTGCATTCACTTATGTAGTTTATTGTTTCCTCTCTTTGCCAGAAAGTCTGCATTTGCTGTTTTCTTGTGTCTTGTCAATCCGGTTGGTTCTAATCGCGTTATCCTGTGCGGCTGTTATCGGGAATTCAGTTTCCTTTTCGCAGCTATTTCTAAATGTTTTCGTTCGTCTCATCTTTTGTGATCCTTATGAATCATCTGTGTAGCTGTTTCATTGTCCATTTTTCTTTCCTCGCCTTATTTCTCGTCTCTCCTGCTTTCTGTCTTGTTTGTTTCTTCCGTGTCTTTAGCTGTAATAATTAATATTTATATGCATTATTTCTGTATTATTATGTATTTTCCGATTATTATTATTATTATTATTATTATTATTATTATTAATAATAATAATAATAATAATAATAATAATAATAATAATAATAATAATAATAATAATATGCATTATGGAAAGTTTGCCAACGTCCTTCATTGAAAGTGTTTCTGTGGAACAAATTGGGTTCGAACTTGGCATACTCAAGTCGTCAGCTTATGTCGTTACTTACTGAGCTAACGTCACCTCCCTACTGCTGCTGCTGCTGCGAATTCTACTGCTGCTGCACCGTGTCAATCTCGTATCAAGTCTCCGGATTTCAGCGACACCACAATGGCGTCGCCAATATGATACATGAACACACTGGACAATCCATGTAGAAACGTGGATAAGATGCTTTGAGACGTTGAACAGACTAAAGGAACTAAAAGATAAACCAAGTGAAGGGGAGCAAAACGAAATTCCTGACACGTTCCTCGCAGCAGTTGGATGCGAAACAATCCAGAAACTTTCAAAGAAATTTGGAAGAGCTGACATTCAAAGAATTTGTCGAGATAATGAAAAGGCATATCAGAAAACAACAAAAAAAGGTTATCGCAGACAGAACAAAGTTCTAGGAAAAATAATAGCACCCCGATAAGTTGATTGTACAATTCGCACACAGAATAAAGGAAAAAATAAATTTGCGAATTTAAAAAAAAACTTTGGGCCAATAAAATGCTTGATAGAAAATATGTACGACTCTTATTATAAACATACTAGTCTATGGTCCTGGCGTTGCCCGGGTGTTTGAAGGTGTGTGTTCAGAAAAAAAAAATGGTAGTACGCAGGCAGGCTCGAACCCATACTGCGAAGGAGAAAAAGATCGTATAAAAAACATGACATCTGTTGTGTCCATCGCCAAACCTGAAGTGACTAATGTTTAAATTAAGGCTAGTCAATCGAACAGAGGGGATGACTTTCGAAAATATTGGTGAAAAAAAGCGACTCCTCCTTGTAAAAAAGTGCCCAGTTGAAGGTGAAGATATTAATGTTTTTAACCAGTTTTTCGATATTTGTCGCCCGAAAGGTCGAGCTTCAAAACGATATCAATCTCGTGAAAATCCGTCGCCTTTGTCGAAAGTTATAGGCATACATACATACATACATACATACATACATACATACATACATACATACATTTAAACAGACAGGTGAGGTTTATATTATAGAGGAAGACGAAATTAGAAAGGCTTTAAAGTATAAATTTAACACGGCAATTCTTATTATTATTCACCCACTAAGAGTTTTCACAGAAGATATCATCAAAGAATTCTCTTTGAGAACAACATGGTGTTCCATTGAGTCTAAGTAACAGCAAGTCTCCCCAGATTCCCAGGACTCCCCACCGCTTTCGATAACCTTTTGAAATTAGTGCTTTCTTGCAATAATCGTTTACCATTGATTTCTCTTTAGTAGCAGCCATTGGTCTTCACTCAAATTTAGGTGGCAACAAGCTTCCTCAAGGTCACAGTCTCGTTCACACCTATCCAGTGGAGGTTTGGTTAGTGCTTTCGCTCCTTGGTCTTTCTATTCTCCTTGATCCTCTTCACTTATTGAAAAAAGTTTTCATGATTGCACGTGATGTTCCTTTGTGTTTTGCTTCTGTAGCAGTTTCTATGTTTCCGCATTCAAGGGTTTTCTTGGTATTTCAGCCATTTTCCTTATTGTTATCTGTTGTATCTTCTCATGCCATCCCTCTGATTCAAATCTCTCCCATTCTTTTTTCGAATTCAAAGTATTTCGGTATTGTTCCTAGTGCTCCTACTAATATTGGTATTATCTTGACTTTCTTGATCTTCTGTTTCAGCTCTCTGGCCAGCTCTGTGGATTTGCTCCGCATCTCCGTTTCCTTGATATTCACTCTGTGGTCTGCTGGAACAGCGAAATCTACGATCTTGTAGAACTTTCCCTCTTTGTTTACTATTATGGCACCCGGTCTTCTTGTTTGGATGGGTTTATCTGTTTATATGTCCATGTCCCATAGGATTTTGTCACTTCTTTTTTCAAATACTGCCGCTGGTCTGTGCTTGTACTATTTGTTCGGGTCTTCAGTTGTCTGCATAATTCACAGTGTACCGCCTTCCTTACTTGATTGTGTCTATTTTTATATTCTTTTTAGACTAGTTTGTTGCGTTCGCTTATCATATAGTTTATTGTTTCGCCTTTTTATCCGCAGAGTCTGCATTTGCTGTTTTCATGTGTCTTGTACAACCGTTGCTTGAATGTAGTTGATTCTAATTGCGGCTATTATTAAAGATTCAGTTTCTCTGTTTACGTTTCCTTTTTATAGTCATGTTCAAGTGTTTTCATTTGTCTCATTTTTTGTCATCCTTATGAATAGTCTGTGTTGCTGTATCTCCTCCACATTTTTCTTTTCTCGTCTCATTCCTTGCCTTTCTGTTTTCTGCCTTCGTTTTTTTTTTATTCAGTGTCTCTTGCTGCAGTAATTATCCTTTCTGTATTTTGCGTTATGTATTTTTCTAATACTATTTTCGTGTCACTTACACAGTCTTCTATACAAACCAGTCTCCTTCCGCCATTTTTTTTCCACGTAGAGTCAGTCAGTATCATAATTTCGGTGTAGCACATTATTTATAGTCATGAGTTTCCTGGTCTTCTGATCGAGATGCCTCAATTCTTCTTTAGTCCAATCTAAAAACGGTCCAGAAGATCTCACTAGTGACACTGCCCACGTATTTATACTTTTAATCGGATTTCTGCTAAATAATTTAGTTTCTAAGAGTTTTCTTGTTCTTCTGTGGTGTTTCTTTCAAGTTTTCCCTTTTATTTCTGTTTCCCAAACTTCCAAATATTTATAGCTGTCATATTCTCTTAGTGCCCTCATCCTTGTTTTGTAGAGTAGTTCCATGCTTTCTGTTGTGTCTAGTTTTCTTCTTCTCATGATCAGCAGTGCGCACTTAATCAGCGTTTCTTGTTCCTTCTTGCTTATTACAAAAAGTTTCAGGTCGTCCATGTACATTAGGTGGTTCATTCTTTCATCCATGTTAGTAAACTTGTTTCCGACTCGGCACTTTCTTAGTATATTATTAAGGGCGTCATGGATATCAGAAACAGTGGTAGTGATAGGGTATTTCCTTAGAATATATCTCTTTTCATTTTAAATTCACTTAGGTATTGGTCATCAGCTGTCAGTTCAAGTTTTCCGTGTTTTCAATACATTTTCAACTAAATTTATAATCTTGCCTGGTATTTTGTACATTCTATTCTCCATACACTTTCTTGCAGTCGGTCGATCCATGCCATGGCGATATTTTTTATTTACCTCCTTCAGAATTTTTTGGTTTATGTAGATCATGTGTCTTTCTCCCCTCCCTTTTTGGCATTCTTTCTCTTCCTCGGGGAGTAGTCCACGATTATGTAAAGTGAAATTATTTGCACATATACATACATATTTATTAATTCATAAATACAGGTGTCCAGGTGGTTCGTTATACAAATATATATATATATAGATATAGAGAGAGAATAAATGACAAAAAGTTATATTCCAAAATTCATGATGTTGACCATCTTATAATTTATTCTTTTAATTCAGTTGACTTATACAATTCTTGACAGTATCTGTTTCGTAGCGCAAAATCAACCACTTAATTATTATATAAATCAATGAATATATTATACCCTTAACTCGCCAGAAGAAATAGCAACGATCAATCCGTCAAAAGGAATTGAAATGTGATTCCACATGGTAAAAATCCGAATTCAATATGGCGCAATGGAAAAATATAAAGGTAACTGCAGCTTCTCTTCTAATTTTCGGATTTTCACCATGTCAAATCACATTTTAATACCTTTGGACGGATTGATTGTTGCTAGTTCTTCTGATGAGTTAAGGGCATAATAGATTCACTGATTGATATAATAATTATATGTTTGATTTTGCACTACGAAACAGATGCTGTCAAGAATTGTATAAGTCAACTGAATTAAAGGAATAAATTATAAGATTGTCAATATCATGAATTTTGGAATATAGTTTTTTGTCATTTATTCTCTATGTTGCTCTGTAATTACATTGAGCTTTTTATATAAGGATTGATATATGATAAGAAAATATATTTCTACAGAAATATATATATATATATATATATATTTCCACCCTCCTCACACCCCCCTGACCTCATTCACTCTTTCACTCTTTCATCCCATAATAACGAACATTTCTGTAAAAGCCTGAGGAAGCTACAGACGGCCAAAAACGGCCGGGTAGCTGAAACAATAATGTAACTTAACAGAAAGATACGGTAATAAAAAATAAAAACTCATATATATATATATATATATATATATATATATATATATATATATATATATATATATATATATATATATATATATATATATACTAGCACGCCGCCCGAAGTGCTTCGGTCGTCATATACGTTTTAAATTTCAATATATTTTAATTCATGCAGATTGGATATTCTTTTTACTAGTGGGACCTGTGGAAATTCCACAACGGCATCTTTGATATGTAATCTATTGCTGTTGGAAATTCTGTGGACGTTTAGTGTAAATGAACACTCCGTGGTATTATTGTAGCCCTTTTGTTAACCCTATAAAAGTATTTATCTAAGTAATTTGCTTAAGCAAATTACTTAGATAAATACTGTAGTGTCAGAATATATCTAGTTATTACGGTTTATCTCCAATATAAGTCTGTGGCATATTTCCATTGCATGGACGTCCGGCGTGAACGGAAACCGGTAAAATCCATTGAAAGCGGTCGGTGATTCTATGAGAAAATAAAGCTGTGTACGCATTAAAAATGTTTCTTTTCTGTGTCTTATGTTATACATTAGTACATTAGGGGTCATTTCGAGTTAAAAGTTTATTTACTGCACTCATCTGGACTAAAGAAAATCATGATTTAAATGTGTATGTCTCGTGTAAATAACTAATGATGAATATCTAATATGGCCGACAAGACGGGTGATCAAAAAATCAGATCGAGCGTACAGCGTACCGGAAAACGAAATGAGACTAACGAAATGAGACCTCATTTGATCTCATTTCGTTTTCCGGTACGCTCGATCTGATTTTTTGATCACCCGTCTTGTCGGCCATATCAGAGAATTATCGTTAGTTATTTAGACGAGACATACACATTTAAATCATGATTTTCTCTAGTCCAGACGAGTGCAGTAAATAAACTTTTAACTCGAAATGACCCCTAATGTACTAATGTATAACATAAGACACAGAAAAGAAACATTTTTAATGCGTACACAGCTTTATTTTCTCATAGAACTACCGACCGCTTTCAATGGATTTTACCCGGAAACCCCACAATGTCAGTATACCATCTTTAGACAGAACAGATACTACCCTTGGATCCTAGCCAGAAGACCAAGAAAGTATATTTTAGTTTCACATACAGTCCAAAAGCGACATCATTATTATTTTATTTTATTTTTTTTTTTTTACATTGTATCTTCGATGATCGGAAGATCCTATTTATTAAAAAGAAGGAGATAAGGTGATAATATACTACGAACGTATAAATTAGCGTATCTATACACTAACTTAATGTTCATACTATATTATCCCATTCTGTTTTAATTCTTTAATAAATAGGATCCACCGATCGAACAATTTATAATCTGGAAACCGTGACACACCTACGTACGTACGTACTAACGTACGCTAATTGAATGTACTACGGTATCAATATATAAATTCAGTAGAACCCCGGGATTCGGTGACCCTACGATACGGTTTTTTCAGGTTACGAAGTGGAATACGATTTTCCTACCCCTAGTTACGGTATTTACCCGCGCCTTACGGTGTTATTTATAATGTTATTTGATTATATATATGTGTATTATATACTGTACTCTATTTTGTTACTGATTTTTTTATGCCGTATCCTGTTGTCCTACTGTACTGATTTTGGGCGATTCTTTCAGCTTTCTATGTGGCGAGCGGTTAATTCAACCGCTGGATAAGCTTCCCCACAAAGGTTAGGGTTAGGGTTAGTCTAATCAGATACTGATAAATGACTTCAGGGTGATAGTATGGCGAGAACGCTCGGAATTTGTCGATTACATTGGCCCGTTGTCAATAAGCAATTACGTCACCAACTAAAAAACGGTACGGAAATTTTCAAGACGGATAAACATCCCATTGTACAAATTATCAGCGTAAGATTTCTTAAATGGCCGTCACTATTTATAGATAAATATATTCTATGTTTAAAAAAAAATAACCCAGAGAAACCAAAATCTATTCCTGTCTAATGAATAAACAAGAACGGGTCTTTGTGGGCGATGTTCATCCGCGCGATTATTAATGAACCCCTTTTTATCTGCCTCCCCACGAGGGCAGAGTTGTACACAAAATCGTTTTTTTATATCGCGGAGAAAACTAAGCCCCACAAAACGGGTACCCTAGATTAAGAAAAAAAAATTAAATTAACGTAATAGTTAGACATAATGTAACAGTTTCTGTTTGTTTGCCTCCCCACGAGGGTAGGATTAGACACAAGATCAGTATAACGTGGAGAATAAAGGGGCATTCTCGATTAGAACAAAGATTTAAATTGTCGTAATACTTAGGCATATGTGCTATTTACCTGCCTGCCCACGAGGGCAGAGTTGTACACAATATCAGTTTTAACGCGGAGAAAACTCAGCTCAAAAAAAGGGGTACCCTGGATTGGGACAAAAATTAAAATTTACGTAATAATTAAACAAAATGTAATAGTCCCCGCTTGCTTGGCTCCTCACGAGGGCAGAGTTAGATATAAGATCGTTATAACGTGGAGGAAACTCAGCTCCCCAGAAGGGGCATCCTCGATTAGTGGCGTTTTAAAGAATACTATTCTTGTTATTCTTCTCATCAGAATACATAAAGAAATCAGCAAATTATATTTGTAGCAATGCTAGAATTTGTTAGTTATGGCATTAAGTGAAACCGCAATTTATTGTAGTTATAAATTTAAAAGAAGTGAAAAATGTTGGAAATGTAAAAATTATAAAAACAAACCGAGCATAATATTTCAGCTTGCATGAAAATCATCTCAAGTTGATCCAAAATGCGAAATAATTTTTTAGAGAGAATAGAGTCCAAAATTAAATCCAGCATGACGATGCATATATATATATATATATATATATATATATCACTATCTCTCTATATATCTACCCATCTCCCTCTCTATCTCTCGCTCTTTCTCTCTATATATCTTTATCTATTTATCTCTCTGTCTCTCTCTCTCTCTCTCTGTCTCTCTCTCTTTCTCTCAATTGGACAGGGTTAAAAAATGAGTCTCCAATATTATAGGGCTCTAACCCGTGTTCCATCGCCGCAATGTTGCATCTCTGTGTTTATTTTACAAGTATTTTAATAGAATGTGTTCCGATGAATTCGTAGAACTGGTGTCCCCTACATCAATGTATAAAACCCCAACTAACCCAAATAACAACAAAATCCCACGCCTTTACTCTAAAGGTCCCTAGATGCTGGAGAGTCCGCTACTCTGATAGTTTTTTTTCCATCCGAACTGCTAGACTTTGGAATTCTCCCCCTGTATCCTGCTTCCCCGACTATGCAAAATGCAAGAGTTTGTAATATAAACAGACATGTCGCTGCTAAACTCCCTCCCTAGAGTGCTCCTATAGGCGTGGTTTCTTATGCAGCGATAACTTTTACACTTCAGTGACAATTTATTTTCACGTTGTTTCATTTTACTTCAGTCAAAGTTCTCAAAAATTAAGCCCACCCCCGTCCCTGGGGCTAGCACTTGATTTCCGTGTTAGATACATAGATATTCGATTATTTCAATAGGGTTCTCCTTTCAAAGAATAGCATTTCAAACCTAAACGTGAGTGACAGGCGTACAGACAGATCCGCTGAATGATATAATTGGACGCATCTACTATTACCGGGCGTCCAATCAGTCTATACGTTTAGCGATGAAAATGCAAAATGTTATTTGAAAGTATAAGCGTGACAGATCTACAAAAGTGATATCCCAAACTTAAACAAGACGGACCGACAAACATAATCTTTTACAAGTACTTTAATGGAAAATGCTCAGACCGGCTCAAAGCACTAGTGACCCCTCGGCATAAATATCCCGACAAACCCAACAAGCAGCAAAATCCCACCCCTACACGGAAGAGATTCCAAGATGCCGTAAAACCTTCTACTCAAATAGCTTCTTCACGTGAACTGCTACATCTTGGAATTCCTTCCCGGGTTCCTGTTTCTCTGACTGTACTGGCATGCAGAAACACAAGTGCAATAGCAACCCCTTACATGTTCGTCGCAATGTCCCTTGTTTGAGGTGCAATCATGGTACAAAATGTAAATACGTAGACGCGTCAGAAAATATTTAGAACCTAAGCGTGGCATACCTTAAGTGCTGCTTATTGGCGCATGAACAATTATGGTCTTTTTAAAGACACCATTGTTCATTTTGGTGCGAGGGCGGTGAGATTCTATTTGCGATAAAAACGTTTTTTGTATCATCGCCCCCTCTGCACTCTCTTTCTGTCTCTATCTGCCTATCTACCTCGCTAACTATCTATAGAGTGCTACCCCCCCTCTCTCTCTCTCTCTCTCTCCCTCCCTTTATATATATATATATATATATATATATATATATATATATAATTATTTTTTTACTATAATAATTAAATACCTACAGACACTAGTGTTTCATCCTTTCGGGATTCTTCAGTGCAGGGTGTCACGATTACTACCAGTCGAACAATTCGAACCCCGCGACACGAGACATCTCTGGTTCGATTAGCGGAGACCGTATCCATTCGGCTACTATTAACCGTGTGAAATAGCGTTGAATTTTAAACATTTTAATTTAAATGTTTATTACGTCAGACAGACAGTGATCAAATCGTTATACGATGATCTACGCATAAGAGCTAAATTGACCGACTTTTTAATTCAACGGAAAGTGCTCAACGATAAGAAACGAATTTCTTAAAGGGGCTGTCATAATTATTTTTTTGCTATAATAATTAAATACCTACAGACACTAGTGTTTCATCCTTTCGGGATTCTTCAGTGCAGGGTGTCACGATTACTACCAGTCGAACGATTCGAACCCCGCGACACGAGACATCACTGGCTCGATTAGCGGAGACCGTATCCATTCGGCTACTATTAACCGTGTGAAATAGCGTTGAATTTTAAACATTTTAATTTAAATGTTCATTACGTCAGACAGACAGTGATCAAATCGTTATACGATGATCTAGCAAACAGTTAATAAAATATGTTAAAAAAACACTTTGAAATGAGTTAAAAACATATTTAATCTGAAAAGGAAGCACTAGATAAATGGATAGTTCTTAATCCGCGGAGTTTCGAAGAAATACTTTCCTTCTCATCAGAGGGTAGGAATTAGCAAAATGCTGGATCGGATTTTGCATGCAGAAGTATTTGATGAAACAACAAGTAAGTCAAAGATCTTACTTGAAAACAAAAAAAGTGAAGCAGAGGGAATATAGTGAAGAAAAAGGTGATTACACATGAATGGATAGTCTGGTGGAAGATAAATAATCCAGTGATGGTAAAATCCAAATGTAAAACTTCAAGAAAGTTAAAAGAATTTCTATTTGTACAAGTAAAATCCAAGGAAATCCCGTAATTGGAAGAAGATGGTCCATAATAATTCAAAGGCAGAAATCCATGGAATAATTCACAAAAATGTGTACAAGGAAAATATATATATATATATATAAATATATATATATATATATATATATATATATATACACACACACACACATATATATGTATATATACACATATTACATATATATATATTATTTCATATATCTACATTAATTTTATGTATCAATTATAAGTTTTTACTTCAATACTATATATATATATATAGAGAGAGAGAGAGATAGATAGATAGATAGATAGATAGATAGATAGATAGATAGATAGATAGATAAAGTAGTAAGTGTTGAAGTGTATGTGCGCGTGTGCAACGTAGCAGCAATTACAGCAATAAAAGTTAAAATCTTGGAAAAAAGAACAATATAACATTTTATGTGGATACATCAAATAATATATGATGCAATTCTCTATCTATATAAAAGCCAGGTACGTCCAAGGATGGAGTACTGTTGCTACATCTGGGCGGAAGCTGCTAGAAGCAGCTTATCCTGCCTTGACAGAGTACAAAATAGACTTCGTAGCTTAATGAGGGATGCCATTTTCTCTTCCCTGCAACCTCTTTCCCACAGAAGAGACGTTACGAGCCTGTCTCTGCTTTATCGTTATTCCCATGGCAAGTGCTCGCCTGAACTCCAATCTATGCCCCCCTCGCGAAAACCACTCATCTAGCTTAAACCACTGTCAATGATTTTCCTCACTCTTTATCTGTGCCTAAACTTAAACGTAGATTCCATGAACAAGGCTTCTTTGTTAGAACTGCACACCTGTGGAACTTTCTTCCGTTTGCCTGTTTCCGTTTGTTTGTTTTTTAACTTATTCGTTATTTCTTTAATTTTACAGTGATATTTATGATAAAATCTGTAACGTCCGTCCAGGCAGAAAAGTGTATTCCAACCGTGGACAAGGTGAAACACTGGGTTCCGGTCGGTGGCCGATTTGAGGCCAATTGTACCATCGTTAACTGTGATGCTAAGTTTGAAACACAAGTTTGGCAGAGAAACGGAAAACGGTTCAGAGATTACAGGTGAGTATGTCTATTCAAGCTCCTTATTTTTAATATATATATAAACTGCCTCTGAGATGGGTATATATGCTGATGACACTACACTCTATAACAGGCATGACAGGAAAACAAATGAACACATATCTAAAGAAATGGCAAAAACACGAGAGGATGACCTCCAATCTGTAGTGGAATGGGGACATAAATGGATGGTCACATTCAATGCTGACAAGACTAAACTGGTTTCCTTCAATAATTACAAGAAACCTTCTCTGCCACCAATAGCAATGGCCAGTGACTCCCTGTCTGAGAGTACATCTTTCAAACTGCTTGGCCTAACGTTCACAGGAAACATGAGTTGGAACAATTACATTGAAAGCATTGCCAACCCTAACCCTAACACCCGAAAGTATCCTGTACCTCTATAAGGCCACCATTTGCCCATATATGGAGTATTGTTGTCATTTGGGCTGGTGCATCTGCTACTAGTCTCTCGCTCCTAGACAAGGTTCAAAAGAGAGTCGCCAATCTGATAGGCCTTGAACTGGCATCTAAGCTTCAGCTTCTGTCCCATCGACGAAACGTTGCATCCCTCTGTCTGTTCTACAAGTATTTTGATGGTGAATGCTACGGCGAACTGCAGACACTTGTGCCCCAACGACGTAGACACCCTCGACAAATCCGACAGGCAGCTAAATCCCACCCCCACACAGTAGAGATCCCTAGATGCAAAATATCCTTCTACTCCAGTAGTTTCTTCCCAAGAACCGCTAGACTCTTGAACTTCATTCCAGGTCCCTGCTTCCCCAACTGTACTGACATGCAGAAGCTCAAGTGTAACGTGAACCGACATCTTGCTGCCCAAATCCCAACATAGTGCCCCAGTAGTTGCTGCCCCTGATAGTAGCCCCCTACACCAAAGTGGCAATGTGCCTTGTTTGGGGTGAAAATGTAATTAAAACAAAGTGGAATGTCGCCTACTACATCTGCGCGGAGAACGCAGTTTTGTTTTTGTTTTTCGCAGAGCGTGCATAGGCGTAATCTAAATTTTGCACATGACTGAAATTTTAACAGAGTGGATAATACAGTAATTGATCTGTTATATAGCATAAAGTCCGATGGTACTACATAACATACACACATAATTGACAAAAGGTCTGTATTCCAAATTCCAAATTCCAAGATATTGTCCATCATACCGTTTATTTCTTTCATGTTAAAATGTTCAATTCTTGACAACACCTATTTTGTAGCGCAGAACCATTAACATAATTATTATCAGAGGCAGTTTTGTCGGGGAGGTCATTAATAAATATCAGGAACAATAGAGGTCCAAGAATAGACCCCTGAGGCACTCCCGCATTTATATCACACTGTTTAGATGTTCGACCGTCGAGGACAACCTGGATTTTTCTCTTGTCTAAGAAGGATTCGATTATGCTAAGTATTCTACCAGTGATACCGTATGATTTAATTTTCCTGAGGAGACCCTTGTGCCATACCCTCTCAAAAGCCTTTGATATATCTAGAGCTACCGCTCTGCCCTCCCCCGCTTTATCCAGTGAATGGTATATACGTTCAGAGATTACAGTGAGAATGTCAGCTGTGGAACGGGCTTGTCGAAATCCATATTGTTGGTCAGTCAGAAGTTTAGCGTCTGTAAGGTGCCGGACTAGAGCATGGTTAATTATGGTCTCTAATATTTTGGCGAAAAGTGGGAGGAGGCTAATAGGGCGATAATTTGATGGGTCAGTTCGTTCGTCAGAATTCTTGAATATTGGTACCACAGAAGCGGTTTTCCAACAGCCCGGAAAGCATGATTCATTAAGGCATTTGTTGAAGAGTTTGGAGAGAACTGGAGCTACTTCGGCTGAGCACTTTTTTAATAGCACAGCTGGGATGAGATCAGGTCCGCATGCTTTGGAAGTGTCAAGATTGTTTATGATAGCATGCACCAGAGCAGGGGTGATTTTTAGATCGTCTAGCGTGGCGTCTGTCCGCAAAGGAAAGTCAGGCAGGGGGTGGTTGGTAGGGTCCAGTGTGGAGTTCGAGGCAAACCGGCTGGCAAGCATATTAGCTTTGTCGGTTGCTGAGCAAACAACCTCGTGATTGTTGGTTAGTGTGGGAATTGTTGATTGCCCATTGTTTACTACACTGTTGTAGATTTTCCAGAAGTCACGAGTTCCTAATTTTTGTGGTTCGATGCGTTTTTTAGTGGTTTCAGTAAATTCTCTCTTAGCTGTCGCTATTTCTTTCTTAACGTTATTTCTCGCTTCTATGTACTTCTGTTTGTTTGAACTGGGCTTATGTCGGTTAAGTCTACGGTATGCATGCTGCCTTTGAGCAATGGCAGTTGCGCAAGTCGAAGTAAACCATTGGGGAGAGTGGGGCTTGCTATAAAATTTCCGCACGGGAACATGTGTTTCCATTGCTGTTTTGAACCATTCAGTGGTCTCATTTGCGCACTGTTCGGCAGGAAGAGAAAAAATATTTCCCCATGGGGCATCTCTGATAAGATCTCTGATGGCTTCCCAGTCAGCCTTTTTTAAATAAATAATTGTACCAAGAATTCTTCATAAGTTTTGATTTCGGGTTCGATTTTAGCTGAATGGAACCCAAATTATACATACACATACACACACATACGCGCACGCATATATATATTTACTACACTGTTGTAGATTTTCCAGAAGTCATATATATATATATATATATATATATATATATATATATATATATATATATATATATATATATACTATTGGCCAGCATTTGGTTGACAACCCATGCTGTGCCGATAGATATAAAATAGAATGGTCGAGGTGCTGCATAGATTGGACTCCAGAAACCATTTAAAGATTTTGGAGTCTGTCTCTATTGCGGTGTGTCAACCTTCTTTGTGCGGAAAAAGGAAACATCCAACGCATTATTTCTATTTGGAGAACTTTAATCTTTCTCCCGTTTTTTTTTCTTTTTCTTTCCCCTCGTTCTGCCAATATTTTAATCGTTTTTTAAACGTTAATAAATTTATTTTAGTGTCCCCGTACCTTTGGCACATTCAATAAGTTCCCCATTAGAACTCTTTATTTTCGACATAATATTATTTTGTACGCTATCGATTTTCTCCTGATGAGATGATAGCCGAAAGAGCTCTTGAGAAACTTCCGCTTATTATTTTCAAAACTGTATATAAATTCTGTACCTCCAAACATTTATTTAAATATATATATATATGTATATATATATATATATATATATATATATATCTTCATAAGTTTTAGTTTCTGTTTCGATTCAAGCTGATGCACCCAAGTCATATGGATATATATATATATATATATATATATATATGTGTGTGTGTGTGTGTGTGTGTGTATATGTATATATATGTATATATATACATATATATATACATATATATATGTATATATGTATATATATATATATATATATATATATATATATTTAAATTGCAACATTATAATATATACGAATCGATAGAAAAGTGACTCTATACTAATGTATACGAAATCTGCAAGAATTAAATTATCATATTTAAGCGTATTTTATGACGGGGCTACGCCGGGCGTTCCTACTAGCTTAGATAAATACTTTTGCAGTTTTAACAAAAAAAACTATAATAATATCAGGGCGTCTCTATTTACACTGGACATCCACAGAATGCAAACATCCATATATTACCATGTGAACGAGTCAGTTGTGGAATTTCCATAAGTCCCGCTAGTTGTTGTTGTTATCATTCTTCTTATTATTATTATTATTATTATTATTATTACGAGTATTATTATTATTACGAGTATTATTATTATTATTATTACGAGTATTATTATTATTGTTATTATTATTATTATTATTACGAGTATTATTACGAGTATTATTATTATTATTATTATTATTACGAGTATTATTATTGTTGTTATTATTATTATTATTACGAGTATTATTATTGTAAATATTGAAGGAAACAAGTTTAGTCTTGGCAGCATTGAATGTGACCATCTATTTTTGTCCCCATTCCACTACAGATTGGAGGTCATCCTCTAGTGTTTTTACCATTTCTTTAGATATGTGTTCATTTGTTTTCCTGTCATGCCTGTTATAGAGTATGGTGTCATCAGCATATATACCCATCTCACAGACAATTTTGTCAGGGAGGTCATTTATGAATATTAGGAAAAATAGAGGTCCAAGGATAGACTCCTGAGACACTCCCGCATTTATATCATATTGTTTAGTTGTATGACCGTCGAGGACAACCTGGATTTTTCTCTTATCTAAGAAGGATTTAATTATGTTAAGTATTCTATCAGTGATACCGTATGATCTAATTTCCCTGAGGAGACCCTCATGCCATACCCTGTCAAAAGCCTTGGATATATCTAGAGTTACCGCTCTGCCCTCCCCCGCCTTGTCCAGTGAATGGTATATACGTTCAGAGATTACAGTGAGGATGTCTGCTGTGAAACGAGCTTGTCGAAATCCATATTTTTTGTCAGTCAGAAGTTTTGCATCTGTAAGGTGACGGACTAGAGCATGGTTAATTATGGTCTCAAATATTTTGGCGAAAAGTGGGAGGAAGCTAATGGGGCGATAATTTGATCGGTCAGTTCTTTCGCCAGAATTCTTAAATACTGGTACCACAGAAGCAGTTTTCCAACAGCCCGGAAAGCAAGATTCATTCAGGCATCTGTTGTAGAGTTTGGAGAGAACTGGAGCTACTTCGGCTGAGCACTTTTTTAAAAGCGCAGCTGGGATGAGATCGGGTCCACATGCTTTTGAAGTGTCAAGGTTTTTTATGATAGCATGCGTAGGGTGATTTTTAGATCGTCTAGCGTGGCGTCTGTCTACAAAGGAAAGTCAGGCAGGGGTAGTTGGAAGGGTCCTGTGTGGAGTTTGAGGCAAACCGACTGGCAAGCATGTTAGCCTTGTCGGTTGCTGAGGAGACAACCTCGTGATTGTTGGTTAGTGGGGGAATTGTTTATTGCCCATTATTTACTACACTGTTGTAGATTTTCCAGAAGTCACGAGTTCCTAATTTTTGTGGTTCGATGCGTCTTTTAGTGGTTTCAGTAAATTCTCTCTTAGCTGTCGCTATTTCTTTCTTAACGTTACTTCTAGCTTCTATATACTTCTGTCTGTTTGACCTGGACTTATGTCGGTTAAATCTGCGGTATGCATGCTGCCTTTGAGCAATGGCAGTTGCACAAGTCGAAGTAAACCATTGGAGAAAGTAGGGCTTGCTATAAAATTTTCGCATGGGAACATGTGCTTCAATTGCTGTTTTCAACCATTCAGTGCATTGCGCACTGTTCAGCAGAAAGAGAAAAAATATTTCTCCATGGGGCATCTGTGATAAGATCTCGGTCAGCCTTTTTATAATATCTCATTGTTTTGGGCACTGGATCTTCAGTTTTGGGCCTAGAGTTTAGAGCGATTTCGACCATTATCACTGCATGATCAGCGTTCCCGAGTGGGCTGTCAGCATTTGTTATACATAATCAGAAAACGTAACTTACTGGCCAATCAGAGACACAAAAAAAATGAAACATTTTTTTATCCGATTGAAGCCAAAGGCCGATTATAAAAGGAACCCCTCCGTCAACCACGAGGCAGTCTTACGTCCTGGGGGATCGTTTCAGCATCGTAGTTACCGACACCAACCTACTGTGAATACATCGCCGTCGTCGCCGACACCAACATACTGTGAATACATCGCCGTCGCTGCTGACACCAACCTACTATGAATACTTCGCCGTCATCGTCACACCAACCTACTGTGAATACTTCGCCGTCATCGTCACACCAACCTACTGCGAATACACCGCCGTTATCGCCGCACCAACTTACTTCGTATACCTAACCGTCGTCGCCAACACCGTCATTAACTTATCGCGAGTAACTCGACGACATCAACCAGACTCCTTGCTACTGGCGACTATTTTTTCAATCACCGAGCAGACAGTTGTCATTTTTTTTTTTTTTTACATGAAGGTCACCACTTATCAAGGCCCGGAAGCCACTCGGGGATAAGGGTTATTACGTGTACACTAATCAATGAGATAGTATCGTAGTAATCATTAGTATTGGATATTTGATAAAGTGTCTTACTTGTCAGGAATTTGTTTATGTTGGACTTGAAGACATCCAACTTGTAGTCAGGTGGGAAACAGATAAACGGAAGAGAGTTCCACAGGCGTGCACTTCTAAGAAAGAAGCTCTGCTCATGGAATCTACATTTGGATTTCGGAACAGATAAAGAGTGGGGAAAATTAATGACAGTAGTTTCAGCTAGACGGGTGTTTTTCGTGAAAGATTGGCGAGGGGGGACCAGAGATTGGAGCTCAGACGAGCACTTGCCATGAAAATAACGATAAAACAAAGATCTGGTCGACCACCTGATTATTCCACCATCAATCATGCTGTATAATTCGTTGTACCTGGGAATTTTTTGAGCACATATTTTATCTCAAACTAGCTGGCAGCCCGACGTTGCCTGGTCGTACAATACGCTTAAACATGATAATTTAAGTTATTCAGATTGCTTAAGTATTATTATAGATATTATTATTATATTATCATAGAATCAATCCTCTATTGATTATTATATATTACGAGGAATAATTTTCCCGGTAGACTAATTCGTAAAAAAAAAAAAATTTTTTAATAAAAAGCAATAATGATATTGTCGACCATCAAATTCAATCTGTGTTTGTTTACAATATCACGTCAGCTGATATTTGGTCTTGACTATCTTAAACATAGTGTTTCTTCTCTCATAGATAAAGAATACCAGCTTTTACAGGAGAATAATTGTACGTTACACCTGTGTAACGAAAAATATTCCGCTGTAAAAATTCTTTTTATCTATAAAAAAAAAGGAAAGATTATTTTTTCGATTTTCGATACTTATCGGGTGAATTTTTGTACAAAATATATCTAAGAACATTGCAAGACATATAGATTACCTTTGTGTGAAATTTGAATAAGATAGGCTCAGCCGTTTCAGAACCTATAAGGAATGAACTTGTAGGAACGCATGTTTTTACAAACACTGCTAAGTGAGGCAACAACACGAACACAATTTGAGAAAAAGAACAAGCAATTGTCTGCCCTTCGGCCTCGGTGATTGACAGTTAAGTGTGGCGCCACGAGCTTCCGTTATGACACTTGACTTTGTTTCTCTTTCCTTCTTTTTCTTTTTTTTTTTTTTTTTTTTTTTTTACAAAGACATCACCACATTATCAAGGTCCAGAGGCCACTCAAGGATAAGGGTTAAAAAGTGTACAGTAGAAGTTGGTCAATATAGTAATCATTAGTAATGAAAATTTGGTAAATTTAATAACTTATATGGAACGGCTCATCAAGAACTTATTTACTTTAGACTTGAACAAAACCATATTGTAGTCAGCCGGAAAGCAGGAAAACGGAAGACAATTCCACAGGCGTGCAGTTCTAAGAAAGAAGCTTTGTTCATGGAATCTACGTTTAGGTTTAGGCACAGATAAAGAGTGGGGGGAAATTATTGATAGTGTTTACAGCTAGACGAGTGTTTCTTGTGAAAGTTTGGCGAGGGGGGACCATAGATTGAAGCTCAGTTGAACACTTTCCATAAAAATAACGATACATCAGAGACAAACTCGCAACATCTCTTCTGTGAGATAGAGGTTGCAAGGAGGAGAAAAGGACATCTCCTACGAGGCTACGAAGTCTATTTTGAACTCTATCAAGGCAGGCCAAGTCCTTTCTAGCAGCTCCTGCCCAGATGTGGCAACAGTATTCCATCCTTGGACGTACCTGGCTCTTATATAGATAGAGAATAGCATCAGCAGTGAGATATCTACTGGATCGATAGAAAGATCCCACCATTTTTCCAGTGGCCTTGGCAACAGATTTGATATACGTGTTCCATTTAAGATCAGGAGTAATGGTCAAGCCCAGAAGCTTGTCAAAACTTGAGGCCTCCTGAAGACGAGAGCCATTCATTTCAATTGATGACAAATGTGGATTAGAATGTTGATGATGTAAAGAGAGAAGCTTGGTTTTCTGTCTCTCTTCTTCACAAGGCGGTCGTTGCAGGCGCATGCGTGAAGACTTTTTCGCTGTGCAATCTTACGACACGTCCACGCTTTCAATACTGACTTGCATAGATTAACACAAATATATGTTTACTGTACAAACGTGCAAATTCTTTTCTTATCCGTTAAATAAATTCTGCGGATTGTAAATATGTAAACTTGCTCTTTATTGTTGATTGTTTTTTTGGAACACACAAATGCATACCGCAACAAACTCTCACACAAATGGATTTTATATATATACTAGCGAGGGGTACCCGGCGTTGCCCGGGTGTTTGGAGGTGTGTGTGTGGAAACTCCGGGGATGGGGGGGGGTAAAAAAAGTAAGTATCGAACCCGAACCCTTGAGGCAAAGTTGTAAATTAAAGTGTGTGAAAAAAAAAAAAAACGTGAGACGTTAACCATTGCCCCAACGCGACATGCTAACGGAGACACGTTTGAATTTATTTAATTACTTGGATTTAGCAGGTGCTCGTTTTAATGAGTTAATGAGGTCAAGTTTGACTGCGGGATTTTATTTACTGCTGAACGCGGGTTTTTTTTTTTTTTTTTTTTTTTTTTCTCCAAGATGTTATAGGAAAAAGACTAACCCACATGCGGCGAACGACAAATGTTGAATATTTATCTTCCCGAAATCGAGCAAATTAAATAGACAGGCGAGCTTCGTTGTTAACTGTGAGATATTACGATTTATATGTGATATAAAAAGTTTTTAAAAGTTGTGAAGCGAGCGACCGCTTCTCTGAAAGAAACCTTTTGTAGACACACAGAAAAAGCGAACACACATACATACATTTTTGCTTTTATATTTATAGATAATGTACTCTCCCGTTGATTTCGACGTATGAGTTTCCGACACAAGTAAGTTGCTCGGAAATGCACACAGATAATTTGGTTATAGTGGTGAAGGCTTTGTGTAGAACCAACCACACTTTTTGCTGTTACTTCTAACCTTTGTCGATGCAGATGACTGCCACATAACATAGTATACAGCAGACCGCGGGTTTTTTTTTTTTTTTTTTTTTTTCTTTTCAATTTCCTTTTCTGAGATGCGGGTCTTAACGAAGGTTAACATTGCTGGATGGCATCGTCCTTACAATTTGAAATTCCTACTTGTGAGACATCGGCTTGGAGTTATTAGCTGGTTGGATGACCGCGTCGCTTGTCGAGATGAAGTCGGTCCATTTCACAGTCGGATTGCTTGCCTCGCATGCAAAAGGCTGAGGTTTCGAATCCTGAGTTTGGATGTGTCTAACTGATGATCCCAAATATGGCCGAAACTCGAGTCTTGAGCTTCCCGTTCGTTAACTGCTATGGCTCTTGTGGGCTGCAACGTTATTTGGCTGTGGAAATTTATATATATACTAGCATGGGTGCCCGGCGTTTGCCGGGTGTTTGGAGGTGTATGCTGAGCAAAAAAAAAAGAAAGAAATAGGTAAATTTTTAAAAAATTTGATCCCTATTATGACCCCTTACCGTGTATTATTTTGGGCTCAAATAATATTATTTAGTTAGATCCATGTCCAAGGAACCTATATCTAAAATTTCAAGTGTTTAGACCCAAAATTGTCGGAGGAGTTGGGTAGAGTTCTCAAAGGTCAAATAATTGAACTTTGACCCCTTAACAGCCAAATTTCTGGCCGAAAACCGATCACAAAGATTTTCCCAAATCTCAGTACCCTGCATATCAAATTTCGAGTCTGTAGACTAAAAATTGACAGAGTTATTGCGTAGGGAAATGTACACAGACATGTTCACTTATATATATATATATATATATATATATATATATATATATATATATATATATAGTGACTTCCATGTTCAACTGAAGCAATTCTTCTAAGGCGGCCACTCCACGTAAATGAATGAGTGAATTCGAATTAATGTCCGATCTAACAGCACGGTTATTAGTTGATTTATAGTTTTTTTATTTTTTATTTCTAAATAAGTGCAGAACATACTCATGAGCGCGCGTGTGTGTGTTCGTATATATATATATATATGTGTGTGTGTGTGTGTGTGTGTGTGTGTGTGTGTGTGTGTGTGGAAGAGAGGGATAGAGATAGAAGAGACGAATAGTTTTCACTACACCTGTCGCTCCACGCGTAACGTCTCAGTTTGGGCAGCACGCTCAAAAACACGCCTTCTCTCGTTCGACATTCGCCGGCTAAAGGAAAGCAAAAGAATAAAGGAAATGAGATCACGTGGTTTGGTTCGCGCAAACTCTTCTAATTCCCAAACTTTCCGTTAACACAACTGTTAGTATAAAACAGGTGTCAGCATCCCTTTGTGAGCTTCTTCCTATGGAACGAACTAATTTCGAATTTTGAACACTCCGTCGTCCATCCATGTCGTTAACCATTTAATCACCACCACAACTCAAGTGTTATAATAAACGAGACCACCCATGCTTAGCTCAGTGCTTTATATATATATATATATATATATATATATATATATATATATATATATATATATATATATATATATATATATATATATTATGTCTCGGCAGTAGAGTGAAAAGCATATCTTATTTTTCTTTTATTAATATTATTGGGATTTTTTCCTTTTTTCCCTTGTACACAGTTTTGTGAATTATTCCATGGATTTCTGCCTTTGGGTTATTATGGACCAATTACGGGATTTCTTTGAGTTTTACTTGTGCAAATGGAAATTCAATTAACTTTTTTGAAGTTATATATTTGGATTTTACCGTCACTGGATTTTTTTATCTTCCACCAGACTATCCATTCATATGTAATCACCTTTTTCTTCACCATATTCCCTCTGCTTCACTTTTTTGTTATCAAGTAATATCTTTGACTTACCTGTTGTTTCATCAAATGATTTCGCATGCAAAATCCGATCCCGCATTTTGCTAATTCCTACCCTCTGATGAGAAGGAAAGTATTTCTTCGAAACTTCGCGGATTAAGGACTATCCACTTATCTAGTGTTTCCTTTTCAGATTAAATATGTTTTTAACTCATTTCAAAGTGTTTTTTAACATGTTTTATTAACTGGTTGCTTGTATGTATATATATATATATATATATATATATATATATATATATATATATATATATATATATATATATATATATATATATATTGTATGTATCCCTGTCTGTGTTTATGTTTATTTCTCTATATACGCGGGCATGATTATGTGTGATCATGGGTCGTATGTATGCATAGATATATATTTGTATGTCTATGTCTGCGTACACATGTATCTGTATGCGTGCATCTGCTGTCCTAGTGACTATATGTATATGTGTATCTATGTATATGCGCATGAGTGGGCGTACAGATGTACAGATGTAGCTATGCCTGGATTTATATACATATATGGGTCTGTAGGTGTGTGTATGCCTATATCCACAATATGCTTCACACTGAAAATAAAGCCACTGCCGAAAGCAATATGTTAGGAGCCCCCTCTATGTATATGAACCTAATAGTTAACTTTTAAACCTTTATACCCCATTTAACCCCCCCTCTTTTTTCCTAGAAACTATAAAATACTCTCCATCCAATAAGCAAATCAAATCAATACAGACCCCTAAAAATTAAATCAACAGCATGCATTTCGAACATAACTTCAACATGTCCACCTAACCTTGCATTATCTACACCCGCTTACCTATTTATCCTTTATATATTCATTCATTTATCTACTCTAACTTTACTTTACTTACACAGCATAAATATACGCATCTCTGTGTATATATGTATATATATATATATGTGTCTGTACGTGTATGTATTTTATATTTTGATGAATATGTATGCTTGTATAATTGTATATGCTTATATATATATATATATATATATATATATATATATATATATATATATATATATTAAGTAATGTGATTTATAATTTAAAAGTTTTAAAATTTTTAAAATTTAAAAATCAAAATTTAATTAAATTAAAAATCAGTTTCATAAGAAGGAACAACAACAAAGTCAATTATCTGTACGATCGTTTCGGAAATCCGTGCTTTTTATTTGTGGTATACATGTAGTCACGTAGAATAATTATACATAGTTTTTTTGGTAAGCACGGTCTCCTCATCAGCAAATTTAGGAGGATTTCTATTGAATTGAAAAGACACCAAAAATAAACCTAGCATTAAAAGTAAGGCAGATGAATCTTTTGGTTTTTCTTTTTTTGAAATCAGGAACTGTATTTAAAGTAGTCATTTAGATGTTTGCTATAGCTTTTTATTTTATTGAATCATATATATATATATATATATATATATATATATATATATTATATAACCCCTGCAGTATTAACTAACTTAACTAAATTAAACCATGTACTCATTTATTTATTATTATTATTATTATTATTATTATTATTATTATTATTATTTATGTATCCTAACTTTACTTTATTTACTTGGTATAGATGTATACATGCCCGTATGCGTATGTATATATATGTATGTATGGATATGTATATATTTGTTTATATGTGTATATATATATGTGCCTATATAGGTCTGTATATTTATATTTTATAAATATGTATTTTTATGTAAGTGTGTATACGTGTGCATGAGCCCGTGCGTGTGTATGTACTTGCATGTATATGTTTGTGTATGTGTATGTGTGCATCTACTTCTTACTGGAGATCTGTATATCCACGTATATGTATATGGATGGGGGGTGTATGTATATAGTTATATATGTGTGAGCATGTATTTATATCTGTATATATATATGCGAGTATATATATGTGTGTACGAGAATTGCGTGTATGTTTGTATATGTCTGCATGTAGATCCATGTACGTCTGCATGGCAATTGTTTTTATATGTGTGCCTATATGTCTACATTTGGTGTGTAATATGTATGTATGTATGTATATGTATTATGCGTTTTTATGCGTGCGCTAACGTCTGTATTAACTCGTAACTGCTTAAAAACAACCCACTATGAAATGAACAACGACCACGAAAACCGTAAAGGAAACATTTGGCCAAGATCAAAGTGTAGACGGGGTTTGGAGGGTCCTACTAATCACCTTTTGTTTTTTCTTTCCCCGCCCTCGACACAAATGAATTATTGTACCATTTTATTGCTATCTTTTTTGTTTTTACAAGTCAATAAAAAATATTTTAAAAATTGGGAGTTACTAGGACGTCCCCCAATATGAAAGGGTGAATGCGGTATTATGGTGAAAGAAGATACTAGCTGGGAGAAACTTTTGACTTTGTTTAGTTCTGGAGTGACAAGGATGACCAACGACCCCCAAAATCCCCCCTTTTGAGTTGGCCATGTGCCTAAGTTTTTTGTTCATCGTTAATTTTGACTGTATTTTTTTAACATGAATAAAAGATTTAATATCTCAAAGTGTAGTATCTGTTCTTCAGATGCTGCACTGCCATTTCTTGTTCTCTTTCGGTGGAGGATCAGTCCTTCACGGCTGAGACAATTTTAATTTT
>NC_136526.1:44375888-44380888 GCF_053919585.1 Euprymna scolopes | reverse complement strand
ATTTTTATGATTATTATTATTATTATTATTATTATTTTATTATTACGAGTATTATTATTATTATTATTATTATTATTATTATTATTATTATTATTATTATTATTATTATTATTAACCCTTATCCCTGAGTGGCTTCCGGGCCTTGATATTATTATAGAAGTTACATTCACGCAATATATATTTAAGACAAACTTTTGTTAATGACAAAAATAATACGTTCAAAAACCAATTCAAAACAACAAAAAAAAAGGAAAATACACGAAGTGATCTTTATTAAAATTCAGCATCCTACACTTAATAATATTACGTATGAAATAAAAATATTTTTGAATGCTTAAAGTAATACAATTTTATGCTGTGACTTGCTGGACGCCCGGCATTGCCCGGTCATACAATACGCTTAAACATGATATTTTAATTTATGCAGATTTCGTACGTATTATTATAGAATCAATCCTCTATTGAATATTATATATTAAGAGAAATAATGGATTAATTAGTAAAACAAATAGAATAATAATGCTACCTTAACATACGCACAGGCAATATATATATATATATATATATATATATATATATATATATATATATATGTATATATATATATATATATATGTATATATATATATATTTACTAGTTACCAGTTTTACCAAATATATATATATACATATATATATATATATATATATATATATATATATATATATATATATATATATATATATATATACTAGCTGTACCCTGCCACGCGTTGCAGTGGCTCGATTTTGTGTAATGGAAAAATTTAATAAAAAGAGAAAATGCATGTTTCTTATATTAGTACAGCAATCCACTGCAAAAAGTGAAAAAGAAGGCGAAAATGAAAAAAAAAATGGTACTCTTGCAGAATTTGATATGGATCCTCGGGAGTTTCTCTCAATCATTCATGGTTTGGACTTGGCCAACAATCAGTGGATGAAGCCGAACGTAGCAAAAATGTTGAAACGCTAAATGTTTTTTTTTGTTGTTGTTGTTGTTGTTGTTGTTGTTGTTGTTGTTGTTGTTTTACAAAAATATGAGTTAGCAATTAATATTTGGTTGATGGTGGGGGAGGGGAGGTTACTATACACAGATTCGAAAAAGTTGTCCAAAAACAAATAAATGAAAGCAAAGGTAAGGTAAGTTACGTTTCTACCTAATTAGATAATTGTTTAGTGTTTTATGTAATGTAAAATGTTTAATTGGCTCAAAAAACAGAAATGGTCGCGGACTCTGTTGAATACGTTAAGTTTGGGAAAGTAAGTTGAAAACTAAAAACTATACAAAACAGTGTCTGAAACTCACCGAATATATGTTACCATGACATAGGCTGGCATAATCGGTGGGTTTCTGACAGTATTTTCTATAGTTTTTTTAGTTTTAACTCACTTTCTCTAACTTAAAGTAATCAACAGTGTCCACCACCATTTGTAGCTTTCAAATACTCCGATAAACATTGTTTTTCGAGCCGACTAAACGTTACATTAAATGAAAAGGGTTTGTATTACTAAACACAGATACAAAGAAGTTGTCAAAAAATAAATATATAACAAATAAATGTTATCAAAGGAAAGAAAAGTAAATGTTCTACCTAACTGGATAAGATTTTAGTGTTTTTATGTAATGTATAATCGGTTCAAAAACATTCAATGTTTATCGGTATATCTGAAAAATACAAATGGCGGCAGACTGTATCGAACACGTTAAGTTTGGGGAAATTTTGGGAAAATGAGTTTAAACTAAAAAAAACTATACAAAATACTGTTAGGAACTCACTCAATATATGTTACCATGGCGTAGGCTGGAATATAATCGGTGGTTTTAAACTTTTGCTCGATACAGGTGACGACTTTTAAAAGTCCCTTTTAGTGATTACCTGGTTTGAGGATATTTGTACAACTAAACGGCAAATCTGCTCCAAAAAATCCGGTATTATTTTACTTTAAGGCCCGTTTCACGTTCATATATAACGAAATATTTTATGGTAGATTTCGGTGTGCTAAAAACGAATCTGCAAACCGTTTCCGTAGCAAAAAGAAAGTTTTCATGATATTCATGAAATTACTTTTTCGAAAAGTGGGTGATCACTTTTCAATGTAAATTTAACTTAGAATGAGCACCCACTTTCTGGACACCTGAGAGAGGGGCATTTTTCTGTGTTTCTTGGCTAAAAAGTGTTTTGTTTGATTTCTTTTGCATGGTAATAACCCCTGAACTCTGGGACTATTTTCCATTTCACAGCCGTAGCCTTCGTTTACGCTATGTGTGAGCATAAACGAAAGCTGTTTAGCCAATAAACATGGGAAAAAATCCCCCCTCTCTCAGGTGGCTAGAAAGTGGGTGCTTATTTTAAGTTAAATTTACATGGAAAAGTGATCGCCACTTTTTCGAAAAAGTAATTTCTTCATATCATATAAACTATTTTTTTGCGACGGAAACGGTTTGCAGATTCGTTTTTAGCACACCAAAATCTACAAAAAAATTTTTTGTCATTTACGAACGTGAGACGCACGGCCCTTAATGGAAAATTATATAAAAAATCCGGGGGAAAATAGTTTTCAATAAAAAGAGCAAATGAATTCGATAGAAAAAAAATGGATGCTATTTTTTTTTCTTTTTTCTGCGTGTTTCTTGGCTAAAAAGTTTTTTGTTTGATTTCTTTTGCATGGTATTAACCCCTGAACTCTGGGACTATTTTCCATTTCACAGACGTAGCCTTTGTTTATGCTATGCGTGAGCATAAACGAAAACTGTTAAATATGCATTCGCGTACCAAACTGCCTTGTCAAAAAACCTTTAAGCCAATAAACACGAAAATAAATGCCCCTTCCTCAGGTGGCCAGAAAGTGGGTGCTCATTTTAAGTTAAATTTACATGGAAAAGTGATCACCCACTTTTCGAAAAAAAAAAATTCTTCAGATCATGAAAACTATTTTGGTACTCCTTGGGCGTTGAGTTCCATGGTCGTTCCCTTAGTACCCCCCCTAGTCAAGGCTAACGCATGCGCACGTAACATTTTTTATTTATTTACTAACGTGGTGGAGTTTCTATACTGATAGGTTTTTTGAAATTTTTTCACTGGATTATTATTGATTGAACACTAACCAGATTATGAAAAAAAATTGAAAAAAAAAATCATTTCAACATTTGAAAGGGGTACTCACTTTTTAGTTACCACGTTCTGGTAAATCGGTCACTCATTTTTTTTTTTTTTTCTAAATACGGAAGTTTCTTCGGGAGGTATAAAATGGTCGCATGTTGACGAAGCAATGTATCGGGAGGCGTACGGGATAAAAAATTATTGGTAAATTTTTAGATTAGGTCCACCTCCTCAATTTTCTTTTAAATGACGACTTGAAATGGTTTTCGACTATGCTGAATACGAAAGTCGCATTGAAATTTTGCAGAAATAAGTCGTTATCAAGATATAAAAAGTTGTATTATGCATTGTAATCTTTGGCGGCCATCTTTTTTACGTGCGTGTATTTGTTTATGGCGCGTGTGCACGTAAAAAGATGGCCACCGAAGAATACAAAGCATAATACAACTATTTATTTCCGCAAATTTTCAATGTGATTTGCGTGTTTAGCATACTCGGAAACCTATAAATGTCGTCATAGAAAGGAAAATTGTGGAGGTGGACCTAATCTAAAAAAATACCAAATTATTAAACATTTCTCCAGCATGTTAGTGAAATTTATAATAATTTTAAAAAAATTTTTAAAAAACAACAAAAGTTTTGAAAAAAAAACAAAAAAACTCACCTTTCATAAAAACAATTTTTTAAAAAAACACCCACAAACTTACTTTTAACTAAATAAGTAAAAAAAAAATTTAAAAACTCGAAACTTTATTTTCATAAAAACAATAAAAAAAGTCATGTTCAATATATATTTTTTTTCTTTGAGAAACAAATATATTTCTGACTTATAAATGCGGTAGAGGCTCATATTATTTTTACTTTCTATGGTTTTGATATACCGCGTTTTTATTGCTTACAAAATGGGTGGCTGATTTATCAGAACCTTGTAACTAAAAAGTGAGCACCACTTTCAAATGTCGAAATAATGATTTCTTTTTAATTTTTTTTTAATAATCTGTTTAATTAGTGTCAAATCAATAATAATCCAGTGAAAAAAAGTCCAAAAACCTATAAGTATAGAAATTAAGCATGTTAACTCTTTTCATAAATAATTTTTTAAAAAAAGTAACTAAATCATTTATTGATAATTTGTCACGTGTACAAACATTTATTTATTTACGTAAGCTTAACTCTTTTCATGAATAAGAAAAGTTTTACTCTTTAAGAATAATAAAAGGAAAAGGTTACTGAACATTCATAAAAGGAAAAAATAATTTCTCACGTACTTACTTCTTTTCATGAAGGCCGGAGGAATAGTTGGCCGAAAAGTCGTGAAAGAACAAGTAATAAAGATGAGAATAATAGTCCGCAATAAATAAAAATGGTGCTAATGCAGAGAGCGATCCGCGCTATTTTTTAAATCATATTTCCACGTTTAATTAAAGTTTTACGATATGTTGTTTTTTTTATTCAATTGTAAGGTTAAAGTACAGAATAGGTACAAAACATCCTTCCCATGTTAAGAATGACTTTTTAAATAATAACATTATTTCAGCACGGATCACTCTCTGCATGAGTCTCATAAAAAATAATACAAATAATACTTATCTCAATAAGTGAAAGGCTAATTTCTACCGGAAATAAAATGGCGATAATCTCGCAGTTACGAAAAATATTTTTTATTTAATTTAATATTTTTATAATTCGCAATGTTAAATTATTTTAATAACATGCAAACATTCTTTGACTTTAAAAATAGATTTTCTGAAAATTTCAATTAAATTGGTAACGTAGAAATATGGTTTTATTAATTTTAACAAACCAAAAATTGCATTTTTATATATGTATATGTATATATATATATATATATATATATATATATATATATATATATATATA
>NC_136526.1:44368388-44370888 GCF_053919585.1 Euprymna scolopes | reverse complement strand
ACTGAATATTCCGCGTTTCATCCACTGTAGGACTCTTCAGGCTTATGCGCGAATTCTGTGGTTATTTGTCGTTTTTATATGCGCATATAAAAACGACAAACCACCACAGAATTCGCGCATAAGCCTGAAGAGTCCTACAGTGGATGAAACGCGGAATATTCAGTGTAGCTTAATCGCCATATACATTTTATGACTTACTAACTAGCTCTACCTACGTATTGAGTACTTTTGAAGTAAATACTTAAAGTTTACGCATAAATCTATACTTTCGTATATTAATATAATTAATAATGTGAGTAAATTTAGTAGTTATATATATATATAATTATTACTATTATTATTATTATTATTACTACTATTATTATTATTATTATTACTATTATTATTATTATTTGCTGTAATAATTATTAGATACCTACAGACACATGTGTTTCATCCTTTCAGGAATCATCAGTGCAGGGTGTCACGATTAACGGCAGTCGAGCGACTCGAACTCCGGCAACAGAAGTCATGTCTGGCTTCATTAGTAAAGAGCCGAACCATTCGACTACCGTCAACCGCGAGAGAGACAGTTGAATTTAATAAATGTATTCTTACTAAATGCTTTTAACGTCAGTCAGAGTGATCTAATCATTATATGACGATCTACGCATATGAGCTAAGTTGACCCACTTTATTACAACTGAAAATGCTCGACGATAACAAACAAGTTTCTTAAAGGGGCTGACATTATCAGTTACTATAATAATTATTAAATGGCTTCAGAAAGTAGTGTTTCATCCTTTCGGGAATCATCAGTGCAGGGTGTCACGATTAACGCCAGTCGTAAGACTCGAACCCCGGCAACAGAAGTCATGTCTGGCTTCATTATTGTTAAGGAATGGACCAAGAGAGAGAGAGAGAGAGGGGGGGTGTAAATTATATTGAGACACGTTGACCGGAAGTCAAGATCAGCTGATCGGATTGCGTTTGAGTCACGTGATCAGGTTAGCTGAATCGTGGAGATTTGGTTTAGACTTAGAAGAGGACGGACGGCTTCACCGTTGTCTCCTCCCCTTCATTGTTGGGGGTAGGGGGGGGAACGCTGACGTGTGTAGAAACGAGACCAAGAGAAATCACACAGGCCAGATTCACTTTCCATCATTCTGGAAAGTGAAATAAAAACTATAAAACCAATTCATCGTGTTGGAGTGAATGAATATTCGTCTAAAACAAGTACCAGTCTCCCCTCCAAGACGAGATGTTTCCAGATGGACCAACATCGACGACGCAGAAGGTATGTCTGAAAATACATGTACCACACACACACACACACACACAACGGCATATGAACATATCATTTAATAGAAAGAACAGGTAGACGATCACACGACATTAAGCCTGATTAGATGTATCACACACGATTCCCTTTATGATACAACAACCCAACATTAGCAAGGACCCGAACCACTAGGTTCCCGTCAACCGCGAGAGATACAGTTGAATTTAAACATTTATATGCATATTAACTAAACGTCTATAAATCTATTTCAGAATTATAAGTTAAATTAAAGGAGGAAAAAAGGAAGGGAAAGTGAAAGAAAGGAATGCATAGGGAAGGAAGGGCGAGAGTAAAGGTAAATCGGAAGTAAATATTATGTCTAAGTAATATTAATAATTCTTAAATAACGAAATATAGAATAAGAATTAGACTTCACTTAAATATCCATTTAATTAATTAATCTATATATATATAAAAGGCAAAATGTGTGTGTGATCATTTCGTGTATGTCTTCACAAGGGTTTTCTCGCACACGCTCCCGGGGTCGTTACTATCGCTTAAAACTGTGTATATAGGTCCTATATAATAATATCTAGCAATTAGGAAAGCGCGTAGCGTATAGATTTATTTACGTCGATTTTTACAAAAGTATTGCTATTTTGGCTTCTCGCGTGTTGATTGGGCTTTTTAGTATAAATAAAGTGAAACTAAACTCAAACGGACGTGTTTGCGGCATTCCGCCGGGAAAAACGTCCAGAAGCAATCAGCTTTGATCAATCTTGTATATCAGACAGTCAAATTTCGATAAACAAACCCAAATGCTGCGTGACTTCTATTTGACCTTCTTAATTAGGTCAAATGGAAGTAGCAAAGTTAACTTTTATTAGGCACGCCTGTTTTTATAGTTATAGTTAGATAAATAAATTCAAACACGTCTACGCTTTATGTCGCGATGGCCCAATGGTAACATCGCACGGGTTTTTTTTTCACACATTAATTTCCAACTCAAGGGTACGGGTTCGATTCTCATACTCACCTACCAAAACATTTTTTTATTATTATTTAACCCCCCCCCCTTGGAGTTTTGATTTACTTCAAGACACCCGGGCATCGCCGGGTACCCCCCGCTTGTTAAAACTAAAAGAATTATGTGATTAGGATACTTAGTAATCTAATTATTAGGGGTATTAGGATCTATTCAATTTTAGACTAAAATTATACTTAACTAAGTAACTAATT
>NC_136526.1:44363388-44365888 GCF_053919585.1 Euprymna scolopes | reverse complement strand
CAGTTGGGTTCAAGTCCGGTGAGCATGCAGGATGTCCCAAGAGATGGACTCCATTTTTTTGTAGAAAGCTCAAGGTCCGTCTTGCAGTGTGGATTGCACCATTATCCTGTTGGAATAACCATCCATCCCCACACAAACGATGACCCTCTATCATCAAATCTGTTTTTTGTAGCATGTTAACATAATCCGCTGCTGTCTGACGACCCTGCACCACGTGGAGCTCCATCGTGCCTCTGTAAGAAAAGGCAGTCCATACCATTACGGATCCTCCACTACTATGACGTGTGGAAAAAATTTCAAGAGGCATGTTTTTGTCATGTCAATATCGCTGGAAGCCATCAGAACCATCTAAATTGAATTTTTTCCCATCAGAAAACAGGACTTTCTTCCACTTCTCAATGTCCCAGGTTTGGTATTCACAACCAAATTTTAAGCGGTCCACTTTGTGACGTGGAAGCAATCGAGGAATTTGTTTACGCTTTTTATTTACCATGCCTTTTTGTTGTAAATGTCGTCTGATGGTTATTGGACTGCAATCAGCATCTGTAACCGCCTTAATTCGACTAGAACAAAGTCCTCTGTCATTCATAACAACCCGTCTGATTCTCCTACTCAATACAGGAGAAATGGGGGGGGACCTACCAAAGGATTTTACTTTCCATAATTCTCAGTCTTCTTTAGAAAGTTGCAAATAACAGTTTTACTGCGATTTACCTTAGCTGCTATCGCTTGTTGTGACAAACCTTGCTTATGGAATCCTAGAATTCGAGAGCGCTCAACTTCGGTTAATTTTCTTGCTTTAGACATGGTAACACCTTTACACGGTGATTGCTAATATCTAACTGAACTAAAAATATAAGAATTACCATAAATCTAACAATTTATACCCTTGGTCTTATAATTTTGATCATGTGTAAAAAGCCTAATTTAATAAAAAATGCAAATTTTTAAGTAAACTTTTTGGAATGTAGCTTTTTGTTTCCATAACCTTTTAGATTGCAGTATTAGTAACTTTAGTCGAAAGAGTTTAAAATCTATCCTTAAAAAAAGGTTTCTTTTTAAAGATTTTTAAGTGGTCTTAAATTTTTGATCAGCAGTGTATACACACATACAAACGCACATAGACACGTATTCAAACATACACATTCACACATAAACATCTACACTTGTACAAACACACATACAAACACATATACGCACACATAAAAACATACACATGCACACATAAAAACACACTTATAAACACATATACAAACACATATACACACACATGCAAACACACATATACACACATACAAACACACATATGTACGTATACAAGCACACATATACACGCATACAAACACAAATACAAATACGCATACACCCACATAAAAACACACATACAAACACACGTATACACACATACAAACACACGTATACACACATACAAACACACATATAAACGCATACAAATACACATATACACCCATACAAATACGCATACACGCACATACAAACACACATACAAACACACGTACACGCACATACAAACACACATATATACGTATACAAACACACATATACACGCATGCAAACACACATATACACACATACAAATACGCATACACGCACATACAAACACACATATGTACGTATACAAACACACATATACACACATACAAATACACATATACACACATACAAACACACATATGTACGTATACAAACACACATATACACGCATACAAATACACATATACACCCATACAAATACACATATACACACATACAAATACGCATACACGCACATGCAAACACATATACAAACACACATATATACACATTCAAACACACATATGTACGTATATAAACACAGATATACACGCATACAAACACACATATACACACATACAAATACGCGCACATACAAACGCACATATACACAATACAGACACGCATACAAACACACATGCACACACACACGTACATACACATACAAACACACATACACACATGCAAACATACATATACACGCATATAATGTGCATATTAAGAAGTTCGTTTTAGTAATTTCCAAATAGAAAAAGGTTTTTAATATAAATGTACATTTGACAAAACTCAACTTTGTTTATATAGATAGATAGATAGATAGATAGATAGATAGATAGAGAGATAGAGAGATATTAGTGATGAGACGATCCCAATATTTTCTCGATTCCAATACAATTACCGATTTCGATTCCTTATGAATCTCTAAATATTTAACTCTTTTCCTGATCTACATTAATGATCTTCCAAATCACATCCTTACATCATTTGTAGACATTTATGCTGACGACACTACCATTTATGGTAGCACATCTAAGACAGTAAACGACCAAGTTCTCTCCAATTCTCTCTCCTCTGATCTTGAGCACGTAGTACAATGGGGAAAGGAGTGGCTGGTTACTTTTAATGCATCTAAAACCAAGCTTCTCTCTTTACATCATCAACATTCTGATCCACATCTGGCATCAAT
>NC_136526.1:44315888-44358388 GCF_053919585.1 Euprymna scolopes | reverse complement strand
TTCTTAGAACTGCACGCCTGTGGAATTCTCTTCCGCTTTCCTGCTTTCCAGCTGACTACAATCTGAGTGTCTTCAAGTCCAACGTAAACAAGTTCTTTATGAACCGTTCTTCTAATACAACTTACAAAGTTCCCACTATTTATGTTTACTACGCTATAATCCCAATGACTAATGTATACCTATTAACCCTTATCCTCGAGTGGCCTCCGGGCCATGATAAGTGGTGATTTCTTCGTAATATATATATATATATGTGTGTGTGTGTGTGTGTGTGTGTGTGTGTGTGTGTGTGTGTGTATTCACTAGTGTTCAAGAAAAGTAGAACTTTATAGATATATTTTTCATGAACATTTAAACTGGTTTACATTAGTCAATTCATATATATATATATATATATATATATATATATATATATATATATATATAAGGGCGAATGAATTAGTCAATTCATATATATATATATGAATTGTATATATAAGGGCGAATGAACCCTTTTTTCGGGGTCAATGGCCAATTAGCACCGTGTGTGTTTGTGTGTATGTCTGTGTGTGTTTGGGTGGAGAGGGCTCCCGTAAGCCGTGCTGAAGGCAACCTTTCTAGGAGAAGTAAATCTCTGATTTAAAAAAACCATAAAGTGGGAGACCAGTACCCGTATTAAGTTGGTCTGCAGTTTAACTTGTTGCTGGCTATCCTGCTCCTGCTTGTTGCTTGATCTCAACATTTTGAACCGAGAGAGGGACTTAGCTGTCGTACAAAGTTAAGACCCTGTAACATCATCTGCGTATAGATACTCCCTCAGGTATTTGTCTATAAAAATGGTCCTGTGGCGATGGAAAAGTTGTGACGCGTGGACGCTTGAAATGCTGGAAGCATGTAATAATTGATCTCAATGACCGTCTTCAGTGTCATGCCTGCCTGGGCGTGTGAATTCACCAGTAGGACTAAAAAAGAAGAAAAAAGTCATTTTGGGGCTGATGGCTTTAAGTGTCTGAGGGAGTGGCACTCGTCTGACAAGATGTTGCAATCATATATATATATATATATTAAACAAGGCTCAATATATTGATAAAAGTAATTTAAAACTAATAGTTTTTTAAGTTCTTAATTAAAAGCTTATAAATATACTTTTTAAAAAACATTCAAACTGATCCACATAAATCAATGTATATTTCAACACGTTTTATATTAAAAATCAAAAGGAATCACTACATATCTTTGTCATCTGAATATATAGCGCTTTTATACACAAACTAGCCTTGGTGTCCGCTGTTGCCCGGCGTTGCCCGGGTGTTTGGAGGTGTGTGTTGGAAAAAAAGTGGTAGTAGGCAGGCAGGCTCAAACCCGTACCACGAAGGACGAAAAGAATGTTAAAAAAAATGTGACGTCTTTGCCGTTGTATCCATCGCTAAACTGAAGTGGCAAAGGTTTAAATTAAAGCTAGTTAATCGAAAAGATGGGATGACTTTCGAAAATATCGGCGAAAAAAGCGACCATTCCTTATAGAAAAGCGCCGAGTTGAGGGTGAAGCAATCAATGCTTTTAGCCAACTTTTCGATATTTGTCGTCTGAAGGTTCGAGCTTCAAAACGATTCCGATCTCGTTAAAATCTGTCGCCTCTGCCGAAAGTTTTAGGTATACATACATACATACATACATACATACATACATACATACATGATGATTGCAACGTCTTGTCAGACGAGTGCCACTCCATCAGACACTTAAAGTCCATGAGCCCAAATGCCTGAGGAGTATTTATACAAAGATGATGTTACAGATTCTTAGCTTTGTACGACAGCTAAGTCTCTCTCTCTCGATTCAAAATGTTGAGATCCAGCAACAAGCAAGAGCAAGATAGCCAGCAACAAATTAAAATGCAGACCAGCTTAATGCGGGTACTGGTCTTCCGCTTTATGTTTTTTTTAATCAGAGAAAGGTTGCCTCCACTACGGCTTACGGGAGCCCTCTCCACCCCAACACACATACGCACACACACACACACACACACATACACACACACACACAAATATACATGGTGCTAATTGGCCGTTGACCCAGAAAAAAGAGTTTATTCGCCCTATGGAAGGTCTTGTTTTAATCCTATATACATACATACATACATACATTTAAACAGACAGGTGAGATTTATATTATAAATTACATATCAATAAACACTGCCTCGTTATGCATACGAAATGAATACATATGAGATGCTACCAATCTGCAGCATGCAAGGTGGATTCCCTTTACTGTGCTAGAAAATTTCTCACAACCGCCAATATCCTGTATATATATATATATATATATATATATATATATATATATATATATATATATATATATATATATATATATACTAGCAAAAGTACCCGTCGTGTACTGAGTTCAAAACAGCCTACAGAAAATGGACTCTGGTTTATGAAAGTATGATAAGTTATGAAAAGGAAGGGTTGTAAAGAGATAGCTTCGAATTTGGGGGTATCAAAACCAAAGCAAAATATGATGAAAGTAAAAATGAAATAGATAAACCCCATAATTTATTATACCATACCTGTTCACACTGAAACACTTATCACAATACTTTGTGGATCTATATTTAAAAACCTTGTTAAACTTTGTGACATATTTCCATTCTATGGAGGTCAGGTTCGAACAGACACCCCATCATTTTTTATACCCTATGTCTTCAAACTGAAACATAATTATCAAAGTATACTTATGCAGATAGATATGAAAAGTCTTTATTAAAGTTTGTGCCTATTTCCATTCTATGAAGGTCAGGCACGAACGAAGACCCCACAATTTTATTATACCATCCCTATTTAAGTTACAACATACTTATCAAAGTAGTCTTATGTACATCTATATCAAAAACCCTTGTAAACGTTTTTTTTTAATTTTTAAATTTTTTATTTCCATACTTTGTGGACCAGGCGGGAACGCAGACCCCACAATTTTAATGAACCATCGTTCTGCCAGATCAAACATACCCATTCCTGTGTCTCGATGCATCTTCTATCGTTATATGTAATCAGTTGTTTAAAATAGTCAACCATATAGGAGCCTATTCGTGACCACACACACACACACACACACACACACACACACACACACACACACACACATTCAGCTTTATATTATAATATATATATATATATATATATATATATATATATATATATATTAAGCAAGGCTTAATATATTGATAAAATGAACTTAAAACTAATATTTTTTAAAGTGCTTAATAAAATAGAGTTTTATAAATATACTTTTAAAAAAACATTCAAACTGATCCACACAAGTCAATCTATGTTTCGTATCTACCGTGCACACGTCTCATAGCCAACGCTTCTCATATTAAAAATCAAAAAGAAATCATCACATATCTTTGTCATTAATATATAGCGTTTTTCATAAGCAAATTACATATCAATAAACACTGCCTCGTTATGCTTACGAAATGAATACATAGGAGATGCTGCTAAGTCTGCTGCATGCAGGGTGGATTCCTTCTACTGTGCTAGAAAATTTCTCACATCTGTCAGTATCACGTATCTTTACAAAGTCACCTATGCATGGAGGATTGTTGGCACAACTAGGCTGGTGCACCAACCACTAGACTCTCTCTCATTGCTAAGATCCAGAGAATAGGTTATATAATCTAATAAATTCCACGCCGTCTACCAAGTACCAAACCCTGTCTCATCACCACACTGTTGTATTCCTGTGCTTGCTTTACAAGTACTTCAAAAGAATGTGCTCCCTTAACGTAAGTACTTCTGGCTATCCTGACAATCAGCAAAATCACCCCCCTTCACGGCACAATATCTAGATGCTGAAAACCTTTCTAAACTAACCTCCGACCTTCTTCAGGTGTGATATTCTCCTGAAGGTTGAAGTTTCAATCCTCAGTGTGAGCGACTAAAAAAATACATTTGCGAATTACTTTGGACCTCTATCCAGTCATGGCTGACGGAACAAGAGCACGCTACCCACGTGAAGTAAATAAAGGGTTCCGCTCGAAATTCCATCCAAATTCCCGAGTTCGACAGAAACATTCCCGAGTTCGACAAGATACACCTGAAGAAGGTCGAAGGTTACATCCACCGAAACGTTGTGAAAATCACACACAAGATGAGAAGAGTAGTCCGATGAATAATAATAATACAAAGAAATCAAGCCTCATCTCAAAAATTCAGAAACGTAATAACTTCTTTATTCGAACCGCTGGTCTTTCGAATTCCCTCCCTGCCCCCTGTTTCACCGTCCGTACGTAGAAATCCAAATGAAATGTGAACGGGCATATCGCTGTTCATCTTCCTATTTAATACATTTATGTTTTCATTGCGGCCATCTTTTTTTTCTTTTTTTTTTTTTCTTTTTGCGCACGCACAAATGGCTCCTTATTTATAGTAGTTCCTTCCGTCTCGGTGACAATGTGCCATGTTTGTGGTGAATTGAAATTAAAAAAAAAGAAAAGACAAAGATATTTAAAGTGTACATGTTACCGACGATACAACTTCCTTTCTTAACGATGTACAACGTGACCTGGATTGCTGGAATGTTGTTGGGCTTCTTAATAACTCGGATGTTCAAAACGGAATTCGTTATTTGGGGAATAAACTATCAAGAAAAACGCTTAATGACAAAACAAGTGTCGAATTTAGATGCCTGGTGTCTTTGTAAAATTCTTTTTCGACGATGGGAAAGGCCATTTTGATATCCGTCATTTTGCAAAGCAGAAATTGTGGCCTGTCACCAAGACGTGTACTTATAACTTAACTTAATTCATTTGTATTAGCGAAGTAGGAGGTGGAGCACCCGGCTTTGCCCGGGCGTAAAATACGCTTAAGTATGATATTTTAATTTATCCAGATTTCGTATATATTATTATAGAGTCGTGATTTCAAGAGTAAAATTTTTTAAAAAATGCATTTGGGTACCATCAGCTAAAATCGAAACTGAAAAATTTAAAGCTGGTGACGTTACCACTGTACCAACGTGACACGCATATAAACTGATGAAAGATTAAAAATTAAAAATAAACTAAGATGAATTTAAAAACAATTTTAACCGGCTAACGACCCATAAAAGAACGGCCCTTAAAAAATCCAATCATTTGCGGTCCCTAGTTCTGCTCTGCGGCTTTTAGTTTCAGACGAGATAAAGTTTGAAAAAAAAAAAATATATATATATATATATATAAGATTACTTATATTAATTTATTTATTGCGGACTATTATCCTCATCTTTGTTAGTTGTGGTTTCACGACGTTTCGGCCAACTATTCATCTGGTCTTCGCCAGGTGGTAACCGTGACGGATATGAACTTCGAATCTCCTAACTGTATTCTCAGTAATTACTGCCTTCCATAGTTGTTATCATCTCACCACGATTTTGGTCAAGTAAGCCTCTGACCGACTTTGGTAAGGATTGAAACCACTATCTTCATGCTCATCTGGGACCGTAAAGATTCAACGTCTCTATCAACTGTGCCACAGGCCCCGAAGTGGTGATCAAGGTTGGATTTTTTTTTTATCTTATAAATCCACGTTTTATTTATTTGTTTATTTATTTATTTACTATCTGATTTTCTGACGAAGGCCAGAGGAATAGTTTGCCGAAACGTCGTGAAACAACAACTAATAAAGATGAGAATAATAGCTCGCAATAAAGAAATTAATATAAATAATACTCATCTCAATAATGAATTCCAATTAAAATAATATATTAGATTACTTGTATTATTGCCAAGAAGATCTTATTTGGGCTGCAAATATGATGTGATTTGGAATATTTAGTCAGGGTTTACTTGTAGAGAAAATTATTCTCATGTCAAAATGTCCTGGCAAACCTTTGTACAGAGAGACCTTAGACACGTAAGGCTAGTGTCTAGTAAGCATCCAAGTTCTCTCTCTCTCTCTCTCTCTCTCTCTCTCTCTCTCTCTCTCTCTCTCATTTATCTTTTTGAGAGTGAATATGAATAAGAAAATAACCCCGAAACGTCTTCCCAAACGACTACAACATGGTAATCCTCAAGTTCAATGTTAACAAATACTTACTCGATCGTCCATTACCTATTCATTGCTATTTTTTTCCAATTTTAACATGGTGGCGTTTATTACCCAACTGACAATTTCTTTACCCTTATCCTTGAGTGGCTCGCGGCTTTAATAAGCGAGTCTCATCGCTAAAACAAAGAAAAAATAATGATATTCCAAATTTAAGAGAGACGTACAAACGGACATATTCTCTCTTAGATACATAGACGCTTCTAAAAATGCCATTTCAAACCTAAACGTGAGTGACAGACATACAAACAAATTCGCTTAATTATATTATTGACCCATCTGCTCTTAGGAGCGTCTAATCAATCTATACGTTTAGCGATGAAAATGCAGACTGTTATTTGAACCTTTAAGCGTGACAGACCTACAAAAGTGATATCCCAAACTTAAACAGGATGGACCGACAAACATAACCTTTTACAAGTACTTTAATAGAAAATTCTCAGACCGACTCAAAGCACTTGTACCCCCTAGACATAAATAGACGCTTCCAAAAATGTCATTTCAAGCCTAAACATGAGTGACAGACGTACAGACAAATTCGCTTAATGATATAATCGGACGCATCTACTATTACTGACGTCCAATCAATGAGAAATGTGAGTGACAGATATATAGACGGATCTGCTTAATGATATAATTGTTTGGGGAAAAGTATCGCCATGTCAGGTTGTCCTGTTAAACTTCTGTACTGAGTGACCTTACACGCTCGAAGATGCAGTCTAGTGGGAAAATATGTTTAAATACACTCTACAATATTCATAGACGGCTTGGAGAAAAAAAATAATAATAGGTTCTAAAACATTTAAATATAAATATGATCCAACATCCCTACAACTACGTACCAAGAAAACGAATCTATTAAACCTGACATAGGAATATGAAACAAGAAAGAGAAAGAAGAAACCTTAGTAGAAGATAGTGTCTCCAATGATACTAGGCTCAAACAGAGCTGAAAGATAAAAGATAACAGAATTCCAAAGTCGTATGTATGACGTGAAAAGAAACTGGAATCTTAGGAAGATTTCTATCATTTCAATTATAATAGGAACAAGTTCGACTCATGAAAAAATTTACAAAAACTATTAGGTTGGTGCAAAAACAATGTTGTTTTCTCACATATGTTACTTTATGTACAATTTCTGAATTAATTCATTGATATATATATATATATATATATATATAGAGAGAGAGAGAGAGAGAGAGAGAGAGAGAGAGAGAGAGAGAGAGAGACATGTTATATATCATGCGCGTTTTTCGCTCTATTGAATCGTGTTAATCGTTACCGTTCTCAATCTCTTTATCATTTTTTTTTTTGCAGGCTTTTTGACAGCATGGACAAAATTCAAATCCGCACGATTTTCTTGTTCCAGTTCAAACTAGGCCGAAAAGCTGCCGAGGCAACTCGTGATATCAATGATGCGTTTGGCCCAGGAACCACTTCGCAATGGTGACGAGAGCCTCGAAGATGAAGACAATCGCAACCGACCGACTACGGTTGGTAACGAACATTAGAAAGTCTTAATCCTCGCAAAACTATATGAGAAGTTGTTGTTGAACTCGAGGTCGACCATTTAACAGTTGTTCGCCATTTAAAGCAAATAAGGAAGTCAAAAAAGTTGGATAAATGGGTGCCGCATGAATTGAACGATAATTAAAAAAATCGTAGTTCTGAGGTGTCTTCTACACTCCTTTTGCGCAACAAAACGATCCATTTTTCGAGCGTATAGTGGCGTGTGGTAAGAGGTGGATCCCTTACAACAACCGGCGATGTTCGGCACAGTGGTTAGATGCCGGAGAAGCTCTACAACACTTCCCGAAGCAGAAATTGCCCCCAAAAAGGTTATGGTGACTGTTTGGTGGTCTGCGGCCAGTCTCATCCATCACAGCTTCTTGAATCCAGACGAAATGATTACGACGGAGAAGTGCTGCCGACAAATTGACGAAATATACCGGAAGCTCCAACGTATGTACCCGAAATTGGTCAATATGAAAGGACAAATTCTCCTCCATGAAAACGCTCGCCCGCGTGTTGCTCAATTGACCCTGCAGAAGCTGAACGAATTGGGTTACGAGACTCTGCCTCATCCGCCATATTCACCGGACCTCTCGCCCGCCGATTATCACTTTTTCAAGCATCTCGACAGCTTCCTGCGCGAAAAATGCTTCAAAAGCCGAAATGATGAATTAATCGCTTCCAGAATTCCGGATTTCTATGCTAATGGGATAAATAAACTTGTTTCTCGTTGGCAAAATGTGTCGTTTCTCATGGTTCTTATTTCGATTAATAAAGTTTATTGTGAAAGGAGTTATGATCTCTTGAAATTGAATGTCAAAAAAACATTATCTTTGTACCAACCTAATACCTGGCAAATATATCTGGTGAACCAAGTGCAAGCGAGATTCAAAGGGGTGGTCAGAATCTTTTTAAAAAATATCTTTAGGTTGGTATGTATATATATATATATATATATATATATATATATATATATATAAGAAAGTGGGTGAATATTTGACATCCAGTAGGATGCCCCATTCCCAGCTTGAACAAACTGTTAAGAACATTAAAAAAAGATAATGATTTCAAAAATAATCAACTCGTACAGAAAACCAATTGCAAATGAAATTAGGCCATGTAAAAAGTATTACATGATAAAAAAAAATTACGAACGGATGATAATTCGTTTTATTTGGATTATTCGAACTACTGTTCTCATCTTGAGTCTTATTTTCACAACGTTTCGGTCGATGTAACCTCCAACCTTCTTCAAGTGCATTTTTCATCAAGCAAAACGTTGTGAAAATAACACTCCAATCCGAATTTGGAAACATTTTGTCCGTGATTCTTCCGCTCTCCCCCTACAGGACATGGGTAGTATTTATCGCACCCACCCGAGCTACTCACAATGTACAAATGGGATACAGGGATGTAAAGTATTACTACTCACATGTGAAATTTCTCGGTTAGGAAACTTTGCGCCTCGGCACCAAAATCAGCAAGGTCTAGACCGTTCATTTTCTGATGAAAAATACTCCATATAAGGCGTGAAACCACTTTATGTCAGAAGCTAAAAGATAAAAAAAAAAAATAAATAAAAGGTCAAAAATTAAACAAGAATAAGTCTCGGGTAGATTTTTACTCAGCAAACAGCAGTTCTTCCCCACCCCCTCCATTGTTAGAAATATCGCTCCTGGAATCTGAGGATTAAAGAACAAAATAAGCAAAGCCAGGGGTGCTATGGAGTTGATGAATAGTGCGGTTAACACGGTGTTGAGTTGAACGCAACTTGTTTGTGCCAAGGAGTGCAAAGGGGTCAACGATTATATAGATCAATTCCAAGACTTCTGTTGAGAGAGCGTGCACCTGTGTTGCGAGACAGGTCAGTGGGTGCATTTTGGGTGCGAGCGGTTAACGGGAACTACAGCCTTCACATATATACTCTGATATAAAGAAAGAGAAACGCACACGTGCTTGAGAGAGTTCGGTTGAGAGTTTAGTCGGGGCAGTTCGCAGAGCAGTAAGAAGACAGCGAGATTCGAAGGAGACTGGTCATCTAGGAAATATGAAGAAAAGAATGAGAAAAAAAAAAGAAATCAGAAATGGGTTGCGTGCGGAAAACCTTTTCAGGGAGTGTAGACAACTCTACGAATAAAGACTGTCTCCACAAGTAAGAAACACGTTGTGTGTGGGGTTTTTTTGTGTGTGTGTTTTTTTTTTTTTTTTTTTTTTTTTTGAACATGCATTTCGGTTTCAGGTCAACGAGATGAGACGGGGGGCAAAGAGAACAGAAAGAGAAGGTAGGACCTTCATCATATACATCATCATCATCATCATCATCATCATCATCATCATCATCATCTGCATATACATATATGTTACACACATCCACACACACACGAAATAAAAGCCCACGCAAAGAGACAGACGGTCACGACCATGTCAGAATTATATAGACATCACAGATACGAGAATATGTACACCTCATAATCATCATCATCATCATCATCCTCATCATCATCATCCTCATCATCATCATCATCATCTCCCCCCACACACACAAGTACATGAAAATGCTGCTGTCAAACCTGACATAGTTATATGGAATAAGTCAGAGAGAATGACAATCGTGGTTGAATCGAGTGTCCCTAATGATGGAGGTCTGAACACATGGAGGTCTCATGTATGATATGAAAAGAAACTGGAATCTTAGGGAGATGTCAATCATACCAGTTATTATAGGTGCCACGGGGCTTATGAAGAAGGACCTGATATCCTAACTAATATTCCTGGTGGACCAAGTGCATGAGAAATCCAAACAATTGCACTTAAGGGAACAGCGAGGATACTAAAAAGAGCTCTCGGTTGGTTTCAATAAAAAGCAGGGCAGTGTTAGCAGCTGGTTTGGCTGCCCCATACCCAGCATTACAATCTTCAAAGGAAGAAAATTGAAAAATAATACATAACAGAGTTACTAGGTTGCCAAAAGGAATCCTAGGTTTCACTTTTTGCTCTCCATTATTTTAATGATTTATTATTTTGCTTGCTTGTCACGGGGCGCCTTTTTTAGGGAGTTGGCTATCCCCTACATCAAGCTGAGCTTGTGTCACATTCGAACATTGTTAGGAGCTGATAAAAAACAGGCACCTGTCACACTTCGTGATTATTAAGAAATTGATATATATTATGTTGATTGCAGTATAATGCTGGTTCTGTGCAGTTCTAGGAGGTCCACCATGCCACAATTTACCTTCCAGGCATTGCCAACGGGGCTGGCGTGGCATTTTTGCAAGCTAGAGTGCTTCTACTTGTAGGTTTTTTTTTTTAATCATATTTTCTTGGCCCTTGTGTCTACTCTTCCCGAATTGAGGAAAATAGATAAATATATTCACTAAAGTATCTGCAAAATATATAATACTGTCCATATGTTTGCGTAAAAGATACGCATTTACCTCCTTCTCCCCACAAGGAGCTGTGACACAAGGTCGGAAGCTGGAGATTGAAAATCGAATGCACAAGAGGAGAAGGAATTTTCGCCCTTGAGTAGGGGTCCTTCAGTAATAAATTAATTCTTTCTCAAAGATAAAATCTAAAGCCTAAGATTGCGGGCCTCCTAGAACTGCACATGACCTAGACTCTGTCGGACAGGTCAGATTGAATGAATTTACCTCTCTTTCATCACAAGAAGTCAAAAGGTGGGGATTAAAAACGCAGAGTGCTCTGATTGATGGTAGGGTGGCTTGAGCACGCACACGTCTTTTGTGTGCGTGCTCAAGCGATTAACAATAAACTAACCCCTTCTTGAAACGAAAAGAAAAACTATGATGATGGACCGCCTAGAACTGCACAGAATCATATCTCATATAGCATAAAAGAAAAAAAACGAGAAAGAACACTTTAGAGAAAACGATCATGTTGTGACCCGTTACGCTGTGATTATAGCGTAGTATCTGTATTAACTTTGGCAAGCAGATCAATCATTATGATTAGAAAAATAAACAATTAAATTGGAAAAAAATGATTGACATATTTAATATAATAATATCGCAAAAGGAATGTGAAAATAGAAAATAGGTGTAAACATGATTTTTGGTTTGCATAAACAAATAACTAGATTGGGGTTACATCAGCTGTTGGTTTGCGACACGTAATGAAACACGTTATGAGATGCAGATTTGGGGAGATTCTAGTCAGTCGTAAAAAGGGGAGTGTGTTGTGATGAAATAAATGTCATTGTTCGACACAAAAAAAAAATTTTATCTTCTTTGCTACTGATTTCATGAAAATCAAGTACTCCCCAACACAAATGGCCACGATACTTTATTAGTAACCAAGAATGCTGTGTGTTTTGTCTATATTTCAGATCTATTTTGAACAGGAAAATAACGAGTATGGATAAAAAAGAGATAAACTTTAAATCCCGTGATAATCTGTTTTACACTCTACACAAAACATTAAGACTTGGACTTAACGAGCTATTTTTGAGATTTATGTCTACCAGTGTGCATAGGACGCTTAGCAGAAGGATGTCTATCGACTCTACATTTAAACTTCTACAATCCCGATACTAACAGTCGGTTTGAGCACTGTAAGAGTGGTGGCGGATGTCTATTTAAATAGACGTCCCTTCTGTGGTCGAGTGGGAGAACTGCCGACTGTCAACACGACGGTTCTAGGTTCAATCCTTGGCTTGGAAGATATGCTATTCTAACGACACTGATGAGTTGTGATGCAACGAAACAGGACTGTATGTCGATGACTACAAATATATATATATGCTCCTAGAATGTGTGTATATATATATATATATATATATATATATGTATATATATATACGTTTTATTTTTTATTACCGTATCTTTCTGTTAAGTTACATTATTATTTTAAAAAACAATAATGTAACTTAACAGAAAAATACGGCAATAAAAAATAAAACGCATATTTGCTCTACAACAGTATTCAGCACTTTCTTGAGTTTTTATTAATTACCATTTCCACTATATATATATATATATATATATATATATATATATATATATATATATATATATATATATATATACTGTGTAAGCAAAATCAAGACATTAAAAAAGGTGTTGATGGCAAACAAAAAAAATGTGTATTTCATTTTACGTTACAATTGTTTCTATGCCCAGTCGACAATTTAAAACATATCATTTGAAAATTTTCAAAAACCAGCATTTCTTCAGACTTTATGAATAAAAACACTCGTGACAATAGAACATTGTTTGAAACGATAGAAAAAGAAAGAAAAATTGCCTTAACAGAAAAAGCATGTGAGAAACATTTACCCTTGGGGTAACCTCCACGTAAAGCCCATTTAAATATTAATATATCACCTAATCTTCGTATCCTTATTCAAAAACAAAGTCATAAGAAGTTTTCACAAAAAAACCCTTAGCCATTAAAAAATTATATATATCCCATTCGTCGATTCGGCTATAAACAGCGGTGGCACACTTATCCCCCTGGTTTTACAATGGAATATTATAGTTTGAACAAATGTATTTGTCTTCACATTCGTTTCGTTTCGAGTCTTTTTTCATAGTAATAGTTCCGCAGAACAAGCAATGTGTTCTATTGTCATATTGTCGCAGAGAAACAATATATATATATATATATATATATATATATATATATATATATATATATATATATATATATATATATATATATAAGAGTAGGTAGTAGTTTGCTTGAAGCATTGTTGGTAAAGAAATATATATATTTAAAAGCCAAAAACAATGCGGAGGAAGACCGGAAAAGATTAAGTAAAAAAGAAAAGCAAACAGATGTAGACGAGTATGGTTGAGTAGAGGAGTGTCTAACCTTTATTTGACTATAATTCTTCACTTCAATGTATAATAATTTATTACCAAGTTGCTGGTAAGTCCGGTGTATGTAAAGTCCGTGGGTGGTGTGGAACTTTGATTAATTTTGAGAGAAAGGTACCTTGAAAAAGAGAGATACTAATCAGACTCAACGTTGCTTAACTTCGTGATCTGACGAGAACTGTTGTGTCAACGTGATTATGCTGATATTAGTAATAAAACTCTATAATTAGATAACCTAGGAAGTACTATAAATATTTGATAAAATCTTAAATGAATAAATTGCTGCTGAAGTGATAGGGCGGTTTTAAAAAAGTCATATGTATAATCTACAAATTATGAAGCTAAAATATAAAAATCTCTAGAATAAGAATAATATTAGTGTTGAATAGTGGGGATTTCATATTAAAGATATATGGCGCGGGTGTTCATATTGGGGCCATATAATACACGAATGACGATGATGATGAGAGGGAGACATTTATACAGTTCTGGGATGCTTAGAACTTCATATATATACTGACTGGAGATGTATACAAGTTCTTCACACAGAGGGGGGGAGATACATAATCTTGTAAGGGTTACACAATGTTCATTTCAAATTATTAACACATTACCTTTTGGTTGTTGAAAGATGACACATGACAACAGTTTTACAAAAACACAATTGATGATTCTTTATTCATTGGACCGGTCGAATGATGATGACGTCAGAAATTCACATTTGAGATCTACATGGTTAATCTTCTACCCTTCGCTTCCAAAGGGTCAGCTGAACACTGACTGCCAACTGACTGACTCTCAACTCTCTCTCTCTCTCTCTCTCTCTCTCTCTCTCTCTCTCTCTCTCTCTCTCTCTCTCTCTCTCTCTCTCTCTCTCTGACTGGCTAGCAGACTGACTCTGAAATTCGAATCCATAGAACTATATGGAGAATCGTCCAGTGTCTATGACGTCAGAAGTGTGTTTTTCAAACGTGACTAATTCACGTGGCTCTGCATATTTGTCAAAACACACTTCTGCAAACAAAGAATCCTCTCCTAACCTATTATTTAACCTAACCTTTTTTTAACAATATATTTTTAATTTTCATTGTTCATTCTTTTACTGACATATTTGATATTCAGAATTAACAATAGCATTATTTTCTAACATTCCAATTCTTAACCTTGCTTACAAGGTTCGAGTCTCGGCTTATCCGAATCTCATTTTCACTTATCTAATCTTCTTATTATTTACATGGAAAGGGGACAGCTTTTTTCTGTAACAAGAGTGCATGAAGCAATCATATTAAAAGATTATTAATATAAATACAAATATAAATAAGAGTTTTGAAGATAGTTTTAGCTGGAAGTATTTTAATAGATATTTATTTTATTTTGTATGCTAATGTTATTGGTTTTATTAAATTCTAAAGATTTAATTGAAGGGTCTTTGATGAATTTTATTTTTTTTTTACACAGTGGTCACCACTTATCAAGGCCCGGAAGCCACTCAGGGATAAGGGTTATTGCAAGTACATTACGTTAGTGTGGAGATTTGATGAAGTGCTTACTTAAGGGGGCGGTTCATTAGGAATTTGTTAACGTTGGACTTGAACACATCCAAGTTGTAGTCAGGTGGGAAGCAGGCAGACGGAACAGAGTTCCACAGGCGTGCAGTTCTAAGAAAGAAGCTTTGTTCATGGAATCCACGTTTTGATTTAGGCACAGATAAAGAGTGGGGGAAATTTTTCACAGTGGATTCCGCTAGACGGGTGTTTTTCGTGAAAGATTGGCGAGGGCGGACCAGAGATTGGAGTTCAGACGAGCAGCTGCCATGGAAATAACGATAAAACAAGGATAGGCTCGCAACGTCTCTTCTGTAGGAGAGAGGTGGCAAGGTAGAGAAAAGGGCACCCCCCACTAAGCCACGAAGTCTGTAATTGTATGGGATCGCTATTCTGCAGATGAAAAGAGATTGTGGAACGGTACCATAAGATAAGTTTGTGGCTGATTGCCTGTTGCTCTGGATGTGACATCGAACAGAATTGGGATTTATTTTCAATGGGGAAATCTTAAACCACTTTAGAACCCAATAACATCATCCCATTCCATTCTATTCAAGGATTTGTATTCCATTCGAATTCCAAAATCTCATGTCCCTTTTTTGTTTCAGCCTCTATTTTCTTTCTCTATGTCCCTTAAAAAGATTTGATTTTTAAAATATATTTCTATGTATGGGCTGAATAGCAAAATTTTATCAAACCAGATTTAATGTTTTGCTAATGACTTTCCTTTGAGAACTTGAATGTTAGAAAATAAGGCTATTGTTAATTCTGAATATCAAATATGTCAGTAAAAAAAAAATGAACAATAAAAATGAAAAATATATTCTTAAAAATAGATTAGGTTAAAAAGGAGAGAATTATTTGTTCGCAGAAGTGTGTTTTGGACAAATATGCATAGCCACGTGAATTAGTCACGTTTGAAAAACACACTTCTGACGTCATAGACAGAGGACGATTTTCCATATAGTTCTATGGGTTCGAATCGAGATGAGTCTGCATCGAAAATACATGGATTAAGGAAATTACTTTGAGGATTGTATTCTTTGTTCAAATAATAATTTTTTTTGTTTTTAGAAACTATATTTATCTGAATGAAATTTAAATATAAAAAACTGTAAATTTTTAATTTGCTCTATCTAGTATATTTAGCAAATTTATTTGGCTCGGATTATATTATGAAAATATTACCTCCAAAAATATTTTGTAAGATTTAAGTTTTATACATATATATATATATATATATATATATATATATATATATATATATATATATATATATATATATATATATAAGCAGTTCAGTCCGGCTTTGCTCAGGCCCTGTGTACTCTTCATAACTTTATGTGCATATGTATATATTATTATTAAAGATTATTATTGGATTAAAAAGTTTGACTCATGTTCAGGTAATCTAAACTTTCAAGTGTTAAGACCCAAAATTGGCTGAAGAGTTTGGTAGAGTCTGCAAAAGTAAACTTTTTCAACTTTGACCTCATGGCGGCAGCTAAATTTTTGCCCAAAAATTGATTAAAAAACTTGTTGCATGTCTGAATACCCTTTATATAAAATTTCAAATGTTTACACCCAAAATTGGCTGAATAGTTTGCTAGAGACCGCAAAGGTAAAATCTTTTAAACTTTTACCCCTTGCCAGCTAAATTTTCGGCCAAAAACCGCTTAAAAACTATCCCTATGTCTGAATACACTTGATGTAAAAGTTCAAATGTATAGACAAAAATTCGCTGAGTAATTTGATAGAGATCGCAGTGGTCAATTTTTTTTTAACTTTGACCCCAATTTTGACCCCTTAAATGTTATTGTTTGGGACTCAAATCAAATTAAAAAGTTTGATTCATGTCCAAGTAACCTACATTTGTTTAGACTCAAAATTGGCGGAGGAGTTTGGTAGAGTTCTAAAAGGTCAAATCGTTGAACTTTGACCTCTTGACAGCTAAATTTCTGGCTAAAAACCGATTAAAAGGATTTTCCCAATTCTCAATACTCCTTATGTCAAATCTCGAGTCTGTAGACTGAAAATTGACAGAGTAGTTTGGTAGTGGTGTGTACACCCGCCTACACACACACACACAGATAATTTCACTTTTATATATATACTAGCGAGGGGTACCCGGCGTTGCCCGGGTGTTTGTAGGGGCGTGTGATGTTAAATAAAAAAGAAACCGAAAAGGGGTAGGATCGAAGCCAAACCCCTGAGGCGAAGTTTGAAAATAAAAAGAAGTGAAAGATGCTTGAAAGTCGTCGAGCGTTACGACGACGACGATGACGATGTAAGCATTGTTATAAGCGAAATAAGAATAGAAAACAACGTTTTAATTAAGCGGGGGGGGGTAAAACACAAAAAAATAACGTAAGGCAAACGAACGATTAAAACAGATAAACGAACGAACGTTATGTGAAAAATGGCTTAAATAATACAGAGTTCAATATTTAAATTTAAAAAATCGAAAAAAAAGACATCTCACACCACGATTCGAACCCAAAATGTTTAGATAATGAACCAAGGCCTTAACTACCTGCGCTAAAGTGGTGTATATAAAATTTGTTTGGTTTATCAACTATTTAAAGTAAATCAGGTCACGACGTCATCACGTCATCTGACGCATGCGTTGTAAAAAGTTAACGTTTTCATCGTTTTCTGTCTAGACATCTCTCTCTGTTTGCGTCTCTCTCTCACTCTCTCTCTCTCTCTCTCTCTCACACACACACACACACACACACACACACTTCGTCTGCCTTACTCTAAAGACTGGAAAATGGCGTCTGGCTGTTTTTATTTAAAAAAAAAAAAATTCGATCGTTAATATTTTTTGTAAGCGTATTTTTTTTTTACTTCACATGTTTGGCTTGGCTTTATTTTTCGTTTAACTATCGTATCTAACTATTTTGAATGTGGTAATAACTTTGGTAACGTTGCCATAGCGTAGAAGTTCATAGTTTAGATTTAATTAATTTTTTTTTTGCCGATAACAACATTTTTAAATTGTAAATTCAGACCGCCATTAGAGCTTGCTGACGTCAAGACCACGTGACATGACTCAGCGGGTTTTAAATACAAGTTGACCCAAAATAAACGGCCGCGTGTATACTTTATGTAGAAGACTTGGCGGCCGTATTTTGGGGGCAGTTATAAATCGATTTAAAAATATGTAATGTTTAACATTAAAATGTCACTTTTTGGGGGGAGGGGCCTCCCTGCAGAAAATCGATCAGTTGACGCACTTCTGATGGTCACTTTGGGCCAATTTTTCGATATTTGTCGTCCGGAAGGTGGGGCTTTCATATGAGACCAAGTTTGTGAATTTTTGTTGTGTCTGTTGAAAGTTTTTAGCAGACACACAAACATACATACATACACACAAACACACATACATTTTCGCTTTTATATATATATAGATATTTATATAAGGCACTTATGTGTATATGTGTGTGTGTGAGAGAGAGAGAGGGGGGGAGGGAGGGAGAGTTCTCTATGGATTCCGATACGGTAGGCCCGGTATTTTTTTTTAAATTTCACTCAAATGTATTTTATGTGTTTGGAAGTGTTTTAGATAGGTTTTATCTAAATGCCTTTGATAATCATCGAAAATCGATAATCGAAAAAATTCGATTAACAAAGGAACAGTTCGAGTTTGTGCAAAAGTGAACATCACACATGCATTTGAGAAGATTCATCACTGTGCAAACAAATGTGCCTGGCATATACGATCACAATATGCTCTTTGATAAGACAGGGGCGCGTTCGAAATGAATGTTTCCGTTTATAGCACGATTGGTCATTGATTTTTGCATTTTAAACTTTAATTAATGCCGTTATGTAAACATCATTTTATAAAATCATCCAATCATCTTTACATGTAGACTACAATGTATTGTAGACTAAGTCACTGCAGTTTATTCCCGGTGCACCGCGATGGGTTCCCGACTAGAGCAGGCAACCAATCGATTTCATTGAAAAAGGGACGTTTATACAGATTTCGATTACAATAAAAGTACTAGAATTGTAGAGCATTGATTGATTCTCATTCAATCCGAGGCAACGTCGAGTCTCGTTGTTAATATATATATATATATATATATATATATATATATATATATATATATATATATATATATACTGATTGGCTGACTAGTAAACCCATAAAAAGTACGCAGCAACATCGATTCCATGCAATAGTCTGACAAATCCTCACGAGGATGAAAGGCGGAAAATTCTGTGTAGCTAAATTGCAATACATGTTTTCAAAATTTACTATATATATATATATATATATATATATATATATAGAGAGAGAGAGAGAGAGAGAGAGAGAGAGAGAGAGACAGACAGACAGACAGACATACAGACAGACAGAGGAAGATTATTGAACATATTTATAGCAAATAAGCTGCACAGAGACTTTCGCATCTGCCTTCTCACATTTTGAGAATAGGTTTAGTTTATTGCTAATAACGAAACGCGTCCCTACCGGGGAATACTGACAGGGCTACCCAGGCCTTTTTTTACAGGCTAGAGAGCTCTTGCTCTAAAGCGCTGGCTCTTCCAATCCCACATTCCCAACCTTGTGTCACATCTTCCAGCCGTGTAAGGGAAATAATCGTCGTAGGGGATATATTTCTGGAACATACCGAATTAAAAGAAAAAAATGATGGCGGCGAAGATGCTGAGTCGCATACAACGGAAAGTGCGCTGTGTACCGTTGCACTAAAGTTGTGTTCGGTCAGGATCGGATGATTATTCGTATACAGTCACTGTATAAACAGTACTTTTATACCATTTGAATTCGCCAACCTGATAGGTCCTGAACTGTCATCTAAGCTTCAACGTCTGACCCATTGACGAAATGTTAAATCCCTCTGCCTGTTTTACAAGTATTTTAATGGTGAATGCTCCGACGAACTACAAGCCTTTTTACCTCCTCAACGTAAATACCCCCGACAAACCTGACAAGCAGCAAAGTTCCACCCCTACACAGTAGAGGTCCATAGGTGTAAGAAAGCCTTCTATTCTAATATTTTCTTCCCTAGAGTTGCTAGAATTTGGAATTCCCTTTCGGGTTTCTGCTTTCCCAACTGTACTGACATGCAGAAGTTCAAGTGTAATATAAACAGACATCTTGCTGCTCAACTCCCTACATAGTATCCCTGCAACTCGTGTCCCTGATAGTAGCCCCATACATCAAAGTGGCACTGTGTCTTCTTTGGCGTGAAAATATTTTAAAAAAAAAAAAAATTATATATACTTTGGAATTTGGCCTTTACTCCTAATCTGAAATGGAAGACACATGAAATCTGTTTCCAATGTTGCCGGAAAAATAGTTGCGTTATTTTACAACTTCCGACTCAATCCTCTACCTCCATACGAGCCAGATACGTCATAACATGAAGTATTGTTCCCATGTCTGAGCAGGAGGTGTTCGGAGCGTCCTATCCTGCCTCAACAAAGTGCAAAACCGACTTCGAAACCTAGCAGATAATACGCTTTTTTTCTTCCTTGTAACCTCTTTCCCACAAAAGAGATGTTGCAAATCCGTCTCTGTTCTATCACTATTTTCATGACAAGTGCTCGACTGAGCTTCAAATAATGGTCGTCCTTTCCAAACTTTCACAAAAAAAACACTCAACTACCTACAACCACTATCAACATCTATCTGTTCCTAAATCCAATTGCGAATTCCACGAACAAATATTCTTTACTAGAATATGCCCGCCTCTGGAACTCTGTTCCGTTGGCCTGCTTTCCAGCTGACTACAATCTGGGCATCTTCAAGTCTAATGTAAACAAGTTCTTGTTGGGCCGCCTCCCTAAATAATCCATTTTACCCCATTTCCACCTCTTGCAATTACTACGTTAGGGTCTCAGTGACTACGACGTGTCCCTTAACCCTCCAAGGTCGTGGAAGTGCTGCATCATTTCATGTAGCGTGTCTTGGGCAAGAATAATTTGGCGCCCACCCCTCTTCAGGCTCCATGCCTCTCCCGTGACTACCGTATACCCATTAACCCTCATACTCGAGTGGCCTTCGGTTCTTGATAAGTAATAAGATAATCCTAATGTGTTCTTTTTTATATGAGCGCAGGTAAACTCGTGTTAGTAAAAAAAATTTGAATGCATATATTTGCAACAAGAAAGTATCTATAATAAGAATCTCACCTGTCTGTTTAAATGTATGTATGTATGTATGTATGTATGTATGTCTAAAACTTTCCACAGGGGCGACGTGCATTCACGAAATTGGTATCGTTTTGAAGCCGACCCTTCGGACGACAAATATCGAAAACTTGGCTAAAAACATTCATTCTTTTACCCTCAACTGGGCACTTTTCTACAGGGAGGGGTCGCTTTTTTCACCGATATTTTCGAAAGCCAGCTCGTCTTTTCGATTAACTAGCCTTAATTTAAACCTACGTCACTTCCGGTTTGACGATGGCCGCAGCACGAAAGATGTCATTTTTTTTTTTCACGTTCTTTTCCTCCTTCACGTTACGGGTTCGAACCTGTCTACCTGCCTACCTGCCTGCCTACTACCACTTTTTTTTTTTTTTTTTGCTCAACACACACCTCCAAGCACCCGGGCAACGCCGGGCACCCAGGCTAGTATTTTTATAAATGAAAATGTCCCAGAAGTTTTTTAGTAAACAACAAATTCCGGGACGAGAAAACAAGATTTGCTGGAAATGTTTTACTTAAAAATAGAAAATTTCTTTAGCATAATAGCATGTGGTACTCATAACGATTTAATTTTTCTTTTTTTAAATTTAATTGTGATTTCTCATGATTTCAATATATGCACAGATACATGCAACAATCATCTACTAATGGTGGTTGGGTGTGTTTCATAAACATACGTGGACTAAAATAGCCGTCTGAATCAGACCAAGATAGGCATACTCATTGTATATGTATATACTAGCAGGCCGCCCGGCGTTGTCCGGTCCTCAGCGTAGCTTGACTGCATCTCTTTAGGAATCGAACCCCAGACCATGTATAGTCGAGTGAGTAAACTGTTACGCTACGAAATCCTAGATAATTTTACATATTTTTTTTATTATCATTAACTTAAGCTGATTTCTTGTTGATTTTTTTAAAACGATATTACGGTTAAGTAGCGTCTTCGCCTTGAAGATTTCTTCTGTTTTAAAAATAAAAAACATTATATATAATAATTATTTTTTACTATAGTAAGTAAATACCTACAGACACTAGTGTTTCATCCTTTCGGGAATCTTCAGTGCAGGGTGTTACGATTAATACCAGTCGAACGATTCGAACCCCGCAACACGAGACATCTCTGGCTCGATTAGCGGAGACCTAATCCATTCGGCTACCATTAACCGCGTCAAATAACGTTGAATTTAAACATTTTAATTTTAAATGTTCATTTACGTCAGTCAGAGAGTGATCAAATCGTTATACGATGATCTATCCATGAGAGCTAAGTTGACCGACTTTAACTGAAAGTGCTCAACGATAAGAAACGAATTTCTTAAAGAGTCTGTCATAATTATTTTTTTACTATAATAATTAAATCTTATATATATATATATATATATATATATATATATATATATATATATATATATATATACATATATATATACATATATATATACATATATATATATATACTAGCAGGAAGAACGGACGTTGCCCAGGATTGAATGATGATCGACGATTATTTCACATTCCTGTATTTTTATTGTCATCGAAATCTGTGAAATCGCCTTGGAGGAAGCTTCACATGCCTTTATCCAGTAACTTAGTCCAAAATATATGATATTCTGCGTTGCACTCTAGAGAACCTACTGTTTCTTTTATAAAATTAATTTATATAAACTTTTTTTTTCCAGTTAACGAAAAAAAAATACATTAAGAAATGTACGTGCTGAGTTTGAACCTACAGACCACGTTATGCAAAAAAAAAAACGCTATCAACTTCCCACAGTAGAATTTTCATGGCCCATTGTTCTATTATTGTTGCTAAGCAATGATATGGAAAAAAATAGCTTTACCAATGATAGATAAATTAAAATAACGGTTTTGATTATTGATTATCGGTAATTATCGGGAGTATTCTGAGACAAAACTTAACTAAGATCACTCCAAGAATTACACTAAAGCTCTGTAAATTTTAAAGAAAATATGTTCAGTCGTTTCGGAGTCTATAAGGAGCGAACTTACACACACACGCAGACAAAGTTGCATTAATATAATTGTATATATATATGTATAAATATATATATATATATAAGTATTACATATATATAAAAGTATTACATATATATATATTTATATGTATATATTAATAGATATCAAGAAAAAATATTCAATTTAAGGAGTACTCAATAAAAAGAGCAGAATATTATTTTAAACAAAATTACCATGTGTCGCTACAATAACTTTACTGTTTCAGTTTAAAAAGACAGAGGCCTCGTTCTTACTTAATGCTAGTAGCTTTTTAGATTAAAACAGTAAATTTCTTGTAGCGATATATGATAATTCTCTTTACTTTAATTAAGTGAAATAACGCAGACACGCACACACACACATACATACACACGCACACACACATATATATACATATATATATATATAAATGTACAGAAGGTCAGAAAAACATTGATACCGTCGGTTTCAATGTTTTTCTGACCTGTACATTTAAATAAATAAATATTAAGCTCTTATATCGAATCTAGGATTATTCAGGCTTATGCATAAGCCTGAAAAATCCTAAAGTGGATGAAACGCGGAAAATTCAGTGTAGCTTAATCGCCATATACATTTTATAACTTACTACTATATATATATATATATATATATATATATATATATATATATATATATATATATATATATATTATACTTATACATTTTATAATAACTTACTACTATATATATATATATATATATATATATATATATATATATGGTTTTCAGAATGTGAGAAATTATATATAATAATTTCCACAGCCAAACAACGTCGCAGCCCGCAAGAGCCATGACAGTCAACGAACCAGAAATCCAAGACTCGAGTTTCGCCCTCATTTGGGCTCATCAGTTAGACGCATCCGAACTCAGGATTATATATATATATATATATATATATATATATATATATATATATATATATATATATATATATATATATATATATATATTGGATCGTTTATTATAGGTATTGTGTTTCTGAATGAAACAATCCCGAAAAGGACATGCACGGACCTGGACATTTATACTTTTTTCAACCATGTTAGAAAAAATATTTACCTACTCTAGAAGTCTAGGTGTGATGTACGTTTCCGTGAAACGAAAAGGATTCGAACCTGGCATACCTAGGTTACCAATCTGCGTCGTCAACGACTTAACCACCATCAGTCATGCCCCACTTTACAGAACGGAAGGATGTGCATATGTTAATGTAAATAAAATTGGTTTCGAAACGGAAGCAAATAGTTTGCATTTCGAATGTATTCAAAGTTCAACGATAATTTGACGATCAACGAACCTCGCATTGAAAGTTTGCAATGTGGGAGAAAATCCAGCTACCAAAAAGGATATTCTGGATTGGAACAACAAAATAAGAATTGCCTCCGCCTAGAAGGATTTATTATTTACTAACCGACGAGATGATGAAGGGGAGTATCATAACAGATACTACACTTCGCTTCTTAGTATTTATTTAATAATATTAAATATGTGCCAAATTTAGAAGCAAAATGCGACATTCTCTATAATATCTATAAAAGTGACAAGGTGTGTGTGAGAAGACACTTCTCAACCTATACACTCAACGGGTTTTTTCATCTACAGTCTTGAAAATTTGTATATAAGGTATTCAGACATACGGAAAACTTTTTGATCGGTTTTCAGATGGGGGAAAAAACACAACTGCTAAGGGGGTCAGAATTGAAGAACTTGAACGTGGGGGAGTCATCGGATTTTTATCTGTTTGTCAACTGTTTCATGACTGCGCATGCGTAAATCGTTCACGTGACAGATTCCTTATGTGAAGAATAACTGTGTTTGAAAGCACTTATAAAGATCGTATCAAGCTGGTCTAATGGTTATCGTGCTCGACTCACTGTCTGTAGGTTTTGGTTTCGATCTCAGCTCGAGTACTTTTTTTACTTACAAGAAGTGAGCTGTTTAGAAAAAAAAACGTAATACTCGCATGCATATGTCTCAGTTTCTGTATGAATTAAAATATAATATTTATGCGTATCTTACGACATGAAGCCTGCTAGTACACACACACACACACATATATATATATATATATATATATATATATATATATATATATATATATATATACTAGCAGGCTTCCTGCTATATTGCTCCCTATCTTAGGTTGAGCATTTGGGAAGTGATATACAAATTACCATTAGCGTATGAAGCGATGCTCTTTGTGTAAACAAATTGAGCTTAGGTACTTTGGACAATGTCAAAACAGTGTTAATTCACTGCCCGCATAGCAGTAGTCGAATTGGTTAGAAGCTCCGACTGTCGTTTGGGCGATCGGGTCTCGATCCTGGCTTGTGGTATTTGTTTTTCTAGCCGCACTGATGAGCTGTGAAACAGCGAAACAGTACTGTATGTGGATAACTATCCGTATTCCTGCCTATTCTTTTGTTCACAATTTGGTTAATATATACAAATGCTACACTGTTTCACAAGTAGAATACTGAAAACGGACAGTTATATACTTTTTCTTACATTATTTCTCTCTCTATATATATATACCATTTATTCAAAAGAAATCAACATTCAAGAGGTTATCTCATTTGCATATTACATTCAAGAAATTCTGTTTTAATAATTAGCTACAAATTTTTAATGGAAATTAATAATAGAATTATTGCAAGTATTCTGTTTAGAGATGTCAAATAAAGTTAACTCATATCTTTTATTTTTAATTTAATTTATTTTTAATTAGTATTCTCATGACCAACATCAGCTGCGTTTAAAAAGCGAATTAAATAATCATTTAACCTACGAGTTATGTCCCTTTAAGCTATTTGAATTTCATAGATGAATATGATTATAATGATTAATTATGCTTGTAAAAACTTAATTTTAATATACTAATTTTTAAAATATATTAATCGTATAAAAAAAATGTTCAGTAAATTTTTATATAACAAACAATTTTTCAGTAAATCTTCGATGTCGGCTTGAAAATCAACACCAAAGTGTAGATGGATGTACTGAAGAGTGCTGTGATATCCTAGTTCAATCAGGTAGCCGCTGGCAGACCCTGGGTGTTGCAGCAGGACTCGGCGTCGGCCCACAAATCCAAACACATCCAGGCTTAGCTTCAGAAAGAGTGCTACGACGTTGTACATTTCTTTCACTGGCCCCCCTCCTCCCCCGACCTGATCCCGCTGAATTATTTCGTTTGGTAATACGTCGAGAACATCACCAACATGACCTCCCACAACACCAAAGTCAGCCTGGTCGTCGCCATCCGCCGAGTATTCGCCGAGCTCCCGCTGGTGTTTGTGGAAAAGGCATGCTCTCAGCTCCGAACCCGCATCGAGGCTGTGATTGAGGCTGAAGGCGGCTACATTGAAAGAATGTCAACTCTATTACACAATCAAGTTACCTGAATTGATTTTTTCAATAAAAGTTTTAAAATAAAGCTGCAGTGTTGTTTTCTTTAGGGCGACAAATTTATCGTTCTATTCTGTATATATACGAGGGGCGTGCAATAAGTAATGCTCCTGGCCCACTTCCCATAGCAATAGAGCAACGAAACTTGGCACAGTTATTAGTCTTTCTCTACATAGGAAACACTCAGAGTTATGCATTTCTCCCATCGTTTGATGCAGCTCCGGAGACCGTTCTTGTAGAACACCCCAAGTTGTTCCTCCAACCACGACGTAACTTCAGAAATCAAGGCTGCATCATCTGGGAAACGCTTTTCTTTTCAAAAACAACTTCATGGCTGGGAAGAGGTGAAAGTCAGAGGATGCCAGGTCAGGAGAGTAGAGAGGATGGGGCAGGATTTCATAACCACATGCCCGTGCTTCTGATCTGGCGACATGCGAGTTGTGGACCGGAGTGTTGTCCTGCAGGAGGAGGGTACATTTGCTGATCTTGCCCCGCCTCTTGATTTTGATAGCTTCGCTTAATTTCCTCAAAATTTCCTTTGCCAGGAAATCTGTACTCACTACTCCGTCCTGGTCCCAGAAGACTGTGAACATAACCTTGCCAGCGGTGGGCTACACCCCGGCCTTCTTTGGAGGTGGTGAGTTCAAGTGCTTCCACTGCATTGACTAGGCTTTGATCTCTGGATCATAGTGATGGACCCAGGTTTCATCCTGTGTAATCAGTCTTTTGAAAAACTTTGACTCATCTCCTTGGCACATCTCCAAATTCATCCTCGAACACTCGACATGTTCTCGCTTCTGGAATGGTGTGAGCAACCTGGGAATCCATCTGGCAGACACCTTATGCATATGCGAATGATCATGAATGATAGTTTCCACAGACCTTTTACTAATCTTGACATCTTGGGCTATTTGGCGAATAGTAATGCGCCGATCTTTCAAAATGGTAACCTCAACTTGACGGACGGATGCCTCATCAATGGCAGAAGGGGGTCGACCAGGTCTAGGAGCTGTTTCCACAGACTTCCGGCCATGTTTGAATTCACGATTCCAGCGTTTTACAAGGTCATATGATGGGTCATTATCACCATTAGTTTCTTTCATTTCATCAAAAGCCTCCTGTGGTGTGCGTCCTTTCAAATACAAAAACCAGATCACTGCTCGACATTCAACAGGCTCCATTTCACACCTGACTCAGTTTAAACACCTGTAAAACAGAAACCACAATTAGTTCAGACCTGTAATTTGACACATAACCCGTAGAGATATAAGTCATTGCACATGCAAAATTTCAGCTAGTTTAGACAACTGGAAGTGGGTCAGGGGCATTACTTATTGAACGCCCCTCGTATATATTAGAAATTTGTGTGTGTGATTTCGTTCACAATGGACTCTGAAACTGCTGAACTATTTTTTTTTTAATTTCACACAAATGTACATTATGTGTCTGGAAATTTCTTAAGTAGGTTTTGTATCGGAAAGTCCTCGATAAGTATCGATAATCGATAATTGAAAAACTTCGATGAAAGAAGGAACAGACGATTTTGACCAAAGTTAATACCTTACACAGCCTAACATCATAAGTGAATTTGAGAAGTTTTATTACCACACTAACAGAACGGCCCAGCATATAAAATCAAGTAGGATATTTGATATGACAGGGTCGCTTTCTAAATTAATGTTTCTCTTTAGATCACAACTGAATCATGTAGGTTCTTTACAGTACAATGTAGACTATATTGGATTGCGGCCAAAGTTAATTAGCGATTCACCAATTTCGAAGGCAATAAGATATGGGATTGTGAAACATTTGGTGATCATCATTCAATTATGGGCAACGTTGAGCTTCACGACTAGTATTAATATATATTAATTAACATTTACCGGCAGAAATTAGACCAGGCAAGCCACGTCGTCTACGCCCTTCTGCTGCTTTTGAATCTGCCATTGGCCAGCATTTAATAGAAAATCCAGCTTCTAATATATACGGCTGTAAAATAGATTTACTGACTCTCATAATCATTTTATGACTTTGGAGTCAGTCTCAATTCTTTTACGTAAGCCGTCGCTTTACCGACAAAAGGAGTTCGTTAAATCATTGGACCTACTTTGAAATAAGTCTTAATTGTTCTCATACCTCGCCATCTTAATGGTACATATATTTTATTTTATATTATTCTATATATATTTTTTTCGTACGAATTCTCATTCGCCTTTCCTTTCCTCTTTTTTTACTCGTATATCTCCGAGTATTTGCTATTGCGTGTTAATTTGATGCCTCTTTCGCATCTTTGGATACTGACGATTAACTTCTGATGCGTTTGTTAGCGGATAGGGGCCCCTAGTGTTTGTTTTTTACATTATTTGTGAAGATTTTTTATATATATATATATATATATATATATATATATATATATATATATATATATATATATATATGCCATATTTCATTAAATAAAATAGACTCCTTTTGTCTATTAATTCTATTTTCGATCTTTGTCAACTTCCGAATAACAGTCATCACTTCTGGCGGGAACTGGCTGATGTAATCACCATATTTATCATAAGTTCGAGTACTTTCCACTCCTTCAGGATATATATATATATATATATATATATATATATATATATATATATATATATAGATAGATAGATAGATAGATAATATTTTTTAAATAATATATATATGTACCGCTCCCCAGTACCAAATTGGTTAAAGGGAAAATTATTCCCAACTCGCGTTTAGGTAAAAATTCACTTTCGTAAACAATTGAATTAATTCAAAACGTATCGCAAAACAAAAACAAATAATATCTAAATAAATCGCGATACATCCTAACAGTCGGCGAGATGGACCAGCGGATAAAGAGGTCTGGCTCATTACTGTGGATTCCCGATTTCGATTCTCTCTAGATTCAACCACTCTGATGAGTCGTTAACGGCGAAACACGTGTCAGTGGATAATAATATTTTAAAAATTATATATATATATATATAGAAAGATTATGGTTTATTATCACACTGTGCAACGCAAAAAAGAAATACAGAATACAGAGTGTCCCAATAAAATGCATGCACTTTTTAAATCATCTCAACTTGCTACATAAATACGCTATACCACGTTCCCAAGAGACATTTAGGAATAAAGAATGGCACTTCCAGCAGGATGGAGCACTTCCCCACTATCATCATGACGTAAGAACATATCTTGATAGTCAACTGCGAAACAGATAGTTAGGACGAAGAGGAAGTATCGAGTACTGTCCACGCTCACCGGATTTGATACCCCCTATGGATTTTTCTCTTTTTTTTTGCGGGGTATGTTAAACACAGGATTCACACCACAAAACGGGCTACAATAAATGAGTTGAAAGCAACCATTGAAAGAAGATGTGTCAACATAATAATTGAACTGATTAGGAACGTGTTCGATTCAATCAGTGAGCATTGCAAGCTGTTCATGAACCACAATGGCCAATAATTTGAACACTTTCGTTAATTAGCTGGTTTCTATATTTGTTCACAGTATTTTGAAACTTTTCTCTCGTATAATAAATGTTGGTTTTATGGTCATTTAAGAGTGCATACATTTTGTTGGGACACCCTGTATATACGGCTATATGTCTGTTTGTCGGTCTATCAGTCTGTCAGTCGGTTTGTCTCCATATTTTCAAACTCATTCTCTGAAACTGGCCATTTTTATATGCACAACAGCATAGAAAATCCATTTCTTTTTTTTTTCTCGAAACATGTACAGCGTTTTACAAAACTGTCACTTTCAAGAATTGTGTGGAGAATCTTAATAATGTGAGAGATGAAAATGGCGAGAGATTCCATTAGAATATTTCTGTGACGGAGAAATGGTAAAGAAAAAAAAACGCTTTAAAGAAAATGGAATTCTATCATGTTAGCAGATTTCTGCTGGAATATAAAAAGATAGGAGGACACTCAACTCATGGGGGTTAAAAGGATAATTGTTGTTTAAACTGATAATTCTGTGGTCTTCATTCATAACAAAAAATCTATATATTAATACGATAGCGTGTGTGTTATTTGCTGTGTCACGCTCACATCCGAGTCGTTTGATATGTACTTCCATTTCTTGTCGTAAATAATTTTACCAAAAATTCTTTATAAGTTTTGGTTTCGGTTTCGATTATAACTGATGGTACTGAAGTCATCTACTTTTTTTTATAAGTAATTTTTATCAAGAATTTATCACAAGTTTTGGTTTCGGTTTGGATTATAACTGATGGCATTCTAGTAATCTATTTTTTTTATATAAATAATTTTATCAAGAATTCTTCATAAGTTTTGATTTCAGTTTCGATTATAGCTAAAGGAACTCAAGTTATATATATATATATATATATATATATATATATATATATATATATATATATATATATGCCATATTTCATTAAATAAAATAGACTCCTATATATATATAACATTCATTGAAAATCCGCGTATTAAGGAAAAAAATTTTAATTTTTTGTATTTCTTTTTAAACAATATTTTTTTTGTGAATCTACATGATTTAATTTAATTTCCATCCATATATGTGTGTGTGTGTGTGTGTGTGTGTGTGTGTGTGTGTGTGTGTGTGTGTACAAGTACATATATATGTATACATACATGTACATATATGTACATATATACATATATATATACACACGCACACACACACACACACATATATATATACATATGTATATGCATATATATATATATATGCATATACATATGTATGTATATATGCATATACATATGTATATGCATATATTTTTTTCTTAAGCTTTTATCCCGGTTTCGATTTAAGCTAATGCACCCAAGTCATATGGATATATATTTTTTTTATTTTTAAAATCACAACTTTATATAATATATAAAAAGCGATAGAACATTAACTCTATAATAATACATACGAAATCTGCAAGAATTAAAATATCATACTTAAGCGTACTTTATGACCGGGCTTTGCCGGGCGTTCGTGCTAGCCTGGATAAATACTTTTGCAGTTTTAACAAAAGAGCTACAATAATATCAGAGCATCTCCATTTACACTGGACATCTACAGAATGCCAACATCAATATATTACATCGCCTGTCTATATATTAATACGATAGCGTGTGCTATTTTCTGTGTTATTCTGAGTGTCACGTTTACATCTGTTTTTGTTCCGAATGACTATCTTGTCTTTTGATTATTATGACCTTCTTTTTCTTGTAATAAATAATTTTACTAAGAATCCTTTATAAGTTTTGGTGTCGGTTTCGATTATAGATGATGGCACTTAATTCATCTATTTTTTTTTTAAATATTTTTACCAAGAATTCTTCATAAGCTTTGTTTTCAGTTCTGATTATAGCTGATGACACTCAAGTCATCTATTTTTTTTATAAATAATTTTACCAAGAATTCTTGATAAGTTTTGGTTTCGGTTTCTAATCAAGCTGATAAACCCAAGTCATATGCATATTTTTTTTTTTTTTTTTTTTTGAAATCGTAACTTTATAATATATAAGAATCAATAGAACATTAACTATAATAACGTATACGAAATCTGCAAGAATTAGAATATCATATTTAAGCGTATTTTACGACCGGGCTACGCCGGGCGTCCCTGCTAGTTTAGGAAAATACTTCTGTAATTTAAAAAAAAAAAAGCGCTACAAAAAATACCAGGGCGTCTCTATTTACGATTAGCATCCACAGAATGCCAACATCAATATATCACGTATGAAAGAGTTTGCTGTGGAATTTTCACGGGTCCCGCTAGTAAAATATGATTTATAGTACATGGAAACGGTGCTTAATCCAGTGAAATAAAGGTCTGTTTCAGTATTAGGATATTTTTCTTACCCCCGAAACAGGTTTTATAGAACACATACTTTTTTAACCTGAAATTTGTTACAAATATTTTTCCCTGTGACAGGTATTTAGGGCCTGTTATTATTTTTCAACAACAACACCGTTATCAGTCTTTCATTTGTCGTGTTTACGAATACGAATTGGCACTGACCTAGTTGGCAGATAATTGCATACAATCGGTCTCTTGTCATGCTTAAGTCCACTTTAAGCATAATTATCCCGGCTAGTCGTCAATTACGGGTCGCACTAGGCTCGGACAGTCGACGCCGTTGAATTTGTAAATTAAACCCAGAACGTTGTTAAGGTAGAGGGCGTGGCACTTTTTGCTGAACAGTACAACTTGCATGCTGAAATAAGACGATTTTACCCCCAGAAATGAATAAAACATGGTAAGAACTGTTACGTTTTAGTTTGAAATAGCGTTTAGCGTCTGTAGCGTTGAACTTTGAAAGTTTGTTTTCTATGGTCTATCACGCTTAAGTTTCAAAATCAATTTTGTTTGTCTGTTACATTTAAGTTTGAAAGCTTTTTTTTTTTTTTTTTTTTTTTTTTTTTTTGGCCTGTCACGCTTAAGTCTCCAAATCATTTTTCTTTGGTTTGTCACATTTAAGTTTGAAAGTTTATTTTCTTTGGTCTGTCACGCTTAAGTCTCAAAATCATTTTCTTTGGTCTGCCATACTTCATTTTGAAAGCGCATTTTCTTTGGTCTGCCACAGTTAACTTTGAACATTATTTTCGTTAATCTGTCACATTTAAGTTCGAAAATCATTTTCGTTGGTTTGTCATATTTAAGTTTGAAAGTGCTTTTGGAGTTGGGGGTCTGTCACGCTAAAATTTCAAAATTATTTTAGTTGGTCTGTTACAAAAGTTTGAAAGTAAATTTTCTTTGGTTTGTCACACTTAAGCTTGAAAGTGCATTTTTACTGGTCTTTCACGCTTAAGTTTCAAAATCATTTTAGTTGGTCTGTCACGTTTAAGTTCGAAAGTGCATTTTCTTTGGTCTGCCACAATTAACTTTGAAAATCATTTTTGTCGGTCTGTCATATTTAAGTTTGAAAGTGCATTTTTTTTTTTTTGATCGGTAACACTTAAGCTTGAAAATCATTTTTATTTTCTCTGTCAGAGTTAAGTTTAAAATAATTTTCGCTAGTCCATCACACTTATTTGAAAATGCATTTTGCTATTAGGTGTAGAAGAAAGGTCCCGCAGAATTTTAAATTTTGATTTCAAAAAGTATTTTCAAAAAAGTTTTCGATATAATACCTTTACTCTATATATTATTATAAAGAGCGTTTTTCGCTCTATCTAATCGTTTAAATCACAATCGTGTCAAAACAACCATGTCTTCTGTTCAGAACGTTGAATACAAGATAAAAAAACGCAAATTCGCACAATTGTCTTGTTTCAATCCAAGCTAGGCCGAAAATCTGCTGGAGCAGCTCGGTATATCAACGAATCGTTTGGCCCAGGGCCCACTACTTAGCGCATATCACAATTTGGTGGGGTTAAGAAATTTCGTGGTGGCGACGAGAGTCTTGAAGATAATGAGCGTAGGGGTCGGCCATCGGATGTTGACAACGATCGATTAAGAGCCTTAGTCGAAGCCAATCCACGCACAACTGTTCGAGAAATTGCTTCTGAATTAGACGTAACGTATATGACGATTTTCAACCACTTGAGAGAGATTGGAAAGATAAAAAAAAAAAATTCATAAATGGGTGCCGCACGAACCAAAAGAAACGCCGTTCAGTCTTGCACATTTCCTAATGCATCGACTTGAACATAACACGCCAGTTCGTCTGTTTTACTCTTTAACAAGTTTTGTTTTATTCTGTTCGTTTTTTTTGGGGGGGGGTTAACATTTAGTTAAATCGTTTATTTATAAAGTTCTATTTTGCATGGAGCATTTTTGGGAAAATATTGGTTTTAAGTTGAGTTCATCATCTGAACTTAATCTCTATTATTTTATGAAAGTGAGATGTTATAAATTGTAGTATTACTATTATGAGTGGTTCGCTATTCGTTTTGTTTTTATTTTGTTTTGTTTTTTTACATCGTATTTAAAACCTACCCTCTAAAGTGTTTGCCGTTTAGAGCCGATTCTGCTTTTACATTTAATAATTTTTCACGGTCCTTAAACATGAGATTATTAGTTTTAAGGACCGTGAAAAATGATTAAATGTAAAAGTATAATGTTTGTATAATAAACAGACTATATAATAGGTTGCTACATAAGTTCCCGCTGTTTTTCTTTTTTTAAAAAAATCAAAGAATTTTAACAGCAAAAGTAAGTTCGGGGGGGGGAGCAAGCTCCAAGTTTTTGTGTGAATCCCATCGACTGAAGCTGGCGTGAAATTGTCGCAAAATCACACTTCATCTTCTCACCCAATTCTTTACATGTCCGATGGCCATCTTCCTTCAAAAGAATCCTGAGTTAGTCTTCGTCTATCTTGATTGGTCTCCCGGGACGAGTAGCGTCATTGAGGTCAAAACTACCGTGTTTGAATCTGGTAAACCAATCTCGAACAGTTCTCTCAGCTATAGCGTTTTCTCCATATACGGCACAAATATCCTTGGTCAGTTCACTCGCTTTTCGACCTCGATTAAAGGTGAAAAGAAAGGTGTTGAAAATGTGATTTTCTTATCTACTTCATTCGACGGTTCTGAAAAACGAGGAAAAATTATATGAGCAAAAAAAAAAGATGACCATTATCTTGTAGAACAGAATACCTGCTTTTTAATTATATATAACACTTTGCCAAATATCAAAACATGTTTTAGAACAAAACTTTTTTATGAAACGGCGGGAACTTATGTAACACCCTAATATATATATATATATATAGAGAGAGAGAGAGAGAGAGAGAGAGAGATTAGAGCAAACAGTTAATAAAACATGTTAAAAACACTTTGAAAAAGAGTTAAAAACATATTTAATCTGAAAAGGAAACACTTAATAAGTGGATAGTCCTTAATCCGCGGAGTTTCGAAGAAATACTTTCCTTCTCATCAGAGGGTAGGAATTAGCAAAATGCGGGATCGGATTTTGCATACAAAAGTATTTGATAAAACTGCAAGTAAGTCAAAGATCTTATTAGATAGCAAAAAGTGAAGCAGAGGGAATATGGTGAAAAAAAAGATGATTACACGTGAATGGATAGTCTGGTGAAAGGTAAATTATCCAATGACGGTAAAATCCAATATATATATATATATATATATATATATATATATATATATATATATATATAGGTAGAATGAAAGTATTTCTTCGAAACTCCGCGGATTAAGGACTATCCATTTACCTAGTGTTTCCTTTTCAGATTAAATATGTTTTTAACTCATTTCAAAGTGTTTTTTAACATATTTTATTAACTGTTTGCTCATATATATATATATATATATGAGCAAACAGTTACTAAAATATATTAAAAAACACTTTGAAATGAGTTAAAAACATATTTAATCTAAAAAAAAAATATATATATATATATATGAGCAAACAGTTAATAAAATATGTTAAAAAAACACTTTGAAATGAGTTAAAAACATATTTAATCTGAAAAGGAAACACTAGGTAAATGGATAGTCCTTAATCCGCGGAGTTTCGAAGAAATACTTTCCTTCTACCTATATGTATATATATATATATATATATATATATATATATATATATATACACACATATTTTCACACACACACATATGTGTGTGTTTATGTGAAAATATACCTATTCACTTACATTTCACCTTTTATTCATACCAATTCTTTAATTTATGAAGCTCGATATAACTACAAATAAACGACAGAAGTCTGTATTCCAAATTTCAAGATGTTATCCACCTTACCGTTTATTTCTTTCAGCATGTTAAAATATTGAATTACAAAATCCAAAAATCGAAAGAGAAGTTGCAATTGTATTTTCTTTTAGTTACGTCATCTTTGAATTTTATTTATATAATTTGCTTTTGTATATGTAAATTATATATATATATATATATATATATATATATATATATGTGTGTGTGTGTGTGTGTGTGTGTGTTTGATTGAACACGACAGAGCTATTCCTTTTTCCGATCTTGTTGGATATCTTTTCTATTTGCCGAGCGTTCTTTTGAATTTCGAATGGCGCTAGAAGTTGTTGGTCGGCCATTTTCTTCTCAAGCGCTTTCTATCGGTGCATCCGATTGTCGTCAGAAGAAATTGCCGTTGTTTTCTTTTCTTTTTGAGGCTTGGTGTATTTACAATTTTTTCTTTTTTTAATTGGCTATAAAGGTGGGTGTAGGAGGGTTGGGAGCGACTTATTGTTATCGGAAAAAAAGGAATAATTCTGTCGTGTTCAATCAAACGTGTCTGCATAACAACTTGCTGCAATTATATATATATATATATATATATATATATATATATATATATATATATATATATATATATATGATTGTTGAGATGCATTATATCCGACGATATGAAATAGAATGGAGGTGGAAGGACCTGAATACTCCCCGTTTCGCCCGATTTATGCGGGCTTTTTCAAGAGGGATGACCGCATAACTTCTATTATATATATATATATATATATATATATATATATATATATATATATATATATATATATATACAGGGTGGGCCAAAATAAGGGCCCTATCTTTAAATTTTAATAACTTCCACAAAATAAAAGTTAAACTCAACAAACTTTATGCGTGTGTAGACTGACCCTTCCGAGATTTTTTTTAAATAAACAAAACAAATTTTGGCCGAAAAACACTTCTTAAAACTTACATGAATTTATGAATTTTTAAAAATAGGACCCTTATTTTGGCCCACCCTGTATGTGTATATATATATATATAAAAAAGAGTGTAGCCATCAACAATTGTGGGTTTTTCAGCCTTTTATCATTTTTTATTTTAAAATATTTTTATAGCGCGTTTCAAACTTTATACAGCTCTCTTCAAATGCATTTTTTATATAAAGGCTTTTTAAGTGAAGGGTTATTCTGGAGAACATTTTACATCTAATAATTCTAAGTGTGTTTTTCAGAGAAATGTTAGTCTCAGAATTTTGTCGCCAATGGCCAGCGTGTTGTGGGATCCAATCAGAGAAGTTCTTTTGGAGGGGAGGAGGCTTTTTGGTCCATTTGGTAAAGGTTTTTATGTTATTTTTTTTTTGTGACTTTCTTTCTTTTTTGATATATACGCGTACACGCACACGCGCGCACACACAATTACGCACATACATACACACCAAATATAAATATTTAAATTTAATATAAATATAATATAAATTTAAATATATGTGCGTGTGTGTCTAAATAATAGGTGTGTGTATGTGTGTGTGTGTGTGTGTGTGTGTGTGTGTGTGTGTGTGTGTGCGTGCGTGTGTGTGCGTGTGCGTGTGTGTGTGTGTGTCCACGTAGGCTTCCACATATTTAAATATCACTTACATACTGTACACTTTATCGTTGCGAAATCATTAGTGTCGAGACAATCATTCAAGCCAGAATCGCACGAGTCGTACCCGGAACGAGAGACATATTTAACTTCAATTCTAAGCATACAAATCAATGGGGCTACCGTGAACGAGAGATAATGAGAAACAGAAATGTGTTAATGAGGCGGACAAAATATTCTGGCATTAGAAGTGTTGCTTTAAATCTTTCTGAATCATCATATCTTTTACTGTAATATCCTGCTTCATGCAATTCTCGGGAGTGTCTTATTGAATGTTCGAACTTTTTTTTTTTTTGTTTTCGCTTTTTTTTTTTGTTTGTTTTTTGTTTTTTTGTTTTTGTTTTTTTTTTTCCTGGTCAGTTTCGTAATAGTATGAATAGGTTTAAACTAATGCATCACAATGATTTACGTAAAGTTTTGGATCTTAGCACAATTTTAAAACAGCCGTCTCAACACACAAAGGACTTCAACATTGTTCTGCCATTTCTAAGCAAACATCGTTAGTGAAAACTTCCTCGGCGTCCATTATGTTTTCGCTATTTGACCCAATTCTCATGATCGTATAAGAAGCTTGTCAAAGTACAATACGCGTATACAAAAGCATTTCTTTTACCAGTGATACTAAGACTACGGCATATTTATACGACATAATCGCGTTGACACACCGGTTTTCGTCAGATCACTGAAGTTAAGCAACTTTGAGCCTGCTTAATACCAGATGGGTGACCATATGGGAATTCTAGGCGCTGTATGTGCTCTCCGCTTATCTCGGCTTTCGTTTCCAGTCGTTCTGTACACACAATTCACTTGCCACTGGTATTTGACAATGTTGGCTCAGGAGAGGTGCGGTTGGAGGTTGCGCACCTCTTACCACAAAATTTTCATGCGCAGGTAGGTATCTGTAGTCCGTCAGAGATTGAAGGGGCTTTTACTTTACTAGGACTATGGAAATAGAGAGGGAAAAAGAGAAAGAAAGAGGAAGTTAGATAGAGGAGCAAACAGATGAATAATTTAGGTCATAAGTAGCTGTGGTTTTGCCCTCAGCTCCAAAGCCAACACAGTCTTAAGAAGCTATTCTCAACCTTTCCACTTTGTGGAACTCTGTTCCTGCACACTGTTTTCCTTCTATCTACAGCTTTGGTCTTTTCAAGACTAAGGTCAATAAGCATCTCCTCTCGTTGTAATAATCAGCTTTCGTTCGTGTAAGCTTCTTACATCAAGTGGCTTCAAGCCTTGTCTCGAGCGATTTCTATGAAAAGGAATCTATAACGTCATGCCAAATCTATACTTATTTTAAGACCGACATTCCCAACCTTTCATCGATCATTGACTCCTCGGCTTTATGCATTTCTACATTTACCTCCTACTTCCATAGAAAACATTCGTAGCCATCATAAAGTGACAGAAAAACAAGAAGGTCAAAAGGGACCTTTTTATTGTTCGTATCAAAATAGTATACATTCGTATCACAAAAAATAAAGAAAACCAAACGTTTTTCTGAATAGAAAATTATTAAGTTAATTCGTATGACATTTCTTACACATAACACAATCTCAGTGACATGCAATGGGTGAGTGCTTATCAAGGCGCACAGGCCACTCGAGGATAAGGGTTAATAAGCGTATAGTGGTCAATGGGACAATGTCGTAGTAATTGTCATTGGGATGGCTATATATGCTGATGACACAACACTCTATAACAAACACGACAGGAAAACGAATGGACACATATCTAAAGAAATGGCAGGAACACTAGAGGATGACCTCCGATCTGTAGTGGAATGGGGATAAAAAACGGATGGTCACATTCAATGCTGCCAAGACTGAACTTGTTTCCTTCAATAATTACAAGAAACTTTCTCTACCACCAATAACAATGGTCAAAGACTCTTTATCTGAAAGTAACGCTCACAGGAAACATGAGTTGGAAAAATTACATTAAGAGTATTGCCAGGACCGCTGCGAAGAAGGTAGGTTCTCTCTACCGTGCTAGAAAGCTACTAACGCCCGAAAGTATCTTGTATCTCTATAAGGCTACCATTTTCCCATGTATGGAGTATTGTTGTCATATTTGGGCTGGTGCATCTGCTACTAGTCTCTCGCTCCTAGACAAAGTTCAAAAGAGAGTCGCCAACCTGATAGGTCCTGAACTGTCATCTAAGCTTCAGCCTCTGTCCCATCGACGAAATGTTGCATCCCTCTGCCTGTTCTACAAGTACTTTAACGATGAATGCTCTGACGAACTGCAAGCACTTGTACCCCTTCAACGTAACCCTAACCCTAACCCTAACCCCCGACAAGCAGTTAAATCGCACCCGTTCACAGTAGAGATGCCTAGATGTAAGAGAGCCTTCTACTCCAATAGTTTCTTCACCAGAACTGCTTTTGGAATTTCCTTCTGGGTCCCTGCTTCCCCAACTGTACTGACATGCAGAAGTTCAAGTGTAACGTGAACCGACAGCTTGCTGCCCAACTCCCTACATAGTAGCCCTGTAACTTATGTCCCTGATAGTAGCCACCTACATCAAAGTTTCAACGTGTCTTGTTTGAGGTGAAAATGTAATAAAATCGTTAGTAGTGGAAATTTGGTAAATTGGATTACTTAAAGGGAACGGCTCGTCAAGAATTTGTTTACGTTGGACTTGAAGATGACCATATTATAGTCAGCCGGAAAGCAGGCAAATGGAAGAGAGCTCCACAGGTGTGCAGTTCTAAGAAAGAAACTTTGTTCATGGAATCTACGTTTAGGTTTATGCACAGATAAAGAATGGGGGAAATTATTGATAGTGGTTTCAGCTAGACGAGTGTTTCTCGTGAAAGTTTGGCGAGGGAGGGGGGCATAGATTGGAGCTCAGATAAGCACTTGCCATGAAAATAACGATAAAGCAGAGAGAGGCTCGCAAAGTCTCTTCTGTGAAAAAGAAGTTGTACACTATGCTACGACGTCTGTTTTGAAATATGTCAAGGAAAAGTGCTCTTTAGGCCTGTGCCCCACCGGGACACGTTCATTACTGTTTTTTTTTTTTTGCTGTTTTTTTTTGTTTTTTGTTTTTTTTTGTTTTTGCTTGAGCACTTTTGGTGAATGATGTAATTGTTATGGATTACACGACACGGGGACGCACGCAAAGGACGACCTAGATTCACGTATATCCAGCAAATAGCACACGACGCCAATTGTGAACCTGACATTCTGGTGCAGTTGATGGAAGGAAACTCTAGAGGGGAAGAGTTACATTGGTCCGGGCAAGGAACCCGTCCTGATAATGCTTGAGCAGTTGCGCTGAAAAAATTCTCTGCGCGTCAAAAAATAGAACAAAAATGCACAACACAATAAAGTAGTCAAAGCTATATTGGACATATGAATCCAGGTACATTTCTCAGACATGAAACAATCTGAAAAGAAATTAGTTTTTATTATCAGGTACTTTAATTATTTACCACCGACTATATAATTTTTTTTTACCCCCGGAGGTAAATTTACTCCTGGTTGAGAACCCCTGATCTAGAGTCTGTGTAAGTAAGCCTACTAAAACGATAACAACTCATTGTCAGTTATAGAGTTACTTCATGGAATATTCAACCTTTGGGGTCGCGAAAATGTAAAGATAAAGAACTGGTCTGGTTTAGAGCATTATTAAGATGGCTTTTTCCTGTTGACTGAGTCATAACTCTGGTTTTGTCCAGTTCTATGAGGCCCACACTCCACGGCTTTATCTTCTTCATTTGAAAAAATGTTTAGTTTATTGCTAATCGCAGGGGGGATTCCAACAGGGATGCTTAAGCATGTTTTCAGGCCAGAGTGTTTTTTCTCTAGGGCGCTGGCTCTTAACCCCCCACTTTCCGACACGTGTCACATCATTCCACCGTCGAATAGGGATATGTATCGAAAGTACAGCATCAGTTCAGATACTGTACTTCATTTTTTTTCTCTCCCTAGTTATGACAAAGATTGACACATCTTTTTCTCCCAAATCCAGCGCCCCCTTTTTTTTCGGGAGATTATTTCCCTAACATTAAAAATCGACCTTGTATCTAACTCTGCCCTCGTGGAAAAGCAAATATCTAGGAACTGATTCTTTTCATAGAGTTATATGAAGAGAAGCGTTCCCCAGTATAAACCAAGAGTGATATTTAAAGACTACATTAATAACAAGAGTAGGTTTAAGGCTCCCAAAATGCACACTAGAATTGTCCACAAAGATAATGTATTAAGCAAAATTTAGTTCTCAGTTCGCTAAAATTTAAAATATAACGTTTCTGCACCATAACACGTCCGTTTGGCGTAACATTATAGGACTGTTATTTTAACATGCACAAGAAATATATATGGTTTGCAAAACTATGGCTTCCTTCAGAGTGCAATGCGATGACGTCAACCAATCAGTAAACGTATCTTAATTGTAACCATTCCACAAACAGATGGTGATGGAAGATAAATTACGTATATGTGCAAAATTAGCTGAAGTGTTAAAATATGACTATCTTGTGCATGTTAAAATAACAGCCCTATAATGTTACGCCAAATGGACGTGTTATGGCGCAGAAACATAATACTTTATGTTTTAGTGAATGAAAAAT
>NC_136526.1:44310888-44313388 GCF_053919585.1 Euprymna scolopes | reverse complement strand
TTGATAATATTTGTTATACATTTATTTTTTGACAGCTTTTTCGAATCTATATGTACAGTAGTACAAACCCAATAAAAACACTAAAAATTATCCAATTAGGTAGAAAAGTAACTTATCTTGCCTTTGAAAATATTTACTTGTTATATATTTGTTTTTGTTGACAACTTTTTCAAGTCTTTGTGCAAGTACAAACCCAAAGGTGTATTTTTCTGTCTAATCTTATTTTTGTTACCGCGCTTAAATTTCAATTTCACGATATCTTTTTTTGGGGGGGAGGGTATTTTTTTACATTAGGTCCACCTCCACGATTTTCGACTATGCTGAATAAGAAAATCTCATTTAAAATTTGCAGAGGCCATTAGTTTTCGAGCTATAAAGACCTGTACTATGCACTATAATTCACTGACGGCCATGAATAAACACTCCCAACCTCCCCATATAAAGAATTGCTTTCGAAATAAAAAAAACACCCATGCCTAACCACATGTTTTAACCTTTTACCTGTCTTTCGTCTTTTAAAAACGGCTTTCAGAATAAACACCCCCAACCTACCCATGTTAAAAATTGTGGAGGTGGACCTAATGTTAAAATTTACCTTTTGTTTTTTAATAAATTGTTAGTTGAAAGCACAGAATAGTGACAAAACATCACCCCCTCCCCTTGGTAAGAATAGCAAAAAAAAAATAATGGTTTTCTTGGTAGAAACTTTTCTGTATTTCGCCTAACAATTTCTGGTGCTAATGAACTTACTAATCCGCGCTATTTTTTAAATCGAATTTCCAAGTTTGATTAAAGTTTTATGATATGTTTTTTTTTATTCAATTGTAAGGTTAAAGTACAGAATAGATACAAAACACCCTCCCCTCCCCATGTTAAGAATGGCTTTTTAAATAATAACGTTATTATTCCAGCACGGATCACTCTCTACATGAGTACCTAATATTTTTTCAGCCATTCTTACCATAGAGAGGGGATGGTGTTTTGTAACTATTCTGTGCTTTTTTAACTAACAATTTATTATTAAAAAAAGATAGTGTGATTATAAAAAAATAAAAAGAAAGTTGAATTTAACTTGAAAAAAAAACAAAAAAACAATGTGAACGGCGCGTTCAACATTGTAGCCGGACCTTATTTGGCAATAAGGTCACGTGAGTCGATTAATGGGTGCTAATGCACTTACTGATCCGCGCTATCTTTTTAAATCGTATTTCCAAGCTTAATTAAAGTTTTATGTTTTTTTGGTTTTTTTTTTTTTTAGATTAGGTCGAAAACCTAAAAAAGTCGTCATTTAAAAGAAAATCGTGGAGGTGGACCTAATCTAAAAATTTACCTTTTTTTTTCATTCAATTGTAAGGTTAAAGTACAGAATAGGTACAAAACACCCTCTTCTCCCAATGTTAAGAATGGCTTTTTAAATAATAACGTTATTATTTCAGCACGGATCAATAAGTGCACGAGTACCCAATTTCTTTAAAAGCATTCATATTTTCTTATATAAAAACAACTTCTGTAAAAATAAAGAAAAAACGTGCACTTTCAATCTTTGTTAAAAAAGGTTTTCTTGAAAAAAAAACAAAAAAATACGGTAAAAAAGCAAAGAACAAAACGTTAATCGGTATTCATGCAGAGAGTGGTGATCCGTGCTGAAATAATTACGTTATTATTTAAAAAGCCATTCTTAACATGGGGAAGGAGTTTTGTACCTATTCTGTACTTTAACCTTACAATTGAATAAAAAACATTTTATAAAACTTTAATTAAACGTGGAAATGCGATTTAAAAAATAGCGCAGATCACTCTCTGCATTAGCACCGAAAGTACAGAATAGTTAGAAAGCATCCTCCCTCCCCATGTTAAGAATGGCTTTCTAAATAATGTTAATGATTCAGTACTGTTCCTTGTCTGCTTAAGTTTAACTTTTGTTTATTAAATTGTTAGGTGAAAGTCCAGAATAGTTACAAAACACCCCTATCCCCATGTTAAGAATGGCTTTCTAAATAATAACGTCATTATTTCAGCGGGGTAGCTTCTCTGCATAAGTACCATGTTTTGTTTTTAAATTGTTAGGTAAAAGGACAGAATAGTTACAAAATACCATCCCCATGTTAAGAATGTCTTTCTAAATAACATTATTTCAGCACGGTATTTTCTATGCATACGTACTATCTATTTTTGTTTATAAAATTGTTAGGTGAAAGTATAGAATAGATGCAAAACTCCCTCCCCATGTTAAGAATAGCTTTCTAAATAACGGTATTATTTCAGCACGGTACCTTCTCTGCATAAGTACTATCTTTTGTTTATTAAATTGTTAGGTGAAAATATAAAATAGTTACAGAACACTCTCCCTTTCCCATGTTAAGAATGGCTTTCTTAATAGCATTATTTCAGCACGGTACCTTCTCTGCATAAGTACCATCTTTTGTTTATTAAATTGTTAGGTGAAAGTATAGAATAGTAACAAAACGTCCTCCCCATGTTAAGAATGGCTTTCTAAATA
>NC_136526.1:44290888-44305888 GCF_053919585.1 Euprymna scolopes | reverse complement strand
CTTAATGTAGGTGTTCCATTTCAGGTCAGGAGTAAAGGTCAAGCCCAGAAGCTTATCAAAACATGGAGAGAGATCCATTTCATTTGATGCCAGATGGGGATCAGAGCATTGATGATGTAAAGATAGGAGCTTGGTTTTAGATGCATTGAAAGTAACCAGCCACCTCCTCGCCCACTGTACCACACGCTCAAGATCAGAGGAGAGAGAATCAGAGAACTTTGTCATTTTCGTCCTTAGATGTGTTGCCATAGATGGTTGTGTCGTTAGCATAGATGTCAACGAATGATTTAAGTATGCGTTTTGGGAGATCATTGATGTAGATCAGGAAGAGAGCTTGGCCCAGGATGGACCCCTGAGGGACTCCAGCATTAATAACGTGGGCCTCTGATTTCTGCTCATCAACCACTACTCTTATGAGCCTATCAGACAGAAATGATTTAATGATTGAGAAAACATTTCCAGTTATACCGTAGCTGGAAATCTTGTGAAGTAGGCCCTTATGCAATACTTTATCGAAGCTCTTTTATATGTCAATAGAAATTGCCCTAGAAAGGAAGCCTTTGTCGAGAGATTCACTAATTCTATGAGATATAACCGTTAGCACATCTGCTGTAGATCTGGGAGAACAGAAACCATATTGCATGTCACAAAGAAGGTTATTTCTGCTGAGGTAGTTGACTACTTCTCTATTTAATATGGCTTCCAACAACTTACTCATGATACGCAGGAGATTTATTGGTCTGTACTGAGAGGGAGATGACTTTTCACCTGAATTCTTAAATACAGGGCATACTGATGAGGTTTTCCAGGGTGTTGCGAAACACTTCTCCTTAAGGCAACGCTTAAACAGTTTTGTAAGTATGGGGGCAAGTTCTGGTTGTAATTTTTTTAACACTATAATTGGAATACCGTCGGGGCCAGTTGCTTTACTGGAGCTTGGCGACCTCACGCACAGATATTTGTATGTTGCATAGCGTGTTGTCTGTTATAGGAGGGAATATGGGGAATTGATGGCTTTCGTCACACAGGATAGAATATGGCTTCCAACAACTTACTCATGACACGCAGGAGACTTATTGGTCTGTACTGAGAGGGAGATGACTTGAATCACTTGAATTCTTAAATACTGGTGAGGTTTTCCAGGGTGTTGGGAAGCACTTCTCCTTAAGGCAACGCTTAAACAGTTTTGTAAGTATGGGGGCAAATTCTGGTTGAAGCTTTTTCAACACTATAATTGGAATACTGTCAAGGCCAGTTGCTTTACTGGAATCAAGGTTCTTGATTAACTTGGCGACCTCACGCACAGATATTTGTATGTTGCATAGCGTGTTGTCTGTTATAGGAGGAAATACGTGGAGTTGATGGCTTTGGTCGTTTAGGGTAGAATTAGCTGCAAAGTTTTTGGCAAATAGTTTGGCTTTGTCTAATGCTGACGAGATGACCTCAGATCCATTGATAATGGTTGGGATAGAATGCATGCTTCTGTTCAGGATCCTGTTTGCTATTTGCCAAAACTGATGGGAACCAAGCCACTGCTCAGCTACTTTGGATTTTACACACTGAGCATATAACTCTCTTGCATTTTTTATTTCTCTTTTACATTTGTTGCTGGCAATCCTGAGAGCAGCTTTAGTCTCGGTACATCTATTACGTTGGTAACTATGGAAAAAATGATTTCTATGCGCGATGGCAGCAGCACATTCTGGGGAGAACCATGGCTGGCTGTTAGGTTTTTTTTGGAATTTTTTTGGATGGTATGAATCGGTCTATGCCTACAATTAACCATTAAGTCAGGTCTCATACTATGGAGGACACATCCTTTTTAAACATGGAATGTAGGGGTAGATCAGATATAAATGTACGGAAGCTATCCCAGTCAGCCGTAAAGTATCGATATATCGTACGGTGGAGAGGTACGTCTGAGCACTTATTGCATTTCGTTTTTATCAACTGATATAACCGCGTGGTTGGAAGATCCCAGAGGGGAAAGAACGCGATATGAACATAGCTCAGGGGAAATTGTGAGAAAAAGGTCTAGAAGGCTAGCGTACTGACCGGAAGTATCGAGCACATGGGTGGGTTCGTGAACAATCTGGGTGAAGTCATAAGCAATTGCGAAATCATGACAAAACCTCCCCTCATCATCTGTCTTGCTCGAGTGGGTCAGACCTCCCACATTGTGGACATTGAAGTCACCACAAATGTGGATATTAGTCGAAGGATGAGCAGGCAGGATGTGGTCAATTTTCTCAGATATACTCTTAAAGATAGTAACTCCACTGTTGTGGGGGAGATAGAGGACAAATATAGATGCGGTGGTGTAAGCTAGTGTAACCTAGAAACACATATAAGATAATTTAGGGTATTTTCTGGAGGTATCCTTACCACACGGAAAGCCATCTTTAATGTAGGCACATATTCCATGCCCATAGCGATTTTGGGGGTCAGATTTAGATGTCAAGTTAGAATATCCTTCAATTATGAACTCGTCTTGAGAAGTGGTCAGCCCGATGCCAGTTTCGCTTAGGAAGAATATGCCCGGTTTATATATATATATATATATATATATATATATATATATATATATATATATATATATATATATATATATATATATGGATTTTATATGTAGATGACGCTTTACCGACTGCTTTCGTGGGTGACGTGATCGTTTCGTCATTTTAACAGCCAAGACGTCTTAAATCATTACGTAAATTTGTTATGACGTTATCCCTTTGTGACGTCATCAGTTGTGCACGGGTACAAACATAAAAAAACAACATACAAATTCTCAAACATGACCAACAGCATTTCGTGGATAGATAGATAGATAGATAGATAGATAGATAGATAGATAGATAGATAGATAGATAGATATGTAATTGGTTTCAGCGATAAAACTAGAAGTATTATTACGTTTATATTTTTTTTTTTTAGCAATATTATTGTCGTTAAATTTCTTATTTGGCAAATATAAAATGTTTAGATAAAACCGTCAACAGCTGTTCGCTTTCGTTTTAACTTCTGTTTGCTTGCGTTTTGTCTTTGCTTTCGTGCCGCCGTAGGAAACGGTTCAAATAATATTTCTTTTCGTTTGAAAATGACGACCTGTTTTCATTTGCTTTTCTTTCTCCTTCCTCCCTTTTTCTCTTTTTCATCATATTATCCCAAATCGGAACCCTGCTTTACTTTGATCGAAAAAAAGGATCTCGTATTGCAGGCGACACAAGGGAATGGCATATTCAGTGCGTTCGCTGCAGAACGCGATCGTCCACTCGTTTTGCTAGCCCAAAGTCGTAGGGAGGTGACGGTGGCCCAATGATCAACGACGCTGGCTGATAACCTATGTATGCCAAGTACGAACCCAGTTCGTGTAATGCTACTGTTATATAGAGGGGATGCGTTAGGATCAATATAACATAAAATATCTTACCGCAGGGTATCCAACATTCACGTGAGTATGTTTGAAGCACAGGATGAAATAATGGAATAATTATGAACAAATAAGAAAATCACTCTCTGTTACATAAAGATAAACGTTTATTATGAAGACACACACGCATAGCAACAATTTAAACATAATACAAGTATGATAACAGGAATTATTCCCCTTGCATTATACTTTTTTATTGTCCTAACACATAGCTATGCACTTTGCATTCACCCAGATTGTAGTTCCTTTGCTTTCAATGCCACTTCCATACTGTTAAATAGGGAAATGAGTAAGGATGAATATAACATAAAAAATATCTTACCGCAGGGTGCCCAGTCTTCACCTGAGTATGTTTGCATCATATGAACAAATAAGAAAATCACTCTGTGTTACATAACGATATACGTTTATTATGAAGACACACACACGTAACAACAATTTAAACATAATACAATAATATGAACGAATAGGAACGAAACGGAATGATGCTCATTTCTCTCCATTTTTAAACTCACTCTGTTTTCTCTTTCCAGTCGTTGATCTTGCGAGAAGTCGCAAGAATTTAAAGTCTTGGTCTCGAATAAGGGGAGACAACTTTGCCCAAAGAAGTAAAGAATCCTCAGTTCTGTCTCCGCTAGAATCTTCTGATCACTCGTTTTTCTCAATGAAGATTTTAAAAAAACAAAGTGTTATATAGTGGGATGCGTTAGGATGAATATAACATAAAATATCTTACCGCAAGGTGTCCAGCCTTCACCTGAGTATGTTTGCAGCACACCGTGAAAGAATGGAACAATTATGAACAAATAAGAAAATCGCTCTCTGTTACATAACGATATACGTTTATTATGAAGACACGCACACACACACACACACACACACACACACACACACACACACACACACGTAACGACAATTCAAACAAAATGAAAGGTTAGAAGTCTAAGTATGATAACAGGAACAAACCGAAATGATGTTCATTTCGCCATTTTGAAAGTCACTCTGTTTTCCCTCCACTGTCTCTACTTCCGGTTGTTGATCTCGCGAGAAAGCGTGAGAATTTAAAGTCTAGGATTACGGACAGGGGGGCAACTTTACCCAAACAAGTAAAGAGTTACTCCCCTTGCATTATACTTTTGTATCGTCCTAACAGTTACACGTTTACAGACAGGACCCTACGTAGCAAGGATCATAAGACAAATAATAACTCGACTCTTTTCTGGAGAACGGCATATATTTCCTCATTCTCCTCTCACGCGTGAGTTCTCGTAACGGCTGTGACGTCACTCACGTCTCTAACATGATCGTCTTCTCTAATGAGCATTAGCAACCTGTTTAATTGATTTTAGAGACTATAGATACAGATTTCTTTTATATTGTAGCCAGATATCGCCTCCTTCCATTTCTGAAAACGTACCTGTTGAGCTGATGAAATTTGCAACTACATCTGTTGAATTCAGTTTCAACGATGTAATGTATCGGCAAATAGAAGGTGTGTCCATGAGCTCAGTCCTGGGGCCGATAACGTCAAATATTTTCGTGGGTTTCCTCCCGACCCATGAAACCCTTAGTCTATTTTCGCTATGTGGACGACACATTTTACCTCTCAAATAATCAAACAGGGGCAAATAATTTTTTGCACTCTACTTAATAGGATGCATCCCGCGTTAGAGTATACTTATGAAGGAGAGTCTAACTCGTCCATAGCTTTCCTTGATCTATTGGTAACAAAAACACCGTCGGGTTACTTTACATCAATATACCGCAAACCTATATTTACGAGACTGTATACACGCTGGAATTCATTTTGCCCTCGGAAATGTAAGATCAATGTAATTTGGACTCTAGCACATTGTGCACTTATGAGCTGCTCAAAATCAAAATTGGATGAGGAATTTAAAATAATTACTGATACCCTATCCAAAAATGGGTCTGATTAGGTCAGTTATACAAGGGAGAATAGCTGAGTTCTCTGTAATTAAACTTCAAACAGTTAATAAATGTCCAATATATCTGCGTGTACCGTGGTTGGGGACAGTAAGTAAAAGATTCGCAAAGCAAATCAGCTCAATAGTGCCAAATTGTTATTTTGCTTCAAATGTGCGTGTTGTGCTCTCTATGAGAACGTTAATGCCTCTCGAAAAGATTTCTGCCCTCAATCATAATAATAATGTCATTTGCAATTTTCAATGGAGTTGCAGTGCCAACTGTGTGGGTCGATGTGGATGGAAGCACGTACCTACCAGAATCAGAAATGAAACAACAGATCTACTTGCTAACAACACATACTGGACTTCAATCACTGACCATCTCATTAAAACCCCGTCATGTGCAGTGAACTTTAGCACGAACTCATTTTCAATCCTGAGCCGTTCTCAGTCAGTATTCAATTTAAAGATCTTGGAGACGGTTCAGGTCTTCTCTCTGTAAACAGAAAGAATGCCTCTTGGGTGTGAGCGTGATTAGTCTCTAGGATGTTCGAGTAATATAACGTTGATTTATTGCAATCGTTTCTCCCTATTTTCGCTCCACACATAATGTAACGCAACGTGAATATATTTTAAATTGTACATATTTCCGATCCCCTCCCACACCTATTTTTTAACAAAACTCCCTCGATACAGCTTTGAGAAAGCGAGGGCGAAACCGGTCAGCTGACTCCCCCACTTTTTTCTATTCTTCTCTTTATTCGGTTTACTTTATTTTAATCATGAACTATAAAAGTCTCCTCTTCATGATTGCGATGTTTAAAGTCTTTACCCTCTACATAATCATTATATATATATATATATATATATATATATATATATATATATATATATATATATATATATATATATGCAAGTTAGAAAAGCATTTTATTCACAATGAAACGTTTTATGCACAAGAAATATTATATACACAAGAAAATATACAAATACTTTTATTTTATGATGAAAATAATGAAAATAGTATAAATAGAGAAATAAAAATAAGAGAGAGAGAGAAAGAGAGAGAGAGAGAGAGAGAGAAATAAAAATAAAAAGGAACAAACCGAGTTATGAGTTCATCAACGTTTCGTCTTTATTTCGAGGAAGTCTCAAAATAAAGACGAAACGTTAATGAACACATTACACGGTTTGTTCCTTTTTATTTTTATCTCTCTCTCTCTCTCTCTCTCTCTCTCTCTATATATATATATATATATATATATATATATATATATATATATATATATATTTAATTATTATAGTAAAAAAATAATTATGACAGCCCTTTTAAGAAATTCGTTTCTTATCGTTGAGCACTTTCAGTTGAATTAAAAGTCGGTCAATTTAGCTCTTATGCGTAGATCATCGTATAACGATTTGATCACTGTCTGTCTGACGTAATGAACATTTAAATTAAAATGTTTAAAATTCAACGCTATTTCACACGGTTAATGGTAGCCGAATGGATACGGCCTCCGCTAATCGAGCCAGAGATGTCGCGGGGTTCGAATCGTTCGACTGGTAGTAATCGTGACACCCTGCACTGAAGAATTCCGAAAGGATGAAACACTAGTGTCTGTAGGTATTTAATTATTATAGTAAAAAAATAATTATGACAGCCCCTTTAAGAAATTCGTTTCTTATCGTTGAGCACTTTCAGTTGAATTAAAAGTCGGTCAATTTAGCTCTTATGCGTAGATCATCGTATAACGATTTGATCACTGTCTGTCTGACGTAATGAACATTTAAATTAAAATGTTTAAAATTCAACGCTATTTCACACGGTTAATGGTAGCCGAATACGGCCTCCGCTAATCGAGCCAGAGATGTCTCGTGTCGCGGGGTTCGAATCGTTCGACTGGTAGTAATCGTGACACCCTGCACTGAAGAATCCCGAAAGGATGAAACACTAGTGTCTGTAGGTATTTAATTATTATAGTAAAAAAATAATTATATATATATATATATCTATATATATATATATATATATATATATAGATATTAAATTGTAATTCAATGAATTTCAAAAAACTCTCATTGAAATGAAATGAAGTGGTTGAGTTTCATATCAAAAAATGTTTATTATTCTAAGCATGACAAAGAATATTTTATTATCTTTGTTTTAACGTATTTAGCATTGAACTATTATCGTAAGGACCATAAAATAAAGATAAAACGTTCCATCAATAATATTAGAATTAATTTCACAATTAGCTCATAAACATTAGTATATTCTAAACTTTATGTCAATCCTCTTTCCAAGGGAAATATAAATACATATAAAATTAGTAATAATTAGCACCTCATGGGCAGTACATATAACTTGAGTTGACAGAACAAATACGATTTAAATTGACAATGAGGTTTGAGATGAAACTAGGAAAAATCCGGAAAAAAAGAATTATTCCTTTTACGTATTTGGCCCATCTTTTATTTTTAGTTAATTTTGGTTTTTGTTCTTATCTCTATATTCTTCTTTTTCCTCCTCCTATCTCCCCCCCCCCCCCGAACCAAACCCCTATATCTTGTACACGAACTGACCTCAATTAAACGACCGGTCAAACCTTATGATTCTTGGATTCTACTTGAAGAGATATCTATTTATATAGATGTATGTATGTTTATGTGTGTATATGTATGTATATGTGTATATATATGTTTATATATATGTGTGTGTATATGTGTATATATGTGTGTGTATATGTATTTGTATGTATATGTATATATGTATATTGTGTGTATGTGTGAGTTTGTATATATGTGTTCATGTGTATATTAGGATGAATATGCACATGTCTCACCCCACCTCCTACCACTTACCACTACCTGCTCTCCCTAACACTTCGCCCCACTAAAAATAATATAAACCTCTAATGAAAAGGTTTCCACCAGACTTTGAATTTATTATCGCTGGACCCAAAACAAATTTAAACAAGCACTTGCCCGATTCGGATATATACACAGCTATGCGGATTACCCAGTATATAGCTTGGAAAGTATTATCGAACGGATGTAAAGAACGTATAATATGGATTTTACCAAGCAAGTTGGATCAACAAAAACATTCATATCCTTTTTCTACAAATCCTCGTGCTACAGGACTTCTGATAAATGTATTATTTTCACTTTGACTTTCCATGTCTCACCGACTTTAGCAAATAGGGTGCATACCTTTATAACTATTTGCTAATATTTTCTCTCCTCTGATGAGATGGTAGACATCGAAACCCTATAGGTTAAGGAGATTAATTTTCTAAAACATTCTTTGTCATGCTTAGAATAATAAAAATTCTTTGATATGAAACTCAACCACTTCATTTCATTTCAATGAGAGTTTTTTGAAATTCATTGAATTACAATTTAATTTATTTGCTCTATCTTGCATATCGAGCAATTTTTGATTTAGATGGGATAACTTATAGAATATTACTGCCAGTAATATTTTGTAAACCTACAATCTCACGTTTACATAACCACTGATTGTTAAATAAAAACTATTCCGAAGAATATATATATATATATATATATATATGTGCATATATATACATATATATATGTATATATATGCATATATATATATGCATATATATGTATATATATATATATATATATATATATATATATATATATATATATATATATGCGCGCGCGTGCGTGTATATATATATATATATATATATATATATATATATAACCTCGGGGAAACGGTGACCCCGGGATACTATTTTTCAGGTTACAACGTGGAATACGATGTATTCCGGCCCCTGGTTACGCTACTTGCCCCCCCCCTTTCCGGCCTTATTTCTAATGTTATTTGATTATATACATGTGTATTATATACTGTACTGTATTTTGTTGCTAATTTTTAATATGTAGTTTATAAAATTTTGCTTAGGCCCTGCAATACAGCGATTTCACCAACCCCGGAACAGATTAATGCATTAATGCCGTATTCCAGAGTTGTACAAAGCTGCCTTATATATATATATATATATATATATATATATATATATATATATATATATATATAATTTTAGTCATTCAATAAATTTAAAAATTTATGACGTGAAATGGTTAAATTTCAAATCAAAAGATTTTTATTATTCTATGTAAGACAAAGAATGCATTTGAAATATTACAACTCCTTATCCTATAGGATTTCGATGTCTACCATCTTTTCAGAGGAGAAAATATTAGCAAATAATTATAATGGTTTTCACCTTATTTGCTAAAGTCAGTGAGATATGGAAAATTACAATTAGAACTTTTTAATTATTTAAATATTATAGATTAAGGGAAGTTAATGAAAAGGATATAAAATGCAATGTATGGTAAAATCCGAAGTGAATGTCTTTGATAGCACTATGGTAAAGTGATCCAATCTGTATTTTGAGTAATCCACATCACAAGGTAATAATCCGAAGTAGGCATTTTCCTGGAGAAATTTCTTTCTTTATATAATGAGTCCGGTAAAAAAAAATGTATATAGGTCCGGTGGATTTGCTTATTTATAAACATATAATTTAATATATTTAATATTTTTATAATTATAGAACACGAGCTTCAAATCCCACTCCAAAATAACTTCAAATTGTTAATAAAATAAAATAAAGCCGCTTTCAGTAAACAGGCTACACAAATTAAGAGAAACTGAACTGATATGAAAAATAAAAAATAAAAAATGAAAAAAGAAAAATTTTAAATTAAAAATAAAGTATATATATATATATATATATATATATATATATATATATATATATATATATATATATATATATACTAGCAAAAGTACCCGTTGTTAACTGGGTTCAAAAACAGCCTACAGAAAATGGACTCTGATTTATGAAAGTATGAAAGGTTATGAAAAGGAAGGGTTGTAAAGAGATAGCTTCGAATTTGGTGGCATCAAAACCAAAGCAAAATATGATGAAAGTAAAAATAAAATAGATAAACTTCATAATTTATTATACATACCTGTTCAAACTGAAACACTTATCACAATATTCTGTGGATCTATATTAAAAAAAATTGTTAAACTTTGTGACATATATCCATTCTATGGAGGTCAGGCGCGAACGAACACCCCATAATTTTATTATACCGTATTTCTTCAAACTGAAACATAATTATCAAAGTATACTTACGCAGATAGATATGGAAAGTCTTTATTAAAGTTTGTGCCTATTTCCATTCTATGGAGGCCAGGTGCGAACGCAGACCCCACAATTTTATTATACCATCCCTATTTAAGTTAAAACATACTTATCAAAGTATTAGTATGTACATCTATATCAAAAACACTTGTAAACGTTCTTTTTAATTTTTAAATTTTTTATTTCCATACTTTGTGGACCAGGCGCGAACGCAGACCCCACAATTTTAATGAACCACCGTTCTGCCAGATCAAACATGCCCATTCCTGTGTCTCGATACATCGTCTATCATTATATGTGATCAGTTTTTTAAAATAGTGATCGATATAGGAGCCTATTCGTGACCAGACACACACACACACACACACACATTCAGCTTTACACACACACACACACACACACACACACATATATATATATATATATATATATATATATATATATATATATATATATATATATATATAGTGAAATCAAAGCAGATTGCTAGAAATGTTAAAAGTCATTCAGATTTGAAGGAACGATATAAAATTATTCTGATTGCTGGAAACGTTATGAAATTATTCGGATAGCTAGAAAAGTTATAACACTATTCAAAATTGCTAGAAATATTATGAAATTATTCAGATTGCAAGAAACGTTGTAAAATTGTCCAGCTAGCTAGAAATGTTATAAAATTATTCAGATTGCTAGAAATGTTATTAAATTATGCAGATTTCTAGAATTTTTAGAAATTTAATCAGATTGCTAGAAAAGTTAAAATTATTCAGATTGCTAGAAAAGTTAGAAAATATTCGGATCGCTAAAATTATTTAAAAATCGTGCTATAAGTATAAAATATCATAAAATTATACCAAATTCCTCGTAAAATTTGTAAATTATTTTCATTTTGTCTAGGAACAAGATGTACTATCACTTCTGATAATAAACTCATTTTTTTTTCTCAGTGAAAGAAAAATCCTTTTTGACCAAGACAATTTTCATTTTTGTTCTAATCGAGAGTCCTTTTTAGTAGGTGGTGTTTTTTTTTGTTTGTTTGTTTTTTTTTGTTTGTTTGTTTTTCGTTTTTTTTGTTTTGTTTTGTTTTTTCTACATTAAAAATCGATCTTATGTCTAATTCTGACCTCGTGGTGATGCACGCAAATAGGGGGGAAACTCGGCTTAACTATATAAAATGAAAAACAAAAGTTTTCAAAACTCGTACTTGTCGATATGCACTCTCTATCTCCCCCCTCCCTCTTCCTCCGATGTTAATGTTCTGTGTCGTTTTGAAATATTTCATGGGTTTAGACTCCCTTGAACTTATTAATATGTTCAAGGACGTTTAAGTGGGGTGAAGACATTCTTGCGATGGTTATTACTGCGAAAGATCTCACAATATGCATGCTCTGTTTAACAAAGCATACGCTTTGTTTAGATACGTCTAAGTAGATCTACCACAGCCGTCCGTTTGTCTGTCACTTTTATCTGATAGAAACAGAGGATTTGTCCGTCTGTCTGTCACAACTTTTTAAACGTAGTAAATACATTGCTGAATTTGTTTCGTTTTGAAATACCAGATATCTTAATTATTTTTAGGAAGGAAAAATATTGGATTAAAATCTATATAATTAAAATAGTAGATGTATGTATGTGTGAAAATATTTAACCGAAAAACTCTTAGACTAATGGTAACGTAACATTGGAATAAACAGGAAAATAGTAATCATACACTTAAGGTGGTTTATAACGAGTAAAATGGTTGTTTGGCTTGATGAATAACGCTTATAGAAATAGGTCGGCAAATTTAAATGCAAAATGTTCATTTCAACTTTCCGACATATTTCTATTACTTTTACACATGCGCAAATTTATTCATAGCTTGAAGTGGCTTCGTTTTAAATCTTTCTTATCTATCTGTTAATAGCTCAAACGATAGAAAACGCGGCTGGAGCACTAAATGCTTGGTTTCAATTCTAGTTAATGGTACCAAATCGTTTTTTAATCTTTGAAAATCACTACTACATATAAGGTACAATATAATAATGTAATAAAATACACAGTATTATAATACAATATACTATTCAATAGATAATTGGTGTTGTGTTGCAGGAGGGGTCATATTGCGGACAGATATAACGGGGACTGTCATGGTTCCTCGGTATAAAATTTACCTGTGAAAAGGAAACTACACAAAGTGATACACTCTCCAACAGGGAATCCTTAGATATCCCAACGGAACTGTATTCGATTATAGATATAAAATACCATTTTATAAAAAAACGAGGTGAAAAAGGAATCCATTATTTTTAATTATATATCATCAGAACAAAATATCGCTGATGTGTTCACGAAACCCGCAACAAGAATAAAGTTAAAGCGTTTTTCTTCAAAACTTGTTGGGGGATTTGACTTTGAATAACTTTTAACGGACCTGTATGTATATAAATTTCTATATATTAAAAAAAAAATTAGTCCTGCGCAAGACGTTAAACTGCATCTATTTTGTTTGTATTAACACTTTAACCTACTAATGCGCGTGGAAACTGAATAACTCGTTATATGGACTAAGACAAAGTGCTCACAATTAGAATTTAACGCTCCATAATTATTTAATAGAAGAGGAATTCAAGCAATGTCCCGTAGACGCGTGCATGTATACCAAAGATTTACGTAATAAATTGTTGATTTTGTTTTTTGGGGTTGACGATATATTACTCGTCTCAAACTGTGACAACGCTTTAAACGATTTTTAAATTTTAATTGTTCAATATCTAACCTATTTTTAATTTATAAACTCGAATTGTCCACTGACATAGTTAATATCCAGTTATTTTAAAAGAATGGACGATCGTTTTTTTCCGACATAAATAATATTTAGTAATTTCTAAAAGAATTAAAAATGGACTGCAATCCTAGGATTTCAATTATCCACTTGCCTTCAGGGTTCGATTCTAACCTTTTCCTAATATCATTTTCACTTATCTAGTCTGCCTTCTTACTTAAATGAGAAAAGGGACATCCCTTTTCATGTAACATTGGCTCTGTGATAGTAAATACGAAAGCTGTATGAATTAAAATATATTTAAACGTATTTACACTTGCTAAATAATAAATTTCTGGGATTCAGCAGAGAAGACAACAAACGACAAAAAAAAGGTCAAACATTCAAATATATAACAAATAAATATTACCAAAGGCAAGAAAAATTACCGTTCTACCTACCTCGATGAGTTTTGCATGCTTTAACGCATTTTGAAGTTTTTATTCGGATCGAAAACAGAACTAGTTTTTGGTTCGTAAGTCAAACCTATAAGATGGCAGACGCCGAAGATGCTGACTGAAACTGGAAAATTAAACAGAATACTGAATAGAAATCCATTTCTAATAATTTGTTTATTTTTAGATTTTTAAGCCATTATCGACTCTTTGGAGACGGAATATTCGGGATCAGCCATGTTGTTATCGGTTTAACTTGCGAAGTAGACACTAGTTATTTTCGAATCTACACACACGTGTGTGTGTGTGTGTGTGTGTGTGTGTGTGTGTGTGTGTGTGTGTGCGTGCGTGCGTGCGTGCGCGCGCGCGTGTGTGTGTGTGTGTGTGTGTGTGTGTGTGTGTGTGTGTGTGTGTGTGTGTGTGTGTGTGTGTGTGTGTGTGTGTGTGTGTGTGTGTGTGTGTGTGTGTGTGTGTGTGTGTGTGTGTGTGTGTGTGTGTGTGTGTGTGTGTGTGTGTGTGTGTGTGTGTGTGTGTGTGTGTGTGTGTGTGTGTGTGTGTGTGTGTGTGTGTGTGTGTGTGTGTGTGTGTGTGTGTGTGTGTGTGTGTGTGTGTGTGTGTGTGTGTGTGTGTGTGTGTGTGTGTGTGTGTGTGTGTGTGTGTGTGTGTGTGTGTGTGTGTGTGTGTGTGTGTGTGTGTGTGTGTGTGTGTGTGTGTGTGTGTGTGTGTGTGTGTGTGTGTGTGTGTGTGTGTGTGTGTGTGTGTGTGTGTGTGTGTGTGTGTGTGTGTGTGTGTGTGTGTGTGTGTGTGTGTGTGTGTGTGTGTGTGTGTGTGTGTGTGTGTGTGTGTGTGTGTGTGTGTGTGTGTGTGTGTGTGTGTGTGTGTGTGTGTGTGTGTGTGTGTGTGTGTGTGTGTGTGTGTGATCAGCTCTGCCGACAATTTCGAGTATGAGCCTCCGCCAGAACAACAAAGTTGCTCGGAAATCCGCACAGATAGATTTGTTTATAGTGGCGAAGGCTTTGAGTAGAACGAACCGCACATTTTGGTATTACTGCAAACCTTTGACGGTGCAGATGACTGCAACCGGACAGTGTATACAGTAGGCCGCAGGTTTTTGAATCAGAATGACCTTCTTCTAGATGCAAGTCTACTCAGTGAATTAATGCGCCCCCCAGATACCAACCTGGATAGTCCTACAACTTGGCGCGGTAAAATGCAGCGCCTAACCTTCCCAAATGGTAACCCATCT
>NC_136526.1:44273388-44288388 GCF_053919585.1 Euprymna scolopes | reverse complement strand
ATACTTTCTTTCTCATCAGAGGGTAGGATTTAGCAAATTGCGGGATTTGATTTTGATTGCAAAGGTATTTAATGAAACTACAAGTAAGTCATAGATCTTGATAACAAAACTTTGTTGAGTGTATATAAACAGCGTCTATTGTAAGATTTCTCTCACAAGGTTTTTTGCAGAATGGAAGAAAACCAAACAGAAATTACAACAAGCTCACCTTAAAAGTTCAATGTAAATTTTATTAATGTAAAAAAGGGCCATGTTGCAAAAGATGCCTCATCTTCAGCTATCTGCCACTATGGGCTGGTAACGTTCTCGAAGGGAATGATAGTTCATATTCAATAAAGGCTGGGTAGTCCCGCTGACAAAGTAGTGCGCAGGTTGGAGATGTAGAAGTGCCTTCCAAGATGGATGCTGCTAGCTGGGTATACACGAGGGATCCTTCGCTGTTAGTCCAATGGTGGAGAAGTGACAGGTCAAACGTAGACCCGTATTTCGTCTTTACAGACATCAAATTGTAGCACAAGCGTGCAAATATAAATTCGCCCTACTTAAGGGCATTGGTAATTGCAATGATAAACTTCTGCTCCACATTTGGGCATTTAAAACGACTCGAAGCAACAAAGTACTTTTCGCTGCCTCGATTCGAGTGAGAAATCCACGTGTGTCCAACTCTGCGTCTTTTCGGATTCTGATCTGAAAAGGGAATTTCGCGCCAAAGAACATTCTCGACTGTTACTTATAACATGCAATTTGATTGGTTAAAATAATTCCATGGGCGGAGAAACCGTCCAATAAAAAGCTTGCTTATTTCTGCAGAATTTCTTACACTATTTAACGATGCAGTGAGTAAAATGTTTTTTTTTTATTGTGGTATGTATATAAAATGTTCCTTGTGTGCAAAGCCAATTTTTTTTACAAATATTGGTAGTTAACAAACGTGACGCATAAACGTTCAGAGACAGCTTTCATACAATGAAATTATAACAATATGTATGCTTGTCTTATGCTAAAAGAACCACATACCTTGAATAATTCGACCTCCTATCTTTCGAAGCTTATAACTACTTGAAAAATGTAATTCAAACCCTAATTTTTTTAATTAAAGGAGCAAAAACCAATTTTTAAAAAAAATAACAGGTTTAATAGCAAATTAAGCAATATTTCTTGTTTTTAAATCGGTTTTCTTTTAAAAAGATTTTTAAAAAATCAACGAATTTTAACTTACTTTGATAAAATATAAGTATATATACATTTCAAAAAATCACTTACCTATAAAAAATACTAATCAATGGGTACTTCCATTTTTCATTGTTAAGAATTTATTTATATTTTATATTTCATGTCTTTTTTAAATAAAATACTTTTTTAAGCAAGGATTTAAAAAAACGCGCCATCAGATGTTTTTCACAATTGAAATAAAGGGAGACAAATGCCTGGTTTTCTTCTAGTTGAAATCTCCGGTGGCCTGTAAGCGACATAATTAATGTCTCTTTCTATTGCGTGCTGTAAACAAAAGTTAGTAAATATGGGCCACCGTAGGTTGAAAATAAGCCCATTTCACTTATCAGTTTTTGCCGATAAGAAAAACAGTCGAGCGATTTTTTTTTATTCTCTTAAAGAAATACATGAGTTTTTGATTTAATATATTTTATTTCTTCTTTATGGAGGGATTTTTTTTAATATCTAAAAAGAAAAAAAAACATTGAATGAAATAGAAAAAATTGTCGTAATTCTACGAAATTTTCTGAACAATATAACAAGATTATAAAGTTTCACTTTAAAAAATTCAACGTGAGTATATATATAAACAGCGTCTATTTAACAGATGTCTCTTTAACGATGCGATAGTGATTAACATGTTTTTTTCTATTGCTGTATGTATATAAAATGTTCCTTGTGTTCGAGGCCATTTTTTTACAAATATAAGTAATCAACAAATATGACGCATAAACTTTCAGGGACAGCTTTCGTACAATGAAATTACGACAATAGGTATGCTTGTCTTATGCTAAAAGAACCACATACCTTATTATTTTTTGCAAACCTCCAAAGAACACCATAACAACGGGCGTCCATGCAAGGGAAATACGTCAGAGACTCCTATAAGAATATTGAAGATATATTTTGACACTACATTAACCAGATTACGCAGGTAACTACTTTTACAGCTTTAACAAAAGGGATACAATTTGGTCAAGATCAAAGTGTAGTATCTGTTCTTCAGATGCTGCACTTCCATTTCTTGTTCTCTTTCGGTGGAGGATCAGTCCTTCACGACTGAGACAATTTTTTTTTTGTACCTTTTCTCCGCGTTAAAAAACGACCCTGGTGTCTAACTCTGTCCCGTGGGGAGGCATAGTAAATAGGTACAATAATAGGGGACGGACAAAATAATAGGGGACGGACAAATTGGAAAAAAGCTGCAAATGAAGATTTATACATTTTTTTGTATGTGTGTGTGTGTGTGTGTGTGTGTGTGTGTGTGTGTGTGTGTGTGTGTGTGTGTCTGCTCTCTTCACTTTTCTGTTGTTTATGTTATTCTATCGAAATTCCTGGAATCGTAAATATGAAAATATTACATTCTTCTTTTCTATTTTCCATTGCATAACTTCTGACCTTGGAATGTAAACAGTTCTTTGTTTTTGTTTTAATTACAATTCCGGTCATTTTCATCGAACACAAGAATGTAGATTAAAATCTATCTGGAGTGTGCGTGCATGCACACCTCTGCTTTTTGCACCATGTTTCCATATCCAATACCTAAAGGGTTACCATACAAAGCATAAATGAAGCTCCTCGGCTGTGGAGAAGACAATCCATCAAAGAGAAAGAAACGCTTGTTATATAGTCCATATAATGTGTTCATATATTGTCTCTAAGATGTTGAGTGCATATATATTTGAACTGTATAACTCTGTCCCATGGGGAGGCGTAGCAAATAGATACAATAATAGTGTAGGGTCGCCATTTACACTGAATGTCCACAGAATGTCCAAAAGCAATATATTACATATGAAATTTCCACAGGTCCTGCCAGTACATATGTTTTAGAATATGGAAAAAAAAAAACGGAAAATGACGTAAAGGCAAATAATAAGAGGGATAGTGTGAGGGGGGGGTCAAATGTTGTACATAAAAGAAAAAAGAAATAGGAAATATGCTCGAGAGAAAGGAGAGGGAGAGAGGGCGAAGGTGGAATAGCGCCAGAGAGAGAGGGATGAGAAAGTATATTTTTTCCTATGGAAATCGATCCAGACAAGGCGTGAAGCCATTTGATGCAAGGAGCTAAAATAAAATACTAATTCAAGGTCAAAAACTTGCCAACGATTAAGTGTTAGATGGTATAGATTCTGGCTCAGAAAACAGTAGCTCTTCCCTTCTTGTCAAAAAACATCACTCATGGAATGTGAGAACTAAAGGACAAAATAAGGAAAGCGAGAGTTACAAGGCTGCCGGAAGATAAAAACAGTCCCCGCCTCACTCCAATATAAAACATTAGTAACGATAAGTAATCAAACAATTTCATGTTTTGTCCCGATGTTTCCCACAACAAATTATGATCAGTCAACCTAATTCTTTGAAAACTTTTGACATGAATGATTGAAATTTTTTTACGGCTTTATAAAATAACCGCCTGCAACTTCTTCCATAATGAAGATAGTGATGACTCGAAAAACGTTGTGTCCGTGATTTTCTAAATTTTCGATTACTGAATTCAATATCAAAAAAAGAACTTTCCTAAAATCGAGAATAGATAAGAAATTCTACTACGACACATTTTTTTTTACACAGGAATCACCACTTATCAAGGCCCGGAGGCCACTCGAGGATAATGGTTAATCGGTATATATTAGCGAATGTGATTATAGCGTAGTAAACATAAGTAGTGGGAATTTTGTAAATTGGATTACTCAGGGGGACGGTTAATCAAGAACTTGTTTACATTGGATTTGAAGACAATCAGATTGTAGTCAGCTGGAAAGCAGGAAATCAGAAGGCAGTTCCACATGCGTGCAGTTCTAAGAAAGAAGCTTTGTTCATGGAATCTGCATTTAGATTTAGGCACAGATAAAGAGTGTGGGAAATTATCGATAGTGGTTTTGGATAAGCGAGTGTTTTTCGTGAAAGTTTGGCGAGGGGGGACTATAGATTGAAGCTCAGCTGAGCACTTGTGATGAAAATAACGATAAAGCAGAGACAGGCTCGCAACATCTTTTTCGTGGGAAAGAGGTTGCATGGAAGAGAAAAGGGCATCCCCCACTAAGCTACGAAGTCTATTTTGAACTCTGTCAAGGTAGGATAAGCTGCTTCTAGCAACTCCTGTCCAGATGTGGCAACAATACTCCATCGTTGGCCGAATTGCATCAGGAGTGAGATATCTACTGGAGCGGTAGAATTTTTCCAGCAACCTATCAATGGATTTGACATACGTGTTCCATTTCAGGTCAGGAGTAAAGGTCAAGCCCAGAAGCTTGCCAAAACATGAGGCCTCCCCAAAACGAGAGCCATTCATTTCAACCGATGCCAGATTGGCATCAGAGCATAGATGGTGTAGAGATAGAAGCTTGATTTTAGATGCATTAAAAGTAACCAGCCACCTCTTTCCCCGTTGTACCAAAGCAAAATATGATGATCAGAGGAGAGAGAATCAGAGAGAACTTTACGATCTTTGATGTGCTACAATTTCTTCGTATTTTGATATTTTCATCCCCTTTCACTTTTTTTTTAAATAGTCTTGCAATGACCCTTGCCACAGCCTCTTTCATCTCCTCAATTGTCTAATAATGAAAGCCTTTAAGGTTTTCTTTGAGCTTAGGGAATAACCAAAAGTCACAAGGAGCAAGGTCGGGTCTATAAGGATGGTGAGGAACTGTCTTGATGTCCATCTTGGTAAAAAATAGTCTGATCTTCTCGGAGCAGCCTTTGGTAAAAACTTCACGCAAATCTTCCACATCCATGAAATTCTTTATTTGGCCAATCAACTCTGGTGTTCTGACTTCCTTACTCAACGTCCTTCACAGACTCCCTACTTTCCTTGAATCTCTTATGCTACTCAAAAACTGATGGTTGATTCATTAAAGATGGTCCAAAATCAGTCTGAAGCATTCTATATGCTTCTGTGGCATTTATTCCAAATTTAAAAGAGTGTCCTCATGTCCAGATTGCATTTATGATATTCACTAGCTGTTACAATCAGGCTTTAGTAGGGTGTATTCCAATTCCTACTGTAGCTGTTCATTTGAACCTGAAATCATAAAAATTGGCATGATGTATAGCAATAACATAGCAATAATGTTCAAAAGTCTACAACAAATTTAAATGCCCAGACAAAAAAAGTCTGGAAACTTATTGAAGGCACCTCGTAGTAATCGTTAGTGATGAAAATTGAGTATACTTTGATTATTTAAGTGAAGAGACTTTATACGATCTGCCATAAACACCCTTTTTTCTACGGGAGGAGGTCATGCCTAGGAAGATGACCTTTTGACCTTTTGAGCGATACCTTATTAACCTTGCGCTGACAAGTAGTCCGACTTTCGCACCACTGTCTATTTGTGTTTTCGTAAAAATAAGCCGGAACTAAACGGAAGATTGGGATAATTATTTTCACTGTCAAGGCCTTCTTGTATTTCATAGTAAAATGTAGCAATCAGTTTCGCTATATTAACTGTCCCATAACTTCCATCTATGACCGACATATTATATATATATATATATATATATATATATATATATATATATATATATATATATATATATATATATTAGCAAAAGTACCCGTCATTGACTGAGTCAAGCCCAAATATCAGCTCACGTGATATTGTAAACAAACACAGACGGAATTTGATGAACGACGTTATCACTATTTTTTTGTTTATTTATTTATTGCAAATTAGTCCACCGGGCAAATTATTCCTCATAATATATAATGATTAATAGAGGGTTGATTCTATAATAACGCATACGCAATCTGCATAAATTAAAATATCATATTTAAACGTATTGTATGACCAGACACCGGCTAGCTGTCAGCGAGTATATATATATATATATATATATATATATATATATATATATATATATATATATATATATATTTATAAAGCCAAAAACAATGCGGAGGAAGACCGGAAAAGATGAAGTAAAAAAGAAAAACAAACAGATGTAGACGAGTATGGTTGAGTAGAGGAGTGTCTAACCTTTATTTGACTATCATTCTTCACTTCAATGTATAATTAGTTATTACCAAGTTGCTGGTATGTCCGGTGTATGTAAAGTCTCTGGGTGGTGTGGAACTTTGATTAATTTCAAGAGAAAGGTACCTCTCTTTTTCAAAATAGAAGACAAAAGTGGATACATATATATATATATATATATATATATATATATATATATATATATATATATATATATATACTTGTAACACTTTATGTAAAATTTCCAATGTTTAGACCAAAAATTGTCTGGGTGATTTGGTAAAAACTGCAAAGATATTACTTTTTTTTAACTTTGACCCCAATTTAACCCCTTAACAGTTATTGTTTTGGTCTCGAATCAAAATAAAAAGTTTGACCTACGTCCAAGTTACCTATATCTAAAATTTCAAGTATTTAGACCCAAAATTGACGGAAGCGTTTGGGAGAATCTGCAGAGGTCAACTCTCTTGCTTTCTCGAATTCTCTATAGTATCAATGGTAATTTAAGGGATTACCAGTTGTTTACCATGAAACACTGTTTCGGGGACTTAAAAACAAAACAGTATATTACATTATGGCTCCCCAGCAGTGCTGATCAAACACCACCTCGCTTAATTTAAAGAAAACGTGTTACAAATAGTAGATCTAGTTTCATATTCGTTTATCTAACCTATTCATGTTATAAAAATGAATTTCTTATCTGCGCGATTCATCTGTTTCCAAATTAAAAATGGATATATTTTTAATTTACCAATCTTGTATTTATCAGATTAGGACTAATCCATTTGACTACTTTTAACCCCCTAATATAGTTAGTACTTTATATATTTACATTCTTATTTATTGAAAATTAAATATATGTAAAGGTTTAAAATATTTATAAGTATATACATTTTTTTTTTTTTTTTTTTTTTTGTAAAATACATTTTATACTTACAAATATAGTTTTGGATTTCCTTTCTAATATATTCTGGTTAATTTTATACGATTCAAAAGCATCAGGATAACGAACAAATGCTTTATTTAACTGTTTAAATATTTTAGTTTTATCCCCACCTTGTTTTATCATCCTTATTACTAAGTTAGAAACTGGTGGTATAAAATCTGTTAATTTTAAAGTAACGCGAGCTATTCTCAAAAAGTCTAATATAATGGTTCTAGAAAACATAAAAACAGGGCAGGTAGTATCTTTATGCGGCATACGCACTATTTGAAAGGGAAAAGAGTTTTTTATTGAATATTTTATAAAGAAAAATCCCATCCTCAATTTAAATCCAGAAATATATATATATATATATATATATATATATATATATATATATATATATATATATATATATATATACTGTGTAAGAAAAATCAAGACTTCAAAACAAGGTGCTGGTGGCAACAAAAAGTGTATTTCATTTTACGTTACAATTGTTTCCATGTCCAGTTCGACAATTTCAAGCATTAAATCGTATGAAAATTTTCAAAAACCAGCATTTCTTCAGACTTTATGAATAAACACACTTTTGGCAATGGAGCATTTTTTGAAGAGAAAGAAGAAAGGGGAAAATCCCTAACGGGAAAAGCATGTGAGAAACATTTACGTTTGTTGTGGTTACAGAAAAGCCCATTTAAATATTAATATATCGCCTAATTTTGATATATATATATATATATATATATATATATATATATATATATATATATATATATATATACAGTGCCACGCAAAAGTATTGGATACATTACATTTTTCTTCATAATTTTAAGAAGGTTCAAGACTTTACCTAAAATTAGAGCGCAATTGGACTATGATACTTGACGCTTGCATTTAAAACTTTTATTCAAGCCATAATATATGAAATATTTTTAATAAAATAAAGAGTAAGTTCTCTACGGTGCAATGTAGATTATAATGTATTGTGGACTAAGTATCGCATGGAGGTATGTGAAGCTTCCTACCTATTTACCACGATAGGTCACCAACAACAGCATACAGTCAATCGATTTAATAGAAAAATGGGCGATGTTATCGATTGCTATGACAACAAAAATATGGGAGTGTGAAACTTTTGTGTATCATCATTTAATCCTAGGCAACGTCGGGAATCTCTGCTAGTGTATACAGTACTACGCAAATGTATTGGATACATTACATTTTTCTTCATAACTTCAATTAGGGTTCAAGACTTTACCTAAAATTTGATCAGTATTTTCCTATTACTATTCTAAATTATATTTGGAGTAGTAATTACAAAATCAAAGTTTAGAAAGTTTATATTTAAGGAAAAATATGAATTAACAAACGCAAAAGTATTGGATACACTTTAAAAAAAATTCTTTTTCTGAAATAGATTTAAATGGATTTTGCTTAGCGTGTTGCAACAATGCAAACGAGTTATCACTGACCAATCACAGAGCTTTATATTAAAATAATTTTATAAAATTCTTCCAGTTTGGGCTCACTCCTTCAAAGTCAACCACTTTATTTATAAAAATGCCTAAAACTAAAGAGTTTTCTATAGACATTCGTCAAAAAATCATTGATGAGCACAAAGAAGGAAAAGGGTATCGAATAATATCAAGGGAACTTAATCTACCACTTAGTACAGTTGGAAACGTTATTAGAAAGTTTAAAAACCCTGGTGAAGCTGTTGCAAATCTTCCAAGATTTGGTCGGCCCAGGAAATTAAACGAAAAAAATCAAGATGGGTAAGCAGAAAGGTACAAAAAAAAACCTTTTCTTACTCGTGGTGAAATTCAAACCGACCTCAGAGAAGCTGGGAATAACGAGAGCAAGGATACAATCAGTAGAGTTCTAAATCGTGCAGGTTTTGTATCAAGGTCCCAAAGAAAAGTTCCATTATTGAAGCTTAAACATGTCAGATCACTTTTGAACTATGTTAAAACATATGGGGAACAACCCCAAGAATTTTGGAACAAGGTAATCTGGTCAGACGAAACGAAAATCAAAATCTTTGGAAGAAACACAGCAACACATGTATGGCGTAAAGATGGCACCGCCTATAACAAAAAGAATACCATTCCTACGGTAAAGTTTGGCGGTTGTTCGATTATAGTATGGGAATGTTTTTCATCCAAAGTTAATGGTGAACTAGAAATCATCAATGGTAGAATGAATGGACGCATCCAGAAATCTGCTGATTTGTTGGGGCATAATAGGAATTTCGTGTTTCAGCAGGACAATGATCCCAAGCATACTGCCAAACTAACCAAAGAATGGCTTAGAAATAACGGAATTGACGTTCTTATTTGGCCCAGTCAGTCTCCAGACCTCAACCCAATTGAAAATTTGTGGAAAATATTGAAGATCAATGTTCACAAGAGGAATCCACAAAATATTAAACAACTAGAAGAGTTCTGCAAAAAAGAATGGCGCAAAATACCTACATATCTTTGCAAAAAAAAACATGTGTGCAACTATAAAAAGCGATTGGAAGCTGTTGAACGCAATAAAGTCTATACAACCAAATATTAAATCAATGTATCCAATACTTTTGCGTTAGTTGATTTATATTTTTCCTTTAGTATAAACTTTCTAAACTTTAATTTTATAATTACTACCCCAAATATTTGTTAGAATAGTAATAGGAATATACTGACCAAATTTTAGGTAAAATCTTGAAGCCTAAGTAAAGTTATGAGGAAAAATGTAATGTATCTAATACTTTTGCGTTGCACTATATATATATATATATATATATATATATATATATATATATATATATATATATATGGTGGGTCGAGTCGATGGGTAGAACTACCGACAATCAACGCGTTGTAGGTTTAATCCTCAGCTAGGGAGAGGTGCTAGTCTAGCCATACTGATGAGTTGTGATACAACGAAACAGTACTGTATGTGGATGACTACATAGAATTTTAGCCCCCCCTCTTCAGTCATAAATGAATCTCCCCCTTAATCTTACTTAAATGGCTATAAATGCGAGGATCACTGTTCGTTTGTAAATAAAAACAAGTAGCTGAAGCACTATAAAAGCGGTGGGCGAATGTTTATTTAAAATAGACATTCGTTGAGGTCATTTACAAGCGCCGCTCCCGTAGGTCGATAGGTAGAACTGCCGACTATCAAAACAATGGCTATAGGGTTCAATCCTCGGCTAGCAAGAGGTGATAGTTTAGCCACACTGATGAATTGTGATACAACAAGACAGTGCTGAATGAGTGTTACATGAAAGGGCTGTCCCCTTCTCATGTAAGTAAGAAGACATACTAGATAAGTGAAAATGATATTAGGAAAAAGCTAGAATCGAACCCTGTAGGCAAGTGTTAAAGATAATGGAAAATAGAATGGTAGGATTTCAGTCCATTGTTAATTCTATTAGAAATAGCTAATTAAATAATTATTTAGTTTAATATTATTTATGTCAGAAAAAGACTCGATTTTGTATTCTTTTAAAAATCTGGATATTAAATATGTCAGTTAAAAGAATGGACAATGCGAATTAAAAAAAATATTGTTAAAATAGGTTAGATATTAAACAAGTAGAATTGAGGATTCTTTGTTTGCCAAAAGTGTGTTGGACGGACATGCGTAGAAAACGTGATATAGTCACGTTGGTCGACAGTACACTTCTGACGTTCTAAACAAAGGAGATATCTCAGCATATGAATCGGGGGTTCGAAGTTAGAGGGTGAGAGATGATCAGATAATCAGAGCAGATCACACACGGAGATAGTCAGTTGGAGAGTGGGAGCCCCTTAGAGGCGAAGCTAGGAAAGAGACCATCTAGTCGAAAAGGTTTGTATTCCTGACGTCACCAATCGGTCGATTGAACAATAAAGGAACCATCTACGTTTGTAACTATTTGTCTCGTGTCGTCATTCCTCACAACCAAAAAGGTAAATGTGTTTTTAATCATCTTCTAACGAAATTTGTACAACCTTTACAAGAAATGTGCTTCCTCCATCATCAATAATGTATCTCCTCCTCTCTCTACGTGTTAACAAGAATCATCCCAGTCAGATATATAAGTGTCGCCCTCATTATCATCTGAGTCCCCGTTAATGTATCCCCAATATGTACCTCTATGCAACATGTGGATGACTATATATATATATATATATATATATATATATATATATATATATATATATATATATATATATTTGTCATTCACATACCGTACTGTTTCGCTGTTTCACAGCTCATCAGTGCGGCTAGACATGCAACTGCCTCAAGCCAGGATCGAAACCCAACCGCCCAAATGGCAGTCAAGGCTTCTCAGCATTGCGCTATACGGCTGATCTTGTGTGGGTAATGAATAAACGATGTTTTGACATCATCCAAATGCCTCCGCTCGATTTGTTTACACAAAGAGCGTCGCTTAATACGTTAATGGCAGTTTGTATATCACTTCCATATATATATATATATATATATATATATATATATATATATATATATATATATATATATATAGAGAGAGAGAGAGAGAGAGAGAGAGAGAGAGAGAGAGAGAGAAGATATTTTACATGTATTGTGTTTTATTTGCATTAGCATGGTCAGGAGGATGATCCATATTGTAATATTAATATTCGGTCAACAACTCATATTCATCGTTTTAAATTTTCTGATTATATATATTCTTTATATATATATATATGTGCGTACGCGGTTATGTAGTTTAAAAGTTTTTAAAAAATCGTTTACCCTTTTTTTTTAATTTGTTCTAATTGAATAAAACACCCAATTTAAATAAAAGCAAAAGTTCAGATGACGTACATATGTGTCAGTTAAATGTCATGTTATTATTATTATTATTATTATTATTATTATTATTATTATTATTATTATTATTATTATTATTATTGGCTCACATGGAGCTTTCACACAAGTCAACAAACGATCTGATGGGAAACCTGTGGTGTTCATTGGAAGCTGAGTGACAACAAGTCTCCTCAGACGTCCAGCTCTCTCTGCCTCCTTCGATAGCATTCGCAAATGAATTTGCATCATCGCAACGGCTTCTTACCATTGATTTCTCGCTGGTAGTGGCCATTGGTTTATACTGGAATTTGAGTGGCACTAAGCCTCCCCAAAGTCCCAGTTCTCTTTGAGCTTGTCCAATCGAGGTCTGGCTGGTGCTCTCTCCTCGGTCTTTCGGTCCTTCTTGGCCCTTCTCAGCTCTTTGGTCTCACTTTTTTATTGGGAGGAGCAGTGGTGAAACTATGGGGGTTGCATGATAGGGGTGTAGAACTTGTAGATATGCAGCTTCGGTGTTCTTTATTCCCTGTAACGCTTATTCGTTATATTGTCTTCTTGTATTATTCTCCGCATTCAAGAGTTTTCCTTAATGTTTCAGTCGTTTTCATTATCATTAGTCGTTGTACTTTTGCAGTTATTCCTCTGATTCCAATTTCTGACATTCTATTTTCAAAGTTTTTCGGAATTGTTCCTGGTGCTCCTACTATTACCACTTGGTCATGCTTGTTTTTGTATTCCTTTTGGGCCAGTTTGCTTCATTCACTTACTATATGGTTTATCGTTTCGTCTCTTTGTCCACAGAGTCTGCATTTGCTGTTTTCTTGTGTTTTATCGATTCTTGCTTTGATATGTTTGGTTCTTATCGAGTTATCTTGTGCTGCAGTTATTAGAGATTCAGTTTCTCGGTTTATATGTCCTTTTCGCATCCATGTCCAGGTGTTTTCGTTATTCTCATCTTTTGTCATTCTTATGAATCTTCCGTGGAGTCGTTTCTCTTCCCATTTCTCTTTTCTTGTTTTGTCGTTTGTCTCTCTGTTTTCTGTTTTGTTGGGTTTTTTTTTTTAGTGTCTCTCGCTGCCATAATTATCCTTTCAGTGTTTTGTATTATGTATTTTTCTAGTTCTTTTTTCGAGTCCTTCACACAGTCTTCTATACAGATCAGTCCTCTCCCGCCGTCTTTCCTTTTCACGTAGAGTCTGTCCATATCGTCCTTTAGGTGTAGTGCATTATGCATGGTCATGAGTTTCCTGGTTTTCTAGTCGAGTTGTCTCAGTTCTTCTTTTGTCCACCCTATAAACGGTCCAGAGTATCTTATTAGTGATACTACCCATGTATCTATACTTTTTATTAGGTTTCTGCTATATAATTTCGTTTCCAGGAGTTTTCTTGTTCTCCTGAGGTAATCCTTTCCAATTTTCTCTTTCATTCTGTTGCTCTGATGGTGTTCGCTTCCAGAATTCCCAAGTATTTATAGTCGTCTTGTTCCCCTAGTGCCCTAATTTCTGTTTGTTTGGGTAGTTCCATGCCTTCTGTCGTTTCCAGTTTTCCCTTTCTTATAACTAGTTATGCATACTTTCCTATTCCAAATTCCATTTGGATATGTTAGCTGAAAATCCTGGTAGTGTTTATTAGTGTCTCTAGCTCCTTTTCGGCCCTTGCAAAAAGTTTCAGATCGTCCATGTACATCAGGTGGTTCATTTTTTCCTCTGTATTGGAGAGCTTGTATCCGGCTTGGCACTTTCTCAGAATACTGTTCAAGGGCATCACGGCTATGATGAACAGTAGTGGTGATAGTGAGTCTCCTTGGAAGATGCCTCTTTGTATGTTAATTTCTGTTATGCGTTGTCCATCAGCTGCCAATTCCAGTCTCCACGTTTTCATTGCATTTTCTATTACATTGATGATCCCGCTTGGTATTTTATACATTTTTAGGCATTCTATTATTATTTATTGTGTTATTATTACTACAAGCAGTGGAAGATGTTTCTTAAACCAAAATCAAATAAAAAAATTATTGAAGGTATCGGCTTTGGCATTGGAAAATAGGCTCAATTTTTTTCGATTCTGATACTGATTCCGAAGCCCCAAAAAGCTCTGAATTTTCCGGTTCCCGATTCTGATTAATCGTTCCAACGCTAATGGAAATGTAAAGAATTTGTGGTGATTCCCATTGTAATTGGAACGCTTTAGACCATAACAAAAATGCACCATAAATGGCTTAATCAGATTGACGAGATAATTATCAATTTTGCAAGAAGTTTGCCTGTTAGGAAGGGCAAAAGCGTTAAGGTACAGCTTCGATTGCCGAAAGTCAAAGGAATTGACCTGATGTTCAAGAAAAAACAATTAAAGTTGAGACTACAAAGAATAATTATAATAACAATGACAAAAATAAGAAGAAAAAATAAGAAAGTGCCAAGTTGAATACCAGTTCACTAATACAAATGAAAGAATGAACCACGTAATGTACATGGATGACCTTAAATTTTTTGCAAAAACCAAAAAGGCACTAGAGACGCTAATAAACACAACCAGAATGTTCAGCCAGGATATCCAAACTGAATTCGGTTTGGAAAAGTGTGCATTGCTAGTTATAAGAAGGGGAAGACTGAAGGTAATGGAAAGTATAGAACTACCCAACCAGGCGGAGATGAAGGTACTAGGTGAACATATGATACCTAACAATATTTGAGCGTTTTGTAAGCAGACACCATCAAAACAAGAGAAATTAAAGAGGAAATTAGAAAGGAATAGCTAATATAAACAAGAAAACTCTTAGAAACTAAACTATATAGTAGAAATATAATAGAAACTTATAAGCACATGGACGCCGGTTCGTTTATATGTTCGACCAAAGAAAGGGGTGATATATCTCGACTAGAAAGCTTATGGCCATGCACAATTCACTACATCCAAAGGATGACGGTAACCGACTCTGTGAAAAGGAAAGACAGAAGAAGAGGACTGCTTTGTGTAAAAGATTGTATGAATGAGAACAAAATAGAAAACCACATAAGTATAACTCATGTAGAAAGGGACATTGAAAAACAAGACAGAAAACAGACGGAAGAAATA
>NC_136526.1:44200888-44268388 GCF_053919585.1 Euprymna scolopes | reverse complement strand
CACTTCATTCATTTTTTTTTTCTTTGCAGGTTTTTCGACAGCATGGACAAAATTCAAATCCGCATGATTTTTTTGTTCCGGTTAAATCTAGGCCTAAAAGCTGGCGAGACAGCTCGTGATACCAATTATGCGTTTGGTCCAGGAACGACTAACGAACGTGTGGCGCAACGGTGGTCCAAGAAATTTCGCAATGTTACTACACATTGTTTTTGAAGTTGGTATATGAACTAAGTAAAGGGTTCCGTTCGAAATTCCGTCCAAATTCCCGAGTTCGACAGAAACATTTATGAGTTCGACAAGATACACCCAACGAATGTTGGAGATTACATCGACCGAAAAGTTGTGAAAATGACACCCAAGAAGTTCGAAGAATCCAAATAATACGAATAACCAATCCTTATCTAAAAAATTCAGACACTCCATACATCGCTAAACTATAGCATTATGGATATTTCGTATTCCATTGTCCTTCCAAATCTCAGTACAGGCGATACAAAAAATATAATTATGAATTACTGAAGCCTTTTATACGGTCAAGGGTGATTGAATGGGAGCAATCTACCCTATCGATTGGGTAAAGAGTTCAGTTCGAAAGTCCGTAAGATTTGCGAGTGTGGCTAAAAGATTCTGTAGTTTAACAAGACGCATCTGAAGAAAGTCGGAGGTTACATCGGCCAAAAGTTGTGAGAATAAAAACAGTCGTCACAATAACCCACTTTTTTTTTATCTGTTATATAATACATGGACAACGTCGGGTCGATATGTGTGTGTTTAGTAAGTGATATTATTCTCGGTCTAAGAAAAAAAAGGACGAAGAAAACGAAGAAAAAGAGAAAGCGAAAACAAAGACGAAGTGAAAAACTGACTAAATTGTCGCCTCATTAGCCTCGTCACTCCTTCCAGCAAATGTTTTTTGAGTCCTTAATTAATCAAACACTAGTCCACAACATCATCTATATAAATAAAGCAGTGTATGTGTGTATCTGTGTGAAAATATTGAACCGATAAACTATTAATCTACAGGTCACATTATACTGAAATTAACAGGAAATAGTAATTATACATCAAGGATGGTTTATAACGAGTAAAATCTTTGTTTGAATAAATGAATAACACGTACAGAAGTCAGCAAGTTGAAAATGCAAAATGTTTCAGTTTGCCGACATTTCTATTAGTTTGCGCATGCGTAAAACTAATCAAAGCTAAAAGTGGTTTAATCTTACAACTTTCTTATCTATCCGTTGGGTTAGCTCATTAGCATTACCTCTGTCGAAAGTTTTTGCGAGATATACATACATACATACATACATACATTTAAACAGACGGGTAAGAGTTATATTATAAATGTTGATTTTATAGTCATTTAAAGAGTGTATACATTTTTACTGGCACATATATATATATATATATATATATATATATATATATATATATATATATATATATGCGAGTAAGTGTGTGTGTGCGCGAAAATGAGCCCACGTGACCTAAGTAAACAGACATATGCAACATAATCACATTAACACACTGTTTCTCGTTAGATCATCCAAGTTAAGCAACGTTGAGTCTAGTCAACACCAGATGGATAACCATTTTGGGAATACCAGGCGCTGCATGTAGGAGGACGTCGACACCTTCCAAGAGCTGCAAAAACCCAACGTTGTCATCTCCCCTTAACGGGGATATACATCCAACTGGTGGCCGCTTGTGAATTTCATACTCCCATGCAACTTCTTCCTTTGGAGGAAGCCAGTTCAACCCACCTAGGGTAAGTGCCGCTTTGGTACGGTCGGTAAATAAATTTCGGAATTTTTTTTCGATGACGGTTGACGATGTGGATCATTTCGATAACTCATTTTCGGTATTAGCCACACAAAGTTTTGGTTGATCTAACCTCCGACCTTGTTCAGATGCATCTTATTGGACTCGAGAACCTTTATGTCGAACTCGGGAATCTCTACAGAATTTTAACTCGGAATTCTTCCATTTTATTGGTGTTCAGCAAACAACAGCCATACAAACCCAGAGTGCAACGGAGAAATTGCTAAGTCAAAATCACTTCTAAAATGGGAGTTGGATGTTTAATCCTCTGCACGGGCGATTGTAACACTACTGCTAGATTGGAACCCCGGTGCATTATCAGTGTAGCTAGTTCTAGGAGATTCAGTCCCTAGGCAAAACGAGGTGGGATTGAAGCTATCCGCTAATTGTTATCGTCCTACAAGCCCTGATTACATTAGATACATTCACTAGTAGATATCAGGGGATGTATTCGTGTGTTTAGCTGAATGATAGATTGAGCGCACTGACCAGTCGAATATGAGAAATAGTGAATTGTTTTGGTTGATTGATTTCTGAGCGAAGGGGAAATGTCAATTCGCTTTAAGATTTCGATGACAAAACAGATTGTCAGTTCAACAGAGTTGTCCCCCTGACCCTGAATAATTGCTCAGGATATGAAATTATATCTGTTCTTGGAAAGCCTGGGTCGAGTCAGTCGAGCTGGCACAAACGATTGAGCAATCCCCTAACCGACCACACACTTTTTATATCTGCTTTTCATGAGTTCGTCAGTGAGATTGATTGAGTTCAGTTCGAGAATTCAGGAGACGAGCTTGAGAAAGTTTGTGTCCTGGCCAGTTCCGCCAAAGATGTATAAAGGAAGAATTTTCAAGATATACGGAGATTCGTGAAAACTCTTTAGAAAAATAGCAACTCAGAAAGAAAGGACGAGAAAAAAAATTTTAAAAGACTAAATTAAACCCCGAGCAATTTCATAATAATACATAGGAGCGAACGCCCCCTCCATTTAAAGAGAAAAAAGAAAAAGAAGAATGTGGTGCAATGGGGAAAAAGGTGGCTGGTTAATTTTAATGCATTGAAAACCAAGCTTTTTTCTTTTCATCATAATCGCTCTCACGCCGATCATGTCTCAATTAAAATGAATGGTCCTCGTTTTGGGGAAGCACCATGTCTTGATAGATTCTGGGATTGACCTTCACTCTTGATCTGAAATTGAACACATATATCAAATCTGTTGCCAAGATCGCTGGAAAAATGGTTGAATCACTCTTCCGCTCCAATTAGTATCTCACTGCCGATGCAATTCTCTATCTGTATAAGAGCTAAATACGTCTTAAAATGGGACACTGTTTCCACATCTGAGCAGGACCGGCGCCCCTATCCTGCTTTGATAGAGTTAAAAAACGGCTTCGAAATCTAGTAGGTGATGCCCTTTTCTCTTCCCTGCAACCTCTTTCCTATAAAAGATACGTTGCGAGCCTGTCTCTGTTTTATCGCTATTTTCATTAAAAGTGTTCGACTGAGCTCCAATCTATGGTTCCCCCCTTGCTAAACTTTCACCAAAACACTCGACTAGCTACAACCACTATATATGATTTCTCCCACTCTCTATCTGTGCCTAAATGAAAACGCAGATTCCACGAACAAAGCTTCTTTCCCAGAAATGCCCACCTGTGGAACACTGTTCCACTGGCATGCTTACTGGTTGAATACAACATGGTAGCCTTATAATCAAATGTAAACAAGTTCTTGTGGAGCCGACCCCATTAATAACCAAATTCTACCCAATCTATACAATAAACGATTACTACACTACCACCTTACACTTATTAATCCTTATCCTCAAGTGACTTTCGGGCCTTGATAAGTGGTGACTCCCAATTTTAAAAAAATTAACAGCGTCGTCACTAAGTACAGTAAGTTAATGAGTTGGTACACTTCTAATGTTTCGCTGTTTTTTATTTTGATTTTAATTTTTTTTCTCTCTCTCTTTTTATTATTTGTGTTTCCGACCTGATTATGCACTGTTGATATTGTTTTGAAATATATACCCTTGGAAAATCAAGTTATCGGCCCGTGTTATCCTGGTTACATGTGGCTGTTGCCGGCGAGCGTCGCTGCTGTTTTGTTCTCTTTCTATCTCTCTGTCTCTCTGTCTCTCTGTCTGTCTGTTTGTCTGTCTGTCTGTCTGTCTGTCTCTGTCTCTCTCTCTCTCTCTCTCTCTCTCTCTCTCTCTCTCTCTCTCTCTCTCTCTGTCTCTCTCTCACACACTCTCTCTCTCTCTCTCTCTCTCTCTCTCTCTCTCTCTCTCTCTCTCTCTCTCTCTCTTTCCTCACGCCGAGAATAACGACATATCAACCTGTTGGACGGAGATCTCATAGTACTGTAGATATATAATAAGCTCAATAGCTATATGTATCCTAGAGCTATATTAATGTTGAGAAAAAACATTAATAATTGGTAATGATAAATCAGTTTTAAAAGGAAAAAATTGATTTTGTTTGTTTTTTTCTTTTGAAACTGATTTATAATTCACAATTATTAATCTTTTTACTGAATACTATATATATATATATATATATATATATATATATATATATATATATATATACTAGCAAAAGTACCAGTCGTTAACTGGGTTCAAAAACAGCCTACAGAAAATGGACTCTGATCTATGAAAGTATGATAGGTTATGAAAAGGAAGGGTTGTAAAGAGATAGCTTCGAACTTGGGGGTATCAAAACCAAAGCAAAATATCATGAAAGTAAAAATAAAATAGATAAACCCCATAATTTATTATAACATACCTGTTCACACTGAAACACTTATCACTATATTCTGTGGATCTATACTAAAAAACCTTGTTAAACTTTGTGACATTTTTCCATACTATGGAGATCAGGCGCGAACGAACACCCCATAATTTTATTATACCATATTTCTTCAAACTGAAACATAATTATCAAAGTATACTTACGCAGATAGATATGAAAAGTCTTTATTAAAGTGTGTGCCTATTTCCATTCTATGGAGGCCAGGCGCGAACGCAGACCCCACAATTTTATTATACCATCCATATTTAAGTTAAAACATACTTATCAAAGTATTATTATGTACATCTATATCAAAAACACTTGTAAACGTTTTTTTTTAATGTTTTAATTTTTTATTTCCATACTTTGTGGACCAGGCGCGTACGCAGACCCCACAATTTTAATGAATCATCATTATGCCTTAGTACTGACCTGTCTCAACGTTGCTTAACTTCGATGATCTGACGGTAACAGGTGTCTCAACGTGATTATGCCCGGATATACGTATATATATATATATATATATATATATATATATATATATATATATATATATATATATAAATTCGTATTCTTGTCTGTTTTTTTTTGTTTGTTTGTTTTTTGACAATTTGATTAATATATACAAAAGCTCCGTTACTTTACTGTTCCATTTATTTCTATATATAGTATGATTCTCGCAAAATATACAATTAAGAGGTCACCTCATTTGCGTATTACATTAATGGAAATCGATTTTTCTAAATAGCGGTATGTTAGTTAATGTTTCTAGCCAGAGAATTGTTTTAAGTGTTCTATTTTAAATTGCTATTTAATAAACTTTAACTAACAATTATATTGAAAATATATTTAATTTAATTTATTTGGAATTATTATTTCCGACATCGACTTTTTTAAAATGGGTCTTGAGTTATTTTATCCTAGAAACTTCGAAACATAAAAAACTCTTTACCAAATAAAATAATCTGGTAATCTCAATAAGTTTCTAGCTTGAAAAAATAATTCCGTGTAGACAGAAAAATGTTTGGCTTTTTTTTTTAAATATTCAAACAAAAAAAAAACACGAATAAACTGAAAGGATTTCATTTTTTTGTTTTTATTATTCTTGAAACGGATATGCAGAATCTCTGACCGCTGCGAATATAAACTTAAATCACACTTTTAGAAACAAAACAGCCTTTCCCCCTCCAAAAAAAAAAGCAAATCGAAAAAGCTCCCCGAAAAAAAGCCAGTGAAAAAATGGCTTTACAAAAAAAGTTTTCAAACAAATGGAAGTCACGCATGCGTTAATGTTTATAAATGTTATTTTCTCAGAGTCATTAAATCACGTCGTCTTAGAACAAATAAAAATAGTTTCCAACTTACCTTTTCCCTTCATTTGCGTTTTTTTTTTTGCGGTCGCTCAGGCACTCGCTGCTATTTTTATTGAAGCAAAAGTTGTTTTGATTTATTGGGGGGGGGGCGTCTTTCCAGCGCATGGGCAACAAAAAGTCCCACTGTCCGGAGAATAGTTTTTTCACTTTGTATCCCTTTTGCCGAAATATCTGATGGAGAGGGTATCACGTACTTAATTTTTGGGGGCGATTATATTTACATGTTTTTATCCGTTCTTTTATTTTTGAAATTGTTGTGAGGGTATCGACGTTGCCCTTAATGAAAATAATTAATATCCTCATATAGCAGGTGTGTTCCAAACGCGGGCAACGCCGGACACCGATGCGAGTATATATATATATATATATATATATATATATATATATATATATATATATATATATATATATATATAATTTTTTTTTTTACTATAATAATTAAATACCTACAGACATTAGTGTTTCATCCTTTCGGGATTCTTCAGTGCAGGGTGTCACGATTAACACCAGTCGAACGATTCGAACCCCGCGACACGAGACATCTCTGGCTCGATTAGCGGAGACCGTATCCATTCGGCTACCATTAACCGTGTGAAATAGCGTTGAATTTTAAACATTTTAATTTAAATGTTCATTACGTCAGTCAGACAGTGATCTAATCGTTATACGATGATCTATGCATAAAAGCTAAATTAACCGACTTTTAATTCAACTGAAAGTGCTCAACGATAAGAAATGAATTTCTTAAAGGGGCTGTCATAATTATTTTTTTACTATAATAATTAAATACCTACAGACACTAGTGTTTCATCCTTTCGGGATTCTTCAGTGCAGGATGTCACGATTAACACCAGTCGAACGATTCGAACCCCGCGACACGAGATATCTCTGGCTCGATTAGCGGAGACCGTATATATATATATATATATATATATATATATATATATATATATATATATATATATATATATATATATATATATATTAGGTACGTGCAAAATGAATGGCTGACTAGGTAGTCGACATGGTTTTAAACGTCCGCTAATCATAATATTTTTTTTTAATTTCGGTTAGCTTTTGATTATGTTTGAAAGCTTAAAGTTAATTTCTCAAAGAAAAAATAGCATGTGAAATAAAAAGTACATGGAATAATTTTATCTCAGATCTGAAAACCCGTGCATTTCTCGTAAAAATTCATTATGACAAAGATCGTATATAAATTATTTAATTGGAATTCATTATTGAGATGAGTATTATTTATTAATTTATTTATTGCGGACTATTATCCTCATCTTTATTAGATGTTGTTTCACGACGTTTCGGCCAACTTATCCTCTGGCCTTCGTCAAGTGGCAACCGCGATGGGATAGGAACTCCGAATCTCCTAACTGTATTCTCAGCAATTACTGCCATCCATAGTTGTTGTCGTCTCACCACGTTTTGGGGGGCTAAATAAGCTTCTGGCTTACTTGGCCAAAAATGTTAACACGATTATTTATTAATATTTATACAGAATTCAAACCGGAAAGAAAACGATTTATAATTATTGAAAAAATAAAACTTTAAAAAAATACAAACTTATGTTTAAACTTATCGGAATGATTACGTGAAATTTAAAGTTCACTAACACAAACAGACGTATCTGAAAGTGGCGCTGTGTAGTTGGAGGGAGGAGGTGGGTGGCCAAAACTTTTTTTCTTTTCAGAACTGTGCATCCGTACTTAACGACATGGAACGTTCGTATAAATTTTACCATTTTTTAATTTAATTATTTTTCTATGTTCCTTTTTTTTTTTCAATTTAATTTTTTTTTTTTTTTTACTTTATTTTCCAAGATTATATGAACATTATCTTACGTTGATGCTTATGCGTTCATGCGTGCAATGGAAATATTAGAATCTTACATATAAAGATTATTTTTAAAATGTAACCGTAAAATAAAAGTGGAAATATTTTTTGCAATTATATATATTTTTTTTTTTTGTACGAAAATATTAAATAAACAATGCTTAATTCAATGATAAAATCGGTAGTTCGAGAAATTATAAAGTTATATAAATTTCGGTAAGACGGACTTTAGAGGCTTTTTTTCTTTATGTTCCTGTAAAAATCAAATCCTTTTTTTTTTAATTGTTATAGTTTACGATGTTTTTATTTTCATGAAAAAAAAAAGCAAAAATAAACTCATTCATTTTTTTCTACACAAAACCATAACTTTAGTGAAGGTATTTTTTTAAATACATTTCTACTAGGATGTAAATAAAAATAATGTGTTCATGATATACCGTGATCATTATTTGATAAATACTGAAAATTTCATTAAAATTTGTTAATTTTCTGATTTTTGGTGGATTTTTAAGTAAAGAGAGGGGTCAAGATGTTTATACATTTTGATCATCGGCATCCATTTTGCACGTACCATGTATATATATATGTATATATATATATATATATATATATATATATATATATATATATATATATATATATATATATATATGCATGTATATATATGCATGTATATATATATATGCATGTATATATATATGCATGTATATATATATGCATATATATATATATGCATATATATATATATATATATATATATATATATATATATATATACATACACACACACACACACACACACACATTGTGTTCTTATTAGCGTCAGGTGGTTAGGTGGAATATTCATATTTCGGAAATTCACGCTTCTATTTAACAATAAATAAAATACATTAAATATTAAACTTTTACACGCGAACAGGTCATAAATGAGTAGGTAAAACCGAATATATTATTTTTATATTAATTTCCTGACTGTATTTCCTTTTAAATAACTTATGTCAGTAATGGCAATGTATTCGTTCATTGACGCGTAAATTATTTCTTATGAGAAATGCATTGATAGAAAAGACCAGGCGGGGGAAGGGAAGAGCATGATAAAAAAATAAAAGTAAAAAAAATAATCATTCGCAGAAATGACGGCTGAACGACCGCTGATCTGTTATACATGCTGGGGCAGAGAAAATTGCTTATTTGAATTTGGCGTCCTAAAGCCATATTTGCTCCAAGGAGTGTAAAGATGGATTTATTTGAGAGGGTGGGGCTTAAAGTTTGGTTCTTAATGTGCTTTATTTATTTTTTGTTTATTTTTTCAGGGATCCCAGTGAGCATCATTAATGACTGTTTTGCGGCAGAACTTCCCAGGACACCTCATCTCCTTGAGGGTCGATCTGCATTGGCCAGTATTGATTTATCACCACGTGACTGTTTTTCATGGGGATATTTGTATTCAGTTGTTTACAATGATCGTCCTAGCACCTTGACTCACCTGAAAAACAACGTTCGTCGAGCTCTCACCAACATACCCATCGATATTTTTTTAGAAGAAGGAATTACCACTTATAAAGGCCCAGAGGCCAGTCGAGGATAAGGGTTAAAGAGTATACAGTGGTCAAAAGGACAATATCATAGCAATCGTTAGAAGTGTAAATTTGGTAAATTGGATTACTTAAGGGGAACGAGTCATCGAGAACTTGTTTACATTGGGCTTGAAGACGGCCACATTGTAGTCAGTTGAAAACCAGCTAAACGGAAGACACTTCTGCAAGTGTGCAGTTCTAAGAAAGAAGCTTTGTTCGTGGATTCTGCATTTAGGTTTAGGCACAGATAAAGAGTGTGGGAAATTATTGATAGTGTTTTCAGGTAGACGAGTGTTTCTCGTGAATGTTTGGCGAGGGGGTGGCATAGATTGAAGCTCAGACGAGAACTTGCCATGAAAATAACGATAAATCAGAGACAAGCTTCCAGCATCTTTCTGTGAGAAAGAGGTTGGCAGGGAAGAGAAAAGGGCATCCCCCAGTAGGCTACAAAGTCTATTCTGAACTTTGTCATGGCGGGATAAGGACTTTCTAGCGGCTCCTACCCAGATGTGACAGCAATAGTCCATCGTTGGATGTACCTGGCTTTTATATAGGTATATAGGTGTTTACCGAAGCTTCGACGTTTGATTAACTCAGTGTAAAGAGAAGAATGGACGCCATCTTACTGATATCATCTACGAAACTGGTAAAAAATACAAATTTAAATGTTGTACTAGTTGCAGTTCAAAGAATTACATGTATACCTGCATTATTTGTGTTTTAAATGATATTCCAAATAAGCAAGTTGCTCTGCCTCGTCCTGTATAAATGGCAGTTGTCTGCGTGTATGTGTGTTTGCGTATCCAGCTATTACTCAAAAACTACAAAAGAAACACCCACAAAGGTGGTATTTTCTTGATCAACGCTACTCTGGGTAAATAATATCTAAAAATAATAGTAACAAAAAAAATGATTAATTCTTTGAAGCTCAGCTTGTACCAGGTGTCGTAAAGAAGAAGTTGATTTTTCAGCCATTTTCAATTATCTATCTATATATCTATAAAAGTGAGAATGCGTGTGTAGGGACACTTCTCAACCTATATACTCAACCAATTTTTTGATCTACAGACTTGAGATTTGGTATATAGTATTCAGATATGTGGAAAACTTTTTTAATCGATTTTCATCCGGAAAAAGGGCTGCTAAGGGGTCAAAATTGAAAATTTGGTACGTGGGAGTCATCGGATTTTTATCTGTTTGTCAACTGTTTCACGAATGCACATGCGTGAATCGTTCACATAACAGATTACTTATGTTAAGAAGAAGTAGGCTTGTAAACACTTTTTAAAGACGTGTCAAGCTGGCCTAATGGTTATCGTATTTGACTCACTGTCTTTAGGTTTCGAATTCAGCTCGAGTATTTTTTTATGTTTTACTTACAAGAAGTGAACTGTTTAGAAAAATATAATAGACATGTCTCAGTTTCTTTCCGTTTTGTTTTTTGTTTTTTTTTTTACTTTTTTTTTACTTTATTTGTTAAAAGAAATTTAACCTTACGTTTAATACCTACGGTATTTCAGTTTATAATAAATAAGAATTCTGTATTAATTAAAATAGAATATCTATGCGTATTTTACGACCGGGCAACGCCGGATGGCCTGTTAGAGTACTATAAAGGAGATGTAGGAAGAAGGATGGGGAAGAGGGATGCAGAAAAACAAAGAGAGAAAGAAATGGACTCCGAAATGGCTGGGCCGATTTTTATGAAATTTCACACAAATGTACTTTATGTATCTGGCAGTGTTCTTAGGTATGTTTTGTATCAGAATACCTCCAGTAAGTATCGATAATCGATAATCGAAATAATCTGATGAAAGAAGGAACAGACGTTATACGTTAACATTTTATACAGCCTAACGCCATAAGTGCATTTGAGAAGTTTTATTACCGCACAAGCAAACAGGCCCAACATATAAAATCAACTGTATGGTATCACTGGGACGCGTTCGAAGTGAGTGTTTTTGTTTAAAGCACAATTTCACAATGATACTTGACATTTTCATTTTAAACTTACATTCAAGCCATTATTACCGCAGATGCAGAAAGACCAGAAATATAAAATCAACAGTAGGTTCTTGATCTAATAGAGGCGCATTGACTTGTCCATTTTAAACTTTGATTCAAGCCATTATATATCAAAATAGTTCTATAAAACTAACACTAGGTTCTCTACAGTGCAATGTAGACTACAATGTATTGTGGACTAAGTCACTGCGGGAGGTATGTGAAGCTTCCTTCCGGTACACTATTACTAGAGCAGGTAATCAATCGATTTGATTGAAAAGTGATCGATTTGATCGATTTGGATGACAATAAAAAAAATAGAAGTGCGAAACATTCGTTGATCATTATTCAATCCCGGGCAACGTTGGGTCTCCCTGCTATTATTACATGAAAGGAATTGATTATCGAGGAGAACGGCCCAATAAGTACTTGAAGTCGACTACATTATAGTCGGACGGAAAGCAGAATCACAGTATCTTGTTCCATGAATTGGATGTTCTATGAAAGAAACTTTGTTCATGGAAATTCCATTTGATTTAGCACAGAGAGATGTAAAAAAAAAAAAAGTGTCTTTGCTGTGGTTATAGTTAAACAAGTTCTTGCTGTGAATGATTTACAAGGAGGGGGGCAGAGATCGGAGATTATTCGAACGCTTACCATGGACATTTCGCTTTACAGGTACTTTAATCGAATCTGCTTCTGACAAACGCGTAGCACTTGTGTCTTTTCAACATAAATACCTTCGACAAACCCAACAAACAGCAAAATTCCACGTCTTTGTGCAGGGGTCTTTAGATGCTGGAAAGCCTTCTACTCCAATACTTTCTTCCCTCAAACTGCTAGACTTTGAAATTCCCTCCCTGTTTTCTGTTTCCCTGGCTGTATTAGCACGCAGAAATTTGAATGTAATGTGGACAGACATCTCGCTGCTCAACTTCCTACATAGCGTTCAATATCTCGGTCGTGTGTGCGTAGTAATCATTTTGACAAAGGCCTACACCTGGCGACAAATGCGACAAGAAAAAAACTAAAATAATTATCCAATGTACCAAAAAGGTCCTTTCAATAAAAAATATAAACCTGACACCAGACACCTGCATGAAAAGAAACAACAAAAAAAATCAATTAACTGTGTGATATTTAAAAGGTTATGTTCGGAAAAGAGTTACACAGGTGTAATCAATGACAGCTCAATTCAGTGAAACGATAATGGCTGAATAAAACACCCTTGTGGTTATTGTGACAATAGCATTCCAAGTTAGCATTTCAGGCAGTCATAAATGGTTATGTATTAATAACTGAAAAGGATATCGGGGTTGGTTGACGATTAGGGACAGAGAAGAATAAAGCAGTCGAATTTTTGTGTCTGCATCTTCTTCCTAACGACCAACCACCCATCATCGTCACTGATTATAAAGACATCTACTATACAAACGGTTATATGCCTGTATGTCTCTCGTTCTGTCTGTCGGTCTATCTGTCTGGCTGTCTCCATATTTTCAAACTCTATCTTCTCCAAAATAAAAAGTCGCAGAGTGACGCTAGGGCCCTCAAATGATTGGATTTTTACGGGCCGTTCTTTTATGGGTCCTTTGTCTGTTAAAATAGTTTTTAAGGTGTCAAAAAAAATGGATAAATATTGACAAAAACATCGTTAAACATTTTGTACAGTAATTTTAGCTTATTTTTAATTTTTAATGCCTTTATATGCGTGCCATGTTGGTACAGTGGTAACGTCACCAGCTTTGAATGCTTCGTTTTCGATTCTAGCAAATGGAACCTAAATACATTTTTTTTTTTTAAATCACGACTCTGTAAATGATATATACGAAATCTGGACAAATTAAAATATATTTAAGCGTATTTTACGCCCGGGCAAAGCCGGCGCCCCCTTCCCGCTAGTATTGTTATATTTTCATGTATCAGAGTATCGTCATTTTTTTAAACGCAACAAAAATGCAAAAATAGTGCCACTGTAGATATGGTACTAAATAGTAGTCTCTTACGTCCAAGTGACAATATCCCTTGTTTTAGGGTAAATATAAGTAAAATCTATTGAAATAACACAGTAGATGTGTGTATGTATGTGTGTGTGTCTGTCTGTGCGTAAATATTTAACCGATAAACTCTTGATCCTTGTATCGATCCAGTAGATATCTCACTGCTGATGCAATTCTCTATCTATATAAGAGCCAGATACGTCCAAGGATGGAAAACTGTTGCCACATATGGGCAGGATCTGCTAGAAAAGACTTGTCCTGCCTTGATAGGGTTCAAAATAGACTTCGTGGCCTGGTGGGAGATGTCCTTTTCTCTTCGCTGCAACCTCTATCTCACAGAAGAGATGTTGCGAGTTTGTCTCTGCTTTATCGTTATTTTCATGGAAAGTGTTCGACTGAGCTTCAATCTATGGTCCCCCTCGCCAAACTTTCACAAGAAACACTAGACTAGCTGAAAACATTATCAATAATTTTCCCCACTCTTTATCTGTGCCTAAACCTAAACATAGATTCCATGATCAAAGCTTCTTTCTTAGAACTGCACGCCTGTGGAATTGTCTTCCGTTTTCCTGCTTTCCAGCTGTCTATAATATGGTTGTCTTCAAGTCCAACGTGAACAAGTTTCTGAAGAGCCGTTCCACTTAAGTTAACAAATTTACCGAACTTCCATTACTATCGATTACTATATTGTCCTTTTGACTACTGTACACTATTTAACCCTTATCCTTGAGTGGCCTATCGGCCTTGATAAGTGGTGATGCTTATGTAAAAAAAAAAAAAACTATTGGTCATATAACACTGAAATTAACAGGAAATTGTAATCATACACCAAAGGCGGCTTATAACAAGTAAAATCTTTGTTTGGATGAATGAATAACGCGTACATCCAATTCGCCTGCAAAGTGTTCATTTCAACTTGCCGACACATTTTTATTTCTTTCTGCGCATGTCCAAATTCAATTCATTTTTTTTTTAAGTCATTTAATATTAACCCTTTCTTACTTACTTATCTCTTTATACCTACATTGGTAGAAGACGCAGCCGGGGCGCTAAATATTTTGGTTTCGATTCTAGCTGATGGTACCCAAGACATTTTTTTTCTTAACTTTTGAAACCAGTTCTATATATTAGGTACAATATAATATTCGGTACTTTTAGAGTTTAATCAAGACATTAAAAAAATGAAAATATCGAGAAAAAAAAAAAAAGGTTATATAGTGCGTATTCGTTTTGGATCTCCGGAAAAAAAATTCACTTAATTTTGATCAAGTAGTTTTTATTTTACAGCAGAAAAACACGTTTTTATGAGAGCGCGTTGAAGTCAGCCATTATGAAATTTGTTGAACACGCCACGGGGAGATAACTCAATATAAAGCGCCGACACTCCCTCCCCATCTTTAATACTAGCTTTTCTTCCTAAAAATCAAACCTTTTGCTCGGTATCATAACAAATTGTTTTTTCGCTGTAAAAAAAAAAAAAAAAAAAAAAAAACTACTTGGTGAAATTAAGTAAAAAAGATTTTCGGGGAACTTCATTCCATAACGGATACGTACAATTTAAACTTTTTTCGATATTTTTTTTTTTTTTTTTTTTTTAATGTCTTGATTAAACTGTACAAGTCCCTAATATTCAATAAAGAATTGGTTCTGTGCTAATAAATACGAAATCTGCACGAATGAAAATATATTTAAGCGTATTTTACGACCCGGCAAATAAATAAATAATATTGCAATGCAGTTGAGTTATTAAAGGAAAGAGGTATCCTACGACCTTCCTAATCTTTACAGAGGGCCGTGGAGTGGATATACCCGAGCATTTTTTTTTCTTTTATCTTTGGGAAATGGGAAGGGTTGTTACGTCCTGAAAATACCCCCGGGTTTTTCCCACCCCGTGCCGCTCGAGATAAAAAATGCACGGAAACGCCATTTAAACTGGGCCAGTTGCGTGAACACCGGCGTGTGTTAGACTTACTTGTCTGGCGAGCCATTAATCGTGCCGACGACTTTAACAACAACAAACAAAACAAACAAAAAAGGAAAAAAGAAAAGGAAAACGGATTTGTATACAAAGTTTAAACGTAGTTTCCACCGAGATAATTTCACTTGCTTTAAACGCGAAAGAGGGAGAAACTCGCCACTTTAACGTGACTGGATATTTATTTCTATCGCGGCCGGCGGTATCGCGTTTGTTTCTTCGATGTTAATGTTTATAACTTGACGTAACAGTCAGTGGTCGTGGTCGGCGTGCGTATCCGGACGTATAATTAAGCGTTATTGATATTCTGCAAAAAAAAGTGTCTCACCAGAAAAAAAGGTAATTTTAATTAATCTTTGTCATAATAATAATAATAATAATAATAATAATAATAATAATAATAATAATAATAATAATAATAATAACAATAATAATAATAATAATAATAATAATAATAATAATAATAATAATAATAACAACAACAACAACAACTAGCATTGCACGGCGTAGCCCGGTCGTAAAATACGCTTAAATGTGATATTTTAATTAATGCAGAATTCGTATATATTATTACAGAGTCAATTTTCTCTTGATTTCATATATTATAAAATTATGATTTCAAAAATAATAAAAATATATATATGTATTCATATGACTTGGGTGCATCAGCTATAATCGAAATCGATACCAAAACTTATTAAGAATTCTTAGTAAAATTATTTATTACAAGAAATGGAAGGTCATAACTAGGGCTATGACAACAGCATATTATTTTGACTCTCGAGTATATATCCGACACAGTTAAACACAGTTAATCAACCGATAACCACATCACTATATAAGTTATCAACGGATACACACTCGAGAGTCAGAACAATGAAAAGAATACGCTGTTGTCACAGCCCTAATCATAACAATTAAACGACATTCACTCGGAAGAAAAAAGATGTAACCCTAACACACACAATGACACACACAATAACACACACGCTATCGTATTAGTATATAGACTAGCGGGACCTGTGGAAATTCCACAGCGGACTCTTTCATATTTAATATATTAATGTTGGCATTCAGTATAAATGGGGACACCTTGATATTATTGTAGCTCTTTTGTTAAAACTGCAAAAGTATGTATATAATCTAGCAAGGGCGCCCGGCGTAGCCCGGTCATAAGATGCGCTTAAATATGATATTTTAATTTATGGAGATTTCATATATATTTTCTATTGATTCTTATATATTATAAAGTTGTGATTTCGAAACTAATAAACATATATATATATATATATATATATATATATATATATATATATATATATATATATGTTTCATCCCAAAATAGCGAACATTTCTGTAAAAGCCTGAGGACGCTACAGACGGCCAAAAAAAAAAAATAATACGGCCGTGTAGCCGAAACAATAATGCAACTTAACAGAAAGATAGGGTAATAAAAAATAAAACGCATATTTGCTCTACAACAGTATTGAGCACTTTCTTCTTCTTCTTCTTCTTATTATTATTATTATTATTATTATTATAACAACAACAAAAACAATAATAATAATAATAATAATAATAATAATAATAATAATAATAATAATAATAATAAGAGGCTGTTGCGATGACGCAAATTTATTTGCAAATGCTATTGAAGGAGGTTGAGAGAGCTGGACGTCGGGGGAGACTTGTTTTCACTCAGCTTCCAGGGAACACCACAGGTTTCCAATCAGATCTTTGATGACTTGTGTGAAAGCTCCATATGAGCCAATAATAATAAGGCATCAAAGTCATATGGATATTTTTTTTTTACTTTTATAATCACAACTTTATAATATATACAACGTATTATAAACACCCCAACCTCCTCATGAACCTCCAAAGCCGTTCTTAACATGGGGGGAGGGGTTATTCTGAAAGCCGTTTTTAACATGGGTTGTTGGGGTTTTTTATACTACGCTAGGACAGGTCGTAAAAATATCTATTTTATATATATATATATATATATATATATATATATATATATATATATATACTAGCATGGGTGCCCGGCGTTGCCTGGGTGTTTGGAGGTGTATGTTGAGCAAAAAAAAAACGGTCAATTTTTTAAACTTTGATCCCTATTATGACCCCTTAACATTTATTGTTTTGGGCTCAAATTAAGTTATTAAGTTAGATCCATGTCCAAGGAACCTATATCTAAAATTTCAAGTGTTTAGACACAAAATTGTCGAAGGGGTTTGGTAGAGTTTTTAAAGATCAAATCGTTGAACTTTAACCCCTTAACCGCCAAATTTCTCGCCGACAATCGATCATATCGATTTTTCCAAATTTCAGTACCATGTATATCAAATTTCGAGCCTGTAGACTAAAATTGACAGAGTTATTGCATAGGGAAATGTACAAACACAGACACACAGATAGATAGATAGATAGATAGATAGATAGATAGATAGATAGATAGATAGATAGATTAAACAAAAATATATACGTATACATGAATATATATTGAAGCAATATTGTGGGCCCTGTAAACTTTTTACGCAAATATTATGTAAGTATAAATCATGTAGAATGTCTGCATGAATATAACTACACGTAATAGTTAACTTAAGATGATCATCCCATATGAAAACTGAAAAAACTAATAGGGGATTAATTAAAATGAATGGTTAAAAGAATATGCAAATTAGCTAGATCTTTTGCAGATGAATTCAATTCCATGACCCATATATAACAAAATTGTATTTTCTTTTTAAATAAATAGAAAAGAGGGTTTTTAATATGAATATCAATACACGCGAAAGAAACACGAATTTATAGGAGTAAAGAAGAAGATGTAGATATATATATATAGGCACTAGAAATTTCTTGTTTTATTTTGTTCTTTTTTATTTTTTGTTGTTGTTTTTTTCTAATGTTTTTTTTTTTTTATAAACCGTTGGTTATATTGAAACGGTGAGCTTCCAAAATGGCTACCTAACGTTATCGACTAGTTCTTTACACCATGAATTGAAAATGATCCTTGACTTTCTGGCACAGGTAAGTCAGAAGTTATCATGGCCAGCTTGCAGGTCGCCCTACCATTATTGGCTCATTTAACAACGTTTTCAGATGTTCTTATTTATTTGTCTCCCCCTGTTCCCCACGAGGGCAAAGTTAGACACAATCTCGATTTATATATATATATATATATATATATATATATATGTGTGTGTGTGTGTGTGTGTGTGTATGTATGGATGTATGTATGTATGTATGCAAAATCCGATACCGCATTTTGATTTTGCTAATTCCTACCCTCTGATGAGAAGGAAAGTATTTCTTCGAAACTCCGCGGATTAAGGACTATCCACTTATCAAGTGTTTCTTTTTCAGATTAAATATGTTTTTAACTCTTTTTTAAAGTGTTCTTTAACATGTTTTATTAACTGTTTGTTATATATATATATATATATATATATATATATATATATATATATATATATATATATGGGGGATAACGAGTTTATCGAAAAAAAGGGGGGAGGCACTCTGGATAGTACGAAAATAAAAATTGCTCCAATCAAGAAGGATTTTTCCTCCTCTGACCAAGCACACTTTGATTATAGCTGAATGTCGATAAAAAGAAAAAAATAAGATTATATTGAAGTGTTTAGCTCTGAAAATAGCTACCAAATTTTATCAATTAGTTTTTTTTTTGGTTTTCCAAGCGATGACAGGGCTAAATAATCCACCCTATTTATTTGTTTGTCTGATTATACATGTGATTCTATTATCTGATTTTTACAAAACTAAGCACCTAACTTTACCAGTAACCCTAAGTCTGGGTGGCAATAATAATTTTTATTATACACTGTTTGGTGCTATTATATATCAATTAAATATTATTATCTTTAAAATAAAAATTTAAAAAAAAAAATAGAAATCTGCAAAAATCAGACAACATATTAATGCGGTGAATTAATTTACTCTATCATCGCTTTAAAAATTAGACAAAACTAATCGATAAAATTTAGCAACAATTTTGGTAGTGAACTGCTTCAATATTATAATTTTGCTTCATCTTTTTGTCAACATCTAGGAAAAACGATTTAGTTATGCACATATTTTATTTTTAATTGATTTGGTAATCTTAAGCAGGATGACCCCTGAAGTGAATGTGGTATTATGGTGATTTTAGACTGTAGCTAGAAATAGCTCAGACTGTTATAAAGTACATTGATAAGGGTGGCCCTAAAACACCCCTCCCCCACACTTTTGAATGGCCTTGTGTCTAATTTCTTTCGAGTAATGTAAAAAGAAAATTGAAATTAATAAATTTTTCGGCACTTCTGCATGTCAATGACATGAGGCGTACGAGATGAGTTATCGACCCCTGTTCTTTGACTGCCCTCTATCGGCCGTTCTGTGAACCTAAAATATAAATAAGTGTCTCCGAGAACGTAAAAATATATAATAATGAAATACATAACAAGAAAATATGAAAATCGAAACATTTATTGTATTTAAAAAAATGTGTCTAAATGTAATTTTAATGCTTTTAATATCATTTCTTTTCATGAGTGATTAATAACTGAAAATAAACAATAAATATTTTTTTTTTAAAAGCATAAAGCATTTATAGATTGTTTTTAGAATTATTTAGGGTTTTTCTTACAGTATAAAAATATATCAAAATATAATTTTAGTTTTTCAATGTAGCAAAATATAATTTTAAAAACATGACACATTTATAGAGGTTTCAGCATAATTTTTTTTTGTACAGAAAGATTGTTGGGTTTGTATTAATGTACACATAGATTCGAAAAAGTTGTCAAAAAGCAAATATATAACAAATAAATGTTATCAAAGGCAAGATAAGTTACTTTTCTACCAAACTGGATATAGTTTTCGTGTTTTTATTCAATGTAACATGTTTATTCAGCTCGAAAAACATACAGTGTTTACCGATTTATTGGAAAATTCAAGATGGCGCCTGACTCTCTTTTTAACACGAAGTTGTGGAAAAGGTATTATAAATAAAAAAAAAACTAGACAAAATACTATTAAAAACTCGCTCAATATATGTTACTGCGACATATATTCGGCGGGTTTTTAATAGTATTTTGTCTAGATTTTAATTTATAACACCTTTTCCCAAGCTTACCGTGTTAAAGAGAGAGTCAGTTGTTTTTTGTTTGTTTGTTTTTGTTTTTCACAGTATGATTTCATAAACATATATGAAAATATGATATGTTTGTCAAAGTAGCGAAATATAATTTTATTCTAGATAATTATAGTTTGCCAATGTAACAAAATAGATTTTTTAAAACATGAAACATTTAAGATATTTGAAAGAAAGAGATATTATTAAGTTTAAGAATATATATATTTTTGTAGAAAAAGTTTTTTTTCACAGTAAGATTGTATAAACATATATTAAAATAAAAGTATGAGTTATCGACCCTGTTCTAGGCTGACAAACGCCCTCTACCGGCCGTTCTTTAAACTAAAACGCACACATTCGTCCATGTTATTGACCTGCAGAAATGCCGACTTTTTAAAGTGTAGCATCTGTTCTCTGCTCAATTAGAGAAGGAGAAATCTGACTTGACTGGGGTAATTTTCATTTTGGACCATCTAGAGTGTCCCATTTGAGGGGAGTGGTATCCTCCACGTCAATAACCGGTCTTGTGTTTAGCTTTGCCTTCGTAAAGCCGAGACAAGTAAATGAGACACCTGTAAGCTGTGTTGCATGACCGATGTTTGAGCGAGTTGCAGGTAGTCCGCGAATAGCTTTTGTGTGATCTCTCTATTGTAATTTGATTCCCCCCACACACACACACACTTTCTTCTTCGTTGCAACCTCGGGGTGGGGGAGGGGTATTTACGTCGAGTGGGGGGGGGGCACATGCTACGAATTCGTCAGATCATAATCTATTAAAGTACTTGTAAAAAAGGCACAGGAATTGTGGTGATGTGACAGAAGTTGGAGGTTAGCCGATAGTGCGGGACCTATTAGATTGGAGATTTTTCGCGGCCTTGTATAAGACTCAACTATCGTCCTCCAATCGTAGATGTGTCCCTTTTCTTCTAGAGATTCATGTAGATGGGTCTGCTCTGAATGAGAAATCCATTCTAAAACTGTTTGGGGTCTTTCTTTCTCACAAAATCTTTCTTGAGGGTCCATATATTAAATCCATTGCTCTTACTACGTCTCGTAAAATCGGTTCTCTCTGTCGTTCTAAACACTTTCTCGCGCCTGAGGCTATTCTCTGTCTCTACAAATCCAATAGCAGACCATGTACGGAGTATTATTGTCCTATCTGAGTTAGTAAATCTGTGTCTCATTTAACGGTTCTTGATAAATTGCATAAACGTATCTGTAATTTGATTACCCCCCCCACACACACACACTTTCTTCTTCGTTGCAACCTCTCTCACACAGACGTGATGTTGCTAGTCTCAAGCTTTTTCTATAAATATTATTATGACATGTGTTCCTCTCAGAATTGTCTGATCAATTTCCTGCTTCCTTTGTTCCAGCTCGTTTGACTTGTTGGTCTAGTGGTCTCCATCAATTCATTGTTTTAATGCCTCATTGTGATACAGCTTCCTATTCCTGTAGCTTCTTTTCAGGGACTGCAACGTTGTGGAACTCTCTTCCTGTTCACTGTTTTCCTTGGTCCTTTCAAGACTAAAGTCAATAGCCATATCCTGCCTTTGCAATAATCAACTCTCGTTCTTGTTAGCTTCTTGCATCAAGCGGATTTACGACTTGTCTCGAGCGATTTTTATTTTTTTTTAAGTGGTAAATGCACCAGCTCAGATGTGGCAACGATACTCCATGGATGGGTGAATGGTGGCCTTGTAGAGGTACGGGATACCCGCATGTGTGTGTAGCTTAATGCTAATAGCATTAAATATTACAATCAATTTACAACCTCATTCCACTGCAGACCGGAAGTAAGTATGTGTCTGTATGAGATAATCTCCAAAACTAATTAACCGATCATAATGAGTTTTAAAAGACGGCTGCTAGGCTATATTTAATTTGGTTTAAGGTTATGCATAGCGGGCAAAGGAAGGCTAGAAATCTTTTCGTGGGAATAGCTTCTTTCGTAGAAATGCACGCCTGTGTAACTCTCTTCCGTTTGCCTGTTTCCCACCTGACTACAACTTGGATGTGTTCAAGTCCAACATAAACAAATTCCTAATGAACCGTCCCTTTAAGTAAGACACTTTATCAAATCTCCAATACTAACGATTACTACGATACTATCCCATTGATTATTCTACACGCAATAATCCTTATCCCCGAGTGGCTTCCGGGCTCTGATAAGTGGTGACTACCATGTAAAAAAAAAAAAAAACTTCGAATGATCATGAATATTAGACATGATTTAAAAAGATAGCAAGCATAAATATTAAAATGTAATAAAACGGAGTTAAACGATGGGGGGTGGCGAGGCAAGTGAGTTCGAAATTCTGGGGTCGGTGGGTTAAGCATTCACTGTAACTAAACTATACTTAATCCTGACCGATAAATAAATTTGACATAAACGGACAATTCGGAAGCTTAGCTCATTGTTCTAAAGGGAGGCAACTCTATTTTATTAAAATGGTTCGGATTTATTTTTTTTTTCTTACAATTACTCGAATGTTTTGTTTAAAAAAATTACAATATCGTTGCATTTTACTTTTTTGTTGTTTTGTTGTGTTTTTGTTTTGTTTTTTTTTGTTTTTTTTGTTGTTGGTGGCCAGAAAGTGGGTGCTCATTTTAAGTTAAATTTAGATGGAAAAGTGATCACCCACTTTTCGGAAAAAAAAATTTCTTCAGATCATGAAAACTATTTTGATACTCCTTGGGCGTTGAGTTCCATGGCGACCCGCAGAATTATTTAATGGTCGTTCCCTTAGTACCCCCTTAGTCAAGGCTAACGCATGCGCACGTAACATTTTTTTATTTATTTACTTACGTGGTGGAGTTTCTATACTGATAGGTTTTTTGAAATTTTTTCACTGGATTATTATTGATTGAACACTAACCAGATTATGAAAAAAAATTGAAAAAAAAAAATCATTTCAACATTTGAAAGGGATACTCACTTTTTAGTTACCACGTTCTGGTAAATCGGTCACTTTTTATTTATTTATTTTTTTTTCTAAATACGGAAGTGTCTTTGGGAGATATAAAATGGTCGCATGTTGACGAAGCAATGTATCGGGAGGCGTACGGGATTAAAAATTATTGGTAAATTTTTAGATTAGGTCTACCTCCTCAATTTTCTTTTAAATGACGACTTGAAATGGTTTTCGACTATGCTGAATACGAAAATCGCATCGAAATTTTGCAGAAATAAGTAGTTATCAAGATATAAAAAGTTGTATTATGCATTGTAATCTTTGGCGGCCATCTTTTTTACGTGTGTGTATTTGCTTATGGCGCGTGTGCACGTAAAAAGATGGCCGCCGAAGAATACAATGCATAATACAACTATTTATTTCCGCAAAATTTCAATGCAATTTACGTGTTCAGCATACTCGGAAACCTATAAATGTCGTCATTGTAAGGAAAATTGTGGAGGTTGACCTAATCTAAAAAAATACCAAATTATTAAACATTTCTCCAGCATGTTAGTGAAATTTATAATACTTTAAAAAAATTAAAAAGAAACAAAACAAAAGTTTTGAAAAAAAAACTCACCTTTCACAAAAACAATTAAAAAAAAAAACACACAAACTGACTAAATAAGTAAAAAAAAAAATAATTAAAAATCTCGAAACTTTATTTTCATGAAAACAATAAAAAAAAGTCCTGTTATCTCTATTTTTTTTTCTTTGAGAAACAAATATATTTCTGACTTACAAATGCGGTAGAGACTCATTATTTTTACTTTCTATGGTTTTGATATACCGCGTTTTTATTGCTTACAAAATGGGTGACTGATTTATCAAAACGTTGTAACTAAAAAGTGAGCACCACTTTCAAATGTCGAAATAATGATTTCTTTTTTACATTTTTTTTTTTTTTAATAATCGTTTTAATTAGTGTCCAATCAATAATAATCCAGTGAAAAAAAATTCCAAAAACCTATAAGTATAGAAATTAAGCATGGGAGTAATGTTTGTACAACAACGTAACGTCGCCTTTCGCACTTTTACAAACATTTTTTAAAAAAAGTAACTAAACCATTTATTGATAATTTGTCACGTGTACAAACATTTATTTATTTACGTAGGCTTAACTCCTTTCATGAATAAGAAAAGTTTCACTCTTTAAGAATAATAAAAGGAAAAAGTTACTGAACATTTATAAAAGGACTTCTTTTCATGAAGGCCAGAGGAATAGTTGGCCGAAAATTCGTGAAACAACAACAATAAATAAAAATGGTGCTAATGCAGAGAGCCGCGCTATTTTTTAAATCATATTTCCACGTTTAAATAACGTTTTACGATATGTTTTTTTTTATTATTTATTCAATTGTAAGGTTAAAGTACAGAATAGGTACAAAACATCCTTACCTCCCCATGTTAAGAATGACTTTTTAAATAATAACATTATTTCAGCACGGATCACTCTCTGCATGAGTAATCTTATATAGAAAAAAAAACTCAAAAGCAAGCAACAAACTTTTTTTTTTGGCCTTATATAATAAAGAAAAGATGTGTAAATTAAAAAATTTGGAAGATAAACAAATGAAATATGTTTTTTTTTTGTTTTGTTTTTTTACTTATCGAGTTAACAGAAAATTAAACCTTTCGTCAATTCGTGGCTGTGAAATGAATCGAACCGGAAGTTCAGTTTTATCAACAGAACAGATTCGCAGAACCGATAAATAAATATATTTATTTTATTTAATATTTTAATTTTAATTAGGTAAATTTATTTTAATAACATAAAAACATACCTCGACTCTAAAAATGGGTTGTCTGAAAATTTCAAATAAATTGGTAACGTATAAACATGGTTTTATTTCTTTAGAACGAACCAACTTTACATTTTTATATATATAGATATATATATACATATATATATATACATATATATATATATATGTGTATATATATATATGTATATATATATATATATATATATATATATATATATATATATATATATATATATATATATATAATTGGCTATAAAGGTGGGTGCAATCAATAATTGGGGAAAATATGGCCAAATACAACTTCCTCCACATTAAAAACGATCTTGTGTCACATTTTTCTTTCGTGGGGAAGCAAATAAATACCCAAGTAGAAAAAAGAGTTTTTAATATCAATGCACAAAAATAAAATTATAGGAATACAGATTATAATTTTCAATCGCAACACAGAATTTTATTATTTTATTTTGATTTTTTTTTGATTTTTTTATTTTTTGCAATAGTCACGTCGCGATTTAGTTACTTTGTTATTTTATATCAGAACAAAAAAAAAAACAATTTAAGATAAAAAAAAAAAAATCAATTTTTTCGCAGATTTGGGAATGAAACCAAGCGAAATGCCGGGTGGGGCACGACATTCGCATTCGTGGTTAATCAACCACTTAAATTTAAACACTGACTGTTTTGTTGTTGTTGTTGTTGTTGTTGTTGTTGTTTTCGTGAGTGGGAGGGTGTCCCAAAAACAGACGCAGCAGATTAAAAGAAATAACAAATGAAACATGTATAGCCCCCCGTGAGTGCACAGTGAACGAGGCATTAAAAAAATGACTAAGTTCAGCCTTGCTCTTCCCCCCCCCCTATTTAGCCCCAAAAGTGCCCAGGGAACGTCAAATCCTGGTGAAAATGAACAAACAGTACAGTTTTTAAGCCTTAACATATGTAAATTGGAGTTCTGCACGATGCTAAAAAAGAAATGATTAAGTTCATCATTTGCACCTCCTCCCTATTCAGCCCCAAAATTCCCCAAAACCTTAACATATTTAAATTTGAGTTCAGCACCATGCAAAACTGCTAAATAGACATTCACAGAACATTTTGAACAAATATGGTAAAATAGTCCCAAAAATGGAGTGTTTTTATTAGCCCTAAAAGAGCCTCTGGGAAACACCCAAGAGTTATCGCAAAGTATATACAAACAAAATTATATAGAAATTAGTTAGTTATAACTTTTCAGAAAGTTTTATAAAAATCCAAGGCATCATTTTTTTTTTTTTTTTTTTTTTTAATAAGCACAAAAGTGTCAATTTTAGCCATTTTAACCCGAAAGGCACCCTTAGGTTCTCCTAACCGGAGTTTTCTTGGAAAATCCGTCATGTTTAATGTTTGTGCAAAAATTCCAAAAAAAAATACAAGGTGCAGTTATTGAGAAAAGTGCGGACAGACGAACAGACGAACGGACAAGGGTGAATTTACAGGTCCACCATCCTTTTGTCGAGGGATAAAAAAAAAAAAAAAAAAAACGATATACGTTAACAAACAATGGGTTATAGTCAACTAGCGTCTTCCCTAATTTTCTGCATGACGATACCGGAACCTGTGAAAAGGCAAAACAGTATTTCTGCTTTTTTTTGTTATTCAGTATTTGTGTTTTAAAGCGATTTATTGAATGAAAATATAAAAAAGGACATTTTGAAAATTATATAATAAAAAATAACAAAATCATACAGATTCGTGCAGATTTCATATTTATTATTATAGAGCCAATACTTTATTGATTATTATATTGTACCAATTATATAGTACTGATTTCAAAAGATTTTTTTTAAATTGACTTGGGTGCCATCAGCTAGAATCGGAACCAAAATATTCAGTGTTCCAGCCGTGTTCTCTTCCGTTTGAGCTAACCCGACAGATACATAAGAAAGATTTAAAATCAAACTATTTCAAGCTGTGATTGAATTTGCGTATGCGTAAAAGTAATAGAAATATGATGGCAAGTTGAAATTAACATTTTGAATTTTCAACTTGCCAACATATTTTTTACGCGTTATTCATCCATCCAAACAAAGAGTTTACTCATTGTAAACCCTCTTTGATGTATGATTACGTCATTGTTTTTATTTATTTATTTTTTTTTTTTTTACATTTTCACCTCAAACAAGGCATTGCCACTTTGATTATAGGGGGCTACTATCAGGGACATAAGCATCAGGGGTACTGTGTAGGAAGTTGGGCAGCAAGATGTCGGTTCACGTTGCACTTGAACTTCTGCATGTCAGTACAGTCGGGGAAGCAGGGACCCGGAAGGGAATTCCAAAGTCTAGCTGTTCTGGGAAAGAAACTATTGGGGTAGAAGGCTCTCTTGCATCTAGGGATCTCTACCGTGAAGGGGTGGGATTTAGCTGCTTGTCGGGTTTGTCGGGGGTGTTTACATCCAGGGGTACAAGTGTTTGCATTTCGTCAGAGTATTCACCGTTAAAGTACTTGTAGAACAGGCAGAGGGATGCAACATTTCGTCGATGTGACAGAGGCTGAAGTTTAATTGACAGTTCAGGACCTATCAGATTGGCGACTCTCTTTTGAACCTTGTCTAGGAGAGAGAGAGACTAGTAGCAGATGCACCAGCCCAAATATGACAACAATACTCCTTACATGGGCGAATGGTGGCCTTATACAGGTATAGGATACTTTCAGGCGTTAATAGCTTTCTAGCACGATAGAGAGAACCCACCTTCTTCGCAGCGGTCCTGGCAATGTTCTCAATGTAATTGTTCCAACTCATGTTTCCTGTGAACGTTAGGCCGAGGAGTTTAAAAGGTGTACTTTCAGATAAAGAGTCATTGGCCATTATTTCTTGTTAATTTCGGTGTTATGTGACCAGTAATTTAAGAGTTTATCGGTTAAATATTTTCGCACATACATACATACATACATACACCTACTGTGTTTATTTATAAAGGTGAAGTGGCGGATTAGTGTTTCATTAATTAATGTATCAAAGATTTTGGCGAAGAGAGGGATGAGGCTAATGGGGCGATAATTTAGTGGAACAGTTCTTCGTTTCATCTTTGTCTTCTTCTTCTTCTTCTTTTTCTTCTTCTTCTTCTTCTTCTTCTTCTTCTATTTTGACATTCCAAACCTGCCCGAAAATATATATCAAGTTTGTGCAAAAATAATGTCGTTTTTGACGTTCAACTTCAAAAGATACATTCATATATATATATATATATATATATATATATATATATATATATATATATATATATATATATATATATATATATATACACACACATATCATATATATACATATATATATACATATATATGTATATATATGTGTATATATATGTATATATATACACATATATATACATATATATATACACATGTATATATATATACATATATATATATACACATGTATATATATATATATATACATATATACATATATATAAATGTATATATATATATGGCGAAACGTTGAGTATCCAGGTCCTTCCACCTCCATTTTATTTCATATATATATGTATATATATATACATATATATATATACATATATATATATATATATATATATATATACATACATATATCATAATAAACTTTATTAATCGAAATAAGAACCATTAGAATCGACACATTTTTGCCATGAGAAACAAGGAAACATGTTTATTTATCTCATTAGCATAGAAATCAGTTCTGGAAGCGATGAAGTCATTGAAGGCCGATTCGTCTTTTGAAGCATTTTTCGTGCAAGAGGTTGTCGAGATGCTTAAAAAAGTGATAATCGGTGGGTGAGAGGTCCGGTGACTATGGCGGGTGAAGCAGATCTCGTAGCCCGATTCGTTCAGCTTATACAGGGTCAGTTGAGCAACATGCGGACGAGCGTTGTTGTGGAGGATAATTTGTCCCTTCATATTGATCAATCTTAGGCACATACGTTGGAGCTTTTGGTGCATTTTTCCAATTTGTCAGCGATACTGCTCTACTGTTTTGCCCAGATTCAAGAAGTTGTGATGGATGAGACCGGCCGCAGACCACCAAACAATCACCATAACATTTTTGGTGCAATTTCGGCTTCGGAAAGTGTTGTGGTGCTTCTCCGGTATCCAACCACTGTGCTGAACGTCTCCAGTTGTTTTAGAGGATCCACTTTTCATCACACGTCACAATCCGCTCAAGAAATGGATCGTTTTTGTTATGCAGAAGGAGCGTAAAAGACACCTCAAAACAATGATTTTTTTTTGGTTATCGTTCAATCCATGCGCCACCCATTTATCCAACTTTTTTGACTTCTCTATTTGCTTTTAATGGCGAACGACTGTTGAGTGGTCGATCTCGAGTTCAACAGCAACTTCTCGTGTGATTTTGCGACGATCAGCTTAAATTAAGGCTTTCAAATGTTCGTTATCAACCTCAGTCGGCCGGCTGCGACCGTCTTTATCTTCGATGCTCTCATCACCATTGCGAAATTTCTTGAACCACCGTTGTGCCACAGTTCGTTAGTGGTTCCTAAGCCAAACGCATCATTGATATCACGAGCAAGAAAATCGTGCAGAACTGACTTTTGTCCTTGCTGTCAAAAAATCTGCAAAATAAATGAAGAGATTGAGAAGATAACGAATACCAGGATTCGATAGAACGAAAAACGCGCTTCAAAATGATGTCAAGCATGGCTATGAATGAAATTCAGAAAAATATACTATAAAAGCGAAAGTGTGCGTGTGCATTTTTTTCGTATGTCGGAGGGGGGTCACTAAATCTTACAACTTTTTATATGCTGCCTAGATTATAATATGTCCGATTTACGAAACGAGGTCGTCTGAATCTTTTATTATGTTATAAAATTCGCGCTGTGATTTCATTTTCTCTACTACTATGGCGTGACGTTTGACCTAGAAAACCACACGTTGACGTTCGTTGAACCACCTGCTTTTTTAAACGTTTAATTTCAGCCGTTCTCAATTTCCTGCCCTCGTAATGATGTGGTAAGTCATCAGGATATTAACCCCAAGGCTTCGGGTTAGAGCCTACCTCCCTCCCAATACTTTTTTCTTTTCACCCGGGCAACGCTAGGCAACCCCGCTAGTCATATATAAAAGTAACATATGTGAAAAAAACGATATTGTTTTTGCACCAACCTAATAAAACAAACATATCTAACTGACTTTCTCCATATATTACAGAACAGGTAAAAGAATTTGGATTATTGTGACGACTGTTTTTATCGTGGATATTATTCTCACAACTTTTCGACCAATGTAACCTCCGACCGTCTTCAGATGCGTCTTGCTGAACTAGGGAATCTTCTCTGTTGCAATTAGGAATCTTACGGACTTTCAAACTGAAACCTTTACGCAATCGATGAGGGAGATTGTTCCCATTCAATCACCCTTGACCGCATAAAAGTCTCCAGTAATTCATAATTATATTCTTTGTATCACCTCTACTAAGATGTGGAAGGACAATGAAATACGAAATATCCAAAATGTTATCGTTCAGCGATCTATGGAGATATATCGTTTCTCAATTTTTGAGATGATTCATATTATTTGGATTTTTCTGTCGACTCTCCTCATCTTCGGTGTCATTTTCATAACTTTTCGGTCGATGTAACCTCCAACCTTCTTCGGGTGTATCTTGTCGAACTCATAAATGTTTCTGTCGGACTCGGGAATGTGGACAGAATTTCGAACGGAACCCTTTACTTAGTTCATATACCAACTTCAAAAACAATGTGTAGAAACAGCAACACGTATCACGACAAGATGGACAGTTAAAGAGAAACCTTCCACTAAAACAACTATTCAGCATAACATTAGCTCAAAGAAATCTGGACCAGACACCAAAGAACACCACTCGGAAACTCACCACAGTTTGTATACCACACATCAAGCGTTTGTCGGAAAAACGCACTTGGGATTCTGACGGACTTTCGAACTGAAATCTTTATTTAAGCGACGGGGTAGATTGTTTCCGTCCAATCACTCTCTCAGACAGAAGTTTTCATTACTTCGTAATTATATTCTTAATATCGCCTATTCTGAGGATTGAAAATTAAACCCTCAGATGGCTGTCACTTAGAACTGATTAGCACTTGGCACTTTATCGGCTGCGGCGTTATGGATTGCTGAACTTTGGTAAAATGGGAGATTTTTGAATTGTAACGTGGGTAGCTAACCAAACTCTCGACAAACAGAACAAACAGTGGATTAAATAAGGGTTTCATTTCGTAATTCCAAATTGATTCCCGGGTTCAGTACACAGATTCCTGAGTTTGACAAAAGAAACCTTAAGATGCTGAAAGATTACATCGACCGAAATGTTGTAAAAATGACATCCCTGGTGAGAACAGTAGTCCGAATAATTCAAATAATACAAATTAACATTCAACATCTCAAGAATTTAAAAACTAAATATAAATAAAAATAAAAAATATGATTCTTCCGTTGTTAGCAATAATGTCAGATAATGATGAAAAGAAAATTAATATTGATTTAAAATATATTAATTATATAAAGAAAGTTTTTAAATATTTGTATTATTTTTTCATTGTGTGTATATATTTGTTTTATTTTTTCATTGTGTGTATATATTTGTTTTATTTTTTCATTGTGTGTATATATTTGTATTATTTTTTCATTGTGCGTATATATTTGTATTATTTTTCATTGTGTGTATATATTTGTATTATTTTGTTATTGTGTGTATATATTTGTATTATTTTGTTATTGTGCGTATATATTTGTATTATTTTGTTATTGGGTGTATATATTTGTATTATTTTGTTATTGTGTGTATATATTTGTATTATTTTTTCATTGTGCGCATATATTTGTATTATTTTGTTATTGTGTGTATATATTTGTATTATTTTTTTCATTGTGTTCATATTTGTATTATTTTGACATTGTGTATATATGGTTGCATAATTTTTTCATTGTGTGTGTTTATATTTGTATTATTGTTTCATTGTGTGTGTTTGCATTATTTTGTCATTGTGTCTATATGCTGCATTATTTTTTCATTGTGTGTATATGTTTGTATTATATTGTCATTGTCGGTATAATTTAAATTATTTTGTCATTTTGTGTATATGTTTGTATTATTTTGTCATCTGGGTTTGACCTTTACTCCTGATCTGAAATAGAACACGTACATCAAGTCTGTTGCCAAGGTCGCTGGAAAGATGGTGGCATCCTTCTATCGCTCCAGAAGATATCTCACTTCTGATGCAATTCTCTATCTATATAAAAGCCAAGTACGTCCAAGGGTGGAATACTGTTGCCATATCTGGGCCGGAGCCGCTAAAAACAGCCTATCCTGCCTTGACAGAGTACAAAATAGACTTCGTGGCTTAGTGGGGGATGCCCTTTTCTCTACACTGCAACCTCTCTCCCACAGAAGAGACGTTGCGAGCCTATCCTTGTTTTATCGTTATTTCCATGGCAGGTGCTCGTCTGAACTCCAATCTCTGATCCCCCCTCGCCAATCTTTCACGAAAAACACCCGTCTAGCTGAATCCACTGTGAAAAATTTCCCCCACTCTAAACCTGTGCCTAAATCAAAACGCGGATTCCATGAACAAAGCTTCTTTCTTAGAACAGCACGCCTGTGGAACTCTGTTCCGTCTGCCTGCTTCCCACCGGACTACAACTTGGATGTCTTCAAGTCCAATGTAAACAAATTCCTAATGAACCGCCCCCTTAAGTAAACACTTCATCAAATCTCCACACTAACGTAATATACTTGCAATAACCCTTATCTCTGAGTGGCTTCCGGGCCTTGATAAGTGGTGATCACTGTGTAAAAAAAAAAAATTCTGTGTATATGTTTGTATCATTTTGTCATTGTGTGTATATGTTTGTATTATTTTGTTATTATGTCTATATGTTTGTATTATTTTTTCATTGCGTGTATATGTTTCCATTATTTTGTCATTGTTTATATATGTTTCCATTATTTTGTTATTGTGTGTTCGCATTATCTTTTCATCGTGTGTATATGTTTATATATTTTGTCATTGTGTGTATATGTTTATATTATTTTGTCATTGTGTGTATATGTTTATCATTTTGTCATTGTGTGCATATGTTTATATTATTTTGTAATTGTGTGTATATGTTTCCATTATTTTGTTATTGTCTGTATATGTTCGCATTATCTTTTCATTGTGTGTATATGTTTATATTACTTTGTCATTGTGTGTATATGTGTTTATATTATTTTGTCATTGTGTGTATATGTTTATATTATTTTGTCATTATGTGTATATGTTTGTATTAATTTGTCATTGTGTTTATATGTTTATATAATTTTGTCATTGTGTGTATATGTTTATATTACTTTGTCATTGTGTGTATATGTTTATATTATTTTGTCATTGTGTGTATATGTTTGTATTAATTTGTCATTGTGTGTATATGGCAATATCATTTTGTCATTGTGTGTATATGTTTATATTACTTTGTCATTGTGTGTATATGTTTATATTATTTTGTCATTGTGTGTATATGTTTGTATTAATTTGTCATTGTGTTTATATGTTTATATTATTTTGTCATTGTGTGTATATGTTTATATTACTTTGTCATTGTGTGTATATGTTTATATTATTTTGTCATTGTGTGTATGTTTGTATTAATTTGTCATTGTGTTTATATGGCAATATCATTTTGTCATTGTGTGTATATGTTTATATTATTTTGTCATATTATTTTGTCATTGTGTGTATATGTTTATATTATTTTGTCATTGTGTATATATGGCAATATCATTTTGTCATTGTGTGTATATGGTCATATTATTTCGTCATTGTGTGTATATGTTTATGTTATTTTTTCATTGTGTGCATATGTTTATATTATTTTGTCATTGTGTGTATATGTTTATATTATTTTGTCATTATATGTATATGTTTATATTATTTTGTCATTGTGTGTATATGTTTATATTATTTTGTCATTGTGTGTATATGTTTATATTATTTTTTCATTGTGTGTATATGTTTATATTATTTTCTCATTGTGTGTATATGTTTATATTATTTTGTCATTGTGTGCATATGTTTATATTATTTTCTCATTGTGTGTATATATTCGCATTATTTTTTCATTGTGTGTATATATTCGCATTATTTTGTCATTATGTGTATATGTTTATATTATTTTGTTATTGTGTGTATATGTTTGTATTATTTTGTCATTGTGTGTATATGTTTATATTATTTTTTCATTGTGTGTATATGTTTATATTATTTTGTCATTGTGTATATATGTTTGTATAATTTTTTTATTGTGGATTCCGGATGTCATGTTAAATCCGGTTGTCAGTAAAAATAGAATACAGTTTTGTTGGTTAGGGGTAGGGTTTATTGTATTCTGCTTCAAGCAAATGTAATTTTACATTCACAATTCTTGTTTTTTTTATTATATTTTAATAAATAGTCCCAGTATACATCAAATAATGTGATTTTCTTTTGTTGGTTTGAATGTAAAATTTACAGTGTATTAATGATTTAAGAAGCAAAGCTCTGATTTCTTTCTTGGCAGCCCGACTGGGCGACGGATTTGGCTCTTTAATAACACGTCCATATCTTGAACAATGCACCGGTCTTAGTTACATTAGGTCGGCCACATCTAAAGCTGACAACAACAAAACCATTGTCGCATTGATTGTCAAGGACGTATTCTCGCTTGGTATGAGCAACACATCGAGTATCCTGCTTATTGACTCCTCGTATCGAATTTTTTTTATAGAAAATATTGAAATTTTGGAAAAGAAAATTTATTGTGCGGACGTAGTTGTCAACACGCACTTATTATTTTTTCTTTTTTAAATAACTTTGTCTTAATCTAACTGGACCCTTTGTTTCTACAAAAACGTGGTAGATGCAATTTTGAGGCGCGTCTTATTTGTTCGTACATTATTGGTTGGTAAATATAGGGTTCACATATTTCTTTCAGGAGAAAGATCGAATATATACGCACATGGATAGATGAAGCAGGTCGTCAATTTAAGCCAATAAATGTTTAAAACTCTGCAGACAAAGAAAGCGCTTATCAAGTATCAAAAAACAAAATGATGAAGTGGACCACACTCAGTGTCACAGTTGTTTATATTGGTAAGTAGAATTGTTTGTTCTTATTTTTAGAACCGGTGCATCACTTGCACTCTCAATATGCCTGATTTTTATTCCTGAATTTTTTAAATTATCTATACACACACACACACACACACACACACACACACACACACACACATATATATATATATATATATATATATATATATATATATATATATATATATACGTTTTATTTTTTATTACCGTATCTTTCTGTTAAGTTACATTGTTTGAGCTACCCGGCCGTTTTTTTTGCCGTCTGTAGCTTCCTCAGACTTTTACAGAAATAAAACGCATATTTGATCTACAACAGTATTGAGCACTTTCTTCAGTTTTTATTAATTACCATTTCTACTATATATATATATATATATATATATATATATATATATATATATATATATATATATATATATATATTGTGGCGGTAGTTTTAGTAACTCATATTAGGTGATTTCTAAAGTTTGTAAACGAAAATAAAATAGATTATTTATTTTTGATGATATCTTTCTGCATCTTTAATACAATCTGACATTGCGAAATTTTTTAAATATGCAAACTTCAAACAATTTTTTTAAATATGCAAAATTCAAACAATTTTTAAAATATGCAAAATTCAAACATTTTTTAAAATATGCAAAATTCAAACAATTTTTTTAAATATGCAAAATTCAAACAATTTTTAAAATATGCAAAATTCAAACAATTTTTTTAATATGCAAAATTCAAACAATTTTTTTAAATATGCAAAATTCAAACAATTTTTTTAAATATGCAAAATTCAAACAATTTTTTTAAATATGCAAAATTCAAACAATTTTTTTAAATATGCAAAATTCAAACAATTTTTTTAAATATGCAAAATTCAAACAATTTTTTTAAATATGCAAAATTCAAACAATTTTTTTAAATATGCAAAATTCAAACAATTTTTTTAAATATGCAAAATTCAAACAATTTTTTTAAATATGCAAAATTCAAACAATTTTTTTAAATATGCAAAATTCAAACAAATTTTTAAAATATGCAAAATTCAAACAATTTTTTTTATTAAAAAAAATGTCTTTTAAATGTTGCCCATTTTCAGCTTCGCATTTTGGTGCTCTTTCTAAAACATTGTTTATGACGGATTGCAGAATCTCTGGATTGCGATTTAACTCCCTTATTTCGTTCCTATGTTTTTCTTCAATTCTTGCAAGGCTTGAGTTTTCTTTCTTTAAGATATCCCTAGAAGAAAAAGTCGGAGTTAATCAAGTCTGGGAAATGTGGTGGCCATTTGGCATTGCCATAGCAAGAGATAAAGTTTTTGCCAAAGCATTGGCTGGGAAGTTCCATGGTGTCTCTTACCGTATGTGCCATTGTCTCAACTTGTTGGGACCATAATCTGGGCCTATTTTGAATTTGTGGGCGCAGGAAGTTGGTATCTCTCTCCAGTAACAGTGACAGCATTTTCGTCTTGAGTTTCAAAACATAAGGTCCAGTAACTTCCTCCTCCATTACTGCACACGATACAGTGCATTTTATGGAATGCAACTGCTTTTGATGGATTGCCCTTGGATTTTCAAAGCCCCAAATCTGTCATTTCGTTTGTTAACGAATCCATTCAAATGAAATGGGCTTCATTTAACATAATCAACTTTTGCAAGGAATTGGAGTCATTTCGGACAAATTCTTGCATTTGAACTGCATATTGAACCCTTGTTTAAAAATCTTCGAGTTTTAAGTGTTGAACAAGCTGCACTTTGTAAGCAAAGAGTTTTAAACTGTGCAGAATATTGTGTAGTGAGCTTCGACATATCCCAAGTTGTGTGCAACGTCGTCGAATCGATGTTTCAGGATGCTGCTCCACGCTCTTTCGCACTGTTTCCCTATTTGCGATGACGTTTCAAGATCTGCCAGCTCATGGGAGATGAAGTACAGCTCCTTGGTCTTCAAATCGGTGCACAGTGTTTCGAATTGTGTTGTAATATAGGCTATCTCTTACATGGGAATGCCGTCGATAAGCTCTATGTGTAAAAACAATTGATCCCTGATTTTGGTAAAACAATTTCACAATTTGCATACGTTGTTCAATGCTATAATTATCTGTAATTAATTTTCAATATATTATCTGTAAAATATCTGAAATATAGAAAAAAATAGTCATTAATGGTAAAATGACAAAGATTTTAACCTTTCAGTGACTTTTTTGGACACCTCGTATATGCAACTATGACAACTGCGTGATTTGATAATTTTTAAATTATAAATTTATATAAATTATAAATTTATATAAATTTATATAAATTATAAATTTATATAAATTATAAATTTAATTTTATGATTTTTTTTCACTATGACATGAACATTAACGGCCTATTTTTCTATAAAAAAAATTATTAAAACAAACGTCTTAATATATACAGTAATAGATATGAAGGTTAACTAATTTGCACATTCCTTTGAAAAACGAACCTTTATTAATTAATGATTGTTTTCGTTTATCTATTACGCTTAATTCTATATATCCATAGTTTCTACATTGTGTATAATTGCATAGAATTTATATATATATATATATATATATATATATATATATATATATATATATATATATATATATATATATATATATATATATATTCTGTTTTTTACTTTTAATCACCTGGCCGAATTAAGTTCTAATAATAAATAATTACTAGCCCAGACTTAGGGTTAGGGTTAGGATTCAATAAAAATATTTTTACGTCATGAGTTAAGGCCATTTATGTTAAGATAATTTTGGTTTTCAAATTTTAATTAATCACAAAAATTGTAAAAAAAAATATCCTTTACATTTATTTGATACATATTTTTCTGTTGTTATGTATTCGAAAAAAAATAATCTTTTTCGCATACCCGATTTACTTACTGCATTTCAATAGATTTCTTTCGGTAGCGGAAAATGGCACAATCAAAAGTAATGACGTTTATCTAACGTTTCTGAATTTTTGAGATGAGGATTGGTTATTCGTATTATTTGGATTCATCGGACTACTGTTCTCATCTTCAGTGTCATTTTCACAACATTTCGGTTGATGTAGCCTCCGACCTTCTTCAGGTGTATCTTGTCGAACTCGGGAATGTTTCTGTTGAACTCGGGAATTTGGACGGAATTTCGAGTGGAACTCTTTATTTACTTCACGGAGGTAGCATACTCTTGTTCCGTCAGCCATGATTTGATAGAGATCATAAGTAATTCATATTTGTATTTTTTTCGGTCGCCCATACCGCAAGGACCCGTGGCACAGTGGTTAGAGTACTTGGAAAAATCAATTGTAATAAGTGACATTCTCCATAAGGCTGAAGGTTCAATCCTCAGTGTAGGCGACAAAAAAAATATAATTGCGAATTACTAAAGGCTTCTATCCAGTCATGGTTGACGGAACAAGAGCATGCCACCCTCGTGAAGTAAATAAAGCGTTCCGCTCAGAATTCCGTCTAAATTCCCGAGTTCGACATGATACACCTGAAGAAAATCACACTTTAGATAAGAACAGTAGATGATGATGCAATTCTCTATCTATATAAGAGGCAGCTACGTCCAAGGATGGAATGCTGTTGCCACATCTGGGCAGGAGCTGCTAGAAAGGACTTATCCTGCTTTGATAGAATTCAAAATAGACTTTGTAGCCTCGTAGGAGATGTCCTTTTCTCTTCTCTGCAACCTCTATCTCACAGAAGAGATGTTGCGAGTTTGTCTCTGATGTATCGTTATTTTCATGGCAAGTGCTCGGCTGGTCCCCCCTCGCCAAACTTTCACAAGAAACACCCGTCTAGCAGAAAAAACACTATCACTAATTCCTCCCACTCTTTATCTGTGCCTAAACCTAAACGTAAATTTTATTATCAAAGCTTCTTTCTTAGAACTGCACGTCTATGGAATTGTCTTCCGTTTTCCTGCTTTCCAGTTGACTACAATATGGCTGTGTTCAAGTCCAACGTAAACAAGTTTTTGATGAGTCGTTCCATATAAGTCAACAAATTTACCGAATTTCCATTACTAACGATTACTATATTCTCCAATTTCTACTGTACACTCTTTACCCCTTATCCTCGAGTGGTCTCTTGGCCTTGATAAGTGGTGATGCCTATATATAAAAAGTTCGATGAATGCAAGTAATACGAACGTTTATCCATAAATATATCAACATTGTAAAAATATTTGTTTGCGGTACAAAACTTTAATATGACTAATGTATGCATTTTAAAACATAAATGCATTAAAATAATTAAAAAAAACAAGACGGACATGTCCAGCTAACCGGTTTTGAACCTCGCTCAACAGAACTAAATCGAGGTTGGGATTAAAATTAAAAGGAAAATATCATGATTTTGGAGATTATAACGAGGAGAATGAAATAGAAGCCACATTAAGTCCAAGCAGATTTTCTATTCGTTTACAAACAGAAGTTCACAAAAACGTAATGGTTTCTATAATCTTCAAATGATAGGATAAGTCGACTATAACTAAGCAAGCACCGAATTTTCAAGCAATTATTATTATAGACAAGAAACTGAAAAAAAAATGGTAAAGAAACAAACATTTATATCTTTGTTTCTTTACCAAATGACTGTTGCCCAAGGCAAGATAACTTGAAAATATGCCTATCTGTATATTTTGGGCACCTCTAACAAAAACTATTGAGCCATGCTGTAAATATACACGTTCCTATTTACCTGCCTTCCCACGAGGGCAGAGTTATACACAAGGTCGTTTTTAATATGGGGAAAATCCAGCTTGCCCAAAACACGTTGCGAGCAGAAGAGACGTTGCGAGCCTGTCTTTGTTTCATCGTTATTTCCATGGCAAGTGCTCGTCTGAGCTCCTATCTCTGTTCCCCCTCGCCAATCTTTCACGAAAAACGCCCGTCTAGCTGAAACCACTGTCAATAATTTCCTCCACTCGTTATTTGTGCCTAAATCAAAACGTAGATTCCACGAATAAAGCTTCTTTCTTAGAAGTCCACTCCTGTGGAATTCTCTTCCGTTTGCCTGTTTCCCACCTGACTACAACTTGGATATCTTCAAGTCCAACATAAACAAATTCCTGATAAACCGCCCCCTTAAGTAAGACACTTTATCAAATCTCCATTACTAACGATTAACGCGATATTATCCCATTGATTACTGTACACGTCTTATCCCCGAGTGGCTTCCGGGCCTTGATAAGTGGTGACTACCATGTAAAAACAAAAGTACGACTTATTTAGAATGGAGAATAAGTCGACGTTGAAATCAGAGGTACGTGAATGCTAATTTATAAGATATTCAATAATGGACGAGCCATAAGTATTATTCAAAACATACTATATTATAAATAATTTGAATAGAAAACTTTTGTTGAAACGTGTTATTTGACCCGGATGTCCAATCTTTGCAACGTCTTCCCGACGTAGTGAAAACCGTAACTACATTTGAATAAATAAATAAATAAATAAATAAATAAATAATAGAATTATTGGGGGTGGGGCATCTTTTCAAATTAAAGTCAGAATGATCCTGATGGGAAAACAACTTGTGCATTCGATGCAAAATAGCATTGTTGTACAAACAAAGAGATTAAATTTGTACATGAATCACTCATGTCACCTAGCCAAGGTAGGTTACTTAGCAGAGGGGGGAGGGCGCCCGGCCTTGCCCAGTTGTAAAATTGAATGCGGAAATGTTTTGTTATGTAAATTTTTCAAAAATAAATGACACTTTTTTTTTCTGTTTACTCAAAGTTTATATACATTTCTAATGCTTCTAAGAGCTTTTATACCGATTTTTATACATTTAAGCGAGCCAGCGCTAAAAAAAAAAAAAAAAAAAAAAAATCGCAAATTAAGAGTTCGCTGACACCTCGTCTGTTTATCAACAACATTAACAATAATAAAAGCATTTTACTTGCAACGAAAAAAAAACAGGCAATAGAAAGAACTCATTTAAAGCTTATAGGTTAAACAACGTTTGTGTGTGGGGGGTATACGTATGGATTTGGGCTAACGGATAAGGCTGGAGAGACATATGTGTTGGTTTCGATTCTATCTGATGGTACACAAGTAATTTTTTTTTAAATTACTACTATATATTGGATAGAATTGTTTGTTTTTATTTTTAGAAGCGGTGCATCACTTGCACTCTCAATATACCTGATTTTTATTCCTGGATTTTTTAAATCATCCATACACACACACACACACATACATACATACATACATACATATATATATATATATATATATATATATATATATATATATATATATATATGTATATATATATATATATATATATATATATATATATATATATATATATATATATATATATATATATATATATATACGTTTTATTTTTTATCATCGTATCTTTCTGTTAAGTTACATTATTGTTTCAGCTACCCGGCCGTTTTTTTTTTTTTTTTGCCGTCTGTAGCTTCCTCAGACTTTTACAGAAATAAAACACATATTTGCTCTACAACAGTATTGAGCACTTTCTTCAGTTTTTATTAATTACCATTTCCACTATATATATATATATATATATATATATATATATATATATATATATATATATATATTATAGCGGTAGTTTAGTTTCCTAAAGATACATCCAATGAAACAACATGTGTCTACCAAAAAGTGCTCAATGAAGGTATATTAAGTTTATTTATACAAATATTAATGGCTACATATGCGCATACATGTTTCTGTAATCACCCGTGCTAATGGGAGATTACGTCTTCATGCCATGAATTACCTTCGAAAACTGACATTTCAAGACACAAAAAAAGCAACAAAAAAAAAACTTTTCTTCATTTCGTTTCCTAATATGGGTGGGAGGGTTATGTGTAGGACGATGAGCAAAGCACTTGAACGATCCATTTGTCACGGGTTTTATCTTACTAATATCCTAACCCTTTATTTTTATTATTCTTTTTATCATTCTCCTTCTTTGGTAACTCATATTAGGTGATTTCTAAAGTTTGTAAACGAAAATAAAATAGATTATTTATCTTTGATGATATCTTTCTGCATCTTTAATACAATCTGCGAAATTTTTTAAATATGCAAAATTCAAAAGTATAGCGCCTTCGTTCCGTCAAACATAAGGCTTAGGTGTTCGAAATTCTTACAAATTCTTGAGTTGGACATAAGGATTCCCGAGTTCATCAGAACACAAGTCAAAAAGGTTTGACGGTTACAATGATATCGTGGGGTCTACCTTCATACCGAAAGTTCATAGAGTACACTCAACAATATACAAAAAAAAAATGACAAATACAAGTGGGGAATTTTCACGGGTTAGTTTTTGTATGAAGAAAATTATAAGCCTTGTGTGTGTATTTCTCACGTCACTATAACTTTATAATTACACATTGATTACTTTATCATGTATACGAATCGAATATTTATTGAAATAAAAACGTAAATAGCATAAACCAAAATGAAATGTCAAGACACAGTCATTGACACGCACACACGTGTGTGTGTGTGTGTGTGTGTGTGTGTGTGTGTGTGTGTGTGTGTGTGTGTGTGTGTGTGTGTTGGGGGGTGTATACGTATGGATTTGGGCTAGCAGATAAGGCTGGAGAGACATATGTGTTGGTTTCGATTCTATCCGATGGTACACAAGTCATTTTTTTTTTTTACTCACTACTATATATTGGGTACAATATAATAATCGATAGAGAATCGGGTCTCTAATAATAAATACGAAATCTGCATGAATTATAATATTATATGATCGTAATATACTTTAAGCGTATTTTACGACCGGGCAACTCCGGGTGACCTGCTAGTTTTACTATATAGTTTCACTGTATAGTTTTCAACGAGCTTTAATACGTACTATACAAGAAGCAATAGGTTCGAGAATCGTTGAATGTATATGCTATGGAATTTATGATGAGGTGATGGTTTCAAAAAGAGAGGTCGAGGGAGCGACATATTTGAACGACATCATTCCAAACGTAATTTTTTTTTTTTTTTTTTCACAATGGCGAAATATTAATGACACAAGCACGTGATTTCCAACACCATCACCTACCTACTTCTTTCATAAAATTCGCTCCGCTATTTAGGCAAACGGAAAATTGAAACTACAACGACCAGGATACAAGTAATGATTCATGCATACATCTATATATGAACTCGATCGGCCTGTGGCAATTGTAAAGGTATAAACCTTTTTGAAGCGGTAAGTTAGGCCTTTTTTTTTTTTTTTTTTTTTTTTTTTTTTTTAAGATCCTGCTTAACTGGATTACTGTGTGTGGGTGTGTCCTCTTTGTTATTCCGGAATGCGAAAGAGGCTTTAAATCGTGGCATCTATGCCCGACAACTGCAGAAAAAGTTTATCGAACAACGGGTAGCACTATCAAGAGTTTTTGCGGGGTGGGGGCAGGGGGCTCACTAAAGTTTTCGGCACTGTTTGAGCTGTTTAGGCCGCAAAGATGCTCCTCCAGTGGACCCGGTTCTGGCTGGCCCTCTTCAGTTCGGCTCATGTCATTCCGGCAGCCATAGGGTTTGGGTGACAAAATGTCTCCCCAAGGTACCAGATCTGAACTGCACACTTCCAGTGGAGATTTAGTTAGTACTCTCCCATCTCGGTCTTTCCATCCTCCCTGAAGCTTCACAACTAGTTGGTATGTCATCTACACCAGTTTATTATTATTATTATTATTATTATTATTATTATTATTATAAGGGTGCTTGTGCAGTGTATGCACGTGTATTTTAAATAGTATTTCCAAGTTGAATTAAATTTTTATGGTATCATTTTTGTTAGAAACACACTCAATATATGTCAGCCTGTGTCACGGTAACATATATTGACTGAGTTTCTAACAGTATTTTGTATATTTCTAACAGTATTTTGTATATTTTTTTTAGTTTGGACTTATTTCCCTAAACTTAACGTATTCAACAGCGAGCTCGCCGCCATTTGTCTTTTTCAAATATATCGATAAACACTATGATTTTCGAATCGAATAAACATTTTACATTAAATAAAAACGCTAAATACTTATCCAGTTAGGTACAAAAGTAATTAATCTTGCCTTTGATAGCATTTATTTGTTATATATTTGTTTTTACAGCCTTTTCGAATCTATGTATATAGTAAAAAAAAAACGTTTTTTTTATTAAATTGTTAGGTGAAAGTGCAGAATAGTTATAACCCCCCCCCCCGTTAAGAATAGCTTTCTAAATAATATTTCAGCACGGCGCAAAGCAAACAACATTTATTTAAAAGATAAAGACAAGAAAATATGTTAACTAAAATTTAATGTACTCTTTATTTTTAGTTCATATCAAAACTTTAATTAAAACTGATTAGTTAATGAATTTTTAATTAATTTGTGTTGTGCGTATATCTCGGGAGAGAATAAAAAATTTCCTATTTCATTTCCCGTTTCAGTCATGTTAAAATGTTATAAAAAAAATAAACTTGATGTTTTAAATATATTTCAAAGAAATAAATTACGCCCGGTGCTAAAATATTGAATTCATCGATCGTAAACAACAACAACAACAACAACAATAAAACTGTCGTGAAAACTGCTTGTAACTTTAAAATATTTGGAAATACTCAATGAAAAGTTTTATTTATTATTAAAAGAACGAACTGAAAAATATTCTTATATAAAAATTGTTTGTTTTCCAGTAAAAAAAAAATAAATAAATAAAATGAAATAATCGACTTTCTCCGATAGAAATAAAAGTTCAAAAACAGGTTCACTTACTATATTTTGTTAGATTAACAGTATCCCAATGTACAATTATAATAATTATTATCCAAATGGAGAATTGTCCTTTCTTCTTAGAAGAAAATTCATGGACGGTCGGTATCAAAGCCATACATAACCGTCATTCGGGGCGGACTGTTCAAAAGTCACCTCACTGACATTGTGTTACCCCTCTTTTGCTATCACCCGGACCGCCCCTCCTTACATACGACACTTATATATATATATATATATATATATATATATATATATATATATATATATATATATATATATATATATATATATATGAACAAATGATTAATAAAACATGTTAAAAGACATCTTGAAAAAGAGTTAAAAACATATTTAATTTTAAAAAAGGAAGCACAAGATAAGTGGATAGTCCTTAATCCGCGGAGTTTCGAAGAAATACTCTCCTTCTCATCAGAGGGCAGGAATTAGCAAAATGCAGGATCGAATTTTGCATGTAAAAGTATTTAATGAAACTACAAGTAAGTCACAGATCTTACTTGGTTAAAAAAAAAAGGTGAGGTAAGGGGAACAGGAGGCAAAAGAAAAAGAAAAATAAAAAGATTTCACATGAATGGATAGTCCGGTGATTACTACTTTGAGGGGAGGTTATAATAGTTATAGCTTCAGATGTACAGAGGTGACAAGACTTAGATCCTGGAGTGTAAGACTTAACTTTTTTTAGGATGGTCCATTTAATTGAAAAGTGGGTATTGGCAGAGTTAAGCTTTTTAACCAGTGTAGTTAGAGAAGTTCCCTGGTTATTATTTGAATTTTGGTTATTGAAAGAAGAAGTGTGGTTTGAAATTCTTTTCTTTATTAAAGTTGAAGTAGCACCTATATATGTATATGTTTTATTAATAGCTCGGGGTCGAGAATTAATATTAATTTTATTATATATATATATATATATATATATATATATATATATATATATATATATATATATATATATATATATATAATTCTTGGTTCGTTTGTTATTAATAGTCTTAATAACCACTGGACGGATTGCTTTGGCATTTTGCTATAATATGTTTACTGTACCCACGCGTGTTTTTATATATCCCTTTTTAATTATAACATTATACTTAAATTTTCTTTAATAAAGAGATTGATTTCTTTGTAAAGATTTGGCCATTTTTTTAGGGACATATATTTATCACCGCCTGCTATCACGTGACATCACTAAAAGGAACTTATATATAACAAACTGACTTTTTTCGTTTAAAAATGGAATTATTTCCCTTTCGTTAATTTTTTTTTTATTTCGTGTTTTATATATATAAAGTACAATTGTTGAATGTTATTCTTTTGATTATATTCGTTTGGGGGAATTAAAAAAAAGTAAAAAACGGAGCGAAATTAATTTTTCGTTCCACTTTTTTACAACAACCGTAAAACAGCGCATACTTCGCAAGTTTTTCCATAAGTTACCGAGCGACCCATAAAAATATGATAGCTGAGTGTCAAATCTGCTGAAAATATTGAAAAAAAACTAGAACCTCTCCTAAACATACTGGCAATAATTTGCTTTAGTCCTTCCCTTGAGTGCTTCCAATGCGGATGTTTATTAGAAGCTGAGCACTTATTAAAATTATTTAATTGTTGAATTTTTATCATTTTGGTTACATTTGTTAGTTTGCAATTGCTGATAGCCCACTCAAAAAATTGAACAAAAGACGAAATTAAAATGAATGGTATTCATGCAGAATTTGACCCCCCCCCCCGATTCCAATTATGGTTAGGGGTCGATCGGCAATCACCGGATTCAGCCGAGCGTTGTTCAAATATTGAAACACTAAATCAACATTTTATTTACTTTTTTGCATAATTAATGATGGGAATATTTCTTTCTGTTTATTTTCTTAACATCTGTTGACAGAAAAATAATTTGTACATTCTCTTGAAAAAAATCAAAGTTTTCTCTACTTTCACCTACCTATTTACAGTGTTCATATAAAGCATCTATCTTTTATTTTTATAATAAAAATTCAGTTTTCAAAAAGAAACGTTTACTGCCAACTTTCTTTTAAAAAAAAGTGCAAGTTTTCCTGAAAAAAAATTAACTTTCACCTAACAATTTATGGTAAAAAATTTATCTTTTATTGAGGAAAAAAACAACTTTTATTGATAAAAATTTGCAAAAAATAATAAAAGTAAATAAATCATACAAAATGCAATTTTTCTTGAGGAATGTGTATATATCTATATATATAAAAAAATCTAATTCTTGGTTCGTTACTTATTAATAATTTACATAACCACTGGACCGATTGCTTCGACATTTTGGTATAATATTTTTTTACCGTACCCATACGTGTTGTTATATATCTCTTTTTAATTATAACATTATACTTAATTTTTCTTTAATAGGTGGATTCCTTTGTAACAATGTGGCCATTTTTTTTTTGTTATTTGGGGACATAGTTATCACTGCCTGCCATCACGTGACATCACTAAAAGGAACTTTTGGTTTCACCACGGCAGGCCATGGTCTCGCTTAATGTAAACATATTGTGTTTACAATATGGGTAAATTTTAAGCGGATTCAATCACGTGGTTATTGATAATGTAACCATGTGATTGAAATTTAATTTAAATTCACCACTAATGATCCCTTTCCTCTCAGATATTCATCGAAAAATGTATATTAGCAGCAAATCGACCATTGTAGATCACCTTTTTACCATTCATGAAATTAAAGCTTCAATTAAATTCCTATTTCAGTCACCTAAATTATTTAGTGTGAAATGAGTTTAGGAATTTATAGCCAAACCTAAATATTTATTTTTTTGCTTAAATTGCAAAGAATGCTCTGCTTTACGGTTGTTGTAAAAATGGAACGGAAATTTTGTTATGGTGGCAACCACTTATTTGCATATGCGAATAACATAACACTATAAATGGCAAGCCTAGGTTGGCCTTGGTGTGTCTTACTCAAATGCCACCAGAAGTGACGCCGAAGGGTGTACATGTCCTCCCACCAAGACTCTCTGACTCGACACCGTCATTTGTACATATTGTAAATATACCTTTTCTTTAATACACTTATTATTGCGTTATCTTGTTGTTTGCGTCTTCATTGTATTTCCTTACTAATTATTGTTCAACCTTGCAACCACAACAGTTGGCGACGAGATATGAAGCGTCAAATATAACAGTTTGACGAAGAACTATTTAAAAAAAAAAAAGAAAGTACAACGCAAAGGTTGACCATTTTTTTAAGGAATGCAAAGTGTTGACGAGCAAACGGATTTTACGCTAAAGAGAAGTTTCAACTCAAGTGAAAAAAAAACTCTAACGTGGCAAAAGCGACAATTTACGCCGTTTTCTGGGAATCCGACTTGCAAACGAATGTAAAAGTGAATTTTTGTTTTGTCGCTACACGACAAATCTTACTAAAGGACCAACTTGCAAACGAAAAGCGAACTTTGTTCTGTCGCAAAAACGACAGGTCAGACCTGTATTACGTAAAGCAAGGAAGTAACCTACGGAAAAAGTTCACCAGTGGATTCTAATTACTGTTCTCCGTAAACAAAACAACAACTAAAGGACTTTTTAATTAATGTTTTGGTTGACGTCGGTACTAAAAGGAAATACCACAGCTAAAACTAAAATTCAAGGAAAGGATTTTTTTCTTGAAGTTGTCACTGAATAACGGATAATACAGTAAAACGTCACGGAAAAAAAAGGTAATCTCAATTTAAGAGGTATTTTAATTACTAAAATACTAGAGAAAAAAAACTCAAAGAACTAAATTTATTCAATTGTGACTCGATTAAAAAAAAAAACCAAACTTTTATTTTGTGGAAAGAGTTACTTATTAGTAAGTGCCTAAAAACGGAAAGTCAATTCCATTTAGTGATTCCAGATAAACCTGTTTTATATTTTTTTTTTTTTTTTGCAGCGTGACTCGCAAAAAGAATATATTATTGCAAGCAGGGATATTATTATTGAAAACAGGAGCTTACAGCAATTTGTTTTTTTGTTGTAACCCAAACCGGTGTATATGGTACATGGTACAATATTTTTTTAACTACACACTAAAAAAAAAAAATACAAAAAAAAAAAAAAAAAAAACATGGAAGACTTATCAAAAATGTTCATGCAATTTTTACAGGCTGAGCGGGATGAACGCAGACAAGCTACACAAAACGAGCTTTTGCAAACACAAATACAGGCACAGGCTGACCGCGAGGAAAAGAGAGAGGACAGATTATTGAAATGGCAGCAGGAACAAGAAGAAAAGCAGAAAATGGCGCAATTAAAGCAGAAAAAAACTACAATTGGAACAGGAAGAAAGGCATAAGAAACTACAATTGGAATATGAAGAAAGACAAGAGGAACGTTTTGCTAAAACACTGGAACTACTAAAGAGTAATCGAGAAAATGTCGATAGTGTTAATTTCTCCCATACAACTATTTTTAATAGCATGGACACATTTCATTATGTGCCTGAGGAAGAGAAGAATTTTGAAGCATACTACACAAGATACGAGGATGTTTTTCAACTGGACTGTAAAAATTGGCCAAATAGTCAGAAAGTGAGCCCTTACTCAGAAAATTGGGTACATCAGAACACAGCAAATTCATAGATTACATATTACCTAAAAAAAAACTGCGGAATTAGAGTTCATGGAAGCTGTAAAATTACTAAAAGAATTATTTAATCCAAATATATCTCTTTTTCATAAAAGATGGGTGTGCATGAATCTAAGAAAGATGGACAACCAAGATTATTTGACATACGCATCAGTTGTCAATAAAAACTGCGATAATTTTAAGCTTGCAGAACTAACGGTAGAAGATTTTAAATGTCTAATCTTCGCTCAAGGGTTAGTTTCCACGAAAAATGCAGAAATACGCAGACGAGTGTTGTCTAAGCTGGAATCTGAGCAAGATTTAACCCTCCAGAAACTAGCAGAGGACTGTGAAAGGGCCATTACACTAAAAAAGGATTCAAAAAATATAGAAGAATCCGGAGTGACATATGTAAGAAAAGTTAGAAAACCATACGCACCAACCAAGAACTTTACAAAGAAAAGCAATGCAACGGGATATTCCAAAGATAATAACCATAAATATAGTACACAATATAACAAGCCTCTTCCTAGATATAACTGTAAGAGATGTGCAGAAAAGCATTGGGAATCAGATTGTCCTTACAAGAAGAAAAAATGCTACATTTGTAAGAAGGTGGGACACAAAAGCGATTGCTGCAGATATAAAGATTACACCAGAAAGAGTGTACAGCAAACAAAATCAAATACAAAATTAGACAAAGATCGGCGAAAATACGTAAAAGTGGAAATATTTAAAATATTAATAAAGTTACAACTCGACTCCGGCTCCGATGTTTCTATAATAAACCTGAATACGTGGAAAAAGTTGGGAAAACCGGCCATGATGAAAACTAGTAAAGCAGCCCGGACGGTAACTGGTGGTGGTATAAAATTTGAAGGAGAAGTTGTCCTCCCGATAAAATTGAAAGGGATTTCGAAGAAATTAAAAATATTCGTACTAAAAAATAGTGAAAATCTGTTTGGAATAGATTTAATTGAGAAATTCGGACTATGGGATAAGCCAATCAATACATTCTGTAAAAAATTAGAATGTTCTTCTCCAACAACAGTAAATATAAAAGACGATTTAAAAGAATTATTTCCTGAGGCATTCACGACTAACTTAGGTCGCTGCAATAAATTCAAGGCCTCGTTTGAACTTAAAGAAAACGCCAGCCCAATTTTTAGAAAAAAGCGAAATGTTCCGTTCGCTGGGTTGGAAAAGATTGATAAAGAATTAAATAGATTGGAACAGACGGGAATTCTATCAAAAATAGAACACAGCGAGTGGGCAGCCCCCACCGTATACGTAAAGAAAAAGAATGACGAAGTTAGAGTGTGCGCAGGCTTTTCGACCGGGGTCAACTCCCTATTAAAAGATCACCATTACCCCCTACCAAGCCTAGAGGAAATATTCACGAAGTTGAATGGGGGTAATATCTTCTCCAAGATAGACTTGAGCGACGCGTATTTGCAAATACCGGTCGAGGAGAATTGCTCAAAAATACTATGCATCAATACGCATAAGGGATTATACAAATACAACCGATTGCCTTTTGGCATCAAAGTAGCGCCTGCCATCTTTCAGCAAGCGATGGACACCATGCTAAGTGGTATTGAGTGCGCATGTGCATACCTGGACGACATTATTGTCAGGAGCAAATCCCTAGAAGAACATAAGGAACATTTGAAACAAGTATTTACTCGAATACAAGAATTCGGCTTTAAAGTAAAAGAAAGTAAATGTGACTTTTGTATGAGCGAGATTAAGTATCTTGGACACATAATAAACAAACATGGATGACGTCCAGACCCAGACAGATCTGCGGCAATAAAAAATATGCCAGCACCCGATAATGTAACAACCTTGCAGAGTTTCTTAGGACTCGCAAATTATTACCAATTTTTTATTGAAGGAATGCATAACTTGCGAGCCCCCTTAAATAATCTGCTTAAAAAGGATACACCGTGGAACTGGACGCAAGAATGTCAAACCGCTTTTGACAAAATAAAGAGCGCACTAACATCCGAATTATTCTTAACGCACTTTGGCACAAACTTAAAAATAGTCGTCGCTAGTGACGCTAGCTCCTACGGCTTAGGAGCATGCATTCAACATATTATGCCGGATGGGTCTAGAAAACCAATAGCGCACGCTTCGAGAACGCTGATACCAGCCGAAAGGGCATATTCACAAATCGAAAAAGAAGCGTTGAGCATAATCTTTGCCGTGACTAAATTTCACCGATATTTATATGGTATACAATTCATACTTGAAACCGAACATAAACCGTTAGTCACGATCTATGGATCAAAAAAAGGATTGCCGGTATACACCGCAAATAGATTGCTGCGCTGGGGTACAATACTACTTAATTACGATTTCCAGCTACAACATCTAGCATCAAAAAAAGATTTGCCATGCGGATGGACTGTCAAGACTGATACCACAGAAACACAATCTGGAAGAATCAGTCATTGCAGCAATTCGGACAAATGTTGAAGTAAAAAATATGGTAGCAAACATCATTAAGGAACTACCCGTAACTTTGTCGGACATTAAAAGGGAAGCTGAGAAAGACGAATATATAAAGTACATAAAAGAGAAAATTATAACGGACACAAAGGTGCAGGAAGTTTTCTCCATATGTGACGATGTGTTACTGTACAGCGAGAGAGTGGTAATACCCAAAACATTGCAGAATAGGATGTTAAGAGATTTCCACACAGGACATCCGGGGATAAATCGAATGAAGTCGTTAATGAGAAGCTACGTGTACTGGCGTAACATGGACACTGACATAGCGACAACAATTGATAAATGTAAAGGATACCAGTTAGCGGCAAAATCTCCACCTATAGTACACAAACCTTGGCCGAAAACCGACCAACCATGGTCGAGAATCCACATGGACTTCGCTGGTCCAGTAGGTGAAAACTATTATTTAATTGTAGTGGATAGTTTCACAAAATGGCCGGAGGTAATGCGTTGCAGGAATCCAACAACGAACAACTCAATAGGGTTCCTACACGAGTTGTTTGCAAGATTCGGTGTACCAGACACACTGGTCACTGACAACGGAACGCAGTTCACATCCGCAGAGTTTAAGGAATTTTGCGACACGTTCCGAGTGAAGCACATCACAACTCCGCCGTATCATCCAAGGTCGAACGGCCTCGCGGAGAGGTTCGTGGACACGCTAAAACGAGCGTTAAAGAAATCCATTGGAACACCAACAGAAAAAGCTTTGCAACAATTCTTGCAAGTATATAGGATTACACCACATCCTAGTACACCATCAAACATATCACCAGCTGATCTAATGTTTGCCAGAAAGGTAAAATCAGCGTTTGACAAACTATTGCCAAGGCAGGCAATTATCCGAAACACTACACACACTAGAAGAAAGAAATATAACTCGGGAGATCGAGTATATTTTAAGTGCTACAGAAATAACACATCTTACTGGGAATGTGGAGTAGTGGATAAACGCATTGGTGATTGTACATACATGATTAAAGGTCCACAGAATATACATAAAAGGCACCTAAATCAGATAAAAAAACGTCATATCCAAGATGATGATGACACGACAACAGTCGAAGAGGAGGACACCATAGATATCATATACGAATCTTTTAATTTGGAACCGCCTCAAAATGCACCTGAACCTCGAAGATCAGGTAGGAAAAGAAAAGTGAATGAACCATTAATGGTAAACCCAAAAAGAAAAAGATATTGAAATCTGTGTGACTTCAAATCTTGGGAGGGGGGTGTTGTGGGGGCAACCACTTATTTGCATATGCGAATAACATAACACTATAAATGGCAAGCCTAGGTTGGCCTTGGTGTGTCTTACTCAAATGCCACCAGAAGTGACGCCGAAGGGCGTACATGTCCTCCCACCAAGACTCTCTGACTCGACACCGTCATTTGTACATATTGTAAATATACCTTTTCTTTAATACACTTATTATTGCGTTATCTTGTTGTTTGCGTCTTCATTGTATTTCCTTACTAATTATTGTTCAACCTTGCAACCACAACAAATTTAAATTTCGTTCCCTTTTAAATTCGGTACATTTTTACATAACATCTAACTTAAAAAGCCAAGCCGGACTTAACATGGGGAGGTTAGAGGTATCAATTCCGAGAGCCGTTCTTAACATGGGTAGATTGGAGTGTTTACTCGTTGTAAACGTACCCGACAACCTATAAATTTCGACATTTCCAATGTACAATTGTTGAATGTTATTCTTTTGAGTATATTCGTTTGGGGGAGGCACAATTAAAAGAAAAATTAAAACGGAGCGAAATTTAATTTTCCGTTCCATTTTTACAACAACCGTAAAACAGTGCAAGTTTTATAGTAAGTTATAAACATTTATATCTACTTACAGTATATTAGAAACCTAGCGACCCATAAAAATATGGTAGCTGAGTTTCAAATCTGCTAAAAATATTGAAAAATAAACAATAAAAAATAGAACCTCTCCCAAACATACTGGCAATAATTTGGTTTCGTCCTTCTCTTGAGTGTTTCCAATAAGGGGGATTGATTTACTAGGATTTGTGTTAGAAGCTGAGCACTTATCAAAATTATTCAATTGTTGAATTTTTGCATTTTTAGTTAAATTTGCAATCACTGATAGCCCATTAAAAAAAAATTGAACAAAAGACAAAATTAAAAAGAATGGTACTCATGCAGAATTTGATCCCCCCCTCCCGGATTCCAATTATGGTTAGGGTTCGACCGGCAATCGCCGGATTCAACTGAGCGTTGTTCAAATGTTGAAATACTAAATTAACATTTTATTTATTTATTTTTTTTTTTTTGCATAATTAATTAATGATAGGAGTATATTTCTGTTTATTTCCTTAACATCTATTGACAAAAAATAATTTGTACATTCTCTCGAAAAAAAATCAAACTTTTCTCTACTTTCACCTAACTATTTACAATGTTCATATAAAGCATGGTAAAAAATTGATCTTTTCTTGGGCGGAAAACCCCCAACTTTTATTGATAAAAAAAATTGCAAAAAATAATAAAAGTAAATAAACAATACAAAATGCAATTTTTCTTGAGGAATGTGTTCCATTTTAACAAACTGTGCCATAGAAACGCGTGGCCGGGTACAGTAGTATATATATATATATATATATATATATATATATATATATATATATATATATATATATATATATATATACTAGAAAAAGTACCCATCGTTGACTGGGTTCAAGAACAGCCTACAGAAAATGGACTCTGATTTATGAACGTATGGTAGGTTATAAAAACGAAGGGCTGTAAAGCGATAGCTTCGAATTTGGGGGTATCAAAACCAAAGCAAAATATGATGAAAGTAAAAATAAAATAGATAGACCCCATAATTTATTATACCATACCTCTCCATACTGAAACACTTATCACAATATTCTGTGGATCTATATTAAAAAATCTTGTTAAACTTTGTGACATCTTTCCATTCTGTGGAGGTCAGGCACGAACGAACACCCCATAATTTTATTATACCATATTTCTTCAAACGAAAACATAATTATCAAAGTATACTTACGCAGATAGATATGAAAAGTCTTTATTAAAGTTTGTGCCTATTTCCATTCTATGGAGGCCAGGCGCGATCGCAGACCCCACAATTTTATCATACCATCCCTATTTAAGTTAAAACATACTTATCAAAGTATTATTATGTACATCTTTTCAAAAACACTTGTAAATGTTTTTTTTTTCTTTAATTTTTAAATTTTTTATTTCCATACTTTATGGACCTGGCGCGAACGCAGAACCCACAATTTTAATGAACCACCATTCTGCCAGATCAAACATATCCATTCCTGTGTCTCGATTCATCTTCTATCATTATATGTAATCAGTTTTCTATAATAGTCAACCATATAGGAGCCTATTGGTGACCAGACACACACACACACATTCATCTATATATATATATATATATGTATATATATATATATATATGTATATATATATATATATATATATATATATATATATAATAAATTCCACAGCCAAACAACGTCGCAGCTCACAACAGCCATGACAGTCAACGAACCGGAAGTCCAAAACTCGAGTTTCGCCCTCATTTGGCTCATCAGTTAGACATCCGAACGGGGCGTTTGCTCAGTTGATAGAGTGCTTGCCTCGCATGCAAGAGGCTCGGGTTTCGAATCCTGAGTTCGGATGTGTCTAACTGATGAGCCAAATGAGGGCGAGACTCGAGTCTTGGACTTCCGCTTCGTTGACTGTCATGGCTCTTGTGAGCTGCGACGTTATTTGGCTGTCGAATTTATTATATACAATCTCTCACATTCTGAAAATTATATATATATCTATATATATAAAAATGTAACTGTTGGTTCGTTCGGAATTAGTTGTCTAAAAAACCACTGGACGGATGGCTTCCACGTTTTGGTATAATATGTTTACTATATCCATGTGTGTTTTTATATATTTCTTTTTAACTATAACATTATACTTAATTTTTCTATGATAAATAGGTGGATTTCTTTGTACCGATAGGCGATTTTTTTTATTTAGGGACAATTATTTATTACCGCTTCCTGTCACGTGACCAGTGTTTCTAATTTAGTGGTTTTCCTGCTAGATCTGGAGATTTCGTTTACAATCTAGCGGGAAATTCTAGAAAATCTGGAGGTATTTCGCACCCACACACCCGCAAGCGCTTGAAAATACTTTAAAACATAAAATAAATTCATTCATGTAAGTAAAAAAAAAAGTAGCATTTATTGCCTTTGGTAACAATTATTTATTGATTATTTGTATTGTTTTTCACCTTTTTTCGGCTAACAATTCTTAAATCTCGCTATAAAATCGATTTTTCCAAGTACATTTTAGGTGGGGGGGGGCATTCCAACCTTCGAAGTTTAGTTTAAAATACGAAATTCAGAAGTATTTAGTCGAAAATTGTAAAAAGCAAGAAACAATAGCAAAAAAAAACTATATCAATACAGTAGAATTTAATTATCTACCAACCTAAATGCTTTTAACATGCTAAAACAAAGTTTTTTTGTTTTTTATTTTTCTAATTTCAAAATATGTTGCACCAATTATTGTGATGTTTAATTTGCAGTATATTTCAATTTAACTTTTATTATAAAAAGTTTGAGTTTATGATTTGTTTCCTGCAAAAAAAAATACCCTCTCTGAAAAAACAGGCGGGGTTTGTATTACTGTACACAAAGATTCGAAAAAGTTGTCAAAAAACAAATATATAACATCGGTAAACACTGTATGGTTTTCGAGCTGAATAAACATGTTACATTGAATAAAAACACGAAAAATATATCCAGTTATGTAGAAAAGTAACTTATCTTGCCTTTGATAACATTTATTTATTATATATTTGTTTTTTGACAACTTTTTCGAATCTATGTGTACAGTAATACAAACCCTTTATTTGTTATATATTTGTTTTTTGACAACTTTTTCGAATCTATGTGTACAGTAATACAAACCCCTCGTGGGTTTTTTTTAAATTTCAGTTGACAACATTGCATCACTAAAAAAACACTACAGGCTTAATGTAAACAGAATGTGTTTACAATATCGGTAAATTTTCAATGGTTTAATTACATGATTATTGATAATGTAACCATGTGATTGAACTTTAATTTAAATTAACCACACGTGGTCGCAAAATGAATGCCGACGCTCAAAGTGTATACACATTTTGACTCCTCGCTTTACTTAAAAATTCACCAAAAATCAGGAAATTAACGAAATTTTTGGTTTCAGTTGGAAGAACAGTGTTTTTTTTTGTTTTTTTTTCCACTGTTCTTCCAACTGAAACCAAAATTCCCCTCTTCCCTCATTCGTTTTCTTAGTTTTTAATTTATCATTCTGACGTTTCCTCTTAGAGGGTCAGACGATAAGGCCTTAAGGAAATTTTAATTTCACCTGCCCATTTCTTGTTTTTTGGTATTTAAATTAAATTATGTTTCCTCTGAAATTTCTCCTTCCATTTTGCTGTACCAAAAATTTACTTACATATTTTCGAGGTCGGTACAACTCACAATTTATCAAAACGTTAAACAAAGTTATACGTATTAAAAATAAGTTAATCGTTTTGAAGTGTAGGATGGAATTTCTTAAATCTTGCCACCTAAATCATGTTGCTCCCGGTTATATCTGCCATCGTATTTCTAAAATTAAATGTAGAAATACATTGGCAGTTCAACGTGTTTTCCTACAAGATGAAATCCTGTTTAATTCTGATACATATAATTCGTTACGTAGTAAACACCTTTTACTTTGGGCCATGGTTTGGAAAGAACTATCTTTCTTTGATAAACTCCGTTTTTCTAGGTTTTTATCCATCGGCGATAATTTTACCCGTATTAAATGTACTTCTTCTTATGATAAATATTTAAAAAAATTTAATTACTAAGAAGTTTGGGTTTATAACAAATTTGGATAAACATATATTTAATTATTCTTCTCATGTTTTGTCCAATACAGAAGAATTTGTTTTATCTGCTGGCTTACAATTTTGCATTCCTCCCCCTTCTGTTGATAAAATCTCAGTATTTAGTGAAATTGAATTATTGTATACTCAATTAAAACACCATTCGCCTATCTCTACTGATGAATTAACTAGTGTTAAAATTCAGTTGGGCGAATTAGGTCGGAGGTTTTCTGCCATAAATACTAAATCTAGTGATTTTGTTTGGCAGAAAAATCATTTTGAAGCGGCAAAATTAATTAGGTCTAATCCCGACATTTATCTTTCTCGCCCGGATAAAGGATCGGGCGTTGTTATACTTAACAAAACGGATTATATCTCCAAAATGTTACAAATCTTGGACGATAAAAGTAAATTTCTCCGTTTGGGTGATTTAAGCCATGATGATACTTTTCGTATGGAAATAAAAATCCAGAAAAGATTTCTTCAACTTCATAAAAGCGGATTTATTTCTAAGGAGATTTATGATAGAATCCGACCCATCGGTTCTCAAAGGCCTAGAATGTACGGTTTACCCAAGGTCCATAAACCCAACATTCCTTTGCGACCCATTTTATCTATGCTGGGTTCTGCACAACACGAACTTGGTAAATGGCTGGTTGATCTTCTTAAACCTGTGCTTTCTTTTTATTCGGTCCATTGTATCTCTGATTCTTTTCAATTCGTATCTCAGATACAAAAATTACCTTTATCTAAAAATACCGAGTTCTTGGCTTCCTTTGACATTAATAGTCTTTTTACTAATATACCTTTGGATGAAACCATTGGTATTTGTGCTGACTATCTATACCGTGGCCCCTTAAAATCTCCACAATTTCCTGAACGAATTTTCGTTGAACTGATGGAACTTGCTACTAAATCAGTCTCCTTTAGTTTCAACAACATTATGTACCGTCAAATTGATGGGATATCTATGGGTAGCCCTCTTGGTCCTTCGTTAGCCAACATTTTCGTTGGATTTTTGGAAAACGAATTATTTTCCAAAATTACTAAGCCAGCATTCTACACACGCTACGTTGATGATACTTTTGCATGCTTTCCCTCTCGGAGCGAAGCTGAACAGTTTCTTCGTCTTCTTTGCAACCTGCATCCATCTTTACAATTTACTATGGAGGTTGAAGACTGTAGCTCTCTCCCATTCCTCGACGTTCGTGTTTCTAAAGTTGGTACTACGTTTGAGACCTCTGTTTATAGAAAACCTACATTTACAGGGCTCTATCTTAATTGGTTTTCTTTTGCCCCTCAGTCTAGAAAAATAAACCTCATTAGCGCTCTTACGCATCGTGCACTTATGATTTGTTCACCAAACCGTCTTGATACGGAACTTGGTGAAATTACAAATATTTTTCTTAATAATGGATATCCCATTAATATAATAAAATCTACTATTGAACGTAAAATTACTACATTTAATAGTGGTAAACATATTGGTCCATCACGTTGTCCCATTTATCTAAAATTACCATGGTTGGGTCCTGTTGGCCTTCATATTGTTGAAAGGATTTCTTCTGCTACTCAACGTTGTTTTCCAGCTACTATGCTTAGAGTAGTTTACACAACTCGAACCTTTTTCTCTTCTTTTCGTAAAGATGTTTTGCCAACCATTCAAAAGAACTCTGTTGTTTATAAATTCGTTTGTCAGTGTGGAGCTGACTACGTTGGCAAAACATCCCAAAGATTAGAAATGAGAATATCCCAACATATCCCTCGGGATATTCGACTACACCAGGTTTCGAGAACATCCGGGCACTCCCAAGCTCATGAGTCCGCCATTGGCAATCACCTGTTGAGTATAAATAGGTGTGCCGATCAATATTCCGATGGGTGGTTTTCTGTTTTATACAGTGCTAGGTCGAACTATCATCTCAATATCATTGAGGCGTTAGTTATTAACAACTCTCGACCTAGCCTGTGTAGACAAAAGATTCTGAAACATCAGTTGGAGATATTCATTGATTTAAAACCACCTGAACAGTGAGATTTTTTTTTTCCACTGTTCTTCCAACTGAAACCAAAATTCCCCTCTTCCCTCATTCGTTTTCTTAGTTTTTAATTTATCATTCTGACGTTTCCTCTTAGAGGGTCAGACGATAAGGCCTTAAGGAAATTTTAATTTCACCTGCCCATTTCTTGTTTTTTGGTATTTAAATTAAATTATGTTTCCTCTGAAATTTCTCCTTCCATTTTGCTGTACCAAAAATTTACTTATATATATATATATATATATATATATATATATATATATATATATATATATATATATATATATATATATATATATATATATATATATAAATTTCTCACCGTTGCGGCGAATATTATTCAAACTTTGTTTTATTTTTTTATTTTTACTTTATTATTTTCCCTTCTCAGTTTCTGTGATGACCACGCATGTCATCTGCCTGGACTGCCGACCAGAAGTTAACGGTTCCATGTTCACGGTAAACGTAGGCGAGGCATTCGTCACGGATTGTGTCATTAGACATTGTGACTACAGATTGATAACAACAGAATGGTGGACGAAGGAGAGAACAGTTTATGGAATGGATTACACAAAACGGTATACATTTTCGTTTGTTTATTCTTATCAATGCTTATATATATATATATATATATATATATATATATATATATATATATATATATATATATATGAAACAGCGAAACAGTACTGTATGTGGATGACTATATATATATATATATATATATATATATATATATATATAACTACTTAATTTACTCACATAAAATTAATATACGAAAGTATAGATTTATGCGTAAACTTTAAGTATTTACTTCAAAAGTACGCAATACGTAGGTAGAGCTAGTTAGTAATTTATAAAATATATATGGCGATTAAGCTAATATATATTCGGCGTTTCATCCACTCTAACTCTTAGTTCGTTCGTAATTAATAGTCTAAATAACTAAATAAATGATTGCTCCGAAATTTTGGTATAATATGTTTACTGTACCCATGCGTGTTTTTATATATCTCTTTTTAATTATAACATTATACTTAATTTTTCTATAATAAATAGGTGGTTTTCTTTGTACCGATAGGCGATTTTTTTTTATTTAGGGACAATTATTTATCACCGCTTGCGTTACGTGACCAGTGTTTCCAATTTAGCGATTTTCCCGCTAGATCTGGAGATTTCGTTTGCAATCTAGCGGGGAATTCTAGAAAATCCGGAGATATTTGGCACCCACACATCTGCAATTTTAGATTAAAAAATAAAGAAAAGCGCTTGAAAATACTTTAAAACATAAAGTAAACTCATTCATGTAAGTAAAAAAAAGTAGCATTTATTGCCTTTGGTAACAATTATTTATTGATTATTTGTTTTGTTTTTCACCTTTTTTTCGGCTAACCATTCTTAAATCTCGCTATAAAATCGATTTTTCCAAGTACACTTTAGGGGGGGGGCAATCCAACCTCCGTAGTTTAGTTTAAAATACGATCTAAGCAAACCCGCTAGAGTCAAAAATTCTAAAAAGCAAGAAACAACAGCAAAAAAAAACTTATACCAAACACAGTAGAATTTAATTATCTACCAACCTAAATACTTTTAACATGCTAAAACAAAGTTTGTTTTTTTTTGTTTTGTTTTTCTAATTTCCAAATATGTTGTTCAAAGTGGATTTTACACACTGAATAAAAAATATAATAAACAAATGTCCGCTTATCGCTTAAGGAGTAAGGAGGCTTAATTTCTCAAAAGTTGTAAACAAATGACTAGGTGTATCAGAATTTTTGTATGAATTTTTGACACCCCTAACACGAAACTGCGAATGAAATATAAAAAAAAACTTGTAATTTCTCTTTTAAAAGTGGGTTGTTTATTTTCTGGATTATACTTCCAAAATAAACTAGTATTAAAGTTGTATAAAAAGTAATAGAAATATTTTTTTTTAAACAGTAATGAAATTAATAGAATTTTACGAGTTCAGTATTTTTCAATTTTTAAACTTTAAAAATCTATCAAAATTTTTCTATTGATTCTATTTTTACGATATTTTCAGGGTCAATGTGAAATTTTATGCTCTTTCTAATAAACCGAATCTAATATTTTAGACAAACGTGTTTTTGATTCAATCCCCCCCATTTTCAAATGTCTATTAAAAAGTAAATAATTAATTTACTCACCAAAGTTTTATGTATCACAAATTGAAGATAAAAGATCAATAAATAATATATTCAAATTTAAAACAAAAAAGTAGTGTATTTTAGAAATTTACATGTAAAGTCCGAAATTTAACACCTTTTTTTAAAAAAACACGTTGTTTTTTTTTGTTTGTTTGTTTTTTGTTTTTTTTTAATGAAACCTCGGTCCTTGCTCCTTTAATTGAAAAAAAATAGGGTTTGAATTATATTTTTCGAGTAGTTATAAGCTTGGAAAGACAGGGGACCGAATTAATTCACGCCTCCCATTTTGAAATGTCTATTAAAAAGTAAATAATTAATTTACTCACAAAAGTGTTATATATCACAAATTGAAGATAAAAGAGCACTAAATAATATATTCAAATTTAAAACAAAAAAGTAGTGTTTTTTAGAAATTTACCTGTAAAGTCCGAAGTTTAAAACCTTTTTTTAAAAAAACACGTTGTCTGTTTTTTGTTTTGTTTTGTTTGTTTTTTTTAATGAAGCCTCGGTCCTTGCTCCTTTAATTGAAAAAAAAATAGAGGTTGAATTACATTTTTCGAGGAGTTATAAGCTTGGAAAACGGGGTGGAATTATTCAATATTTTTCACGAAATTTCTGACACACCTAACAAATGACTTATCTACCACTAACCCTAAGTTCAAGTTGCACTCCCAAATTTAGAGTTAGTGATAGTCATAGATTTTTTATACAATTTTCCAAGAGTAAAGTTCCCAATGGTTAAACGACATGCAACCAGTTAATTGTTGGAAAGAAAACTTTTAATAAAAGAAATGAAATAAAAATAACTTAAACACAGTTTCAGCACGTATAAAAGATACTTGAATTTTACTGCATTTGGTATCAGGTATTTTTGTTATTGTTTACAATTTCTCGAATATTAATTATTTTATACAAATGATTGTGTTGTTCCTACTTACTTGCCCCCCCAAGAGCCGTCATTCATGATTTTATTTATTTTTACTAATTTTTAGACGTTTATTTTATTTAATTGTCAGCATGAACCAACTTTTTAAGATGCAGCATATGCTAACACTTCAGCGAAGTTTGCCGTATTTATTTTTTAACAAACATTAATAACAGAAAGTTTTCCACTTTATGTATTTTTTTGCATAATTAATGATGGAAGTATGTTTTCTGTTTTTCTTAACATCTGTTGAAAAAAAATAATTTGTAGAGTCTATTGAAAAAAAAATCAAACTTTATCTACTTTCACCTAACTATTTACAATGTTCATATAAAGCATTCATCTGTTCTTTTTATAATAAAAATTCCGTTTTCAAAAAGAAACGTTTACTGCCAAATTTCTTTTTTTTAAAAAAAGTGCAAGTTTTCCTGAAAAAAAAAAAAAAAACTTTCACCTAACAATTTATGGTAAAAAATTAATTTTTTTCGGGGGAAAAAACAACAACTTTTATTGATAAAAAAAATTTGCAAAAAATAATAAAAATAAATAAACGAACAAAATGCAATTTTTCTTGAGGAATGTGTTCCATTTTAACAAACATAGCCACAGCAACGCATGGCCGGGTACAGCTAGTATATATATATATATATATATATATATATATATATATATATATATATATATATATATATATATATAATTGTTGGTTCGTTCATTATCAATAAAACCATATTTCTACATTACCAATTAAATTGAAATTTTAAGACAGACTTTCCTTAGAGTCAAGGAATGTTTTTATGTTATTAAAATAAATTAATATATCAAATTATAAAAATAAATAAAATAAAAAATATTTTTTTTACATGGGTATGTTGGGGGTGTTTATTCCGAAAGCCGTTCTTAACATGGGGAGAATGGTGGCATTTATTCCAAAAGCCGTTTTTAACATGGGGAGGTTAGGGGTGTTTATTCCGAAAGCCGTTCTTAATATGGGGAGGTTGGGGTGTTTATTCATGGCCGCCAGTGGATTATAGTGCATAGTACAGGTTTCTATATCTCGAAAACTACTTGCCTCTGCAAATTTTAAATGAGATTTTCTTATTCAGCATAGTCAAAACACTTTAAAAGTAGTCATTTTAAAAGAAAATTGTGGAGGTGGACCTAATGTAAAAAAAATAAAAATGATATCGTGAAATTTAAATTTAACTTGGAAAAATTATTTTAAAATAGCACGGTACCAAAAATAAAAACAGACAGAAAAATACCCCGTTCGGGTTTGTACTTGCATAAAGATTTGAAAAAGTTGTCAACAAAAACAAATATATAACAAGTAAATGTTTTCAAAGGCAAGATAAGTTACTTTTCTACCTAATTGGATAATTTTTAGTGTTTTTATTGGGTTTGCTCCTATAGATTCGAAAAAGTTGTCAAAAAACAAATGCATAACAAATATTATCAAAGGCAAGATATGATACTTTTCTACCAAACTGGATAATTTTTTAGTGCTTTTATTTAATGTAAAATGTGTATTTGGCTCGAAAAACACAGCGTTTACTGCTATATTTGAAAATTACAAATAGCGGCAGACACCTTCAGTTTGGGGAAATTAGTTAAAACTAAAAAACTGTACAAATTACTGTTAAATAACCACCGAATATATGGCAGCCTATGTCACGGTAACATATATTGAGTGAGTTCCTAACAGTATTTTGTATATTTTTTTTAGTTTTAACTCATTTTTCCAAACTTAACATGTTTAACACAGTCTGCTGCGATTTGTATTTTTCAAATATACTGATAAACACTTCATGTTTTCGAACCGATTAAATATTTTACATTAAATAAAAAACACTAAAATCTCATCCAGTTAGGTAGAAAAGTAACTAATCTTACCTTTGATAACATTTATTTGTTATATATTTATTTTTCGACAACTTTTTCGTATCTGTGTTTAGTAATACAAACCCTTTTTATTTAATGTAGCGTTTAGTCGGCTCCAAAAACAGTGTTTATCGGTATATTTGAAAAATACAAATGGTGGCGGACACTTTTGATTACGTTACGTTTGGAAAAGTGAGGTCAAACTAAAAAAACTATACAAAACACTGTCAGAAACCCACCGAATATGTCAGACTATGTCACAGTAACATGTATTCGGTGGATTTCTGACACTGTTTTGTATGGTTTTTAAGTGATTTTCCCAAACTTAACGCATTCAACAGAGTCCGCAACCGTTTGTCTTTTTCAAATACATCGATAAACACTGTGCTTTTCGAGCTGATTAAACATGTTACATTAAATCAAGACACTAACAAATCATTAAATTAGGTAGAAACGTAACTTACCTTCCATTTGATTTCATTTATTTGTTTTTGGACAACTTTTTCGAATCTGTGTTATGTAAAGCCCCCACCTCACCCAAATACTAATTAAAAACTCACATTTTTTAATACAAAAAAAAACAAAAAACAAAAATTCGATTTAGCGTTTCAACATTTTAGCAACGTTCGACTTAATCCAGTGATTGTTGGTCGAGTCCAAGCCATGCTGGACGGAAACTCCCGAGGATCCGGATCCAATTCTGCAAGAGTACCATTTTATTTTTTTACATTTTCGTCTTTTTTTTTTCACTTTTTGGAGTGGGTTGCTGTACTAAGAATATAAGAAACATGCATTTTCTCTTTTTATTAGAACTTCCATTACACCAAACTGAGCCACAGCAACACGTGGCAGGGTACATCATGTATATATATATATATATATATATATATATATATATATAGAGAGAGAGAGAGAGAGAGAGAGAGAGAGCGAGAGAGAGAGAGAGAGACATATATGTATATATATAGATAGATAGATATGTATATAGATAGATATATATAGATATATATATATATATATATATATATATATATATATATATATATGTACTAGACCACACGTGACCCATTGGGTCAATATGCTATATTAGCTATGGAATTAATGTATGAGCGTGACACTTGTGACGTAAAGAAAATAGTTTTTTGTGACGTAACAGAAACATTTCTATGAAAGTATATTAAAATGAAAAAAGGATATAGATAGATTTCTATGGGTCGTTCCGTATATAATTGTTTATTTTTTTTTTTTTAAACTTACAGCCATTGTTTGCCATACTTATAGGTAAATGTGCACTGAACAGAACCCATAATACTTAAAGTTAAATTCAGATTTTGATATATCTTTCTTAAATGAAATTGTTAGTTGAAAGTGCAGAATAGTTACAAACACTCTCCCCATGTAAAGAATGGCTTTTTAAATAGAAAGTGAAAATAAAATGTAACTTTTTTTCATTTATTTTAAACAAACATTCATGACCCATTGGGTCAAATATTTCAATTATATGTTAATAATAAGGTCAATAAAACTAATTAAAATAATGCGGAAATGAACGATGTAAACAAAAAGCAGAAAGTATTACAATTGTTTATCTGGATAATTTAAACGTGAAAAATAAAATTGGGACGCTGAAAACGTACACAGTAAAACAATACGTTTTATTGTCGTGTTGATTATTTATTTTGAACACAAATTTAAAAAAAGACATATTTTCGGGGTTATTTATTTATGTTGTAGAAGAAAATGAATGTTTTTGAGAAAGGTGTATTAAAAAATGGAGAATAAAAAAAGGAAGGCGGTGAGTAAATCGCCGCTGTAAAATGCTCTTATGATTGTAAACGGGTTAAAGTAGATTTATTTGTAAAAAAATTGCGTTAAAATGACTTAAACGTAATACAGAAATGAACAATGTAAAAAAAAAGCAGAAAGTATTAACAATTGTTTATTTGGATAATTTAAATGCGGAAAAAATGTGATGCTGAAAACGTACACTGTAAAACAATATGTTTTATTGTCGCGTTGATTATTTATTTATGACGCAAATTTAAAAAAAAAACATATTTTCGGGGTTATTTATTTATGTTGGCAGTGTAGAAGAAAATGTATGAATGTTTTTTAAGAAAGGTGTATTAAAAAATGGAGAATAAATTAAAAAAAAGAAGGCGGTTAGGAAATCTCCGTTGTAAATTGTTCTTATGGTTGTCAACGGGTCAAATTGATTTATTTGTAAGAAAATTGCGACAGTATAGTTGTAATACAGAATAGTTGCAAAACATCCCCACCCTTCCCATGTTAAAT
>NC_136526.1:44005888-44198388 GCF_053919585.1 Euprymna scolopes | reverse complement strand
AACGATGAAAAGCCAGAGGAGCTCATCTGCAAATCTGTGCATATCTTTACATATATATATATATATATATATATATATATATATATATATATATATATATATATATATATATATATATTAAAACTTTGACTCATGTCCAGATAATCTACACCTACAATTTCAAGTGTTTAGACCCAAAATTGGCGGAGGAGTTGGGTAGAGTCTGCAAAAGTCAACTCTTTCAACTTTGACCTCTTGGCAGCCAAATTCTCATCGAAAAAAAACTTTCATAGTTAGCCTTATCTTTGATTACTGAGAGATTGTATAAAAGTGAGGTTTCTGAATTTTTTAGATGAGGATTGGTTATTCGTATTGAATTGAACTCGGGAATGTTTCTGTCGAACTCGGGAATTTTTGAGAATCCTCAGTGTGGGAGACCAAAAAATACAATTGTGAATTACTTAGGACCTCTATCCAGTCGTAGCTGACGAAACAAGAGCACGCTAACCCCATGAAGTAAATAAATGGTTTCGCTTGAAATTCTGTCCAAATTCCCAAATTCGACAGAAACATTCCCGAGTTTGACAAGTATAAATAAAATATATATATATATATATATATATATATATATATATATATATATATATATATATATATATATATATATATATAGATAAATAAGTGTAAATATATATATATAAATAAGTGTTAAAAAAGCTTCAACCAGAACTTGCTCCCATACTTACGAAACTATTTAAGCGCTGCCTTAAGGAGAAGTGCTTTCCGACTCTCTGGAAAACCTCATCAGTTTGCCCTGTATTTAAGAATTCAGGTGATAAGTCATCTCCTTCTCAGTACAGACCAATAAGTCTCCTGTGTGTTATGAGTAAGTTGCTGGAATCCATATTAAATAGAGAAATAGTTAACCACCTCAGCAGGAATAACCTTCTTAGTGACACACAATATGGTTTCCGTTCTGCAAGATCTACCGCAGATGTGCTGACGGTTATATCCCACAGGATTAGTGGATCTCTTGACAAAGGCTTCCTTTCTAGGGCAATTGCTCTTGACATATCAAAGGCCTTCGACAAGGTATGGCATAAGGGTCTACTTCACAAGATTTCCAGCTACGGTATAACTGGAAATGTTTTCTCAATCATTAAATAATTTCTCTCCGATAGGCTCATAAGAGTAGTGGTAGATGGACAAAAATCGGAGGCCTGCAATATAAATGCTGGAGTCCCTCAGGGGTCAATCCTAGGCCCAACTCTCTTCCTGATCTACATCAATGACCTCCCTAAACACATACTTAAATCATTCGTTGACATCTATGCTGATGACACGACCATCTACGGCAACACATCAAAGGCTGTAAATGACAAAGTTCTCTCTGATTCTCTCTCCTCTGATCTCGAGCGCGTGGTTCAGTGGGGGAAGATGTGGCTGGTTACCTTTAATGCATCCAAAACCAAACTCCTATCCTTACATCATCAACGCTCTGATCCCCATTTGGCATCAATTGTGGTGGATGGCTCTCGTCTGGGTGAGGCCCCGTGTTTTGACAAGCTTCTGGGTTTGACCTTTACTCCTGATCTGAAATGGAACATGTACATCAAGTCTGTTGCCAAGGTCGCTGGAAAGATGGTGGGATCCTTCTACCGCTCCAGAAGATATCTCACTACTGATGCAATTCTCTATCTATATAAAAGCCAAGTACGTCCAAGGATGGAAAACTGTTGCCATATCTGGGCAGGAGCTGCTAAAAACAGCCTACCTGCCTTGACAGAGTACAAAATAGACTTCGTAGCTTAGTGGGGGATGCCCTTTTCTCTACCCTGCAACCTCTCTCCCACAGAAGACACGTTGCGAGCCTATCCTTGTTTTATCGTTATATCCATGGCAGGTGCTCGTCTGAACTCCAATCTCTGGTCCCCCCTCGCCAATCTTTCATGAAAAACACCCGTCTAGCTGAATCCACTGTGAAAAATTTCCCCCACTCTATATCTGTGCCTAAATCAAAACGCAGATTCCATGAACAAAGCTTCTTTCTTAGAACTGCACGCCTGTGGAACTCTGTTCCGTCTGCCTACTTCCCACCGAACTACAACTTGGACGTCTTCAAGTCCAATGTTAACAAATTCCTAATGAACCGCCCCCTTAAGTAAACACTTCATCACTAACGTAATGTACTTGCAATAACCCTTATCCCTGAGTGGTTTCCGGGCCTTGATAAGTGGTGATCACTGTGTAAAAAAAAAAAAAAAATTTTTTTAAATTTAAAAAATAATTCTTACACTCATTCACAAAGTCTCATCTTATCAATAAAAAGTTACAAATAACAAAAACATAGATTCGTGGAAACCCAAAATTGTCCACGTCAGCACATTTTGAGGTCAGGAATCTTGGCCTTTTGGTCAAGATCAAAGTGTAGTATCTGTTCTTCAGATGCTGCACTTCATTTTCTTGTTCTCTTTCGGTGGAGGAGAAATCCTTCACGACTGAGACAATTTTTATTTTTGTACCTTTTCTCCACGTTAAAAAACGACCCTGGTGTCTAACTCTGTCCCGTGAGGAGGCATAGTAAATAGATACATAACATTTGACCACCTCACAGAATCTCAAAAGAAAAAAAAAATTAAAAAATCACAGTCGTTTACAAAAAATACATAGACATTTACAATTAAAATACATAGACATTTACAATTAAAATACATAGTCGTTTCCAAAACAAACAAAAAAACGACTCACTTAACATTTTCAGACAATCCTTCAAAAACAAAATTCAACACAAAACAACAATCGATGGAAACTAAATTTGTCCACGTCACCCAACACTTGGGGTTTTCTGAAAAAAAAATTATCACCTTTTACTCATCCGAGTGATTTCTATTATGGCCTTTTCTGCCACTTACGCCACGTCAGGGGAACTCCATTTGCTCCCTTATGTTGGACAGAAATATATTTCGCTTTGCAATATTGAAAAAAAAAATTTTTTTCCAGGTCGGTAACCGCGACTGCCTTTCAAGGCATATAGCTCAGCGAAACATATCGGGATTCCATCCATGGATTTTTCCATGTTGATCCTACTCGAAATCACAGAATCCCATCACCCTAAAACAAAACTTGTGTTTTTTTCTTTCTTTTTCTTTTCTTAATCTAAAAAAAAACATACATTTTAACATTTCATAAAACAGTTTACATACAATAACATTTTTCCACACTAGAAAAATAATTCTCACGGAAAAAAATCCCCGTACAATTAGAGAAAAAAAACAATTCCACATTAGCAGAAAGTATCCATTGTTTCTTAACAAACAAACAAAAAAATACACATTGTCTTTTCCTAAAAGTACGCAACGCTTTTACAATTTTGCAACATTTAAACTTTATAATTGTTTAACTTATAAATTCATAACAAATATTTGATTGACGTTTTTCTCGCAACTGTAACTAAAGATTATGTGTTCTATTTCTTCTTTTTTCTTCTTTTTGTTTTTATCAGTATGTCGATTTAGCTATCTGTTTTTTTTTTCTTATTTCTCTTAATTTATCAAATAATATAACTATACATAATTTTAATGTGTCTTTTTTTCCGTTGTGTCTATATATATTTGTTTCACCGCTGTTCAATGAAAGGACCCTACGTTGTTGTTTTTTTAACTGACCGTATATCTTTTATCATTCATTACGGCATATCGGACTTTTTTTAATATTTTCTTGTAAACTTTAGTTTTCTATGTGCGTGTGTGTTCAAATTTTTTCTTTCTTTTTTGTTCGCATTTCTGTGATCGTGTAATGTTTTTTTTTTTCGTGGTATTATTTTTTTTTTTTTTTAATTATCTTGGACCCTTTTAAAACGTTGTGTTTCTTTTTTTTTAATTTTTCCGTGGTAACCGAAGTTCTTTTTTTTTTTTTTTTAAACCCACCCTTGCTGGTTGGTCTGGCAGCTTACGGCTCCAAATTGAGTGTGTAACGTTGTTACTCTATAATAAAGTGTTGAGTGTCTGTTGCGTCATCTCTAATAATGGATTAGAAGAGATGACGTGTTATATTATATATTTATGTTGTATCATAAAAGGAATCATGTATGAGTGACATGTATTTTCAGAACCTAGCTCTGCTTCTTCGATGTTGGACCATCTGGAATTTCTCGTCCTGGAGGGAGACTTGATACCTGTTTTTGGATGAAGATTCAATCACTCCAAGACAAGGAATTAGTTCTATAGTTTATTTCACTTTTCCCAGATGTCCTGCAGAAGTTGGAAAGTGAAATCGGCCTGTGTGGGTTCTTCTTCTACACATGTCAGCGTTCGTCCCCCGCAGTGACGAGGAGGAGACAACGGGAAGCCGTCCATTGTCTTCTGAGTCCAAATCAAATCTCAACGATTCAGCTAACCTGATCACATGATTCACACGCAATCAAATCAGCTGATCTTTTACTTCGGCCAACGTGTCCAAACTATAATTCACCTCTTCCTCTCTCTCTCTCTCCCTCTCTCTATTCCTTAACATTCTCTCTCTCTCTCTATCCATTCTCTAACACATACATACATGCATACATACATACATGCATACATAAATACATACATGAATAAATACATACATACATGCATACATGCATACATGCATGCATACATACATACATACATGCATACATACATACATGCATACATACATACAAACATACATGCATACATACATGCATACATGCATACATACATGCATACATACATGTATACATACATGCATGCATACATACATACATGCATGCATACATGCATGCATATATGCATACATGCATACATACATGCATACATACATGCATACATATATATATACATACATGCATGCATACATGCATGCATACATACATATATGCATACACACATGCATACATACATGCATACATGCATACATACATACATGCATATATACATACATGCATATATACATACATGCATACATACATGCATACATACATACATAAATGCATACATGCATACATACACGAATACATAGATATATACATGCATATATACATACATACATGCATACATACATGCATACATACATGCATACATACGTACATGCATACATATATGCATACATACATGCATACGTGCATACATGCATACATACATGCATACATGCATACATGAATACATACATGCATACATACATGCATGCATACATACATGCATGCATACATGCATACGTACATAAATACATGCATACATACATGCATACATACATACATGCATACATACATTAATACATGCATACATACATGCATACATACATAAATACATACATACATGCATACATACATAAATACATGCATACATACATGCATACATACATACATACATACATGCATACATACATACATGCATACATGCATACATACATGCATACATACATGCATACATACATACATGCATACATATATACATGCATACATACATACATGCATACATATATACATGCATACATACATGCATACATACATACATGCATACATACATGCATACATACATGCATACATGAATACATACATGCATACATGAATACATACATGCATACATGAATACATACATGCATACATATATACATGCATACATACATGCATACATGCATACATACATACATGCATACATACATACATACTTGCATACATACATATATACATACATACATGCATACATACATACATACATGATGATTGCAACGTCTTGTCAGACGAGTGCCACTCCCTCAGACATTTAAAATCCATGAGCCCAAATGTCTGAGGGAGTATCTATACAAATATGATGTTACAGAGTCTTAGCTTTGTACGACAGCTAAGCCTCTCTCTCTCGGTTCAAAATGTTGAGATCCAGCAACAAGCAAGAGCAAGATAGCCAGCAACAAATAAAACTGCAGACCAGTTTAATGCGGGTACTGGTCTTCCGCTTTATGGTTTTTATAAATCAGAGATTTGCTTCTCCTAGAAATGTTACCTTCACCACGGCTTACGGGAGCCCTCTCCACCCCAATACATATATACACACACACAAATATACATGGTTCTAGTTGGCCGTTGACCCAGAAAAAAGAGTTCTTTTGCCCTTTGGCGAATACATACATACATATATACATACATATATATATATATATATATATATATATATATATATATACATACATACATTCATACATGCATACATACATGCATACATACATGCATACATACATGCATACATACATGCATACATGCATACATACATACATTCATACATGCATACATACATACATACATACATACATGCATACATGCATGCATACATGCATACATACATACATGCATACATACATACATACATAGAGTATGGAATAAGTGTCTCGGGGTATTGGGCTAGCATAACAACTAAAGAGGGTTTTTATTTACAAAGGAGTCACCATTTATCAAGGCCCGTAGACCACTCGAGGATAAGTGTTAATGGATGTACAATGGTCAAGGGGAACATGTCAGTCATCGTTAGTTGTGAAAATTTGATAAATTGGATTACTTAAGGGGATGGCTCATCAAGAATTTGTTCACGTTGGACTTGAAAACAACCATATTATAGTCAGTTGGAAAGCAGGAAAACGGAACAGAGTTCCACAGGCGTGCAGTTTTATGAAAGAAGCTTTGTTCATGGAATCTATGTTTAGGTTTAGGCACAGATAAAGAGTGGGGGAAATTGTTGGTAGTGGTTTCAAATAGACAAGTGTTTTGTGTATGAACTAAGTGATTTGTTTTTTGGGTGCTTGGCCACAATCAACTCTATGGCCACCTGTTTGGGTGTGGAGTGGGGGGGGGCAACGTACAATCAACACAATTTTACGTGAAACGAGCATCCACACGTTGACCCCCCCCCATGTTTGCATTTTTCGGGGGGGGGGGAGAGACACGTAAAAAAGATGGTAAACCCCTTTTTTTTCTTAAACAGGTGGCCATAAAGTGGGTGCTCATTATTTATTATAGAAAAGTAATCTCCCACTTTTTTGAAAGTAACATTTCTTCATATCTTGGAAACTACTCGTTTGCTGGAATGGGTGAAGTGTCGATTGTCTGCCCTTGTTGATCTTACATTCTCGTAATTGCCAAAAGATGTTGCTAGTAGCGTATCATTGAAAAATAAACATGGCGTCAAGTTTTTCTCCGACAGAATTTGTCATAATATTTCATTTTTTTTTATATAAAAAATAACTACTTGATCGATTTACGTAATTTTTGGAATATGACATCTTCGTGCGGTGACAGGCACATACATTATAAAGCTTTTTAAAAATAAAAATTTTTCTTGAAAAAAAAATTTTTTTTTAGGCCCAGTCGTAGACGAGCACCGTTTTTTTGTTTGTTTTTTATATATCTTTATTCTAATCAACTATTGCGATTACTGTTCTTTATATTGATGGATTTTTTATTGCTTACATTCAGCATCCATGAGACACATTTCGGCAATAAAAGCAGACTGGTTATCAGCCCCGTCCGGATTGCAGATACCGGAATGTTCACGTGTGTTAACAGTTTGGATCGATCGATAAATGTCAGCATCCAATTAGTTGTGAAAGGTAAGCGAGAAAGAATTCATCGTTATAACCGTAGAATTAGAAAGGAACAAGGAGTCAACTCGCTTTGGTCTTTTGGTCGGAAATGATGAACCAATCCTTGTGTCACCCCTTTTCATCAACTTTCATCACATTCTCAGCTGTTGAACAAAAACCATAAAAGCCAACCTGAACATCACTTGAGAGGCCCAGGAAAAGAGGTAGTTGCTGTGCGTTTACAAACTCTGTCACGTATTCAGCTCGCCTGAGAAACGGTATCTGATCACCCTTTTTATCAACGTCTATCACATGCTCAGCTCGCCTGAGAAATGGTATCTGATCACACAAGCCAGAAGGGAAGTAATCCTTGTGTTAACCTTTTTTTATCAACTTCTATTATAAGCCTGAGAGATGATCTCTGATTGAGCGAGCCAGAAGGGAAGTTAAATGCTTGCACCAATCAGTGCTGAGCTTATAAAACCAAACACAGATTCAAAATCAATAATTGTGAGCCATTGCTGCTTCTGATTGTTATTGTTTGTTGAGCATCATTCATGATGATGATTTTTGTTGGCATTCGTTTTATGGATGAAGACAAAGACGTTAGGAAGTCATGTCTGAAGAGAAAAGAGTTAATGTATGTGTACCGTACAAAGGTGTGCAAGTTAGTGTTCAGCTCGACTGAGAGAAGGTCTCTGATTGGGCAAACCAGAAAAGAAAGTGAATGCTTGTACCAACCAGCACTGCAGTTACAAGCCAAATATATTCAAACTAGTAAACTGCAAAGTGTCGATGTCGCTGCTATAGGAGCATAAAGTGATGCAAAAAGGAAAAGAGGTAGTTGCTGTGCGTTTAAGCCTTTTTAAAAACTGTCATCTAATCAGCTCACCTGAGAAATGGTATCTGATCACACAAGCCAGAAGGGAAGTAATCCTTGTGTTAACCTTTTTTATCAACTTCTATTACAAGCCTGAGAGATGATCTCTGATTGAGCGAGCCAGAAAGGAAGTTAAATGCTTGCACCAATCAGTGCTCAGCTTATAAAACCAAACACAGATTCAAAATCAATAATTGTGAGCCGTTGCTGCTTCTCTGATTGTTATTGTTTGGTGAGCATCATTCATGATGATAATTTTTGTTGGCATTCGTTTCCTAGATATCATTCTATTAAGAATTCTTTCTAGAAGGATACAAGGTGCTCACAGGAGGAACCATAGGAAGGTTGTAAACATCCCTAAGTGAAAGTGCTTCTGTGAAACGAACTGGATTCAAATTTGCTAGTCCGTGTCATTAAGCACTGAGCCACTGTCACCTCTCTGCTGCTGCTGATGTGGTCTAGCCAGAAGGGAAGTTAAATGCTTGCACCAATCAGTGCTGAGCTTATAAAACCAAACACAGATTCAAAATCGATGATCGTGAGCCGTTGCTGCTTCTGATTCTTGTTGTTGTTGTTTGTTGAGAATCATTCATGATGCTTACAGACCAAATATATTCAAACTAGTAAACTGCAAAGTGTCACTGTCGCTGGCATAGGAACATAAAGTGATGCAAAAAAGAAAAGAGATAGTTGCTGTGCGTTTAAGCATTTTTACAAACTCTTTCAAGTGCCCAGCTCGCCTGAGAAATGGTATCTGATTACAGAAGCCAGAAGAGAAGTAATCCTAGCGTTAACCCTTTTTATCAGCTTCTATCGCGTGTTCAGCTTGCTTGAGAGATGACCTCTGATTGAGCAAACCAGAAGGAAAGTTAAATGCTTGCACCAATTAGTACTGAGCTTATAAAACCAAACACAGATTCAAAATTATCCATAAATCAACAGGTTCGTTCAGTTACAACAGTTAATTGATCAGCTGTTGAACAAAAACCATAAAAACTGAACATCACTTGAGAGGCCCAGGAAAAGAGGTAGTTGCTGTGCGTTTAAGCATTTTTACAAACTCTGTCACGTGCTCAGCTCACCTGAGAAATTACCTCTGATCACACAAGGCAGAAAAGATGAAGTAATCTTTGTGTGAACCCTTTTTATCAACGTTTATCACATGCTCAGCTTGCCTGAGAGATGACCTCTGATTGAGCAAGCCAGAAGGGAAGTTAAATGCTTGCAAAAATCAGTGCTGGGCTTATAAAACCAGACACAGATTCAAAATCAATTGTGAGCCGTTGCTGCTATTCATTCATGGTGATTTTTTTTTTTTTTTTTTTTTTGGCATTCGTTTCTTTGATATCTTTCTATCAAGAATTATTTCTTATAGAACAGGTAGTCTCAAGCTTTCCTCCATCATTGACCCCTCGGCTTTACACATTTCTCCATTTACTCCTTACTCAGATACAAAACATTCATAGACATCATAAAGTTACAGAAAAACAAGAATGCCAAAAAAAAAGAACCTTTTTATTGTTTAGGACTTTTCAGCCTTTGGGTCATAAGTGGGTGTGGTTTTGCCCTCAGCTCCAAAGCCAACACAGTCTTAAGAAGCTATTCTCAACCTTTCCACTTTGTAGAACTCTGTTCCTGCACACTGTTTTCCTTCTACCTAAAGCTTTGGTCTTTTCAAGACTAAGGCCAATAAGCATCTCCTGTCGTTGCAATAATCAGCTTTTGTTCTTGTAAGCTTCTTACATCAAGTGGCTTCAAGCCTTGTCTCGAGCGATTTCTATGAAAAGGAATCTATAACGTCACGCCAAATCTATACTTATTTTAAGACCGACATTCCCAACCTTTCATCGATCATTGACCCCTCGGCTTTTTGCATTTCTTCATTTACCCCCTACTTCCATAGAAAACATTCGTAGCCATCATAAAGTGACAGAAAAACAAGAAGGTCAAAAGGGACCTTTCTATTGTTCGTATCAAAATAGTATACATTCGTATCACAAAAAATAAAGGAAATCAAACGTGTTTCTGAATAGAAAATTATTAAGTTAATCCGTATTACATTTCTTACACATAACACAATCTCAGGGACATGCAAAGGGGAGGGAGTGCTGGGGATGCCCAAGCACATGCCCCTTTTTTTTTTCTTTTTTTTTTTACAAAAGTCACTACTTATCAAGGCCCAGAGGTCACTCGAGGATAAGGGTTAATAAACTTAGAAAACTAGTATTATACATTCGTAATAAAAAAAAAATAAAGACAATCAAATCTTTTTCTAAATAGAAAATTATGAAGTCACTTTGTTTTGTGCTTCTTAGACATGACACAATCTCAGGGACAGGTAGAGAAGGAGTGCTGGGGTGCCCAAGCACATGCCCCTTTTACTCCTATTTTAAAAGTGCCCTTTTCAGAGGAATGCAGTTCCCCACCGAGACACGTTCATTACTATATTTTTTTGACTGTTTTGTTTTACTTGAGCGCCTGCCCTGAAAAAAACTCTCAGCACGTCATTGTATAATCTGAAAAGAAATGATTATTTTTTTAATTATCAGCTACTTACATCATTTACCTCTGACTATATAAATTTTTACCTCCTAGGGGTACATTTACCCCTGATTGAGAACCTCTGTTTTAGAAGGCTATCAGATACTTATGGGAGGGACCACATGAAGGTTGCCAACGTCTTTAAGTGAAACTGTTTCTGTGGAACGAACTGGATTCGAATTTGGTGCAGGACAGGGTTGGGACAGCTGGAAGCCAGGTGGTATGCATACAGCACCTGGTATTCCTGAATGGTTACCCAATTGTTGTAAAAAACCCACTTTTCATCACAAGTCACAACCCGATCAAGAAACGAGTCGTTCTTGTTTTGTAAAAGAAGGGAAAATGACACTTCATAATGACGTTTCTTTTAGTTGTCATTCAATTCGTGAGGCACCCATTTATCAAGCTTTTGTCTTTCCAATCTCTCTCAAATGGTTAGAAATGGTTGTATACGTTATGTCTAATTCAGGAACAAATTCCTGAACAGCTGTGCATGGATTGGCTTCAACTAAGGCTCTTAATTGATCGTTGTCAACATCCGATGGCGAACCACTATGCTCATCATCTTTAAGACTCTCGTCGCCACCACAAAATTTCTTAAAGCACCATTGTGCTGTACGTTTAGTAGTGTTTCCTGAGGAAAACACTTCATTAATATCGCGAGCTGCTTCCGCAGTTTTTCAGCTTAGCTTGAATTGAAAAAAGAAAATTGTGTAAATTTTCTTTTTTTCCATCTTGTATTCAACGTTCTGAAAATAAAACATAATTGGTTTAAAATGATTATAATTTAAAGGATTAGATAGAAGGAAAAACACTCTTTAAAATGATATATAAAGTAAAGATATTATAACGAAAATTTATTTGAAAATATATCTGTTAAAATCAGAATTAAAAATTCAGCAAAAACTTTCTTCTCCACCTAACAATAAAAAGGGAAAGAAACGTAAAATCACTTCAAGACAAGACAAACCTGAAAAAGACCATAAAACCAGTGTTTAATCGCCTGAACTCCAAACAAACTTAGTTCTTTCTATCCTCTAAATGTTTTTTTGCACTTGAAGTCATTCTCAATATCTGAAAGTCTACTATCAGGCACTATCAGATACTATCAGACGTTATCAGACATTATCAGACATTATCAGATACTATCAGACATTATCAGACATTATCAGATACTATCAGATACTATCAGACACTACCAGATACTATCAGAACTTATCAGACGCTATCAGATATTATCAGACACTATCAGATACTATCAGACACTACCAGATACTATCAGACACTACAAGATACTATCACACACTATCAGATACAATCAGACATTATCAGACACTATCAGATACAATCAGACATTATCAGACACTATCAGATATTATCAGACACTACCAGATACTATCAGACATTTTCAGACACTATTAGATATTATCAGACACTATCAGATACTATCACTACCAGATACTATCAGTCATTATCAGTCACTATCAGATATTATAAGACACTATCAGATACTATCAGACACTATCAGACACTAACAGATATCATCAGACACTATCAGATATTATCAGACACTATCAGATACTATCAGACACTATCAGACACTATCAGATATTATCAGACACTATCAGATATTATCAGACACTATCAGATATTATCAGACACTATCAGACACTGTCAGATATTCTCAGACACTATCAGACACTATCAGATATTATCAGACACTATCAGACATTATCAGACATTATCAGATATTATCAGACACTATCAGATACTATCAGACACTACCAGATACTATCAGTCATTATCAGTCACTATCAGATATTATAAGACACTATCAGATACTATCAGACACTATCAGACACTAACAGATATCATCAGACACTATCAGATATTATCAGACACTATCAGATATTATCAGACACTATCAGACACTGTCAGATATTCTCAGACACTATCAGACACTATCAGATATTATCAGACACTATCAGACATTATCAGACATTATCAGATATTATCAGACACTATCAGATACTATCAGACACTACCAGATACTATCAGAAATTATCAGACACTATCAGACATTATCAGACACTATCAGATACTATCACTACCAGATACTATCAGACACTACCAGATACTATCAGGCACTACAAGATACTATCAGACATTATCAGATACAATCAGATACTATCAGACACTATCAGATACTATCAGACACTATCAGACACTATAAAATATTTTCAGACACTATCAGACACTATCAGATATTATCAGACACTATCAGATATTATCAGACACTATCAGATACTATCAGACACTATCAGATATTATCAGACACTATCAGATACTATAAGACACTATCAGACACTATCAGATATTATCAGACACTATCAGACACTATCAGATACTATCAGACACTATCAGACACTATCAGATATTATCAGACACTATCAGATACTATCAGACACTATCAGATATTATCAGACACTATCAGATACTATCAGACACTATCAGATATTATCAGACACTATCAGACACTATCAGATACTATCAGATATTATCAGACACTATCAGATACTATAAGACACTATCAGTCACTATCAGATATTATCAGACACTATCAGATATTATAAGACACTATCAGATATTATCAGACATTATCAGATACTATCAGACACTATCAGATACTATAAGACACTATCAGATATTATCAGACTATTAGATACTATCAGACACTATCAGACACTATCAGATATTATCAGACACTATCAGATATTATCAGACACTATCAGACACTGTCAGATATTCTCAGACACTATCAGACACTATCAGATATTATCAGACACTATCAGATACTATAAGACACTATCAGATATTATCAGACTCTATTAGATACTATCAGACACTATCAGACACTATCAGATATTATCAGACACTATCAGATACTATCAGACACTATCAGATATTATCAGACACTATCAGATACTATAAGACACTATCAGATATTATCAGACTCTATTAGATACTATCAGACACTATCAGACACTATCAGATATTATCAGACACTATCAGACATTATCAGACACTATCAGATATTATCAGACACTATCAGACACTATCAGACACTATCAGATATTATCAGACACTATCAGATACTATCACTACCAGATACTATCAGACACTATCAGATACTATCACTATCAGATACTATCAGACGCAATCAAATGCTATCAGACATTATCAGACACTATCACACACTATCAGGCACAGCCAGACATTTTCAGACACTATTAGATACTTTCAGACACTATCAGACACAATCAGGTGCTTATCAGACGCAATCAGTCTTTATTGTTGTTGTTCTTTGTCGTCGTCATCATCATCATCATCATCTGTTCGGCATTTTTACTACTTTTGTCATTTTCAGATGAGCCTGCGGGAATGATGACATCGATGGAAACATCACCGTCGTCAATAACAACACCGTCGACAGCATCTCATTACAAATGGACGAAAGGAATTCTGTATATGCTTATTATGCATCTTCTGAGTAAAATGTAAGTCGTATTCATTTGTATGAATTGGAAATTTGATGAACCTACTTATAATCTTAGCAGCTATTTCTCTGTTTGTTTGTTTGTTTGTTTGTTTGTAAGTCACACGTAAACAAGTTCTTGTTGAGCTGTCCTTGTTAATAATGAATGTCTACCCTTTTCACTCTTACCAATTATCACGGCGTTCACTCGACAATGCTTATCCTCGAGTAGCTTTTGTGATTTGATAAGTGGTGATTCCCTTGTAAAAACAAATGTCCGTATTTTAATTTTTTGTCAAAGGGGATAGTTAGATAAAAAGTTCCAGTGTCAATTGGCGCAGATATTGTAGAAAACAGATACTACACTTTGATCAAAAATGCCAGAGAGCCATAGAAAATAATATGTTTTGTGATTAGACATGAATGAAATAAAATAGTATCGTTTTTAAATAAATCATTTTTACCTTTAATATATCTTTTATATATAGCGGGGATTGCTAACCAAATCGACGCATGTTTACACTGGGGTCTCTGTAACAGGGTGTATATAATATTTACTTGTATATATAAACGTTCCTGTGTTAGCGTATATATTTGTGTATGTGACGCGTCTGTTTGTTTAGTGTCCTCTATTTCGTGATCGTCTCTAGCTTTCAACTGTTCGTCGAATCGATGCTTGTATAATATTTATAAAAGCGTTTCAGGGGACTCTTTCATATGTAATATATTGATGTTGACATTCTGTGGATGTTCAGTGTAAATAGAGACACTCTGATATTATTGTAGCTTTTTTGTTAAAACTGTAAAATTATTTATCCAAGCTAGCAAGAGCGCCCAGTAGAGCCTGGTCGTAAAATACGCTTAAATATGATATTTTAATTCTTGCAGATTTCGTATATATTATTATAGAGTTAATATTCTATCGATTTTTATATATTATAAAGTTGTGATTTCAAAAATAAAAAAAAATATATCCATATGACTTGGGTGCATCAGCTTGAATCGAAACTGAATCCCAAACTCATATTCACACACACACACACACACACACACACACACACACACACACACACATACATACATATATATATATATATATATATATATATATATATATATATATATATAACTTTCGTTCCTTCAGGTATAATCGAAACTGAAACCCAAACGTATGAAGAATTCTTGACAAAATTATTTATTACAAGAAATGGAAGTACATAACAATTAAACAACACGGGTGTAAGCGTGACACAGAAAATAACATACCGCTATCGTATTAATGTATAGATAATCGACCAGCATACCTTCTAGCATTGCCCTGGAACTAACAATACAATATATTCATACCAATAATATTGGGAGGTCTGTGTTCCTGCTTACCATTTATAAAAAGGGAATACGTTTCAGTTTTAATTTATTCATACCAATAATATTGGGAGGTCTGTGTTCCTGCTTACCATTTATAAAAAGGGAATACGTTTCAGTTTTAATTTATTCATACCAATAATATTGGGAGGTCTGTGTTCCTGCTTACCATTTATAAAAAGGGAATACGTTTCAGTTTTAATTTATTCATACCAATAATATTGGGAGGTCTGTGTTCCTGCTTACCATTTATAAAAAGGGAATACGTTTCAGTTTTAATTTATTCATACCAATAATATTGGGAGGTCTGTGTTCCTGCTTACCATTTATAAAAAGGGAATACGTTTCAGTTTTAATTTATTCATACCAATAATATTGGGAGGTCTGTGTTCCTGCTTACCATTTATAAAAAGGGAATACGTTTCAGTTTTAATTTATTCATACCAATAATATTGGGAGGTCTGTGTTCCTGCTTACCATTTATAAAAAGGGAATACGTTTCAGTTTTAATTTATTCATACCAATAATATTGGGAGGTATGTGTTCCTGCTTACCATTTATAAAAAGGGAATACGTTTCAGTTTTAATTTATTCATACCAATAATATTGGGAGGTCTGTGTTCCTGCTTACCATTTATAAAAAGGGAATACGTTTCAGTTTTAATTTATTCATACCAATAATATTGGGAGGTCTGTGTTCCTGCTTACCATTTATAAAAAGGGAATACGTTTCAGTTTTAATTTATTCATACCAATAATATTGGGAGGTCTGTGTTCCTGCTTACCATTTATAAAAAGGGAATACGTTTCAGTTTTAATTTATTCATACCAATAATATTGGGAGGTCTGTGTTCCTGCTTACCATTTATAAAAAGGGAATACGTTTCAGTTTTAATTTATTCATACCAATAATATTATGAGGTTAGAATTTGGAACTTTGTCTATGTGTGTGTGTGTGTGTGTGTGTGTGTGTGTGTGTGTGTGTGTGTGTGTGTGTGTGTGTGTGTGTGACAGAGAGAGTGTTCCCTATGAACTCGGAAATGGCTAGGCCGATTTTTACTTAAAGTTCACACAAATGTACTTTATGTGCCTTGCAATGTTCTTAGATAGGGTTTTATATCGGAATATCTCTGATAAGTATCGATGATCGAAAAAAAATCGATCAAAGAGGGAAGTCTGATTTTGACCAAAGTAAACGCTTTTATACAACCTAACATCACAGGTGATTTTGAGAAGTTTTATCACCGCACAAGCAGAAAGGTTCAGTCTATAAAACCAACTGTAAATTCTTTTACAAGACAAGGGAGTGTTCAAAATGAATGTTCCTTTATGGAGCACAATTGAACCATGATACTTGACTTTTGCACATTAAACTAAGTGAAGCCATTATTTAGAGACAATATATAAAGCTGAACGTCTGTGTGTGTGTCTGGTCACGAATAGGCTCCTATATGATTGACTATTATAGAAAACTGATCACATATAATGATAGAAGATGTATCGAGACACAGGAATGGGTATGTTTGATCTGGCATAACGATGATTCATTAAAATTGTGGGGTCTGCGTACGCGCCTGGTCCACAAAGTATGGAAATAAAAAATTAAAAAATTAAAAAAAAAACGTTTACAAGTGTTTTTGATATAGATGTACATAATAATACTTTGATAAGTATGTTTTAACTTAAATAGGGATGGTATAATAAAATTGTGGGGTCTGCGTTCGCGCCTGGCCTCCATAGAACGGAAATAGGCACAAACTTTAATAAAGACTTTTCATATCTATCTGCGTAAGTATACTTTGATAATTATGTTTCAGTTTGAAGAAATATGGTATAATAAAATTATGGGGGTGTTCGTTCGCGCCTGACCTCCATAGAATGGCAATATGTCACAAAGTTTAACAAGGTTTTTTTTAATATAGATCCATAGAATATTGTGATAAGTGTTTCAGTCTGAACAGGTATGTTATAATAAATTATGGGGGTTCATCTATTTTATTTTTACTTTCATCATATTTTGCTTTGGTTTTGATACCCCCAAATTCAACCCAAATTTACAACCCTTCCTTTTCATAACCTATCATACTTTCATAAATCTGAGTCCATTTTCTGTAGGCTGTTTTTGAACCCAGTCAACGATGGGTACTTTTGCTAGTATATATATATATATATATATATATATATATATATATATATATATATATATATATATATATATATATATATATATATAGTGAAAAACTTTGTTGAAATTCAAAGACTTACATTTTTTTCTTTTTTGTATCTTTTGTTTATTTCATCCTGGATTCCTTCATTACAGCCGTTTCGTTAATGGGATGGCAATTTTATGATTTCATGTGTCCATAAAAATTTCCTGTCCTCACCAACTCGTCAGATGTTATTTCCATTTGATGTTACCAACAAAAGGTTGATTTTGTACATGATAAACCTGGTGTTTTGGAGAAAAAGAAATCCCATCCCCACGTGCTACATGTGAGCCATCTTGGGTGTCATGCTAAAATAAATTTCCCTTGACATAAAAAAGAAAAAATGCAAGTCTTTGAATTTCAACAAAGTTTTGCACTCTATATGCTCTGCACCTATTAAATAGATCCATTGAGCTTAACTCGAAATCAACGGTGATTGGGTTTTTATCATAACAATCTAAACCCGTTAAACGAAAACGGTATACATTGAAATTAACAATATTTCAAAAATAAACATTTATAAAAATTATATATATATATATATATATATATATATATATATATATATATATATATATATATATATATATATATATATATATATATATATATATATTTGTTTATTGTTTTGGGGGGAAAGAATTCCAACGAATGCTCGATTACAAAGAAAAACTTTTTCGATATAAGAGCCTAATATTTATTTATTTAATTGTACAGAAGTTCAGAAAAACATTGGTACCGTCATTAACTGGTCCCCTTTATGTTGGGCTTGAAACCGACGGTACCAATGTTTTTCTGAACTTCTGTACAATTAAATAAATAAATATATATATATATATATATATATATATATATATATATATATATATATATATATATATAATCTGAGTTTATTGTTTGCCAGAGGTTAAGTAATTAATGAAGTTTAATAAGGTTAATACAAGAGTGCTCAATGCCGAAGTAGAGCAGAGTATAATCGTTATTTGTCTTTGCATAAGCAGTAATATGTTGCTACACAATTATGATCATGTTTCGGTCGGCTAGTTACCAGTAACTAGAGACTTCTTCAGGCGATACAGCTTATACGGAAGCAAAGTTTGCAATGAAAATATCAGGTCTTCGTCGTCACAGGGAGTTAATATCAGGAGGTTCTATCAAATGTTGTGAAAAAATAAGATTTGGTTATATGTATATAAGAGCAAATAGCGGTGTTTAGATATAGGAATGAATGGTTTTAAAAAAATGTATAACAAATAAATGTTACCAAAGGCAAGATAATTTACTCATCTATCTACCTGGATAAGTGTGTGTGTGTGTGTGTGTGTGTGTGTGTGTGTGTGTGTGTGTGTGTGTGTGTGTGTGTGTGTGTGTGTGTGTGTGTGTGTGCGCGCGTGTGTGTGTGTGCGTGTGTGTGTGTGTGCGTGTTAACTTATTTTAAAGCGTTTTGTTCAGTTTGAAACACAAGTAGTGTGAAGTTGCTAAGTCAAAACAAAAGTAAAATCGCTCAAAACTCGAAAATGAATCAAAATACTGATAGAAATCCACCCAATAAATGTCATTGTGACATTTTTTGGGTAGATTTCTTTCGGTATTTTTTTTTTTCTTTTTCGAGTTTTGAGCGATTAACTAGTCTTCTCAGATGACCGTTTAATGTCAGCTATTTTGTTATTGTTGTAACTTAGCAATTTGACATTACATGTGTTTGAAACTTAAAAAAAAACGCTTTAAAATAAGTTAAAGCGCAAAAAAAAAATATTCAGATAGGTAGAAGAATAGGGGAACCCGGGGCAAAATGAGATAGCGGGGTAAAACGAGACACCACAGATAACTGAAACAGAGAGAGAGAGAGAGAGAGAGAGAGAGAGAGAGAGAGAGAGAGAGAGAGAGAGAGAGAGAGAGCTCTTTCGTGAGGAGTCTGATCAAGAGATCACGTGGTAACGCCTTGCCGCCAACGTCTACCATTGTTTTATTCAGCCCCGTACATCAAAAAGGAGTAAGTATTCAAAATTTATCTATTTTGATTTGTGACGAACTGTACTCTGAGAGTTCAGAAAGCTGGGTAGCCTGTCAAGGGGACTGTAGGAAATGGGATCACTACGGCTGTGCAGGTCTAAACGAATGCAACAAGACCCCAATCTTCATTTGTGAGCTCTGTGAAGACTGACTTATTCAGACCAAGATCCGTCTCGTTTTGTCCCATGCTTGGGGCAAAACGGGACAATACAGTTAGATAAATAAATAATCTGTATTTCTTTTGAAAATAATTTCTCATCTTTTTTTTTTTTTTTTTTTGTGGCATTGTTTTCCAATACTTTGAATGTTCAGTACACAGAATATGGTTTATATGTCAATGCTAACTTTGACTCGACAGTTCTTTTCCCCTTAAGTATCTCGTTTTGCCCCAGGTTCCCCTAACTTATCTTGCTCTTAGTAACATTTATTTTTGACAACTTTTTCGTTTTGTTATCTATAGTTAAACAAAAAAAAAAAAAAAAAAAAGAAAAAGAAAATAATTTCCCACTGGATCAGAATAGCAAATTAATGACTAACAGTTTTGTTTAATAGGCAGGTTAAAAAAACCTCCACCGAAGATAAACAATCAGATAATTAATAAATTAATAAATAAATAAATAAATAAATAAATAGCGGCATCACTTTCAAATACACTCCCTGCAAAGTTTGTTTGTCCAAAAATAAAACAAACACATAGAATTACATTGACATAGCGAAACGTGCGATTTAAATCACAAAATACGTACTATCGTTATTTTTTATTTATTTATTTTTATTCATTTATTTTTTATTTTATTTTTTTTTTTACATGACTAAACAAACACGCCACAAAACGATGACCGGAAATGGTCGCTATGAGCTACCCTAAATCCAACAATTATACGCACATAATCATTAGGTATCTCCAAAACAATGTGAAAAACGGAGCGCCCCGTGACGTCAGACTTGTATTAACTATACGAACTATGGAAAAGCAGAAACGACTTAATGATTTTTTTTTTAAACAGTTGTTTATCTTCTTCAAACTGCAATTAATAATTAATCTTTGTTATAATTTTGTTATGTTTTAAGATTTACACAGTTTAATGATTAATAATATTATAAACATTTGTATATTAAATATGAAATACGGTTTTACTGAATGTTCATTTGGTTACCTACGGGCTTCCATATTTTGATCGGTAAAAAGAGACGAACAAAATATGAGGGAGGGGGCTACAAAATGCTTAATATTTGTGCAATAATATTTTTAAATCGGTTTTAATCTGGCGATAAAATAGCTGACAAGAGTCATGTTTATATAAAACTTAATATTTAAAAAATAATCTAAACACAATTAATTAAAAATCTATGTTGTAACGGAACATTTTTTAATAGAATATTTGTTGTTTTCAAGTCGGCTTCTATTTATTTATTGGGACCCTAACAGGTACTACCATTCCGTGTCAGAGTGGACCTGGGAGCAATGGCAATTAAAGGGTGGCTCCACATTCCCCAAAGCCCGCAAGCTTGAGCCTCACCACTGGACATAGTTTAAGGTACCAGTACCGGAATATTCTGTGTAGCTTAATTGCCATATATATTTTCATAGCTTACTATCCAACTTGCGACAAATATACCAGTAGAAGATTTGAGAACCCCTAAAGAACGAAACAAAGAACAAATCCTAACATACGTCTCCACACACAACACAAACAACCCAGAGCTTTTCACAGAGATAACGAAAAACCTCGTCCTACTTAACCAAAACAGCAAACTAAACAGCTTCCTTAAAACAACAAAAATAATAAAAAGCAAACGCCAACCCAAAAACCTAAAACGCATTCTTACCTCATCCAAACTCAATCAAGACGCAACAAAAGGAGTCACAAAATGCAACAAACAACGATGTGGAGTCTGCAACATAATATTAGAGGGAAACACATACACATTTACGAACCCCATACAAACATTCAAAATTAAAAAAAAACCTAGATTGCACCTCAAAAAACATGATCTATGTAATAAAATGTCCAGCATGCGATAAATCCTACATAGGCGCTACAAAAAACCTTAGTAATAGAGTAGCCCTACACCAATCCAACATCAAAATCGCGGAAAATAGACACCTACATGTATCACAACATATACACACATGCAGTGGAGGCAGATTCGAGATAATGCCCATCTTCCAAACTGACAACTACTTCTACTTGCTAACACAAGAAAAAAACTTCATAGCAAAGTTTAACCCCGCCTTAAACATCTCTCCATAATTATACACATAAATAGGCAAAACACAAAATACACTTACACGCATGCACACTAGGGTAAATGTGCACCCTCACACATGAAACAAAAAAAAAAAAAAAAAAGCACAACAAAGCACGCGCACACTTTCACGGGTGCACGCGTCCATACCCAGTACCATTTCTCTAAACTAAGCAAACAATTAGAAATTATACGTATGTATGTGTATGTACGCACATGTGTGCATGTATATATGTGTGTGATAACGCCTTGCCGCCAACGTCTACCATTGTTTTATTCAGCCCCATACATCAAAAAGGGGTAAGTATTCAAAAGTTATCTATTTTGATCTGTGATGAAATACATATGATTGTGTATGCGTGTGTGTGTGTGTATATATATATATATCATCTGTTATCTATGCTACATCTTGTTTGTGTGTATACGTGCACTTATGTTTGGGTGACCGAATCCATGTATGCATATGTGCTGGGATTAGAAAAGAAAGAAAACTTCAACCAATATATACATAAGGTGGGATGTATGAATATGTATGTGTATGTGTGATTGTGGGTGCATGTGCCCATATATATATATATATATATATATATATATATATATATATATATATATATATATATGGGTGGATGAATGTATACACATCTGTATGTGTGTGTGTGTGTATGAGTGGGTAAATGTGTTCGTGTGGATATGGATATACGCGTATGTGTGAGCCCCTGCATATATTTTTGTGTATATGCATGTGTGTGTGTATGTGTATGTGCCTACATAGTATGTGGATGTTTGTGAGTGTGTATACACATACATGTATGTATATATATGTGTGTATGTGCGTGTATATATATCTTCTCCTACCTATTCTCCATCTTACTTGTGTGTGTGTGTGTGTGCGTGTACTTATGTCTGAATGATTAAGTGCATATATACATGCGTGTTTTGGTATGTATATATGTATGCTCCTACATATATTTCTATGTATGTGCGTGTGTGTATGTGTGTGTGCCTGCGTGCGTGTGCGTGTGCATGTGTACATGTACATGTATGTATATGTATGCATGTGTGATTGTGTGTGAGTGTGTGCTATATATGGGGAAAGAAAGTCTTTAAAAAAAACCCTAAAAAAACATAAAAACCTTCACCAAATGGACCAAAGGCGCCCTCTTTGAATCTAACTTTGACCGGACACTTTGAACACTTACAGTTGGAGACAGAATGTCTGAGACCACACATCACTCTGAAAAACATATTTAGTATCAGCGGAGGTAAAAATAACTCTTCAAACTCCCATTTTAAAGAAAAACTTTGTACGAAAACATCTGAAGAGAGCACACCCTAAGCTCGAAACGCGTTATAAAAATATTTTAAAATAAAAATATGATGAAAACCTTTAAAACAAAAAACACAATTGTTGATGGCTACACTCTTTTAAATATATATATATATATATATATATATATATATATATATATATATATATATATATATATATATACACTTGTGCCCGATATTATTCATACCCCTCGGATCTTTGAGATTTCTATAAGAATATTCAGAAGATAGACAATATTAAAGGGATTTCAAACAATAAATCAAGCATAAGCATTTAATTTAAACTCAACAAATAAATAAATTATGCAAGTTTGAAGCATTATACTAAGAAAAACAATAATGGCACTAGTTCAAAATTATTCATACCTCTCTTACTAATAGTCAATAGCATGCCCTTTATTCTTAATAACTGCCTGTAACCGTTTTGGATATTTATCAACAAGGTTTTTACAAGCATCAACACTGATTTTTGACCATTCTTCAATGCAGTAGTTCTCTTAATCCCTCAAATTTTTAGGTTTCCGCTTTTTAACCTCAGTTTTCAATATGTGCCAGAGGTTTTCGATAGGGTTCAGGTCAGGACTCTGGCTAGGCCATTCCAAAACATTAATGTGATTATCCTCAAACCATTTCTTGACTATTTTGGCAGTATGTTTTGGATCATTATCCTGTTGAAGGACCCAGTTTGGTCCTAAATGGAGCTTCTCCACATCCTGTCTAATGTTTTTCTGGAGTATCTCCAAATATTGCTCCTTATTCATGGTTCCATCTATCTTGACCAAACTACCTGGTCCACTAGCCGAAAAGGACCCCCAAAACATTAGGCTACCACCACCATGTTTCACCGTGGGTATGGTGTTCTTTGGGTTGTAAGCTTCTCCTTTCTTCCTCCAAACGTAAGAAGCATCCATATGGCCAAACAATTCAATTTTTGTTTCGTCAGTCCACAAAATACTTGAGAAAACGGACTCTGGAGAATTCACATGGGTCCTAGCAAACTTTAGACGTGCTGCAAGGCGTTTTCCGGTGTGCAATGGAGTCCTTCTTGGTCTTCTTCCTTTCAGACCATTTTCATGCAGAGTCCTTTGCAATGTTTGCCTTGATATTTTTATGCCAGAAGACTCCAGATTTTCTAAAATGTCCTTAGTAGTGGTGGTTGGATTTGCATTAACACTTCTTACAATATTCCTGGTGGCTCTAGCAGACAGTTTCCTTTTCCTTCCTCTACCAATCAAGTTGTTTGTTGTGTGGTGGCTCTGGAATTTTTTGATGATGCTCTGTACTGTTGCTGTAGGGACCTCAAATTTCTTGGAAATTAACTTGTAACCTAAACCATCCTTATGTGAATTCACAATTTTAGTCCTAAGATCATTACTAAGCTCTTTTTTCTTCCCCATTCTAATAATTTTTATTCTTTTTTTGGTTTTCAGTTGATATCATTTAAATTTCTGAAAAATGCAAAAAACGAAATGAAATTAATCAAAGATTGTATAAAAGCATTCAAAAAAAGAATCAAACAGGAAACAAACAGTCAGAAACTCGATTAATACTGAAAAAATAAAGGGGTATGATTATTTTTGAACATTGCAGATTTTATAAATAGCTGTATATTTCTTTTATTACAAGTATCCCGAGATTTTAAAATGACGAAAATGATCAGAAGAGGTTTATTAAGAATATGTTACAATATGGACGTAAACAATAAATTCTTACAAAGTTACACCTAATAAACTCAATTTTCAAGAGGGGGTATGAATAATATCGGGCACAAGTGTATATATATAGATAGATAGATAGATAGATAGATAGATAGTTAGACAGATAGATAGATTTATCAATAGTTTCCTTAAAAAGACGATAAATGATGTAGTTTTATCACCTGATACACACGTCGAGTGCAAAGGCGACAGCAAAGCTTTCTGTTCGGCTCCTGTTGATGCTAGAGTTACTCCCCTTGTAATGAAATCTCGTGTATGCTGACAAGATTTGGAGAATCTATTTTTTTATTGCAAAGAGGTTCCAAGTCCAAAAGGAAGCCTATAAAATAATTTCTCCTCAAAGGGAAATAACTTTGATAACTCTTGTGATATTAAATTGGTTTAAATGCAATAACAAAATTCTACCTATATATATATATATATATATATATATATATATATATATATATATATATATATAAAATTACAATAAGTTTACCAAGGTAATCAAAATGGTAAACTTAAAATATATTATAAATATTAAAGAGTTAATATTTACAAGTAAAGTAAACTCAATCTTGGATTTTTTTACCCTTCACCGGACTATCCATTCATGTGAAATCTTTTATCATTTTTCTTTTACCTCCTATTCCCCTTACCTCACCCTTTTTTTTTTTTTTTAACCAAGTAAGATCTGTGACTTACTTGTAGTTTCATTAAATACTTTTATATGCAAAATCCGATCCTGCATTTTGCTAATTCCTGCCCTCTGATGAGAAGGAGAGTATTTCTTCGAAACTCCGCGGATTAAGGACTATCCACTTATCTTGTGCTTCCTTTTTAAAGAATTAAATATGTTTTTAACTCTTTTTCAAGATGTTTCTAACATGTTTTATTAATCATTTGTTCATATATATAAATATATATATATATATATATATATATATATATATATATATATATATATATATATATATATATACGCACACACATACACACACACATCTAAAAACTTACTGATATGTTTTTGTGTTTTTTTTCAGGTGTTAATGGAGGGGTATCAGATAGCACAACCAAAGGATGGTTCGTCATAAGAGTTGGGTTTTTTCACCAGACAAATAAACCAAAATTAAAGTGGACAGATTTGACATTCAGGCAAATGTCGGTTTATTTACAATCGTGTAAATTGAAATGTAATATAAAAATGAAGATAATATTGATCATAAGACAAAATAAAACTGGAGAAATTTGTTTTACACCTGGTCCCTTATCATAAAGATATACATCAAGTGTTAGAAGCACGGTATATAAAATTAATATATGCACATAAAGTTTAAGTTGGTTGTCACAGTTTCGTTAATTCCTCTTTACTCTAAATTCCATTCTTTTTACTGATTTTACTTCTGTGAAATAATATTAGATACTAAACCTAACCCTAATCCTTACCCATGACATAATGGGCCAGTATTTGTTTTATATATTTCTACTATTATATAAAAGGAACTTTGTGTATTCGTTCCCTATGGACTCAAAAACGGATGAACCGATTTTCATGAAATTTCACATGAAGGTATTTTATGTGTCTGGCAGTGTTCTTAGATAAGTTTTGTATCAGAATGTCTTCCATAAATACTGATAATCGATAATCAAAATAATCCAATGAAAGAAGGAACACGCAATTTGGACCAAAGTTAACACCTTACACAGCCTAACATCACAAGTGCATTTGAGAAGTTTTATTAGCACACAAGCCGAAAGGTTTGACATATAACAGGCGTTCGAAATGAATGTTTATGATTAGACCACGATCGGAGTATCATACTTGACTTCTGCATTTTAAACTTTCATTCAAGCCATCATATGTAAAAATAATTTTATAAAATCAACAGAAAGTTCTCTACAGTGCAATATAGACTACAAAATATACTGTGAAATAAGTCATAGCGAGAAGCATGTGAGCGTCCTACTATTGCACAGTGATGGTTCCTCAACTAGAGCAGGCAATCAATTGATTTAAGTAAAAAAAAAAAATGGGCAATTTCACTGATTTTGATGACAATAAAAAATATGGGAGTGTGAAACATTTGTTGATCATCATTGAATCCCGGGCAACATTGGGTCACCACAGTGGCGTATCTAGGGTATGGCAGGCATGGCCCCTGCCATGGGCGCCACTCTGATATGGGCGCAAAAATTGCTTGACAAAAATTAAAATTAGTAGTTAGGTATATCTAAGGTATAAATTATTAAGAAGGGGCGTACATTCAAACTTTGCCATGGGCGCCATTTTACATAGGTACGCCACTGGGTCACCATGCTAATATATATATATATATATATATATATATATATATATATATATATATATATATATATAAAATTTACTGAATTACACGAACTCAGTATATTACATACAAGTAAAGAGGATTAGAACAAGAGTCTAAAGAGCAGAGTTTATTTTAATGTATTAGTAAATGCATTAATACAATTAAAAGAAAACCGTGCTCGTTGTAATGTAAATATATAAGCTCAATATGCACAGATATCCTAGAGCTATTTTAATATTGAGTAAAATGATTCATAATTTATAATTAAAATTAAAAATTTCGCAAGAACTTTCCATTAACCTATTATATATATATATATATATATATATATATATATATATATATATATATATATATATATATATACTTTTAAATAGTTTACATTTGCTTTAAACTATTCACTGTAAAAGTCTTAACCTTTAAATGCATAGGTTTAAACAATTAACTAATTTTTTATAGGTGCTACATAATTTTGATCATGACGCTGTATATATATGTGTGCGTGTGTGTGTGTGTGTGTGTGCAGTAGCACCCCAGGATATAGTGTCCTTAGGATACGTTTTTTTCAGGTTACGATGTGGAACACAATGTTTTTTCACTCTCTAGTTACGGTTAGGGTAAGGGTATATGTCCTGTACAACCTTACGGTGTTATTGATAATATTATTTGATTATATACATGTGTATTATATAATGTACTGTATTTTGTTACTAATTTTTAATGCAGTATCTTGGGGTTCTCCTGTGTGTGTGTATGTGTGTGTATATATATATGTGTGTGTGTGTGTGTGTGTGTGTGTGTAAATATATATATGTGTAAATATATATATATATATATATATATATATGTGTGTAAATATATATATATATGTGTAAATATATATATATGTGTGTAAATATATATATATATATATATGTGTGTGTGTGTGTGTGGAAAAATATATATATATATATATATATATATGTGTGGAAATATATATATATATATGTGTGTGTAAATATATATATATATATATATGTGTGTGTAAATATATATATATGTGCATGTAAATATATATATATGTGTGTAAATATATATATATATATATGTGTAAATATATATATATATATGTGTGTGTGTAAATATATATATATGTGTGTGTAAATATATATATATATATGTATGTGTGTAAATATATATATATGTGTAAATATATATATGTGTGTGTGTGTGTGTGTGTGTGTGTGTGTGTGTGTGTGTGTGTGTGTGTGTGTGTGTGTAAATATATATATATAAAAGAGGTGGGTGTAGTTTGCTTGAAGCATTGTATAGTATGTAGTTAAATAGAATTGTAGAAGGCGGTACAATGCAGAAGTAACGGAAAGACAAAAGCTGAAGCAGGTGAGACATTTATTAATACAACTTATAAATACATGTGTACATATTCATATATTTCATATACGCAATATATTTATATTTGCACAGTGGTCACCTGGGAAAGTCGGTCTGGTGGTATATCCGTTGAATCAAAGTCAAGTAAATATCTGACAAAGAGATCTTTCTCAAAATATTATATAACACGGACATACCCATGTATTTATAAGTTGTATTAATAAAAATTCTCACCTGCTTCAACTTGTGTCTTTCCGTTACTTCTGCATTGTACCGCCTTCTACAATTCTATTTAACTATATATATATATATATATATATATATATATATATATATATATATATATATATATATGAACAAATGATTAATAAAACATGTTAAAAAACATCTTGAAAAAGAGTTAAAAATATATTTAATTTTAAAAAGGAAGCACAAGATAAGTGGATAGTCCTTAATCCGCGGAGTTTCAAAGAAATACTCGCCTTCTCATCAGAGGGCAGGAATTAGCAAAAAAGCTCTATTTCCTTTTCGGTTTATTGAGCTTTTTACATCTGGTTGAGATTACTTTACTTGTAAATATTAACTCTTTAATATTTATAATATATTTTAAGTTTACCATTTTGATTACCTTGGTAAACTTATTGTAATTTTTATTTATATATATATATATATATATATATATATATATGTGTGTAAATATATATATTTATATATATATACATATGTGTAAATATATATATATATATTTATATTTATATATATATTTACACACACACACACACACATATACATATATATTTACATACATATATAAAATTAGTTCCTCATTCAGACAATGTCACAGCTCACACAAACCATGGAAGCTGCAGATTGGAAGTCTAGATTCGAGTTTTCCTCTCGTTTGCTCTTTTCCATAGAACATATCTGAACACTGGATTCAAAATCTGAGTCACTTGCAAGTACTCAGCCGCCTTCGTTAGGTTAGCTTGTCGGATGACGTTATCCTAGCGAGTTTAAAAGTCCTTATTTGTGAAGCATCAACTTGGGTTCTTTATAGTTGGATGACTACACCCCTTGCTGAGAAGCATATTTTACGACTGGGCAATGCTGGGCAGCCTACTAGTTTATATATGAAAAACATTTTGTTCATGCGAGTTCATTCTCTATGGACTCCAAAATAGCTGGGCAATTTTTTTTTTTTTGTTAATTCTACACAAGTGTACTTTGTGTCTGGGAATGTTTGTTGAGATAGGTTTTGTATCAGAAATTAATAATAAAAAAAAAATCTGATTAAAGAAGGAAGAGTCCGATTTTGACTAAAGTTAACACCCTTATACAGCCTAACATCTCAAGCACGAGTAGAAGGCTTCGCGTATGAAATCAATAACTTTTTGACTTGTTAGTTGATGGCCTTTCTTGTGTGTTGCACGAAGGCTCAGGTGACAATGTACTTACCTCGCATCCATTTGTTTTATCTTTCCATTTACACTTTAGCGTCGAGGTTTCCTCTGTTTCCGAGATTTGACCCCAACGTTTGCTGCAATTTCTTGGAAAAAAAAAACACAAAGAAAACAACATTTCCTCAGAAAATCAACGACCAACTTTTTTCTTTCTTTTTAAAATTTTTTCTATATTTTTTTACTGTATTTCCACCTTAACAGTCACCTTTAAAATGGCGACATTTTATAGGTTTCTTGGTATGCTGAAAACGAATATCGCTTTTTAAATTTTGTGCAGACAAGTAGTTTTCTGGATATTAAAACCTTTATTATTCAATGTATTCCATTATGTTTTCACTCGCGGCCATGTTTTCCCCTAACTGAAAAGTACTAATACGCATATGTATTACAAAACACACCCTCCTCCACATGTTAAGAATGGCGAATGCCAGTGACATTTATTAAGGAATACATTGGAATAAAATGTCTCCACATCCAGGAAATTACTTTCTCCACAAAATTAAGGTGATATTTGTTTTCAGCATACCTAAAAACCTGTAAAAGTCGTCATTTTAAAGGCGAAAAGAGAATAAACATTTTACCATCTTTTCTTTGCATGTCTAAAGAGGAAAAATGAAGATGAATGTTTGTAAATCCGAAAACGTTTTAGGAAAATAATTGTCATGTTTCCATGTTTATTTATTTGAATATTTTGAAATAAAAATCGCAGAGACACTAATTTATTAAGTTTTAAAAAAAAAATTTTTTTAATTAAATAAAAAGAACAAAAAAAATAAGCCACGGCTTTGTTATTTATTATTGAAAATTACATAAAATAATAATAAGATTCCGTTTCAGAGACATGATTCTGTAATTCATTGAATTAATGGTTCCTGCATTCATCCATTGGAGTTTTGTAATACTTGTATCTTTGCAGAGGCATCTTCTTCCTCAAGGGAGATAATCTAAGACGATCTGTCCAACACACATTTTGGCAAACGTTTTCGTTCTTTGTTAGTGTAATAATATTGAATTTCAAGTAAAATCAATGATATCTTCTGAATTGTCATGTCGCAATAATGAACATATCCAAAAATTATGAAAAACGATGGGGTAGAAAGTTAATTATTAACGAAAAGTTTTAACAAACAATTATCAAAAATTAAGCTAAATTTGACTAAGATTTTGAGTTTTCAGAAAATATTTACCTCCCTTTTATTACAATTAGAACTTTTGTGGGGGGGGGGGATTGCAATTTATCTCCTTAAACAAACAAGGGCAGAAATATTTTTGGTCCTCCAACAAAAGTAAGGTGCACCTGTAAATTCACCCTTGTCCGTTCGTCTGTCCGCACTTTTCTCAAATAACTACGCCTCGGAATTTTTTGAAATTTTGCACAAATATTAAACATGATATGAGTAAAAAAATTAACAGAACGGATTTTCTGTAAAAAAAAAAAAAAAAAAAAAAAATTAATGCCTTGGATTTTTTTATAAAACTTTCTGACAAGTTGTAACTGATTTCTATATAATTTTGTTTGTCTATACTTCGCGGTAACTCCTGGGTGTGCCCCAGGGGCTCTTTTAGGGCTAATAAAAACACTCCATTTTTGGGACTATTTTACCCATATTTGTCCAAAATTTTCTGTGTATGTCTATTTAGCAGTTTTGCATGGTGCTGAACTCAAATTATAATATGTTAAGGCCTTGAGGACTTTGGGGGCTAAGTGAAGGACGAGGGGGGAGGGGCAAATGATGGACTTAGTCATTTCTTTTTTTGCATGGTGCAGAACTCAAATTTACATATACCACGTCTTTAAATCTAGAATTTCCTTATCTTCTTTTTCCCTAATTAAATCTACACGTGATACCATTGCGCTTTACTGATGAGTCCTCCACATTCTTACACAATGCAAACTCTTTTGGCTCGAAGAGACTCAAACTTATTGCAATTATTATGTAACTCCTACTATCTATCTCTATCGGGGTGGATTATCATTGTCCTGACTCAAATGGCACCGTTTTTTTTTTTCATTTTCACTAGGATTTGACGTCCCGTGGGGCGTGGGGGGGGGTGCAATGCTGAACTTAGTCATTTTTTTTATGCCTCGTTCACTGTGCATTCATGGGGGACCATGCATGCTTCACTTGTTATTTTAATCGTGTTAAACATCTTTTCTATGGCCATGTCCCCCTTGTCATAATATGGTACGAATACAATCTAATCAATGGTTTGGCGTCCGGTTGCAACAAGTAATACGCTACTTCGTCCATTATAACCAACCTCTATTTTCATTTTTACCGTTTTGCATCCACGTCTTTAAATCTAGAATTTCCTTATCTTCTTTTTCCCTAATTAAATCTACACGTGATACCGTTGCGCTTTACAGATGAGTCCTCCACATTCTTACACAATGCAAACTCTTTCGGCTCGAAGAGACTCAAACTTATTAAAATCATTATGTAACTCCTACTATCTATCTCTATCGGGGTGGATTATCATTGTCCTGACTCAAATCCATAGCGCATGACAAGAGATCCGCACAAACATTGTCCTTAACCTTCAGTACTGTATGGTGCAATCGTAATCAAGTATACTTTTTTTTTTTTTTTTTTTTTTTTTTTTTTTACATGGGGGTCACCACTTATCAAGGCCTGATGGCCACTCAGGGATAAGGGTTATTGCGTGTACAGTAATCAGTGAGATAGTATTATAGTAATCATTAGTATTGTGGGTTTTGATACAGTGTCTTACTTAAGGGGGCGGTTTGTCAGGAGTTTGTTTATGTTGGACTTGAAGACGTCCAAGTTGTAGTCAGGTGGGAAACAGGCAAGCGGCAGAGAGTTCCACTGGCGTACAGTTCTAAGAAAGAAGCTTTGTTCATGGAATCTACGTTTGGATTTAGGCACAGATAAAGAGTGGGGAAAATTAATGACAGTAGTTTCAGCCAGACGGGTGTTTCTCGTGAAAGATTGGTGAGGGGGGACGATGGATTGGAGCTCAGACGAGCACCTGCCATGGAAAATTGTTGACACTTCAAGTCCATGTCTGTATTTTTCTCTTTTATGAGTTCAATAAATATTCTAGGGGTTTATGAACCATATAGATGATGAATGTATTAGAACCAAGTACGTTCAAAGATGGAATACTGTTGCCACATCTGGGCAAGAGCTGCTAGAAGCAGCTTATCCTGCCTCGACAGAGTTTAAAATAGACTTTGTAGCCTAGTGAGTGATACCTTTTTCTCTTCCCCGCCACCTCTTTCCTACAGAAAAGACATTGCAAAACTGTCTCTACTTTATCATTATTTTCATGGCAAGTGCTCGTCTGAGCTCCAATCTATGCCCCTCCCCAGCCTGACTTTCATGAAAAACATTCGTCTAACTGAAACCACTATCAACAATTTCCCCCACTCTTTATCTGTGCCTAAACCTAAACATAGATTCCATGAACAAAGCTTCTTAGAACTGCACGCCTATGGAACTGTCTTCCATTTGCCTACTGTCTACAATATGGTTGTCTTGGCCTTTTCGTCAAGATCAAAGTGAAGCGAGGTTCCTTTTACAAACCTAGTGGAACGGGCAGTCTATCAACTAGACGGGGTTGGGAGGGTCCTACTAATCACCTTTTGTTTTTTCTTCCCCCGCCCTCGACACAAATGAATTATTGTACCATTTTATTGTTATGTTTTTTGTTTTTACACGTCAATAAAAAATGTTTTAAAAATTGGGAGTTAAGTAGGACGTCCCCAAATATGAAAGGGTGAATGCGGTATTATGGTGAAAGAAGATACTAGCTGGGAGAAACTTTTGACTTTGTTTAGTTCTGGAGTGACAAGGATGACCAACGACCCCCAAAATCCCCCCTTTTGAGTTGGCCATGTGCCTAAGTTTTTTGTTCATCGTTGATTTTGACTGTATTTTTTAACATGAATAAAAGATTTAATATCTCAAAGTGTAGTATCTGTTCTTCAGATGCTGCACTTCCATTTCTTGTTCTCTTTCGGTGGAGGATCAGTCCTTCACGACGGAGACAATTTTTTTATTTTTGTACCTTTTCTCCACGTTAAAAAACGACCCTGGTGTCTAACTCTGTCCCGTGGGCGAGGCATAGTAAATAGGTACAATGTGGTTGTCTTCAAATCCAATGTAAACAAATTCTTGATGGATCTGCCCTTAAGTAATCCAATTTACCCAATTCCCACTACTAACGATTACCACTACATTTTTTCATTGAGTACTACACATTCATTAACCCTTATACTTGAGTGGCTTCTTGGCCATGATAAGTGGTGACTCCTTTGCAAAAAAAAAAAAAAAGTTGCATATTATACAAGTAGTGATTTAATTTATTAAGGGCAAAGTGTATCGCATATGCCTCCTTTTCTATTATTGACCATCTCGTTTGAGTATTACTCAGCTAAAGAGATAAAAAGTAAAGAGGTTTTTCTACCTCTTTGCACTTCCTCTGCTCATAGGCCATTTGTGATAAACATGCTCCAATCGAATGATCATCAGAGCCTGTAGTCTTTATCTAGATTAGAATAAGCCAGTATTACCATATCTGCAAGCTTTGTTTTTAGGCTATCAAAGGCAGACTGACATATATCATCTCATTGAAAACATGCATGCATTCTTGTCAGACAGACTAATGGCGTGGCAATATTGAAAAAAAAAAAAATTTTTAAATCACTGATAGTACGAAGTCATACTAATGAAAGCCCTCTGTTGTCTTACAGTGGTTGGAGTCAAAATCGATTTTATAGATTTGACTTTGTCCAGGTCTGGCTGTATACCTCTCTTACTAACTTTGAACTCTGGATACTATATCTCCTTTCTAAAAAAAAAAACTCACTTCGTTGCTTTTAATCTGAGATTATGTTTACGCAAGCTACTTAATAGCTTATCTATATGTTTTAAATGGTCTTCCATTGTATTGGAGAATACTAATATATCATCCAAATATGGTAAGGCTAATTCTTCCTGTCCCTTTAAAACTATGGACATCAATTCCTGGGAGACTCTGGACGTGTTAGCGAGTCCGAACGGTATCACATTAAAGTGAAACAAATGCAGGTGAATGCAGTTTTCTCTTGATTGTTCTTATTCAGTTTAACCTGCCAGTAATCTGACTCCAAATTTTATTTCAAGGTTAAAATATTATGAATAACTGGTAAATCTCAGCCATACTTCTTCGTGACTTTATTTAATGTTCTAAAATCTACAGAAAATCTCTTGCTACCCCTTTCTTTTTCATTAATGCTGTCGGAAAACTCCACAAGCAGTTTGCTCTTTCAGTTACTCCTGTCTGCATCATTTTGTCTATGGCGAATCCATCATTTCCATTTGTTTCAATGCCGGCATTTCAGTATCAATATGTTTTTCTATTGTATCAGTTCTGCCAAGGTCTGTATCCTCCATACTGAACAAATCCCTCTTCCGCTTCAGCAATCTATTGATCTCTAACTTGAATTCCTTGAGTACTTTTATTCCTTTCGAGTTTTCTTCAGAGATCTTAATTTTCTGTTTATTGGGCACTAACCTGGATGCCATGCGTTGCCTGGGTGTTTGAAGGTGTGTGTTGAGCAAAAGAAAAAAAAGTGGCAGTAGGCAGGTAGGCTCAAACCCGTGAATGTGGAGAGAGGTGTATAAAAAAAAAAAAAAAAATGGTAGTAGCGTGAGGAGGGAATCAAAACAACAGTAGGCAGAAACATTTGTTTTAAAAAGTGATAGTAGGCAGAGAGGCTTGAAACCGTGATGCGAAGGCAGAACAGAAAGTGAAAGAAAATCTGACGTCTTAGCCGATGTCTCCATGACACGACCGGAAGAAGTTCACCACTCGAACATTGTTCCGTGGTATACTTTTCTCATGTTACATCGTATTCAATGCAACACTGTATCTGCCACTAGATTGTTATTACATAATGTAAGAAATTATTTCTCACATCCCAATTTCCTCCCTGCAGAGGCAAAAGAATCCACAAATACGAAAGCCATACATTTCAAACTCAAAATTTATTCAAATGTAACAGCAATTTATTGGTTCTGGTAAAGTCCATTTGCAAAATGGTGACCAGTTTTGCCTCCATACGCATGGAGCCGGTAGTATGAATTCCTAATGTCGGAATGTTAGTTCTTTGTTCCTCGAAAGGATCCATGAATGTTCATGGTGGACTCGGCTGGAATGTTGGCGCCTACAATTAGGCATAATGTGAGTCGAAATTAACCAAAGTCAATCCAATGGTGACGATGACTTGCTAAAATATCAGCGAAAAAAAAATCAACCTTTCCTTGTACAAAACAGCGGAGTTTAGGGTGGAGAAATTAATGTTTGGGGCCAATTTTTCGATATTTTTGTACGAGACGTCGAGCTTCAAAATGATACTCATCTTGTCGCTTCTGTCAAAAGTTTTTGCAAGACATACAAACACTTATATGATAGATGGTAATCTCAGTAATGCTACCAACCATAGTACACCTAGCTATTTTTTTTTAGAGTGACCGCTTGATTGGTGTCATTATGAGCAGCGGAAACTTACTAGACCCATCAATTTTTACTACCACATTAGCCACTGAAATTCCACTAAGATTGCTAATGAATCTACTGCTTAGTTGCTCCATCTCATATTCCAAAAAAAAAAAGAAAAAGCTGTTTTCAATAAAACAAAATAAAAAAAGAATATACGAACAGGGGAGATGTAGACGTGAGAGAAAATAGCAAAGTTATGGTAGCAGCCACGTTGAAAATGATTTGTTAACAAGTTTATAAATGTTTGCTTGTAAAATTCTTTAGGTGTTGATGCGAAATATGAACCCAACTCATGTTCAATCACCTCCACTAATGTTAAAATGTTAACCTAAGACCATCTCAATAGTTTTGGAATTCACGAAATAAGTGACAAGTGATAGTGAGGCTGCATAAAATGAGACCCTGAATTTCAAAGATGGCGGCAGGTCTGTCAATTGAGGTATGGAAGCCCAAAATGGATACAATACTTCTGCTATTCTTCACAACTGCTTACTTACATATTTGGGCAAAATATTAAGAGATTTTTTTTTAATATATTTTTTTCTAACATATTTACGTTTTTTTCCCCCCCCCAAAAAAATATAGTTACATTTTCTTTTTTAATGTAGTATATTTACATATACTTTATTTAAACCTGTGCAGTCTATTACAATCGTCGCCGATTTAAAAAAAATATTATTTTTTATAGTTAACTATAATTTAGGTTTATTTTTTTCACCCCCTTTAAAATAAAAAAAATATAAAAATACACAAGTTTTCTTTATCAATTGAGTTTGTGTTTTTTAATTGCATATCTTTTTCAGATAATTGTTTTTATTTTGTCAAATTGTTAAGATATTTCTATGCGATAAAAAAACAAAAAATCAATCGAGAAAGAAAGTTTACGTATTTTTATATTTTTTTTATAAAGTTGATGAAAAAAATAAACGTAAAATATAGTTAACTATAAAAAATTATATATTTTTTTTTTTTTTTTTTAAATCGCTACGATCATAATAGACTGCGCAGATTTAAATAAAGTATATATAAATATAGTACATTTTAAAAAGAAAATGTAAATATGTTAGAAAAAATATATCAACAAAAAAATCTTAATACTTTTCCAAATATACAGGGTGTCCGTAAAGTTACTATACAGTCTTGTTGTTTTATTGTATTATATTTGTATTAATAGTTAATATTTATTTTTTTACAGGTTTATTTAATCAAGCATGCCACGCAAGCTTTTATTACCAATAAATGTTTTAATACAATATCTTACTGTACTGTTAATATATTACAGGGTGTCTATATAGTAACTTGTAAGACTGTATAGTAACTTTACGGACACCCACACTTATAAGTAAGCAGTTTTGAAGAATAGCGGAAGTATTGAATTTTATTTATTTCACTGCCGAAGGGACCCGTGGCGCAGTAAATAGACGTTGAATCTCTACGGTTCCAGGTGAGAACTGTCTGAAGATAGCAGTTTCAATCCTGTCAGAGGCTTACTTGGCCAAAAACGTGCTAAGACGACAACTACGGAACACAGTAATTGCTGTGAATGCAGTGAGGAGTTTGGAGTTCCTATCCCTGTCGCGGTTACCACCTGACAAAGGCCAAAGGAATAGTTGGCCGAAACGTTGTGAAACAACACCAACTAAAAAGATGAGGATAATAGTCCGCAATAAATAAATAATATTCATCTCAATAATGAATTCCGATTAAAATAATATCTAGCGGGCGTATTGTATCAATTTTGTGTTTCCATACTTTGCCATGTTTGAAACTTTGGGTCTCGTTTTATGCAACATTACCCATGTGATTAAGGTCAAGAGAATATGCAGGGTAGGACAAGGTTCTCCAACAAAATTCTTCCAGATCTTTGGTTGCATGATGCTGATCCTTATCACAATAAAAAGATGATGACATCATTTCTGTTGACTAAAGTCGTTTTCGGGGGTACTTGTGCATTTAACGAACCAGGCGTAACTCAGCATTTGTCCGGCTTTGTCCAACGCATGACGTCAACAGTCGAATAAAACAGAGCGTTGCTGATAAAATAAAAACAACGCTACAACAAAATAATTGTAAAATGTAGAAACATCCAAAAATAAATAAGTAAAAAGCAAAACCTACCGTTCATTTTTTTTTATTATTATTATTATAAGTATTGTTTGAAATTGTTTTGTTTGCAAAATAAATACATATAAAACATTTTTTGTAAACAAATAATAGTAATTTTTTTTTTAATGAAACGTTTTTTTTGGGGTTTTTTTTTTTTTTTCAAATATTTACGCAAAATGACCAACAAAAATATTTGTAGGATCAATTATTTTTTAACAAATAATAGTGAGTAATTGTCTTTTATGAAACTTTTTTTTTTTTTTTTTTTTTTTTTTTTTTAACTATTTACATACAAAAAAAAAAAAAGAAAAAAATCGTAAGAAAAAGGAAAGGAACAAAACTTGTTTTTTTTTTTTACGGGATCTACAAAATTAAGGCTGTAGTGGTTCACTGTTAAATAGTGATACCCCTCCCCTCCCACTTTGCTCCAACAGTCTGATACGACCGTGGGTGGTCCCTAGCAGAACGTATTTTCTTATTAATGGAAGGAGGGTTTCGGCATTCCTATTTGCTACATTAACAAAAAAAAAAAAAAAAAAAAAAAAATCCCGGCATATTATATCTCGCAGGAAATTCTTTGAGTCCACAATTGTGTGGCGTGACCGCAACCCATATTCGCGCTGGAGATTCCTAGTCGCCGCCATCTCGAACGCCCATATCGGAATTCTCGTCTGCTGCGCACGCACGTCAAGTTGAAACTAAGCGCGCAGCGTTTTGATTGGCTGATGACCATGTTTCATCAGACAGCAGCAAAACCCGAGCTGTTGACGTCATGCGTCGGACAAAGCCGAGCAAATGCTGACTTACATCTGGTTCGTTAAATGCACAAGTACCTTTTCGGGTCAACAGGAGTAAAAATATTACAGAAAAAAATATGAATAATGCTTTAATAATCTAAAAGAAAATGTTATGAATTAATAATGGTGATGTTTTTTTTTGTTTTTTGTTTCAAATTTTCACCCCAAGCAAGGCAGTGTCACTTTGAAGTAGCAGGCTACTATCAGGGACATGAGTTGCAAGGATATTATAAAGAGAGACAAGCACCAAGATGTCTGTTCACATTACACTTGAACTTCTGCATGTCAGTACAGTTGGGAAAACTGAATCCGGGAAGCGAGTTCAAAGCTTCGCAGTTCTGGGGAAGAAACTATTGGAGTAGAAGGCTTTCTTACACCTAGGGATTTCTACTGTGAAGAGATGGGATTTAGCTGCTTGTCAGGTTTGTCGGGAGTGTTTTCGTTGAGGGGGTACAAGTGCTTGTAGTTCATCAGAGAATTCACCATTAAAGTACTTGTAGAACAGGTAGAGGGATGCTACATTTCATCAATGAGACAGAGGCTGAAGCCTAGATGACAGTTCAGGACCTATCAGGTTAGTGACTCTCTTTTGAACCTTGTCCAGGAGTGAGAGACAAGTATCAGATGCACCAGCCCAAATGTGACAACAGTACTCCATACATGGGCGATGGTGACCTTATAGAAGTACAAGATACTTTCAGGCGTAAGTAGTTTTCTAGCATGGTAGAGAGAGCCCACCTTCTTCGCAGCAGCCTTGGCAATGCTCTCAATGTATCTATTCCAGTTCATGTTCCTTGTAAACATTAGCCTGAGGAGTTTAAAGGAAGTACTTTCAGGTAATTTGGCCATTGTTATTGGTGGCAGAGAAGGTTTCTTGTAATTATTGAAGGAAACAAGCTTAGTCTTGGCAGCATTGAATGTGACCCTCCATTTTTGTCCCCATTCCACTACAGATTGGAGGTCATCACTTTAACGTTTTGTATCCATCTCGTTAAGCAGTGTCCAAAGTATCCCTCAGGTCTGCAGTGGAGTACATCTCACTCAGGAAACAGTTTGTGAGGATGTGTAAGATAGTCTACACGTCGGCACCGCAGATACACCAAACATCCTATAGTCTTACTTGTGCAGATTCTCCAGTAATTTGGCAACCTTTTCTCAGGCCCGATTAAGTGTTGCCCACTTTTTCAAGAGGAATTCAGAGCCTGCCAGGAGGTCTTCTACCGGTGCTGAAAGGGCTTCATCGTTTTCGTCTTCAACAGATTCATTTCAACAATGCAGTTTAAGCAGTAACAATATGCATAAAATAAATTATAATGGTTTAAAATGACCGTAATACAAACCCTAGCAAAGACCTGATACCTTGTGAAAAAAAAAAAACGAAACACAATTTGAGAAGAAATTTCTTTATGCAATTATTGCTGCTTTACAAAATCATCGCACAAGACGGAGTTTGCAGACTCCATTCGAAGATGATGGGTAGGGGAGAAGCGCACGTCTGTCGGTGCATCATCTAAGTATAATTAAAAAAATAAACTACTAGACAAAAGATGACGATTAAGACAAGCCTATATCTGTGCTGACATTATCTTTGTACTCCTTGCCCTTGTCGATGATACTCTTGTTTACAGGGACGTAGTACCAACCCATATAGTCTTGATTGTGACGCATCATGTCTTTGACACGCTCTTCCAGTATTCTGCAGAGATAAAAAAAAAAAAAAGACTTGTAAAAGTAAAGAAAAATTACAAAGAGAAAATGTAAAAAAAAAAGACAATGGTAAAAAAATACAAAAAGAAAACGTGTGTAAAAAAAAAAAAAGAAAACGTGTATTAAAAAAAATACAAAAAGAAAACGTGTAAAAAAAATACAGAAAAAAAACGTGTAAAAAATACAAAACGAAAAAAAATACAAAACGAAAAAAAATACAAAACGAAAAATTACAAAAAGAAAAAATACAAAAAGAAAACAAAAAAATACAAAAAAGAAAACAAAAAACACAAAAAGAAAACAAAAAACACAAAAAGGTTTTCTTTTTGTATATTTTTTTGTATTTCTTTTGTATTTAAATATTTTTTGTATTTCTTTTTGTATTTAAATACAAAAAAAAATGAAAAGAAAAAAGAAAATGAAAAGAGAAAAGAAAATGAAAAGAGAAAAGAAAATGAAAAGAGAAAGAAAATGAAAAGAGAAAGAAAATGAAAAAAAGAAAATGAAAAGAGAAAAGAAAATGAAAAGAAAAAGAAAAATGAAAAGAAAAAGAAAAAAAATAAAAAGAAAAAAGAAAAAAAAAAGAAAATGAAAAGGAAGAAAATGAAAAGAAAAAGAAAAAGAAAAAAGAAAATGAAAAGAAAAAAGAAAATGAAAAGAGAAAAGAAAATGAAAAGAGAAAAGAAAATGAAAAGAAAAAGAAAAATGAAAAGAAAAAGAAAAAAAAGAAAAAGAAAATGAAAAGAAAAAAGAAAATGAAAAGAAAAAAGAAAATGAAAAGAAAAAAGAAAATGAAAAGAAAAAAGAAAATGAAAAGGAAAAGAAAAAAGAAAATGAAAAGGAAAAGAAAAAAGAAAATGAAAAGAAAAAGAAAATGAAAAGAAAAAGAAAAAAGAAAATGAAAAGAAAAAGAAAAAAGAAAATGAAAAGAAAAAGAAAAAAGAAAATGAAAAGAAAAAGAAAAAAGAAAATGAAAAGAAAAAGAAAAAAGAAAATGAAAAGAAAAAGAAAAAAGAAAATGAAAAGAAAAAGAAAAAAGAAAATGAAAAGAAAAAGAAAATGAAAAGAAAAAGAAAAAAGAAAATGAAAAGAAAGGAAGAAAAAAGAAAAAGAAAAAAGAAAATGAAAAGAAAAAGAAAATGAAAAGAAAAAGAAAAAAGAAAATGAAAAGAAAGGAAGAAAAAAGAAAATGAAAAGAAAGGAAGAAAAAAGAAAATGAAAAGAAAAAGAAAATGAAAAGAAAAAGAAAATGAAAAGAAAAAGAAAAAAGAAAATGAAAAGAAAGGAAGAAAAAAGAAAATGAAAAGAAAGGAAGAAAAAAGAAAATGAAAAGAAAGGAAGAAAAAAGAAAATGAAAAGAAAGGAAGAAAAAAAGATAAAAGAAAAAGGGTGGTTGTATGGTGAAGAGATTCCAGGAGATTGAAAAGAGATGCAATCAAAGCTGGCCATCCAGAGATGAGGCAGTCAGTCGGAGTTGAGCATTTGAGGAGACAGTTGAATTTTCTGAGGTCCGTTGGACAGTTAAATTAGCAAGCTTCTATGAGCAAACTGAAATTTGAAATTACCATTAAATATGCAATTTATTGAAACTCCAATATGCAACATTTCCAAAATATTTAGCATGGGAAAAGTATTCCCGAAATGTAAGCTTATTTGGGATGAATGTACAACGGCACACAAAAAAAAAAATCATTTGATTATTACAAGATTTGCGTGGAGATGTCAGACCATTTGGGGATGTAGTAATATTACTAGCAGGAAATTTCAGGCAAGCATTATCTGTAATTTCCTGTAATTTCTCAATCAACACCAGCAGATGAAATAAATACTTGCCTTAAATACTTTTTAGCGACATGTGAAGACATTAAACTTGAGTACTAATTCAGTTGCCTTTTTAGGAGTTCGATTTTCTTCACATTAAAAACCGATCTTGTATCTAGCTATGCTTACTATTTTTTCGTATAGCTATTTTTTTTTTTCATGATTTGGGTTCATATGCATCTCTTGTCTCTATCACAATCATCTTTATGTTTTTTGGGGTTTTTTAACGAATCACATCAAATGGTTTGTTCTCGTGGTCGCCACCAATTTGTTGTCTTGCTACCTCAGTGTAATAAAACTTCCAATTCCAGTAGTTTCTTATCAAGAACTCTTCTGCTGTCTGTTTCCCTCCTACCTATACTCTTGGTCTTTTCATTAGGCATTTCCTGGCTTTGTCAACCATCATTTTCTCTTTTTAGCTTCTTACATCAAGTGGCTTGATGCCTTGTCTGGAGTGACTTTCATAAAAAAAAAAAAAGGAACTTACATCTGGAATCGTTATATAATAGGAAATTTTTTTTTTTTTTTTTTTTCAATTTTCTTACCAGTTTGTTCAACCTGGGGATGGGGCACCCTACTGGATGCCAGACATTCACCTGCTACCTTATATATTCTAACCGAGAGATCTTTTTAAGATTCTGACCGTCTCTTTAAGTGCAATTGTTTGAATCACTCTTGCACATAGTTCATTGGGTATATTTACCAGGTAGTTTTGGAAATTCTTTTTCATGAGTTCAGTTGCTCCTATAATTACTGGAATGATTGCCTGTGTACGTCCAGTTATAAGTTTTAAAAAATACAAAACAAACAACTACAAAGTTAGTATATTCTGGATCGGCATTGCCCTGGATGAATAATATCTAAAATTTATAAAAAATTATTTATTCTTTCAGAGTGTCAACTAGGTCACATTTTGTTGATTTTTTTTCATACATTTTCCATATTATGATACACTAATTTGAAAAGAAAAGGCTGTTAGATCATAGCATGGTTAAAAGTTAAATTAGTTATCTATCTAGTGATATTGTTAACATAGTTTATACTGGAAATTATTTAATGTTTAGAAAATGAATTGGTCTGGAATGTAAAAATGGGTTCTAGCTGAGGATGTTTACATAACTTAGCTGTTACAAATAAACAAAATGACCTTCAACAGTTGCATATGTGACAGAGGGCACACATTAGGAGACATGCTTTTGATGATGATGTAACAGAACTGACAGGTCAAGAAGATTAGATTGAGGATTTTGAGTTTGGTCACAAAAGTGAACAGACGTGCTCCAAAGCCAGGAAGTGGGACTGGAAGGAACAAGCATGCGGAGACGTAATGAAGTGAAGGCCATTGAGACAGCTGAAATAAATTTATATTTTAAAATATAAAGTGTTGTCCTGTGGTTTCACAAAAGAAAAACCAGCTGTCTCAATCGGTTATGGTGTTGGTCGTTGCAGGTTTCATCACAGAGCCCAGCAGTGAAGACAGAAGATCTCCTGGATAAAGAAAAGGTGTAAAGCATATATCCTTCTTATAAAATGATACCTTTATGTAAATACGAACTGTAATATGTCCCTGTGTGATACCCCGCTGTATAGCACAGTCTAGACGTCGATTTTATATGTGGCTATACAACATGATTCTGCAACGTAACATTCCTTGATGAATTTGTTAAAGGCGACTTTTTTCTGTGTCTTTTTTTTTGTTTTTTTTTTTTTTAATTTTCTTCCTTTGAAGATTGTAATGCTGGGTATGGGGCAGCCAAACCAGCTGCCAACATTCCCCTGCTTTTTATTATCCTCGTTGTTCCCTTAAGTGCAATTGTCTGGATTTCTCTTGTATTTGGTTCACCAGGAATATTAGTTAGGTAGGACTTCAGGTTCTTCTTCATAAGCCCTGTAGCACCTATAATAACTAGTATGATATATATCTCCCTAAGATTCCAGTTTCTTTTCATATCATACATGAGACCTTGATATTTGGTCTGTTTCTCTCTTTCAGCTCTGTTCAGACCGCCATCATTAGAGACACTCACTTCAACCAAGGTTGCAACTCTCTCTGACTTATTCCATATAACTATGTCAGGTTTCACAGCAGCATTTTCAAGGTAGGTGGCTGTAGGGATTACATGGTCATAATGTATGGTATATAAGTTATTTCCAACTGTTGTGCGTGTGTTCAGAGACAAATGGGTTGGACAAAGCATAAAGAGGTGGTTAGGTAGAGGGAGAGGGTAAGGGGAAGAAAGAAAGACAGATGGATAGAGATAAGTTACACTTATGCCCCAGGCAATGTCAGGTAGCTGTGCTAGTCTCTATATCCATAAAACATTTAATGTTGCGAAAGAAATGCTTGCACTTACTTCTGTTTTCTTTTTTCATTTTCAGTGTAGAGAACGTGCATTTTCTTCTCGTACGACTTTTGCAGCGGTTCATAATATCTCCTGTTGATGAACTGCGTGATGGGGGACTGGAAAAACAAAAACATCATAAACATTACGTTTCTCATTTTTTGTGATGAGGATTCGTTATGATTAGAACTAGGACAACAGCATATTCTTTTCATTGTTTTTACTCTCGAGTATATATCCGACACAGTTAATCAACCAAGACCCATATCACTCTATATAAAAGACATAAGATATCAATAGATATATACTCAAGAGTCCAAATAATGAAAAGAATATGCTGTTGTCCTAGCCCTAGTTATCATATTATTTGGATTCTTCGGAATACTATCCTCATCTTCAGTGTAATTTTCACAACGAGAATATCACTTTTACACGGACACAGTGGTTAGAGTGCTTGGAAAAAAAAAAAAAAATCAGTTATAAAAGTGATATTCTTCTGAACGTTGAAGGTTCAATCCTCAGTGTGGGTGACCGAAAAATACAATTGTGAAATACTTAGAACCTTTATCTAGTCATGGCTGACAGAAGAGAGCATGCTACCCCTGTGTGAAATAAATAAAGGGCTCCGTTCGAAATTCCGTCCAAATCCCCCCCCTCCCCGAGTTCAACAGAAACATTCCCAATTTTGACGAAATACACCTGAAGAAGGTCGCAGGTTACATCAACCGAACCGTTGTGAAAATGCTACTAAAGAATCCAAATGATATGAGGTCAAAGGTAAATTACTTACAACAAATCATATAAGTGGAGGCGGACCTGAACGAGACTCCCCACCCCCTATAATTTTAACTGGTATTCTGCAGTTGGTATTTTTTTTTTACAACCTAACCCAGTGTTGCAATATTTGGGACCTGTTAAGGGGGTATGATCCCACACAGTCGGACGATACTATTTATAAAGGATGCTGCTAAGAACTGACGAATCAAATAAATTCACGTTCTGCTACCAACCAATCAGAAACCAGAATTGCTTCATAAATATTAAACCTTTTCTGGAGCAATTTCACATGTTCTTTTCCCGGGTTTCGACACGGTAAGAATATTTTGTTCTGTGGAACTGTCTACTACAAATAAGTCACCTCCCAGGACTTGTGTGTAACACGAACCATCTGAAACTGTTCTGAAACTCAAAATGGCTTACACTTCTAGACCCAGCATAGTATAAAAAAACCCAACCTCTCCATATTAAGCACGGCTTTTGGAATAAACACCCCCAACCTCCAAAACTATATTATATATGTTGTTTCACGTTTTTGGCCAATTATTCCTCTGGCCTTCGTCAGGCGCAGTGGATAGAGACATTGAATCTCTATGGTTCCAGGTGAGAATTGTCTGAAGAAGACTTTGCCTGGGCATAAAGTTATGCTTAAATATGATATTTTAATTTGTCCAGATTTCGTATATGTTATAGAGTCGTGATTTCAAAAGTAAAAAAAGTTTTTGGGTGTCATCAGCTAACATACTATAAAAATTATAAGAGAGGATTCTCGTTCAGGTCCGCCTAAGTTGATACAAGATAAAGATGGAAATACTGTACTGACATGCAGAAGTTTAAGTGTAACGTGAACCGACATCTTGCTGCGCAACTCCCCACATAGTACCCCTATAATGTCTCTGATAGTAGCCCCCTACATCAAAGTGGCAATGTGCCTTGTTTGGGGTGAAAATGTAATAAAAAAATAAAATAAAAAAATAAGTAAATCGGAAGAAAAAAAAAATGTACTTTTTAATTCTAATCGTCCAGAAGAATGACAACGAATCTAATTATGTTATACAAATTATTACAGATGCCGAAACAATAACTAAATCCTCCAGATCATTTATCTGTGGACACATGATATGGCCATTAAAAAAAAAAAAATCTGAAGAAAGAATGTAAGGTAGGCTCAGAACATACTGTCACCGATTGGAGAAACTAAGACTCTCCCTTTTCCCCCACAAAAAAAAAAAGAAAAAAATTAGATTTTAATCACGCAAAAAAGAAAATAATTATATGTCTCTTGTTTAAAACAAAAAAAATAAAACAATATTTATTAATAAAACTTATAGTAGATTGTTATATTTTATTGTTTTTACATTTTTTTTTTTTAAATTGTAATTCGTATCTCAGAAATGTTATTTTCTGTTTCTTAACATTTTGAATAATAATCACACAAGAATTATAACTTAAATCTAATATATAAAAGCTGTCTGTCTCCATATTTTCAAACTCCATCTCCTCCGAAACTAAACCTCTCAAAGATGCACGAGGGGTCTCAAATGATTGGATTTTTTATGCACCATCCTTTTATGGGTCTTTAAAACAGTTTTTAAGGGGGGTCAAAAATGGGTAAAAATTATGCACCATCCTTTTATGGGTCTTTAAAACAGTTTTTAAGGGGGGTCAAAAATGGGTAAAAATTGAAAAATCGTTAAACATTTTGTACATTCATCTTAGTTCATTTTTAATCAGTTCATATGCGTGTCACGTTGGTACAGTGGTAACATCACCAGCTTTGAATGTTACAGTTTTTCTTTCGGTTTCAATTCTGGCTGATGGCACCCAAATACTTTTTTTTTGTTTTGTTTACTTTTGAAATCACCACTAATAACATATACATAATCTGGACAAATTAAAATATCATATTTAAGCGTATTTTACGACTGGGTAAAGCCCCCTCCCCTCCACCCCACTCCCTGCTAGTATATATAAGTGACCTTGTCAGTGTCAGTTTGTGTGTGTGTGTGTGTGAAGAGCCTTTTCGAAATCCTCTCTGAATATTTAGACCATAGAGTTTAAATTTTATATTCAAGATATCCAAAAAGTCACTGAAGGGATTTGAACCTAAATACATTCTTTATTTTTGATTTTTACTTTACTTTCTGTAATTTTAACACGATCTGACTAAGACATTGGGGGGGGGGGAAGCAAAATTCAAACAATCTTTGTTTATGAAAAATAAGGTCTTTTAAATGTTGCCCAATTTCAGTTTCGCATATTTGTGCTCTTTCCAAAACATTATTCATGACAGATTGCAGAATCTCTGGATTGCGATTTAACTCCCTTATTTCCTGTTCCTGATGTTTTCCTTCAATTCTTGCAGTGACTTTTTGGACACCCTAAACCCTGGTACAGTGGTATCGTCACCAGTTTTAAACGCTACAGTTTTACTTTCAATTCTATCTGATGACACCCAAAATACTGTCTTTTTTTACTTTTGAAATCACGACTCTATAACATATACAAAATCTGGACAAATTAAAATATCACATTTAAGCATACTTTATGCCCAGGCAAAGTCGCTTTTTTGGGGGGGGGCCAAGTAAACCTCTGGCCTGCTTTGGGTAGGATTGAAACCGCTATCTTCAGACAATTCTCACCTGGAACCATAGAGATTCAACGTCTCTATCCACTGCGCCTGACGAAGGCCAGAGGAAAAATTGGCCAAAAACGTGAAACAACAACTAAAAAGATGAGGATAATAGTCTGCAATAATTAAATAATACTAATCTTAATCAATTCCAATTAAATAATACTAATCTTAATCAATTCCAATTAAATATTACTCATCCTAATCAATTCCAATTAAATAATACTAATCTTAATCAATTCCAATTAAATATTACTCATCTTAATCAATTCCAATTAAATAATACTCATCTTAATCAATTCCAATTAAATAATACTAATCTTAATCAATTCCAATTAAATAATACTCATCTTAATCAATTCCAATTAAATAATACTAATCTTAATGAATTCCAATTAAATATTACTCATCTTAATCAATTCCAATTAAATAATACTCATCTTAATCAATTCCAATTAAATAATACTCATCTTAATCAATTCCAATTAAATAATACTCATCTTAATGAATTCCAATTAAATATTACTCATCTTAATCAATTCCAATTAAATAATACTCATCTTAATCAATTCCAATTAAATAATACTCATCCTAATGAATTCCAATTAAATAATACTCATCTTAATGAATTCCAATTAAATAATACTCATCCTAATGAATTACAATTAAATAATACTCATCTTAATGAATTACAATTAAATAATACTCATCCTAATGAATTACAATTAAATAATACTCATCTTAATGAATTCCAATTAAATAATACTCATCCTAATGAATTCCAATTAAATAATACTCATCCTAATGAATTACAATTAAATAATACTCATCTTAATGAATTCCAATTAAATAATACTCATCTTAATGAATTACAATTAAATAATACTCATCTTAATGAATTACAATTAAATAATACTCATCTTAATGAATTCCAATTAAATAATACTCATCTTAATCAATTCCAATTAAATAATACTCATCTTAATCAATTTCAATTAAATAATACTCATCTTAATCAATTCCAATTAAATAATACTCATCTTAATCAATTCCAATTAAATAATACTCATCCTAATGAATTCCAATTAAATAATACTCATCTTAATGAATTCCAATTAAATAATACTCATCTTAATGAATTCCAATTAAATAATACTCATCTTAATGAATTACAATTAAATAATACTCATCTTAATGAATTTCAATTAAATAATACTCATCTTAATGAATTACAATTAAATAATACTCATCTTAATGAATTACAATTAAATAATACTCATCTTAATGAATTCCAATTAAATAATACTCATCTTAATGAATTCCAATTAAATAATACTCATCCTAATGAATTACAATTAAATAATACTCATCTTAATGAATTACAATTAAATAATACTCATCTTAATGAATTCCAATTAAATAATACTCATCTTAATGAATTCCAATTAAATAATACTCATCTTAATCAATTCCAATTAAATAATACTCATCTTAATGAATTACAATTAAATAATACTCATCTTAATGAATTACAATTTAATAATACTCATCTTAATGAATTCCAATTTAATAATACTCATCTTAATGAATTCCAATTTAATAATACTCATCTTAATGAATTCCAATTAAATAATACTCATCTTAATCAATTCCAATTAAATAATACTCATCTTAATCAATTCCAATTAAATAATACTCATCTTAATCAATTCCAATTAAATAATACTCATCTTAATGAATTACAATTAAATAATACTCATCTTAATGAATTTCAATTAAATAATACTCATCTTAATCAATTCCAATTAAATAATACTCATCTTAATCAATTCCAATTAAATAATACTCATCTTAATCAATTCCAATTAAATAATACTCATCTTAATGAATTACAATTAAATAATACTCATCTTAATGAATTCCAATAAAATAATACTCATCTTAATCAATTCCAATTAAATAATACTCATCTTAATCAATTCCAATTAAATAATACTCATCTTAATCAATTCCAATTAAATAATACTCATCTTAATCAATTCCAATTAAATAATACTCATCTTAATCAATTCCAATTAAATAATACTCATCTTAATCAATTCCAATTAAATAATACTCATCTTAATCAATTCCAATTAAATAATACTCATCTTAATCAATTCCAATTAAATAATACTCATCTTAATGAATTTCAATTAAATAATACTCATCTTAATCAATTCTAATTAAATAATACTCATCTTAATCAATTCCAATTAAATAATACTCATCTTAATCAATTCCAATTAAATAATACTCATCTTAATCAATTCCAAATAAATAATACTCATCTTAATCAATTCCAATTAAATAATACTCATCTTAATCAATTCCAATTAAATAATACTCATCTTAATCAATTCCAATTAAATAATACTCATCTTAATCAATTCCAATTAAATAATACTCATCTTAATGAATTTCAATTAAATAATACTCATCTTAATCAATTCCAATTAAATAATACTCATCTTAATCAATTCCAATTAAATAATACTCATCTTAGTCAATTCCAATTAAATAATACTCATCTTAATCAATTCCAATTAAATAATACTCATCTTAATGAATTCCAATTAAATAATACTCATCTTAATGAATTACAATTAAATAATACTCATCTTAATGAATTACAATTAAATAATACTCATCTTAATGAATTTCAATTAAATAATACTCATCTTAATGAATTCCAATTAAATAATACTCATCTTAATGAATTCCAATTAAATAATACTCATCTTAATGAATTCCAATTAAATAATACTCATCCTAATGAATTACAATTAAATAATACTCATCTTAATCAATTCCAATTAAATAATACTCATCTTAATGAATTCCAATTAAATAATACTCATCTTAATGAATTCCAATTAAATAATACTCATCTTAATCAATTCCAATTAAATAATACTCATCTTAATCAATTCCAATTAAATAATACTCATCTTAATGAATTACAATTAAATAATACTCATCTTAATGAATTACAATTAAATAATACTCATCTTAATGAATTACAATTAAATAATACTCATCTTAATGAATTCCAATTAAATAATACTCATCTTAATGAATTCCAATTAAATAATACTCATCTTAATCAATTCCAATTAAATAATACTCATCTTAATCAATTCCAATTAAATAATACTCATCTTAATGAATTACAATTAAATAATACTCATCTTAATGAATTTCAATTAAATAATACTCATCTTAATCAATTCCAATTAAATAATACTCATCTTAATCAATTCCAATTAAATAATACTCATCTTAATCAATTCCAATTAAATAATACTCATCTTAATCAATTCCAATTAAATAATACTCATCTTAATGAATTACAATTAAATAATACTCATCTTAATGAATTACAATTAAATAATACTCATCTTAATGAATTACAATTAAATAATATTCATCTTAATGAATTCCAATTAAATAATACTCATCCTAATGAATTCCAATTAAATAATACTCATCCTAATGAATTCCAATTAAATAATACTCATCCTAATGAATTCCAATTAAATAATACTCATCTTAATGAATTCCAATTAAATAATACTCATCTTAATGAATTACAATTAAATAATACTCATCTTAATCAATTTCAATTAAATAATACTCATCTTAATGAATTCCAATTAAATAATACTCATCTTAATGAATTACAATTAAATAATACTCATCTTAATGAATTACAATTAAATAATACTCATCTTAATGAATTACAATTAAATAATACTCATCTTAATGAATTACAATTAAATAATACTCATCTTAATGAATTTCAATTAAATAATACTCATCTTAATGAATTTCAATTAAATAATACTCATCTTAATGAATTCCAATTAAATAATACTCATCCTAATGAATTACAATTAAATAATACTCATCTTAATGAATTACAATTAAATAATACTCATCTTAATGAATTCCAATTAAATAATACTCATCTTAATGAATTCCAATTAAATAATACTCATCTTAATCAATTCCAATTAAATAATACTCATCTTAATGAATTACAATTAAATAATACTCATCTTAATGAATTACAATTAAATAATACTCATCTTAATGAATTACAATTAAATAATACTCATCTTAATGAATTCCAATTAAATAATACTCATCTTAATGAATTCCAATTAAATAATACTCATCTTAATCAATTCCAATTAAATAATACTCATCTTAATCAATTCCAATTAAATAATACTCATCTTAATGAATTACAATTAAATAATACTCATCTTAATCAATTCCAATTAAATAATACTCATCTTAATCAATTCCAATTAAATAATACTCATCTTAATCAATTCCAATTAAATAATACTCATCTTAATCAATTCCAATTAAATAATACTCATCTTAATCAATTCCAATTAAATAATACTCATCTTAATGAATTACAATTAAATAATACTCATCTTAATGAATTACAATTAAATAATACTCATCTTAATGAATTCCAATTAAATAATACTCATCCTAATGAATTCCAATTAAATAATACTCATCCTAATGAATTCCAATTAAATAATACTCATCTTAATGAATTCCAATTAAATAATACTCATCTTAATGAATTCCAATTAAATAATACTCATCTTAATGAATTACAATTAAATAATACTCATCTTAATCAATTTCAATTAAATAATACTCATCTTAATGAATTCCAATTAAATAATACTCATCTTAATGAATTACAATTAAATAATACTCATCTTAATGAATTACAATTAAATAATACTCATCTTAATGAATTACAATTAAATAATACTCATCTTAATGAATTTCAATTAAATAATACTCATCTTAATGAATTTCAATTAAATAATACTCATCTTAATGAATTTCAATTAAATAATACTCATCTTAATGAATTACAATTAAATAATACTCATCTTAATGAATTCCAATTAAATAATACTCATCTTAATGAATTACAATTAAATAATACTCATCCTAATGAATTACAATTAAATAATACTCATCTTAATGAATTACAATTAAATAATACTCATCTTAATGAATTCCAATTAAATAATACTGTTATGTAATGAATGGCTGGAACCATCATACATAACTGAAAAGAAAAAACTTTAATAAAAGATTTAAAAGAGTGGGCATCGAATAATCGATTGTCTACCTGTTGAAAAGAGGAAGGGCTTACGTCATAAACAGAGAAATCGGACGACGATTTTTTTGTTTACAAAACAAATAAACGTGACATTCCTCGTAAGCTCTGGAATTACAGATATTGGCATGAGTGGGTAATTCACGTGTCGCTCGTTGAAGACAAAATCGAATGTTCTTCTGAGGTCAAAACGTGACTTAAGAACACATGTATCAACCGATTGACAGGACGCGTGGATAGAGAAAACAAAGCGACAAAATGCCAATAAAAACGGTGAATCAGCAGAGCAGATAGATAGAGCAGAGAGAGAGAGAAACACGGCATGTGTTGTTGAAGACCGTATTGTCGAAGCGTCATTTTTCCCTCCTCAGAGCACTGTGAGAAAAACTGCTAACTGTGAACTTCAGAACCACCAAAAGAAAAAAAGACGATCTGTTTTAAATTGTAACTATATTGTAAAATATAATTTTATACAAAAACAAACACAATTGTGACTTACGTCTTTTAATGCATGTTTTTAAGTTACAGCTGATCGTTCTAAGTCGTCCACCGTTTTGTTTTCAGGTTCAACGTTGTTATGACATTTTTGACAATTGACGAGAGGCAAGATAAAGAAAAAGTGCCAGTCTAAGGTGAGATAACTCACTAGTCTTAACTCGTTGTCATCACAACCGCCTAGTAAACAAGTGAACCTGCGGACGATCGACGTAACTAAAACTGCTATGTACCGCAGCCAGGGAGTCCTACGCACTATTACGATTTCCCAACCTGGGAGCCACACCATAATACAACATAGTATTAATTGGTGCCTTGATGACCAGTTCACTCCGCAAGAGTGATAAGTAAGAACTTTTTACCAAAAACAAACTAAACAAAAAGAACTCTTACACTAAAAGAACTTGGTTACCACATACACAACAACAAAGAAGAAGAAAAAAAAAAAAACACAACGTGAATCAATCGACGAAGAGAAACGCGAACGCAGAAGCAAGAAAAAGAAGAAGAAAGAACACTGGACCTGAGGAAAAGCAAAGGTTAGTTGATTTTTTCAATATTTTTCTAAACCTCAGCTCTTAAAAAAGTTTTGTTAAAAAAAAAAAAAAAAAAAAAAAAAAAAAAAAAAAAGTTAATATATATTTCTTTTCTTTCTTCTTTCTTTCTTGTATAATTTTGAAAATAATAGTAAAAGATGGAACAGCAGTTTTTCACAGATTTCGCTCAGATCCTAGGGGCTGAACTACACAATGTAGGGAAGGCCATTTCGAACTCTCTGAGGGGGGAGGCGTTGTTATCAAAAATAAAACCATTAGACACTAGACGATCGCAGGAATACAGAAGATGGCTAAATGATATAGATAAATACACTAGAATAGTTAGCCAAACAGAGGAAGAAAAATGCCAATTAGCGTTAATTACGACGGCTGGCCAAATAGGACAGTTTGTTTCAGGACTACTAGCCAACAATGAGAGTGTGGCATGGGTAGACTTGAAGCGAGCTCTAGATAATTATTTTGGAGTCCAGGCAGATCCTACCAAGTTTGTTAGGGAGTTAGCAAATATTAAGCAGGGTAGAAGCGAAACTGTGCAGGACTACATGCAGAGGTTAGTGCACTTGGCTATAGGTTCGTATGGTAGTCTAGATACGAACAATGAAGTAATAAAAAGCCAAGTGATAGGTTTCTTCATCGAGGGGCTATATGACAGACAAGTCAAAATCGCTGTCATGAGGGAAGAACCATCGGACCTCAAGGTAGCCTATGAAAAGGCCCTAATAGAGGATCGGTGGCAAACCCGCATAAGAGGCAATGACCGAGAAGAAGAACCTATGGAAATAAATTATAGTGGGCGCCAGAGGAATATAGAAGCGATAAGGAAAAAAAGATTCCCAGAGCCAGATAGGGGGCAGAGGAATTATAGAGGATTTAATAGGGGACCCGGCTTCAAGGCAAGAGAAACAGAGCGCCCTTGGCCGGGGATTAAGTGTTACAATTGCGGCAGAAAAGGCCATATAGCCAGGAACTACACCTTCCCTAAGTCGGGAAACGAGCAGACCCCACTCGCAAGACGCCCAGCGAGAGGAAGAGGGGTGAACAGTCAAAGATCGTAGGACATATGGGCGCCGCTAATTGCATCCCTATTAAGATAGAGAAAAATAAGTTTAGGGCTTTAGTAGATACTGGCGCCGAAATTTCTGTAATAAAAAGTACTGTATTAGAAAGTCTCAGAGAGAAGCCTGAGATAAAGAAAATAGAGATGAATTTAAGGACTGCAAACGGGTCACCTCTCATAGTGCAAGGAGTGGCGCGTTTACAAATTAAAGTAGGAAGCCAGTACATTCGACATGATTTTGTAGTGACGAAAAACCTTAAAAGGAACGTCATATTGGGCCGAGACTGGCTCAAGCAAAATAGTGTTAGAATGTACTTTGATTTAGGAGCAATCCGATTAGGCAGCGAGTACATAGCGCTGCAAGAGGAGGCTTATATTTCGAGTATAGTTAGATTAAGGCACAATGTCACCCTGAAACCGCAGCATTTACATGCGTGCACAGCTCGTGCCGAAATGAGAAATGGTCAGGGTTTAGATTACGAAGTAGTGCAGATAGATAAAGGCTTCCTAAGTGATCTAAGTGGTGTATCCGTAGCGAACACGGTAGTTAAAATTAAAGGTAGGAAAAGTTTTCCTTTGCTAATTATGAATAACACGAACCAGACAGTAAAATTAAAGAAAGGTTACAAGATAGGTAGATGTAGAAGAACAGAAGTAGTAATGGCAATATCAAAGCCAAATAAACAAAAGAAGTCGGGAAACAAAAGTAACCTCAACGGCATAAAAGTGCCGGAAGAAATGAGGAAAGTTTTAAATAAAGTCCTGCAACGAAATACTGATTTATTCGTCACAGAGGATAGATATTTAGGCCGGACTGACACAGTAGAGATGAGGATCGATACAGGAAAAAACGATCCCATAAAGAAAAACCCGTATAGAACACCTCTCAAACAACGAGAAGAAGTTAATGTAGCACTAGAGGAAATGCTACAGGCAGGGGTGATAGAAAGGTCAAACAGTCCGTGGAGTTTCCCGATAGTTTTGGTAAAAAAGAAAGACGGAACAAAGAGGTTCTGTGTAGATTTTAGGGCCCTGAATAAGATAACAAAGAAGTATGCCCGAGCGCTACCAGTAATTGATGATATACTGGCCTCGCTTGGGTCAGCAAAATATTTCTCAAAGTTGGACTTGAAATCAGGGTATTGGCAGGTAAAGTTGAACGAAAAAGATAAAGAGAAAACTGCGTTCACCTGTCATAGAGGACTGTTCCAATTTAATGTAATGCCATTCGGACTTGCTAACGCTCCGGGAGTGTTTCAGGAGCTAATGTCCGTAGTGTTACAGGGACAGGAAGAATTCGTCGTGCCTTATTTGGAAGATATTTTGATATTCTCCAAAACAAAGGAGGAACATGTTAGGCATATAGAAAAGGTGTTAGGTAGTTTACGTAGGCATAATTTAAGGTTAAAGGCGGCGAAGTGTGAGTTTTTCGGCAAGGAAGTGCAATATCTGGGATTCCGAGTAAGTGAGAAAGGTATCCAGCCGGAGGGGGACAAGGTTAAAGCAATTCAGGCAATTGCGACCCCAACCACTGTGAAGCAGGTTAGATCCTTTATAGGCATGACATCCTATTACAGGCGATTTATCAAGGATTTTTCTGTAATCGCCGAACCGTTAATTCGGTTAACTAGGAAGCATGCACGTTTCTGTTGGGACGATGCGTGTCAGTCTGCTTTTAATCGATTGAAATCGAAGCTTGCAGAGATGGTGATGCTGGCATACCCGGACACTAACAAAGGATACAGGTTATACACGGATGCCTCCGATTATGCGATCGGAGCAACCTTGTCTCAAATGGTCTACGACCCGGAGGAGGGTCGGGAGATAGAGAAACCCATTTATTTTCTATCTCATAAGTTGTCTGATACCTAGACTAGATGGTCAACAATAGAGAAAGAAGCATATGCGATTCACTATGCCTTAAACAAGTTGAATCACTACTTGCATAGTGCTACGTTCACCATCTACACGGATCACAGACCATTGGAGTACTTGCTGAAATCTCCGATACAGAATAGGAAGATACAGACGTGGGCATTAAGTATGGCTGGCTATGATTGCACCATACAGTACCTAAAAGGAAAAGATAACGTCTGTGCGGATCTCTTATCCCGTGCGGTAAATGCGAGTCGGGATGAAGACGATCCTCCAGTAGAAATAGATGATAGGAATTACACGGTGAGTGCGATAAACTCGAATCGTTTTGAACCAAGAGAGTTTGTATCGCATAAGGATGACGAAGGCTCACCGGTAGTAAGCGAGCGTCCTACACTATCAGGTTTGGATATGTGTAAAGAACAAGACGCCGATAGTCAGATCGTCGAATTAAAGAAACGGATGAGGAGCGGTAAAACGTCCAAGATGGAAGAAAAAAAGTACATCATAATGGACGATATCGTATATTATTTATCGACACCCGACGACGATCCTGTAATTAGATTATATATTCCGTCACATTTGAGGATGAAGGTATTGAAACAATACCATGATGAGAATGGTCATATGGGTGTGGAGAAAACGTTCCACTCCATTAAACAGAAGTATTTCTGGCCTGGATTGTTCAAGAAGGTAAACGAACACATAGGGAAGTGCGTCCCATGCCAGACCAGAAATTTGAGGAAGCAACAACCTCAAATGCAGGAGACCGACATGCCTTCTTTTCCTTTTGCTAAGATTGCATTGGATATTTCCGGACCCTATCCGAGGACTTTGTCAGGCAATCAATACATAGTCACGTTCATCGACATGTATAGTGGTTGGCCTGAGGCTTTCGCTGTACCTAATAAAAAGGCAGAGACAGTGGTGCATCTCTTAATTGAGGAAATATTTCCCAGATTTGGTGCACCATTGCAGTTACTTACGGATAACGGACCGGAGAACGTCAATGGGATCATGAAAAGGGCTTTAGAAGAGCTTAATGTTGATCACGTGACCACCTCATTTTACCACCCGCAAAGTAACGGGAAAATAGAAAGATTCCATAGGACGATGCATGACGTACTAGCAAAGAAAATAGGGGACAATGACCGTTCATGGGACATGTACTTGAACCAGATGCTGGCTGCTGTAAGGTTTCATGTCAGCGAAACAACAAAGTACTCCCCCTATTATTTGCTCTATAATAGAGACGTTGTCTTGCCGTTAGACAACATACTGAGGCCGCGTAGAATTTACTACGGGGAAGAGGATCATGAGATCGCTCTGCAGGACATGCATCGGACCTTTACATTAGTCAGGAACAATGTAAAGAGAGCTAGGAAGAAAATGATAGATAGGGCCAACGAGAAAACAAAAGCAGTCGATTTTCAAGTTGGCGACTTAGTTTATTATAAAAATAATAGAAAAAAGGGAAAGCTAGACGTAAGATGGTCTCCATATTACGTAATAATAGAGAAGACGGGGCCAGTCTCGTATAGAATTAGAAGTCAACTGACGGGGGCAGTAACAAAAGCCCATGGGGAACACCTTCGGAAAGCAGAACTGGAGGAATGGGATATCCCCAACAAGCAAGAGGGCTGTAGAAAAACAACCCTGTCAGCACCGGTAGAGGATAGTAGTTCAGATCAAGAATCCTCTAGTGGGGAGGAAGAAAATTATCCCCAACAGAGCAATCGCCATCAACGAGAATCCCCAAGTCAGGAAAACAGGGTCCCGTTGATGGAACGGAAAATAATCACGCGTAGCATGACGGCTGAAAGGGCTAAAGAAGTTGATGAAATATGGAAGGAAGATATATATAACTTAGTGCCCAGGTCGTGCAGAGTTGATTATGATAGTAGGGATCAGCCAACCGTAGCTAGGGCTAGCACGGGGGTTGGGAACTCAGGTTATAATCGAACTGCGGGTCGGGAGCGCGGAACAGGATGTTTGGATTGGTTAAGAAAATTACTCTGTTGATGTTAGGCAACATCCTTATCATAGGGAGTTCGGAGTTGCCACCAATATTTAGGATCCTGGCGTTCTGGTCGAAATTTTTGTACTATATGCTGCCCACATTTTAAACAAGTCATTAAAATGTAAGACTCGTATTTAGTTAATTAGTAATATTAATTAAAGAGCCGAGGTAGTGGAGAATATTGGACAAATCGACCACTTCGGTAAAATTGGTAAATTTGCAGCGTATATTTTGCTGTTAAGTGCGGCCGATGCACTTATACCGAAGAAGACCTTATGCTTTTCTTGTTGATGTTTATTTTTATTTTTTTTTTTTTTTCTAAGTTAAACGGAAAAAAAAAAAATACAGTAAAAGAGATGAAAAAAAATTTTGACATTAAAAAAAAACATTATTGGAAATGTCGATGGACCGATAGACGATTGAAAAAAAAAAAAAAAAAAAAAAAAAAATGGTTAATGGAGGGGTGTTATGTAATGAATGGCTGGAACCATCATACATAACTGAAAAGAAAAAACTTTAATAAAAGATTTAAAAGAGTGGGCATCGAATAATCGATTGTCTACCTGTTGAAAAGAGGAAGGGCTTACGTCATAAACAGAGAAATCGGACGACGATTTTTTTGTTTACAAAACAAATAAACGTGACATTCCTCGTAAGCTCTGGAATTACAGATATTGGCATGAGTGGGTAATTCACGTGTCGCTCGTTGAAGACAAAATCGAATGTTCTTCTGAGGTCAAAACGTGACTTAAGAACACATGTATCAACCGATTGACAGGACGCGTGGATAGAGAAAACAAAGCGACAAAATGCCAATAAAAACGGTGAATCAGCAGAGCAGATAGATAGAGCAGAGAGAGAGAGAAACACGGCATGTGTTGTTGAAGACCGTATTGTCGAAGCGTCATTTTTCCCTCCTCAGAGCACTGTGAGAAAAACTGCTAACTGTGAACTTCAGAACCACCAAAAGAAAAAAAGACGATCTGTTTTAAATTGTAACTATATTGTAAAATATAATTTTATACAAAAACAAACACAATTGTGACTTACGTCTTTTAATGCATGTTTTTAAGTTACAGCTGATCGTTCTAAGTCGTCCACCGTTTTGTTTTCAGGTTCAACGTTGTAATGACATTTTTGACAATTGACGAGAGGCAAGATAAAGAAAAAGTGCCAGTCTAAGGTGAGATAACTCACTAGTCTTAACTCGTTGTCATCACAACTGCCTAGTAAACAAGTGAACCTGCGGACGATCGACGTAACTAAAACTGCAGCCAGGGAGTCCTACGCACTATTACGATTACCGCAGCCAGGGAGTCCTACGCACTATTACGATTTCCCAACCTGGGAGCCACACCATAATACAACAATACTCATCTTAATGAATTCCAATTAAATAATACTCATCTTAATCAATTCCAATTAAATAATACTCATCTTAATGAATTACAATTAAATAATACTCATCTTAATGAATTACAATTAAATAATACTCATCTTAATGAATTACAATTAAATAATACTCATCTTAATGAATTACAATTAAATAATACTCATCTTAATGAATTTCAATTAAATAATACTCATCTTAATGAATTCCAATTAAATAATACTCATCTTAATCAATTCCAATTAAATAATACTCATCTTAATCAATTCCAATTAAATAATACTCATCTTAATGAATTACAATTAAATAATACTCATCTTAATGAATTTCAATTAAATAATACTCATCTTAATCAATTCCAATTAAATAATACTCATCTTAATCAATTCCAATTAAATAATGCTCATCTTAATCAATTCCAATTAAATAATGCTCATCTTAATCAATTCCAATTAAATAATACTCATCTTAATGAATTACAATTAAATAATACTCATCTTAATGAATTACAATTAAATAATACTCTTGGCCTTCGGGACAAGATCAAAGTGTAGTATCTGTTCTTCAGATGCTGCACTTCTATTTCTTGTTCTCTTTCGGTGGAGGAGAAATCCTTCACGACTGAGACAATTTTTATTTTTGTACCTTTTCTCCACGTTAAAAAACGACCCTGGTGTCTAACTCTGTCCCGTGGGGAGGTATAGTAAATAGGTACAATTAAATAATACTCATCTTAATGAATTCCAATTAAATAATACTCATCCTAATGAATTCCAATTAAATAATACTCATCTTAATGAATTCCAATTAAATAATACTCATCTTAATGAATTCCAATTAAATAATACTCATCTTAATGAATTCCAATTAAATAATACTCATCTTAATGAATTACAATTAAATAATACTCATCTTAATCAATTTCAATTAAATAATACTCATCTTAATGAATTCCAATTAAATAATACTCATCTTAATGAATTCCAATTAAATAATACTCATCTTAATGAATTCCAATTAAATAATACTCATCTTAATCAATTCCAATTAAATAATACTCATCTTAATCAATTCCAATTAAATAATACTCATCCTAATGAATTACAATTAAATAATACTCATCTTAATGAATTACAATTAAATAATACTCATCTTAATGAATTACAATTAAATAATACTCATCTTAATGAATTACAATTAAATAATACTCATCTTAATGAATTACAATTAAATAATACTCATCTTAATGAATTCCAATTAAATAATACTCATCTTAATCAATTCCAATTAAATAATACTCATCTTAATCAATTCCAATTAAATAATACTCATCTTAATGAATTACAATTAAATAATACTCATCTTAATGAATTACAATTAAATAATACTCATCTTAATGAATTACAATTAAATAATACTCATCTTAATGAATTCCAATTAAATAATACTCATCTTAATCAATTCCAATTAAATAATACTCATCTTAATGAATTACAATTAAATAATACTCATCTTAATGAATTTCAATTAAATAATACTCATCTTAATGAATTACAATTAAATAATACTCATCTTAATGAATTTCAATTAAATAATACTCATCCTAATGAATTTTTTTTTTTTTTTTTTTACAAAGGCATCACCACATTATCAAGGCCCAGAGGCCACTCAAGGATAAGGGTTAAAGAGTGTACAGTAGAAGTTGGTCAATATAGTAATCATTAGTAATGAAAATTTGGTAAATTTAATAACTTATATGGAACGGCTCATCAAGAACTTATTTACCTTAGACTTGAACACAACCATATTGTAGTCAGCCGGAAAGCAGGAAAACGGAAGACAATTCCACAGGCGTGCAGTTCTAAGAAAGAAGCTTTGTTCATGGAATCTATGTTTAGGTTTAGGCACAGATAAAGAGTGGGGGAAATTATTGATAGTGTTTACAGCTAGACGAGTGTTTCTTGTGAAAGTTTGGCGAGGGGGGACCATAGATTGAAGCTCAGTTGAACACTTTCCATGAAAATAACGATACATCAGAGACAAACTCGCAACATCTCTTCTGTGAGATAGAGGTTGTAAGGAGGAGAAAAGGACATCTCCTACGAGGCTACGAAGTCTATTTTGAACTCTATCAAGGCAGGACAAGTCCTTTCTAGCAGCTCCTGCCCAGATGTGGCAACAGTATTCCATCCTTGGACGTACCTGGCTCTTATATAGATAGAGAATAGCATCAGCAGTGAGATATCTACTGGATCGATAGAAAGATCCCACCATTTTTCCAGCGGCCTTGGCAACAGATTTGATATACGTGTTCCATTTAAGATCAGGAGTAATGGTCAAGCCCAGAAGCTTGTCAAAACTTGAGGCCTCCTGAAGACGAGAGCCATTCATTTCAATTGATGACATTCATTTCAATTGATGACAAATTCCAATTAAATAATACTCATCTTAATGAATTCCAATTAAATAATACTCATCTTAATCAATTCCAATTAAATAATACTCATCTTAATCAATTCCAATTAAATAATACTCATCTTAATCAATTCCAATTAAATAATACTCATCTTAATCAATTCCAATTAAATAATACTCATCTTAATGAATTCCAATTAAATAATACTCATCTTAATCAATTCCAATTAAATAATACTCATCTTAATCAATTCCAATTAAATAATACTCATCTTAATCAATTCCAATTAAATAATACTCATCTTAATCAATTCCAATTAAATAATACTCATCTTAATCAATTCCAATTAAATAATACTCATCTTAATCAATTCCAATTAAATAATACTCATCTTAATGAATTCCAATTAAATAATACTCATCTTAATGAATTCCAATTAAATAATACTCATCTTAATGAATTTCAATTAAATAATACTCATCTTAATGAATTTCAATTAAATAATACTCATCTTAATGAATTACAATTAAATAATACTCATCCTAATGAATTCCAATTAAATAATACTCATCTTAATGAATTCCAATTAAATAATACTCATCTTAATCAATTCCAATTAAATAATACTCATCTTAATGAATTCCAATTAAATAATACTCATCTTAATGAATTCCAATTAAATAATACTCATCTTAATGAATTCCAATTAAATAATACTCATCTTAATGAATTCCAATTAAATAATACTCATCTTAATGAATTCCAATTAAATAATACTCATCTTAATGAATTCCAATTAAATAATACTCATCTTAATGAATTCCAATTAAATAATACTCATCTTTATGAATTCCAATTAAATAATACTCATCTTTATGAATTCCAATTAAATAATACTCATCTTAACGAATTCCAATTAAATAATACTCATCTTAATGAATTCCAATTAAATAATACTCATCTTAATGAATTCCAATTAAATAATACTCATCTTAATCAATTTCAATTAAATAATACTCATCTTAATGAATTCCAATTAAAAAATACTCATCCTAATGAATTCCAATTAAATAATACTCATCCTAATGAATTCCAATTAAATAATACTCATCTTAATCAATTCCAATTAAATAATACTCATCTTAATGAATTCCAATTAAAAAATACTCATCCTAATGAATTCCAATTAAATAATACTCATCCTAATGAATTCCAATTAAATAATACTCATCTTAATGAATTCCAATTAAATAATACTCATCTTAATGAATTCCAATTAAATAATACTCATCTTAATGAATTACAATTAAATAATACTCATCCTAATGAATTCCAATTAAATAATAGTCATCCTAATGAATTCCAATTAAATAATACTCATCCTAATGAATTCCAATTAAATAATACTCATCCTAATGAATTCCAATTAAATAATACTCATCTTAATGAATTCCAATTAAATAATACTCATCTTAATGAATTCCAATTAAATAATACTCATCTTAATGAATTCCAATTAAAAAATACTCATCTTAATGAATTCCAATTAAATAATACTCATCTTAATGAATTCCAATTAAATAATACTCATCTTAATGAATTTCAATTAAATAATACTGATCTTAATCAATTCCAATTAAATAATACTCATCTTAATCAATTCCAATTAAATAATACTAATCAATTCCAATTAAATAATACTCATCTTAATGAATTTCAATTAAATAATACTCATGTTAATCAATTCCAATTAAATAATACTCATCTTAATGAATTCCAATTAAATAATACTAATCAATTCTAATTAAATAATACTCATCTTAATGAATTTCAATTAAATAATACTCATCTTAATCAATTCCAATTAAATAATACTCATCTTAATGAATTACAATTAAATAATACTCATCTTAATGAATTCCAATTAAATAATACTCATCTTAATGAATTCCAATTAAATAATACTCATCTTAATCAATTCCAATTAAATAATACTCATCTTAATGAATTACAATTAAATAATACTCATCTTAATGAATTACAATTTAATAATACTCATCTTAATGAATTCCAATTTAATAATACTCATCTTAATGAATTCCAATTAAATAATACTCATCTTAATCAATTCCAATTAAATAATACTCATCTTAATCAATTCCAATTAAATAATACTCATCTTAATCAATTCCAATTAAATAATACTCATCTTAATGAATTACAATTAAATAATACTCATCTTAATGAATTTCAATTAAATAATACTCATCTTAATCAATTCCAATTAAATAATACTCATCTTAATCAATTCCAATTAAATAATACTCATCTTAATCAATTCCAATTAAATAATACTCATCTTAATGAATTACAATTAAATAATACTCATCTTAATGAATTCCAATAAAATAATACTCATCTTAATCAATTCCAATTAAATAATACTCATCTTAATCAATTCCAATTAAATAATACTCATCTTAATCAATTCCAATTAAATAATACTCATCTTAATCAATTCCAATTAAATAATACTCATCTTAATCAATTCCAATTAAATAATACTCATCTTAATCAATTCCAATTAAATAATACTCATCTTAATCAATTCCAATTAAATAATACTCATCTTAATCAATTCCAATTAAATAATACTCATCTTAATGAATTTCAATTAAATAATACTCATCTTAATCAATTCTAATTAAATAATACTCATCTTAATCAATTCCAATTAAATAATACTCATCTTAATCAATTCCAATTAAATAATACTCATCTTAATCAATTCCAAATAAATAATACTCATCTTAATGAATTCCAATTAAATAATACTCATCTTAATTAATTCCAATTAAATAATACTCATCTTAATCAATTCCAATTAAATAATACTCATCTTAATGAATTTCAATTAAATAATACTCATCTTAATCAATTCCAATTAAATAATACTCATCTTAATCAATTCCAATTAAATAATACTCATCTTAGTCAATTCCAATTAAATAATACTCATCTTAATCAATTCCAATTAAATAATACTCATCTTAATGAATTCCAATTAAATAATACTCATCTTAATGAATTACAATTAAATAATACTCATCTTAATGAATTTCAATTAAATAATACTCATCTTAATGAATTCCAATTAAATAATACTCATCTTAATGAATTCCAATTAAATAATACTCATCTTAATGAATTCCAATTAAATAATACTCATCCTAATGAATTACAATTAAATAATACTCATCTTAATGAATTACAATTAAATAATACTCATCTTAATGAATTCCAATTAAATAATACTCATCTTAATGAATTCCAATTAAATAATACTCATCTTAATCAATTCCAATTAAATAATACTCATCTTAATGAATTACAATTAAATAATACTCATCTTAATGAATTACAATTAAATAATACTCATCTTAATGAATTACAATTAAATAATACTCATCTTAATGAATTCCAATTAAATAATACTCATCTTAATGAATTCCAATTAAATAATACTCATCTTAATCAATTCCAATTAAATAATACTCATCTTAATCAATTCCAATTAAATAATACTCATCTTAATGAATTCCAATTAAATAATACTCATCTTAATGAATTTCAATTAAATAATACTCATCTTAATCAATTCCAATTAAATAATACTCATCTTAATCAATTCCAATTAAATAATACTCATCTTAATCAATTCCAATTAAATAATACTCATCTTAATGAATTACAATTAAATAATACTCATCTTAATGAATTACAATTAAATAATACTCATCTTAATGAATTACAATTAAATAATATTCATCTTAATGAATTCCAATTAAATAATACTCATCCTAATGAATTCCAATTAAATAATACTCATCCTAATGAATTCCAATTAAATAATACTCATCCTAATGAATTCCAATTAAATAATACTCATCTTAATGAATTCCAATTAAATAATACTCATCTTAATGAATTACAATTAAATAATACTCATCTTAATCAATTTCAATTAAATAATACTCATCTTAATGAATTCCAATTAAATAATACTCATCTTAATGAATTACAATTAAATAATACTCATCTTAATGAATTACAATTAAATAATACTCATCTTAATGAATTACAATTAAATAATACTCATCTTAATGAATTACAATTAAATAATACTCATCTTAATGAATTTCAATTAAATAATACTCATCTTAATGAATTTCAATTAAATAATACTCATCTTAATGAATTCCAATTAAATAATACTCATCCTAATGAATTACAATTAAATAATACTCATCTTAATGAATTACAATTAAATAATACTCATCTTAATGAATTCCAATTAAATAATACTCATCTTAATGAATTCCAATTAAATAATACTCATCTTAATCAATTCCAATTAAATAATACTCATCTTAATGAATTACAATTAAATAATACTCATCTTAATGAATTACAATTAAATAATACTCATCTTAATGAATTACAATTAAATAATACTCATCTTAATGAATTCCAATTAAATAATACTCATCTTAATGAATTCCAATTAAATAATACTCATCTTAATCAATTCCAATTAAATAATACTCATCTTAATCAATTCCAATTAAATAATACTCATCTTAATGAATTACAATTAAATAATACTCATCTTAATGAATTTCAATTAAATAATACTCATCTTAATCAATTCCAATTAAATAATACTCATCTTAATCAATTCCAATTAAATAATACTCATCTTAATCAATTCCAATTAAATAATACTCATCTTAATCAATTCCAATTAAATAATACTCATCTTAATGAATTACAATTAAATAATACTCATCTTAATGAATTACAATTAAATAATACTCATCTTAATGAATTCCAATTAAATAATACTCATCCTAATGAATTCCAATTAAATAATACTCATCCTAATGAATTCCAATTAAATAATACTCATCTTAATGAATTCCAATTAAATAATACTCATCTTAATGAATTCCAATTAAATAATACTCATCTTAATGAATTACAATTAAATAATACTCATCTTAATCAATTTCAATTAAATAATACTCATCTTAATGAATTCCAATTAAATAATACTCATCTTAATGAATTACAATTAAATAATACTCATCTTAATGAATTACAATTAAATAATACTCATCTTAATGAATTACAATTAAATAATACTCATCTTAATGAATTTCAATTAAATAATACTCATCTTAATGAATTTCAATTAAATAATACTCATCTTAATGAATTTCAATTAAATAATACTCATCTTAATGAATTACAATTAAATAATACTCATCTTAATGAATTCCAATTAAATAATACTCATCTTAATGAATTACAATTAAATAATACTCATCCTAATGAATTACAATTAAATAATACTCATCTTAATGAATTACAATTAAATAATACTCATCTTAATGAATTCCAATTAAATAATACTGTTATGTAATGAATGGCTGGAACCATCATACATAACTGAAAAGAAAAAACTTTAATAAAAGATTTAAAAGAGTGGGCATCGAATAATCGATTGTCTACCTGTTGAAAAGAGGAAGGGCTTACGTCATAAACAGAGAAATCGGACGACGATTTTTTTGTTTACAAAACAAATAAACGTGACATTCCTCGTAAGCTCTGGAATTACAGATATTGGCATGAGTGGGTAATTCACGTGTCGCTCGTTGAAGACAAAATCGAATGTTCTTCTGAGGTCAAAACGTGACTTAAGAACACATGTATCAACCGATTGACAGGACGCGTGGATAGAGAAAACAAAGCGACAAAATGCCAATAAAAACGGTGAATCAGCAGAGCAGATAGATAGAGCAGAGAGAGAGAGAAACACGGCATGTGTTGTTGAAGACCGTATTGTCGAAGCGTCATTTTTCCCTCCTCAGAGCACTGTGAGAAAAACTGCTAACTGTGAACTTCAGAACCACCAAAAGAAAAAAAGACGATCTGTTTTAAATTGTAACTATATTGTAAAATATAATTTTATACAAAAACAAACACAATTGTGACTTACGTCTTTTAATGCATGTTTTTAAGTTACAGCTGATCGTTCTAAGTCGTCCACCGTTTTGTTTTCAGGTTCAACGTTGTTATGACATTTTTGACAATTGACGAGAGGCAAGATAAAGAAAAAGTGCCAGTCTAAGGTGAGATAACTCACTAGTCTTAACTCGTTGTCATCACAACCGCCTAGTAAACAAGTGAACCTGCGGACGATCGACGTAACTAAAACTGCTATGTACCGCAGCCAGGGAGTCCTACGCACTATTACGATTTCCCAACCTGGGAGCCACACCATAATACAACATAGTATTAATTGGTGCCTTGATGACCAGTTCACTCCGCAAGAGTGATAAGTAAGAACTTTTTACCAAAAACAAACTAAACAAAAAGAACTCTTACACTAAAAGAACTTGGTTACCACATACACAACAACAAAGAAGAAGAAAAAAAAAAAAAACACAACGTGAATCAATCGACGAAGAGAAACGCGAACGCAGAAGCAAGAAAAAGAAGAAGAAAGAACACTGGACCTGAGGAAAAGCAAAGGTTAGTTGATTTTTTCAATATTTTTCTAAACCTCAGCTCTTAAAAAAGTTTTGTTAAAAAAAAAAAAAAAAAAAAAAAAAAAAAAAAAAAGTTAATATATATTTCTTTTCTTTCTTCTTTCTTTCTTGTATAATTTTGAAAATAATAGTAAAAGATGGAACAGCAGTTTTTCACAGATTTCGCTCAGATCCTAGGGGCTGAACTACACAATGTAGGGAAGGCCATTTCGAACTCTCTGAGGGGGGAGGCGTTGTTATCAAAAATAAAACCATTAGACACTAGACGATCGCAGGAATACAGAAGATGGCTAAATGATATAGATAAATACACTAGAATAGTTAGCCAAACAGAGGAAGAAAAATGCCAATTAGCGTTAATTACGACGGCTGGCCAAATAGGACAGTTTGTTTCAGGACTACTAGCCAACAATGAGAGTGTGGCATGGGTAGACTTGAAGCGAGCTCTAGATAATTATTTTGGAGTCCAGGCAGATCCTACCAAGTTTGTTAGGGAGTTAGCAAATATTAAGCAGGGTAGAAGCGAAACTGTGCAGGACTACATGCAGAGGTTAGTGCACTTGGCTATAGGTTCGTATGGTAGTCTAGATACGAACAATGAAGTAATAAAAAGCCAAGTGATAGGTTTCTTCATCGAGGGGCTATATGACAGACAAGTCAAAATCGCTGTCATGAGGGAAGAACCATCGGACCTCAAGGTAGCCTATGAAAAGGCCCTAATAGAGGATCGGTGGCAAACCCGCATAAGAGGCAATGACCGAGAAGAAGAACCTATGGAAATAAATTATAGTGGGCGCCAGAGGAATATAGAAGCGATAAGGAAAAAAAGATTCCCAGAGCCAGATAGGGGGCAGAGGAATTATAGAGGATTTAATAGGGGACCCGGCTTCAAGGCAAGAGAAACAGAGCGCCCTTGGCCGGGGATTAAGTGTTACAATTGCGGCAGAAAAGGCCATATAGCCAGGAACTACACCTTCCCTAAGTCGGGAAACGAGCAGACCCCACTCGCAAGACGCCCAGCGAGAGGAAGAGGGGTGAACAGTCAAAGATCGTAGGACATATGGGCGCCGCTAATTGCATCCCTATTAAGATAGAGAAAAATAAGTTTAGGGCTTTAGTAGATACTGGCGCCGAAATTTCTGTAATAAAAAGTACTGTATTAGAAAGTCTCAGAGAGAAGCCTGAGATAAAGAAAATAGAGATGAATTTAAGGACTGCAAACGGGTCACCTCTCATAGTGCAAGGAGTGGCGCGTTTACAAATTAAAGTAGGAAGCCAGTACATTCGACATGATTTTGTAGTGACGAAAAACCTTAAAAGGAACGTCATATTGGGCCGAGACTGGCTCAAGCAAAATAGTGTTAGAATGTACTTTGATTTAGGAGCAATCCGATTAGGCAGCGAGTACATAGCGCTGCAAGAGGAGGCTTATATTTCGAGTATAGTTAGATTAAGGCACAATGTCACCCTGAAACCGCAGCATTTACATGCGTGCACAGCTCGTGCCGAAATGAGAAATGGTCAGGGTTTAGATTACGAAGTAGTGCAGATAGATAAAGGCTTCCTAAGTGATCTAAGTGGTGTATCCGTAGCGAACACGGTAGTTAAAATTAAAGGTAGGAAAAGTTTTCCTTTGCTAATTATGAATAACACGAACCAGACAGTAAAATTAAAGAAAGGTTACAAGATAGGTAGATGTAGAAGAACAGAAGTAGTAATGGCAATATCAAAGCCAAATAAACAAAAGAAGTCGGGAAACAAAAGTAACCTCAACGGCATAAAAGTGCCGGAAGAAATGAGGAAAGTTTTAAATAAAGTCCTGCAACGAAATACTGATTTATTCGTCACAGAGGATAGATATTTAGGCCGGACTGACACAGTAGAGATGAGGATCGATACAGGAAAAAACGATCCCATAAAGAAAAACCCGTATAGAACACCTCTCAAACAACGAGAAGAAGTTAATGTAGCACTAGAGGAAATGCTACAGGCAGGGGTGATAGAAAGGTCAAACAGTCCGTGGAGTTTCCCGATAGTTTTGGTAAAAAAGAAAGACGGAACAAAGAGGTTCTGTGTAGATTTTAGGGCCCTGAATAAGATAACAAAGAAGTATGCCCGAGCGCTACCAGTAATTGATGATATACTGGCCTCGCTTGGGTCAGCAAAATATTTCTCAAAGTTGGACTTGAAATCAGGGTATTGGCAGGTAAAGTTGAACGAAAAAGATAAAGAGAAAACTGCGTTCACCTGTCATAGAGGACTGTTCCAATTTAATGTAATGCCATTCGGACTTGCTAACGCTCCGGGAGTGTTTCAGGAGCTAATGTCCGTAGTGTTACAGGGACAGGAAGAATTCGTCGTGCCTTATTTGGAAGATATTTTGATATTCTCCAAAACAAAGGAGGAACATGTTAGGCATATAGAAAAGGTGTTAGGTAGTTTACGTAGGCATAATTTAAGGTTAAAGGCGGCGAAGTGTGAGTTTTTCGGCAAGGAAGTGCAATATCTGGGATTCCGAGTAAGTGAGAAAGGTATCCAGCCGGAGGGGGACAAGGTTAAAGCAATTCAGGCAATTGCGACCCCAACCACTGTGAAGCAGGTTAGATCCTTTATAGGCATGACATCCTATTACAGGCGATTTATCAAGGATTTTTCTGTAATCGCCGAACCGTTAATTCGGTTAACTAGGAAGCATGCACGTTTCTGTTGGGACGATGCGTGTCAGTCTGCTTTTAATCGATTGAAATCGAAGCTTGCAGAGATGGTGATGCTGGCATACCCGGACACTAACAAAGGATACAGGTTATACACGGATGCCTCCGATTATGCGATCGGAGCAACCTTGTCTCAAATGGTCTACGACCCGGAGGAGGGTCGGGAGATAGAGAAACCCATTTATTTTCTATCTCATAAGTTGTCTGATACCTAGACTAGATGGTCAACAATAGAGAAAGAAGCATATGCGATTCACTATGCCTTAAACAAGTTGAATCACTACTTGCATAGTGCTACGTTCACCATCTACACGGATCACAGACCATTGGAGTACTTGCTGAAATCTCCGATACAGAATAGGAAGATACAGACGTGGGCATTAAGTATGGCTGGCTATGATTGCACCATACAGTACCTAAAAGGAAAAGATAACGTCTGTGCGGATCTCTTATCCCGTGCGGTAAATGCGAGTCGGGATGAAGACGATCCTCCAGTAGAAATAGATGATAGGAATTACACGGTGAGTGCGATAAACTCGAATCGTTTTGAACCAAGAGAGTTTGTATCGCATAAGGATGACGAAGGCTCACCGGTAGTAAGCGAGCGTCCTACACTATCAGGTTTGGATATGTGTAAAGAACAAGACGCCGATAGTCAGATCGTCGAATTAAAGAAACGGATGAGGAGCGGTAAAACGTCCAAGATGGAAGAAAAAAAGTACATCATAATGGACGATATCGTATATTATTTATCGACACCCGACGACGATCCTGTAATTAGATTATATATTCCGTCACATTTGAGGATGAAGGTATTGAAACAATACCATGATGAGAATGGTCATATGGGTGTGGAGAAAACGTTCCACTCCATTAAACAGAAGTATTTCTGGCCTGGATTGTTCAAGAAGGTAAACGAACACATAGGGAAGTGCGTCCCATGCCAGACCAGAAATTTGAGGAAGCAACAACCTCAAATGCAGGAGACCGACATGCCTTCTTTTCCTTTTGCTAAGATTGCATTGGATATTTCCGGACCCTATCCGAGGACTTTGTCAGGCAATCAATACATAGTCACGTTCATCGACATGTATAGTGGTTGGCCTGAGGCTTTCGCTGTACCTAATAAAAAGGCAGAGACAGTGGTGCATCTCTTAATTGAGGAAATATTTCCCAGATTTGGTGCACCATTGCAGTTACTTACGGATAACGGACCGGAGAACGTCAATGGGATCATGAAAAGGGCTTTAGAAGAGCTTAATGTTGATCACGTGACCACCTCATTTTACCACCCGCAAAGTAACGGGAAAATAGAAAGATTCCATAGGACGATGCATGACGTACTAGCAAAGAAAATAGGGGACAATGACCGTTCATGGGACATGTACTTGAACCAGATGCTGGCTGCTGTAAGGTTTCATGTCAGCGAAACAACAAAGTACTCCCCCTATTATTTGCTCTATAATAGAGACGTTGTCTTGCCGTTAGACAACATACTGAGGCCGCGTAGAATTTACTACGGGGAAGAGGATCATGAGATCGCTCTGCAGGACATGCATCGGACCTTTACATTAGTCAGGAACAATGTAAAGAGAGCTAGGAAGAAAATGATAGATAGGGCCAACGAGAAAACAAAAGCAGTCGATTTTCAAGTTGGCGACTTAGTTTATTATAAAAATAATAGAAAAAAGGGAAAGCTAGACGTAAGATGGTCTCCATATTACGTAATAATAGAGAAGACGGGGCCAGTCTCATATAGAATTAGAAGTCAACTGACGGGGGCAGTAACAAAAGCCCATGGGGAACACCTTCGGAAAGCAGAACTGGAGGAATGGGATATCCCCAACAAGCAAGAGGGCTGTAGAAAAACAACCCTGTCAGCACCGGTAGAGGATAGTAGTTCAGATCAAGAATCCTCTAGTGGGGAGGAAGAAAATTATCCCCAACAGAGCAATCGCCATCAACGAGAATCCCCAAGTCAGGAAAACAGGGTCCCGTTGATGGAACGGAAAATAATCACGCGTAGCATGACGGCTGAAAGGGCTAAAGAAGTTGATGAAATATGGAAGGAAGATATATATAACTTAGTGCCCAGGTCGTGCAGAGTTGATTATGATAGTAGGGATCAGCCAACCGTAGCTAGGGCTAGCACGGGGGTTGGGAACTCAGGTTATAATCGAACTGCGGGTCGGGAGCGCGGAACAGGATGTTTGGATTGGTTAAGAAAATTACTCTGTTGATGTTAGGCAACATCCTTATCATAGGGAGTTCGGAGTTGCCACCAATATTTAGGATCCTGGCGTTCTGGTCGAAATTTTTGTACTATATGCTGCCCACATTTTAAACAAGTCATTAAAATGTAAGACTCGTATTTAGTTAATTAGTAATATTAATTAAAGAGCCGAGGTAGTGGAGAATATTGGACAAATCGACCACTTCGGTAAAATTGGTAAATTTGCAGCGTATATTTTGCTGTTAAGTGCGGCCGATGCACTTATACCGAAGAAGACCTTATGCTTTTCTTGTTGATGTTTATTTTTATTTTTTTTTTTTTTTCTAAGTTAAACGGAAAAAAAAAAAATACAGTAAAAGAGATGAAAAAAAATTTTGACATTAAAAAAAAACATTATTGGAAATGTCGATGGACCGATAGACGATTGAAAAAAAAAAAAAAAAAAAAAAAAAAATGGTTAATGGAGGGGTGTTATGTAATGAATGGCTGGAACCATCATACATAACTGAAAAGAAAAAACTTTAATAAAAGATTTAAAAGAGTGGGCATCGAATAATCGATTGTCTACCTGTTGAAAAGAGGAAGGGCTTACGTCATAAACAGAGAAATCGGACGACGATTTTTTTGTTTACAAAACAAATAAACGTGACATTCCTCGTAAGCTCTGGAATTACAGATATTGGCATGAGTGGGTAATTCACGTGTCGCTCGTTGAAGACAAAATCGAATGTTCTTCTGAGGTCAAAACGTGACTTAAGAACACATGTATCAACCGATTGACAGGACGCGTGGATAGAGAAAACAAAGCGACAAAATGCCAATAAAAACGGTGAATCAGCAGAGCAGATAGATAGAGCAGAGAGAGAGAGAAACACGGCATGTGTTGTTGAAGACCGTATTGTCGAAGCGTCATTTTTCCCTCCTCAGAGCACTGTGAGAAAAACTGCTAACTGTGAACTTCAGAACCACCAAAAGAAAAAAAGACGATCTGTTTTAAATTGTAACTATATTGTAAAATATAATTTTATACAAAAACAAACACAATTGTGACTTACGTCTTTTAATGCATGTTTTTAAGTTACAGCTGATCGTTCTAAGTCGTCCACCGTTTTGTTTTCAGGTTCAACGTTGTAATGACATTTTTGACAATTGACGAGAGGCAAGATAAAGAAAAAGTGCCAGTCTAAGGTGAGATAACTCACTAGTCTTAACTCGTTGTCATCACAACTGCCTAGTAAACAAGTGAACCTGCGGACGATCGACGTAACTAAAACTGCAGCCAGGGAGTCCTACGCACTATTACGATTACCGCAGCCAGGGAGTCCTACGCACTATTACGATTTCCCAACCTGGGAGCCACACCATAATACAACAATACTCATCTTAATGAATTCCAATTAAATAATACTCATCTTAATGAATTCCAATTAAATAATACTCATCTTAATGAATTCCAATTAAATAATACTCATCTTAATGAATTTCAATTAAATAATACTCATCTTAATCAATTCCAATTAAATAATACTCATCTTAATCAATTCCAATTAAATAATACTAATCAATTCCAATTAAATAATACTCATCTTAATGAATTTCAATAAATAATACTCATCTTAATCAATTCCAATTAAATAATACTCATCTTAATGAATTCCAATTAAATAATACTAATCAATTCTAATTAAATAATACTCATCTTAATGAATTTCAATTAAATAATACTCATCTTAATCAATTCCAATTAAATAATACTCATCTTAATGAATTACAATTAAATAATACTCATCTTAATGAATTCCAATTAAATAATACTCATCTTAATCAATTCCAATTAAATAATACTCATCTTAATCAATTCCAATTAAATAATACTCATCTTAATGAATTACAATTAAATAATACTCATCTTAATGAATTACAATTTAATAATACTCATCTTAATGAATTCCAATTTAATAATACTCATCTTAATGAATTCCAATTAAATAATACTCATCTTAATCAATTCCAATTAAATAATACTCATCTTAATCAATTCCAATTAAATAATACTCATCTTAATCAATTCCAATTAAATAATACTCATCTTAATGAATTACAATTAAATAATACTCATCTTAATGAATTTCAATTAAATAATACTCATCTTAATCAATTCCAATTAAATAATACTCATCTTAATCAATTCCAATTAAATAATACTCATCTTAATCAATTCCAATTAAATAATACTCATCTTAATGAATTACAATTAAATAATACTCATCTTAATGAATTCCAATAAAATAATACTCATCTTAATCAATTCCAATTAAATAATACTCATCTTAATCAATTCCAATTAAATAATACTCATCTTAATCAATTCCAATTAAATAATACTCATCTTAATCAATTCCAATTAAATAATACTCATCTTAATCAATTCCAATTAAATAATACTCATCTTAATCAATTCCAATTAAATAATACTCATCTTAATCAATTCCAATTAAATAATACTCATCTTAATCAATTTCAATTAAATAATACTCATCTTAATGAATTTCAATTAAATAATACTCATCTTAATCAATTCCAATTAAATAATACTCATCTTAATCAATTCCAATTAAATAATACTCATCTTAGTCAATTCCAATTAAATAATACTCATCTTAATCAATTCCAATTAAATAATACTCATCTTAATGAATTCCAATTAAATAATACTCATCTTAATGAATTACAATTAAATAATACTCATCTTAATGAATTTCAATTAAATAATACTCATCTTAATGAATTCCAATTAAATAATACTCATCTTAATGAATTCCAATTAAATAATACTCATCTTAATGAATTCCAATTAAATAATACTCATCCTAATGAATTACAATTAAATAATACTCATCTTAATGAATTACAATTAAATAATACTCATCTTAATCAATTCCAATTAAATAATACTCATCTTAATGAATTCCAATTAAATAATACTCATCTTAATCAATTCCAATTAAATAATACTCATCTTAATGAATTACAATTAAATAATACTCATCTTAATGAATTACAATTAAATAATACTCATCTTAATGAATTACAATTAAATAATACTCATCTTAATGAATTCCAATTAAATAATACTCATCTTAATCAATTCCAATTAAATAATACTCATCTTAATCAATTCCAATTAAATAATACTCATCTTAATCAATTCCAATTAAATAATACTCATCTTAATGAATTCCAATTAAATAATACTCATCTTAATGAATTTCAATTAAATAATACTCATCTTAATCAATTCCAATTAAATAATACTCATCTTAATCAATTCCAATTAAATAATACTCATCTTAATCAATTCCAATTAAATAATACTCATCTTAATGAATTACAATTAAATAATACTCATCTTAATGAATTACAATTAAATAATACTCATCTTAATGAATTACAATTAAATAATATTCATCTTAATGAATTCCAATTAAATAATACTCATCCTAATGAATTCCAATTAAATAATACTCATCCTAATGAATTCCAATTAAATAATACTCATCCTAATGAATTCCAATTAAATAATACTCATCTTAATGAATTCCAATTAAATAATACTCATCTTAATGAATTACAATTAAATAATACTCATCTTAATCAATTTCAATTAAATAATACTCATCTTAATGAATTCCAATTAAATAATACTCATCTTAATGAATTACAATTAAATAATACTCATCTTAATGAATTACAATTAAATAATACTCATCTTAATGAATTACAATTAAATAATACTCATCTTAATGAATTACAATTAAATAATACTCATCTTAATGAATTTCAATTAAATAATACTCATCTTAATGAATTTCAATTAAATAATACTCATCTTAATGAATTCCAATTAAATAATACTCATCCTAATGAATTACAATTAAATAATACTCATCTTAATGAATTACAATTAAATAATACTCATCTTAATGAATTCCAATTAAATAATACTCATCTTAATGAATTCCAATTAAATAATACTCATCTTAATGAATTCCAATTAAATAATACTCATCTTAATCAATTCCAATTAAATAATACTCATCTTAATGAATTACAATTAAATAATACTCATCTTAATGAATTACAATTAAATAATACTCATCTTAATGAATTACAATTAAATAATACTCATCTTAATGAATTCCAATTAAATAATACTCATCTTAATGAATTACAATTAAATAATACTCATCTTAATGAATTCCAATTAAATAATACTCATCCTAATGAATTCCAATTAAATAATACTCATCCTAATGAATTCCAATTAAATAATACTCATCTTAATGAATTCCAATTAAATAATACTCATCTTAATGAATTCCAATTAAATAATACTCATCTTAATGAATTACAATTAAATAATACTCATCTTAATCAATTTCAATTAAATAATACTCATCTTAATGAATTCCAATTAAATAATACTCATCTTAATGAATTACAATTAAATAATACTCATCTTAATGAATTACAATTAAATAATACTCATCTTAATGAATTACAATTAAATAATACTCATCTTAATGAATTTCAATTAAATAATACTCATCTTAATGAATTTCAATTAAATAATACTCATCTTAATGAATTTCAATTAAATAATACTCATCTTAATGAATTACAATTAAATAATACTCATCTTAATGAATTCCAATTAAATAATACTCATCTTAATGAATTACAATTAAATAATACTCATCCTAATGAATTACAATTAAATAATACTCATCTTAATGAATTACAATTAAATAATACTCATCTTAATGAATTCCAATTAAATAATACTGTTATGTAATGAATGGCTGGAACCATCATACATAACTGAAAAGAAAAAACTTTAATAAAAGATTTAAAAGAGTGGGCATCGAATAATCGATTGTCTACCTGTTGAAAAGAGGAAGGGCTTACGTCATAAACAGAGAAATCGGACGACGATTTTTTTGTTTACAAAACAAATAAACGTGACATTCCTCGTAAGCTCTGGAATTACAGATATTGGCATGAGTGGGTAATTCACGTGTCGCTCGTTGAAGACAAAATCGAATGTTCTTCTGAGGTCAAAACGTGACTTAAGAACACATGTATCAACCGATTGACAGGACGCGTGGATAGAGAAAACAAAGCGACAAAATGCCAATAAAAACGGTGAATCAGCAGAGCAGATAGATAGAGCAGAGAGAGAGAGAAACACGGCATGTGTTGTTGAAGACCGTATTGTCGAAGCGTCATTTTTCCCTCCTCAGAGCACTGTGAGAAAAACTGCTAACTGTGAACTTCAGAACCACCAAAAGAAAAAAAGACGATCTGTTTTAAATTGTAACTATATTGTAAAATATAATTTTATACAAAAACAAACACAATTGTGACTTACGTCTTTTAATGCATGTTTTTAAGTTACAGCTGATCGTTCTAAGTCGTCCACCGTTTTGTTTTCAGGTTCAACGTTGTTATGACATTTTTGACAATTGACGAGAGGCAAGATAAAGAAAAAGTGCCAGTCTAAGGTGAGATAACTCACTAGTCTTAACTCGTTGTCATCACAACCGCCTAGTAAACAAGTGAACCTGCGGACGATCGACGTAACTAAAACTGCTATGTACCGCAGCCAGGGAGTCCTACGCACTATTACGATTTCCCAACCTGGGAGCCACACCATAATACAACATAGTATTAATTGGTGCCTTGATGACCAGTTCACTCCGCAAGAGTGATAAGTAAGAACTTTTTACCAAAAACAAACTAAACAAAAAGAACTCTTACACTAAAAGAACTTGGTTACCACATACACAACAACAAAGAAGAAGAAAAAAAAAAAAAACACAACGTGAATCAATCGACGAAGAGAAACGCGAACGCAGAAGCAAGAAAAAGAAGAAGAAAGAACACTGGACCTGAGGAAAAGCAAAGGTTAGTTGATTTTTTCAATATTTTTCTAAACCTCAGCTCTTAAAAAAGTTTTGTTAAAAAAAAAAAAAAAAAAAAAAAAAAAAAGTTAATATATATTTCTTTTCTTTCTTCTTTCTTTCTTGTATAATTTTGAAAATAATAGTAAAAGATGGAACAGCAGTTTTTCACAGATTTCGCTCAGATCCTAGGGGCTGAACTACACAATGTAGGGAAGGCCATTTCGAACTCTCTGAGGGGGGAGGCGTTGTTATCAAAAATAAAACCATTAGACACTAGACGATCGCAGGAATACAGAAGATGGCTAAATGATATAGATAAATACACTAGAATAGTTAGCCAAACAGAGGAAGAAAAATGCCAATTAGCGTTAATTACGACGGCTGGCCAAATAGGACAGTTTGTTTCAGGACTACTAGCCAACAATGAGAGTGTGGCATGGGTAGACTTGAAGCGAGCTCTAGATAATTATTTTGGAGTCCAGGCAGATCCTACCAAGTTTGTTAGGGAGTTAGCAAATATTAAGCAGGGTAGAAGCGAAACTGTGCAGGACTACATGCAGAGGTTAGTGCACTTGGCTATAGGTTCGTATGGTAGTCTAGATACGAACAATGAAGTAATAAAAAGCCAAGTGATAGGTTTCTTCATCGAGGGGCTATATGACAGACAAGTCAAAATCGCTGTCATGAGGGAAGAACCATCGGACCTCAAGGTAGCCTATGAAAAGGCCCTAATAGAGGATCGGTGGCAAACCCGCATAAGAGGCAATGACCGAGAAGAAGAACCTATGGAAATAAATTATAGTGGGCGCCAGAGGAATATAGAAGCGATAAGGAAAAAAAGATTCCCAGAGTCAGATAGGGGGCAGAGGAATTATAGAGGATTTAATAGGGGACCCGGCTTCAAGGCAAGAGAAACAGAGCGCCCTTGGCCGGGGATTAAGTGTTACAATTGCGGCAGAAAAGGCCATATAGCCAGGAACTACACCTTCCCTAAGTCGGGAAACGAGCAGACCCCACTCGCAAGACGCCCAGCGAGAGGAAGAGGGGTGAACAGTCAAAGATCGTAGGACATATGGGCGCCGCTAATTGCATCCCTATTAAGATAGAGAAAAATAAGTTTAGGGCTTTAGTAGATACTGGCGCCGAAATTTCTGTAATAAAAAGTACTGTATTAGAAAGTCTCAGAGAGAAGCCTGAGATAAAGAAAATAGAGATGAATTTAAGGACTGCAAACGGGTCACCTCTCATAGTGCAAGGAGTGGCGCGTTTACAAATTAAAGTAGGAAGCCAGTACATTCGACATGATTTTGTAGTGACGAAAAACCTTAAAAGGAACGTCATATTGGGCCGAGACTGGCTCAAGCAAAATAGTGTTAGAATGTACTTTGATTTAGGAGCAATCCGATTAGGCAGCGAGTACATAGCGCTGCAAGAGGAGGCTTATATTTCGAGTATAGTTAGATTAAGGCACAATGTCACCCTGAAACCGCAGCATTTACATGCGTGCACAGCTCGTGCCGAAATGAGAAATGGTCAGGGTTTAGATTACGAAGTAGTGCAGATAGATAAAGGCTTCCTAAGTGATCTAAGTGGTGTATCCGTAGCGAACACGGTAGTTAAAATTAAAGGTAGGAAAAGTTTTCCTTTGCTAATTATGAATAACACGAACCAGACAGTAAAATTAAAGAAAGGTTACAAGATAGGTAGATGTAGAAGAACAGAAGTAGTAATGGCAATATCAAAGCCAAATAAACAAAAGAAGTCGGGAAACAAAAGTAACCTCAACGGCATAAAAGTGCCGGAAGAAATGAGGAAAGTTTTAAATAAAGTCCTGCAACGAAATACTGATTTATTCGTCACAGAGGATAGATATTTAGGCCGGACTGACACAGTAGAGATGAGGATCGATACAGGAAAAAACGATCCCATAAAGAAAAACCCGTATAGAACACCTCTCAAACAACGAGAAGAAGTTAATGTAGCACTAGAGGAAATGCTACAGGCAGGGGTGATAGAAAGGTCAAACAGTCCGTGGAGTTTCCCGATAGTTTTGGTAAAAAAGAAAGACGGAACAAAGAGGTTCTGTGTAGATTTTAGGGCCCTGAATAAGATAACAAAGAAGTATGCCCGAGCGCTACCAGTAATTGATGATATACTGGCCTCGCTTGGGTCAGCAAAATATTTCTCAAAGTTGGACTTGAAATCAGGGTATTGGCAGGTAAAGTTGAACGAAAAAGATAAAGAGAAAACTGCGTTCACCTGTCATAGAGGACTGTTCCAATTTAATGTAATGCCATTCGGACTTGCTAACGCTCCGGGAGTGTTTCAGGAGCTAATGTCCGTAGTGTTACAGGGACAGGAAGAATTCGTCGTGCCTTATTTGGAAGATATTTTGATATTCTCCAAAACAAAGGAGGAACATGTTAGGCATATAGAAAAGGTGTTAGGTAGTTTACGTAGGCATAATTTAAGGTTAAAGGCGGCGAAGTGTGAGTTTTTCGGCAAGGAAGTGCAATATCTGGGATTCCGAGTAAGTGAGAAAGGTATCCAGCCGGAGGGGGACAAGGTTAAAGCAATTCAGGCAATTGCGACCCCAACCACTGTGAAGCAGGTTAGATCCTTTATAGGCATGACATCCTATTACAGGCGATTTATCAAGGATTTTTCTGTAATCGCCGAACCGTTAATTCGGTTAACTAGGAAGCATGCACGTTTCTGTTGGGACGATGCGTGTCAGTCTGCTTTTAATCGATTGAAATCGAAGCTTGCAGAGATGGTGATGCTGGCATACCCGGACACTAACAAAGGATACAGGTTATACACGGATGCCTCCGATTATGCGATCGGAGCAACCTTGTCTCAAATGGTCTACGACCCGGAGGAGGGTCGGGAGATAGAGAAACCCATTTATTTTCTATCTCATAAGTTGTCTGATACCTAGACTAGATGGTCAACAATAGAGAAAGAAGCATATGCGATTCACTATGCCTTAAACAAGTTGAATCACTACTTGCATAGTGCTACGTTCACCATCTACACGGATCACAGACCATTGGAGTACTTGCTGAAATCTCCGATACAGAATAGGAAGATACAGACGTGGGCATTAAGTATGGCTGGCTATGATTGCACCATACAGTACCTAAAAGGAAAAGATAACGTCTGTGCGGATCTCTTATCCCGTGCGGTAAATGCGAGTCGGGATGAAGACGATCCTCCAGTAGAAATAGATGATAGGAATTACACGGTGAGTGCGATAAACTCGAATCGTTTTGAACCAAGAGAGTTTGTATCGCATAAGGATGACGAAGGCTCACCGGTAGTAAGCGAGCGTCCTACACTATCAGGTTTGGATATGTGTAAAGAACAAGACGCCGATAGTCAGATCGTCGAATTAAAGAAACGGATGAGGAGCGGTAAAACGTCCAAGATGGAAGAAAAAAAGTACATCATAATGGACGATATCGTATATTATTTATCGACACCCGACGACGATCCTGTAATTAGATTATATATTCCGTCACATTTGAGGATGAAGGTATTGAAACAATACCATGATGAGAATGGTCATATGGGTGTGGAGAAAACGTTCCACTCCATTAAACAGAAGTATTTCTGGCCTGGATTGTTCAAGAAGGTAAACGAACACATAGGGAAGTGCGTCCCATGCGAGACCAGAAATTTGAGGAAGCAACAACCTCAAATGCAGGAGACCGACATGCCTTCTTTTCCTTTTGCTAAGATTGCATTGGATATTTCCGGACCCTATCCGAGGACTTTGTCAGGCAATCAATACATAGTCACGTTCATCGACATGTATAGTGGTTGGCCTGAGGCTTTCGCTGTACCTAATAAAAAGGCAGAGACAGTGGTGCATCTCTTAATTGAGGAAATATTTCCCAGATTTGGTGCACCATTGCAGTTACTTACGGATAACGGACCGGAGAACGTCAATGGGATCATGAAAAGGGCTTTAGAAGAGCTTAATGTTGATCACGTGACCACCTCATTTTACCACCCGCAAAGTAACGGGAAAATAGAAAGATTCCATAGGACGATGCATGACGTACTAGCAAAGAAAATAGGGGACAATGACCGTTCATGGGACATGTACTTGAACCAGATGCTGGCTGCTGTAAGGTTTCATGTCAGCGAAACAACAAAGTACTCCCCCTATTATTTGCTCTATAATAGAGACGTTGTCTTGCCGTTAGACAACATACTGAGGCCGCGTAGAATTTACTACGGGGAAGAGGATCATGAGATCGCTCTGCAGGACATGCATCGGACCTTTACATTAGTCAGGAACAATGTAAAGAGAGCTAGGAAGAAAATGATAGATAGGGCCAACGAGAAAACAAAAGCAGTCGATTTTCAAGTTGGCGACTTAGTTTATTATAAAAATAATAGAAAAAAGGGAAAGCTAGACGTAAGATGGTCTCCATATTACGTAATAATAGAGAAGACGGGGCCAGTCTCGTATAGAATTAGAAGTCAACTGACGGGGGCAGTAACAAAAGCCCATGGGGAACACCTTCGGAAAGCAGAACTGGAGGAATGGGATATCCCCAACAAGCAAGAGGGCTGTAGAAAAACAACCCTGTCAGCACCGGTAGAGGATAGTAGTTCAGATCAAGAATCCTCTAGTGGGGAGGAAGAAAATTATCCCCAACAGAGCAATCGCCATCAACGAGAATCCCCAAGTCAGGAAAACAGGGTCCCGTTGATGGAACGGAAAATAATCACGCGTAGCATGACGGCTGAAAGGGCTAAAGAAGTTGATGAAATATGGAAGGAAGATATATATAACTTAGTGCCCAGGTCGTGCAGAGTTGATTATGATAGTAGGGATCAGCCAACCGTAGCTAGGGCTAGCACGGGGGTTGGGAACTCAGGTTATAATCGAACTGCGGGTCGGGAGCGCGGAACAGGATGTTTGGATTGGTTAAGAAAATTACTCTGTTGATGTTAGGCAACATCCTTATCATAGGGAGTTCGGAGTTGCCACCAATATTTAGGATCCTGGCGTTCTGGTCGAAATTTTTGTACTATATGCTGCCCACATTTTAAACAAGTCATTAAAATGTAAGACTCGTATTTAGTTAATTAGTAATATTAATTAAAGAGCCGAGGTAGTGGAGAATATTGGACAAATCGACCACTTCGGTAAAATTGGTAAATTTGCAGCGTATATTTTGCTGTTAAGTGCGGCCGATGCACTTATACCGAAGAAGACCTTATGCTTTTCTTGTTGATGTTTATTTTTATTTTTTTTTTTTTTTCTAAGTTAAACGGAAAAAAAAAAAATACAGTAAAAGAGATGAAAAAAAATTTTGACATTAAAAAAAAACATTATTGGAAATGTCGATGGACCGATAGACGATTGAAAAAAAAAAAAAAAAAAAAAAAAAAAATGGTTAATGGAGGGGTGTTATGTAATGAATGGCTGGAACCATCATACATAACTGAAAAGAAAAAACTTTAATAAAAGATTTAAAAGAGTGGGCATCGAATAATCGATTGTCTACCTGTTGAAAAGAGGAAGGGCTTACGTCATAAACAGAGAAATCGGACGACGATTTTTTTGTTTACAAAACAAATAAACGTGACATTCCTCGTAAGCTCTGGAATTACAGATATTGGCATGAGTGGGTAATTCACGTGTCGCTCGTTGAAGACAAAATCGAATGTTCTTCTGAGGTCAAAACGTGACTTAAGAACACATGTATCAACCGATTGACAGGACGCGTGGATAGAGAAAACAAAGCGACAAAATGCCAATAAAAACGGTGAATCAGCAGAGCAGATAGATAGAGCAGAGAGAGAGAGAAACACGGCATGTGTTGTTGAAGACCGTATTGTCGAAGCGTCATTTTTCCCTCCTCAGAGCACTGTGAGAAAAACTGCTAACTGTGAACTTCAGAACCACCAAAAGAAAAAAAGACGATCTGTTTTAAATTGTAACTATATTGTAAAATATAATTTTATACAAAAACAAACACAATTGTGACTTACGTCTTTTAATGCATGTTTTTAAGTTACAGCTGATCGTTCTAAGTCGTCCACCGTTTTGTTTTCAGGTTCAACGTTGTAATGACATTTTTGACAATTGACGAGAGGCAAGATAAAGAAAAAGTGCCAGTCTAAGGTGAGATAACTCACTAGTCTTAACTCGTTGTCATCACAACTGCCTAGTAAACAAGTGAACCTGCGGACGATCGACGTAACTAAAACTGCAGCCAGGGAGTCCTACGCACTATTACGATTACCGCAGCCAGGGAGTCCTACGCACTATTACGATTTCCCAACCTGGGAGCCACACCATAATACAACAATACTCATCTTAATGAATTCCAATTAAATAATACTCATCTTAATCAATTCCAATTAAATAATACTCATCTTAATGAATTACAATTAAATAATACTCATCTTAATGAATTACAATTAAATAATACTCATCTTAATGAATTACAATTAAATAATACTCATCTTAATGAATTACAATTAAATAATACTCATCTTAATGAATTTCAATTAAATAATACTCATCTTAATGAATTCCAATTAAATAATACTCATCTTAATCAATTCCAATTAAATAATACTCATCTTAATCAATTCCAATTAAATAATACTCATCTTAATGAATTACAATTAAATAATACTCATCTTAATGAATTTCAATTAAATAATACTCATCTTAATCAATTCCAATTAAATAATACTCATCTTAATCAATTCCAATTAAATAATGCTCATCTTAATCAATTCCAATTAAATAATGCTCATCTTAATCAATTCCAATTAAATAATACTCATCTTAATGAATTACAATTAAATAATACTCATCTTAATGAATTACAATTAAATAATACTCTTGGCCTTCGGGACAAGATCAAAGTGTAGTATCTGTTCTTCAGATGCTGCACTTCTATTTCTTGTTCTCTTTCGGTGGAGGAGAAATCCTTCACGACTGAGACAATTTTTATTTTTGTACCTTTTCTCCACGTTAAAAAACGACCCTGGTGTCTAACTCTGTCCCGTGGGGAGGTATAGTAAATAGGTACAATTAAATAATACTCATCTTAATGAATTCCAATTAAATAATACTCATCCTAATGAATTCCAATTAAATAATACTCATCTTAATGAATTCCAATTAAATAATACTCATCTTAATGAATTCCAATTAAATAATACTCATCTTAATGAATTCCAATTAAATAATACTCATCTTAATCAATTCCAATTAAATAATACTCATCTTAATGAATTACAATTAAATAATACTCATCTTAATGAATTACAATTAAATAATACTCATCTTAATGAATTACAATTAAATAATACTCATCTTAATGAATTCCAATTAAATAATACTCATCTTAATCAATTCCAATTAAATAATACTCATCTTAATGAATTACAATTAAATAATACTCATCTTAATGAATTTCAATTAAATAATACTCATCTTAATGAATTACAATTAAATAATACTCATCTTAATGAATTTCAATTAAATAATACTCATCCTAATGAATTTTTTTTTTTTTTTTTTTACAAAGGCATCACCACATTATCAAGGCCCAGAGGCCACTCAAGGATAAGGGTTAAAGAGTGTACAGTAGAAGTTGGTCAATATAGTAATCATTAGTAATGAAAATTTGGTAAATTTAATAACTTATATGGAACGGCTCATCAAGAACTTATTTACCTTAGACTTGAACACAACCATATTGTAGTCAGCCGGAAAGCAGGAAAACGGAAGACAATTCCACAGGCGTGCAGTTCTAAGAAAGAAGCTTTGTTCATGGAATCTATGTTTAGGTTTAGGCACAGATAAAGAGTGGGGGAAATTATTGATAGTGTTTACAGCTAGACGAGTGTTTCTTGTGAAAGTTTGGCGAGGGGGGACCATAGATTGAAGCTCAGTTGAACACTTTCCATGAAAATAACGATACATCAGAGACAAACTCGCAACATCTCTTCTGTGAGATAGAGGTTGTAAGGAGGAGAAAAGGACATCTCCTACGAGGCTACGAAGTCTATTTTGAACTCTATCAAGGCAGGACAAGTCCTTTCTAGCAGCTCCTGCCCAGATGTGGCAACAGTATTCCATCCTTGGACGTACCTGGCTCTTATATAGATAGAGAATAGCATCAGCAGTGAGATATCTACTGGATCGATAGAAAGATCCCACCATTTTTCCAGCGGCCTTGGCAACAGATTTGATATACGTGTTCCATTTAAGATCAGGAGTAATGGTCAAGCCCAGAAGCTTGTCAAAACTTGAGGCCTCCTGAAGACGAGAGCCATTCATTTCAATTGATGACATTCATTTCAATTGATGACAAATTCCAATTAAATAATACTCATCTTAATGAATTCCAATTAAATAATACTCATCTTAATCAATTCCAATTAAATAATACTCATCTTAATCAATTCCAATTAAATAATACTCATCTTAATCAATTCCAATTAAATAATACTCATCTTAATCAATTCCAATTAAATAATACTCATCTTAATGAATTCCAATTAAATAATACTCATCTTAATGAATTCCAATTAAATAATACTCATCTTAATCAATTCCAATTAAATAATACTCATCTTAATCAATTCCAATTAAATAATACTCATCTTAATCAATTCCAATTAAATAATACTCATCTTAATCAATTCCAATTAAATAATACTCATCTTAATCAATTCCAATTAAATAATACTCATCTTAATGAATTTCAATTAAATAATACTCATCTTAATCAATTCCAATTAAATAATACTCATCTTAATCAATTCCAATTAAATAATACTAATCAATTCCAATTAAATAATACTCATCTTAATGAATTTCAATTAAATAATACTCATCTTAATCAATTCCAATTAAATAATACTCATCTTAATGAATTCCAATTAAATAATACTAATCAATTCTAATTAAATAATACTCATCTTAATGAATTTCAATTAAATAATACTCATCTTAATCAATTCCAATTAAATAATACTCATCTTAATGAATTACAATTAAATAATACTCATCTTAATGAATTCCAATTAAATAATACTCATCTTAATGAATTCCAATTAAATAATACTCATCTTAATCAATTCCAATTAAATAATACTCATCTTAATGAATTACAATTAAATAATACTCATCTTAATGAATTACAATTTAATAATACTCATCTTAATGAATTCCAATTTAATAATACTCATCTTAATGAATTCCAATTAAATAATACTCATCTTAATCAATTCCAATTAAATAATACTCATCTTAATCAATTCCAATTAAATAATACTCATCTTAATCAATTCCAATTAAATAATACTCATCTTAATGAATTACAATTAAATAATACTCATCTTAATGAATTTCAATTAAATAATACTCATCTTAATCAATTCCAATTAAATAATACTCATCTTAATCAATTCCAATTAAATAATACTCATCTTAATCAATTCCAATTAAATAATACTCATCTTAATGAATTACAATTAAATAATACTCATCTTAATGAATTCCAATAAAATAATACTCATCTTAATCAATTCCAATTAAATAATACTCATCTTAATCAATTCCAATTAAATAATACTCATCTTAATCAATTCCAATTAAATAATACTCATCTTAATCAATTCCAATTAAATAATACTCATCTTAATCAATTCCAATTAAATAATACTCATCTTAATCAATTCCAATTAAATAATACTCATCTTAATCAATTCCAATTAAATAATACTCATCTTAATCAATTCCAATTAAATAATACTCATCTTAATGAATTTCAATTAAATAATACTCATCTTAATCAATTCTAATTAAATAATACTCATCTTAATCAATTCCAATTAAATAATACTCATCTTAATCAATTCCAATTAAATAATACTCATCTTAATCAATTCCAAATAAATAATACTCATCTTAATGAATTCCAATTAAATAATACTCATCTTAATTAATTCCAATTAAATAATACTCATCTTAATCAATTCCAATTAAATAATACTCATCTTAATGAATTTCAATTAAATAATACTCATCTTAATCAATTCCAATTAAATAATACTCATCTTAATCAATTCCAATTAAATAATACTCATCTTAGTCAATTCCAATTAAATAATACTCATCTTAATCAATTCCAATTAAATAATACTCATCTTAATGAATTCCAATTAAATAATACTCATCTTAATGAATTACAATTAAATAATACTCATCTTAATGAATTTCAATTAAATAATACTCATCTTAATGAATTCCAATTAAATAATACTCATCTTAATGAATTCCAATTAAATAATACTCATCCTAATGAATTACAATTAAATAATACTCATCTTAATGAATTACAATTAAATAATACTCATCTTAATGAATTCCAATTAAAACATACTCATCTTAATGAATTCCAATTAAATAATACTCATCTTAATCAATTCCAATTAAATAATACTCATCTTAATGAATTACAATTAAATAATACTCATCTTAATGAATTACAATTAAATAATACTCATCTTAATGAATTACAATTAAATAATACTCATCTTAATGAATTCCAATTAAATAATACTCATCTTAATGAATTCCAATTAAATAATACTCATCTTAATCAATTCCAATTAAATAATACTCATCTTAATCAATTCCAATTAAATAATACTCATCTTAATGAATTCCAATTAAATAATACTCATCTTAATGAATTTCAATTAAATAATACTCATCTTAATCAATTCCAATTAAATAATACTCATCTTAATCAATTCCAATTAAATAATACTCATCTTAATCAATTCCAATTAAATAATACTCATCTTAATGAATTACAATTAAATAATACTCATCTTAATGAATTACAATTAAATAATACTCATCTTAATGAATTACAATTAAATAATATTCATCTTAATGAATTCCAATTAAATAATACTCATCCTAATGAATTCCAATTAAATAATACTCATCCTAATGAATTCCAATTAAATAATACTCATCCTAATGAATTCCAATTAAATAATACTCATCTTAATGAATTCCAATTAAATAATACTCATCTTAATGAATTACAATTAAATAATACTCATCTTAATCAATTTCAATTAAATAATACTCATCTTAATGAATTCCAATTAAATAATACTCATCTTAATGAATTACAATTAAATAATACTCATCTTAATGAATTACAATTAAATAATACTCATCTTAATGAATTACAATTAAATAATACTCATCTTAATGAATTACAATTAAATAATACTCATCTTAATGAATTTCAATTAAATAATACTCATCTTAATGAATTTCAATTAAATAATACTCATCTTAATGAATTCCAATTAAATAATACTCATCCTAATGAATTACAATTAAATAATACTCATCTTAATGAATTACAATTAAATAATACTCATCTTAATGAATTACAATTAAATAATACTCATCTTAATGAATTCCAATTAAATAATACTCATCTTAATCAATTCCAATTAAATAATACTCATCTTAATGAATTACAATTAAATAATACTCATCTTAATGAATTACAATTAAATAATACTCATCTTAATGAATTACAATTAAATAATACTCATCTTAATCAATTCCAATTAAATAATACTCATCTTAATGAATTCCAATTAAATAATACTCATCTTAATCAATTCCAATTAAATAATACTCATCTTTATCAATTCCAATTAAATAATACTCATCTTAATGAATTACAATTAAATAATACTCATCTTAATGAATTTCAATTAAATAATACTCATCTTAATCAATTCCAATTAAATAATACTCATCTTAATCAATTCCAATTAAATAATACTCATCTTAATCAATTCCAATTAAATAATACTCATCTTAATCAATTCCAATTAAATAATACTCATCTTAATCAATTCCAATTAAATAATACTCATCTTAATGAATTACAATTAAATAATACTCATCTTAATGAATTACAATTAAATAATACTCATCTTAATGAATTCCAATTAAATAATACTCATCCTAATGAATTCCAATTAAATAATACTCATCCTAATGAATTCCAATTAAATAATACTCATCTTAATGAATTCCAATTAAATAATACTCATCTTAATGAATTCCAATTAAATAATACTCATCTTAATGAATTACAATTAAATAATACTCATCTTAATCAATTTCAATTAAATAATACTCATCTTAATGAATTCCAATTAAATAATACTCATCTTAATGAATTACAATTAAATAATACTCATCTTAATGAATTACAATTAAATAATACTCATCTTAATGAATTACAATTAAATAATACTCATCTTAATGAATTTCAATTAAATAATACTCATCTTAATGAATTTCAATTAAATAATACTCATCTTAATGAATTTCAATTAAATAATACTCATCTTAATGAATTACAATTAAATAATACTCATCTTAATGAATTCCAATTAAATAATACTCATCTTAATGAATTCCAATTAAATAATACTCATCTTAATGAATTACAATTAAATAATACTCATCCTAATGAATTACAATTAAATAATACTCATCTTAATGAATTACAATTAAATAATACTCATCTTAATGAATTCCAATTAAATAATACTGTTATGTAATGAATGGCTGGAACCATCATACATAACTGAAAAGAAAAAACTTTAATAAAAGATTTAAAAGAGTGGGCATCGAATAATCGATTGTCTACCTGTTGAAAAGAGGAAGGGCTTACGTCATAAACAGAGAAATCGGACGACGATTTTTTTGTTTACAAAACAAATAAACGTGACATTCCTCGTAAGCTCTGGAATTACAGATATTGGCATGAGTGGGTAATTCACGTGTCGCTCGTTGAAGACAAAATCGAATGTTCTTCTGAGGTCAAAACGTGACTTAAGAACACATGTATCAACCGATTGACAGGACGCGTGGATAGAGAAAACAAAGCGACAAAATGCCAATAAAAACGGTGAATCAGCAGAGCAGATAGATAGAGCAGAGAGAGAGAGAAACACGGCATGTGTTGTTGAAGACCGTATTGTCGAAGCGTCATTTTTCCCTCCTCAGAGCACTGTGAGAAAAACTGCTAACTGTGAACTTCAGAACCACCAAAAGAAAAAAAGACGATCTGTTTTAAATTGTAACTATATTGTAAAATATAATTTTATACAAAAACAAACACAATTGTGACTTACGTCTTTTAATGCATGTTTTTAAGTTACAGCTGATCGTTCTAAGTCGTCCACCGTTTTGTTTTCAGGTTCAACGTTGTTATGACATTTTTGACAATTGACGAGAGGCAAGATAAAGAAAAAGTGCCAGTCTAAGGTGAGATAACTCACTAGTCTTAACTCGTTGTCATCACAACCGCCTAGTAAACAAGTGAACCTGCGGACGATCGACGTAACTAAAACTGCTATGTACCGCAGCCAGGGAGTCCTACGCACTATTACGATTTCCCAACCTGGGAGCCACACCATAATACAACATAGTATTAATTGGTGCCTTGATGACCAGTTCACTCCGCAAGAGTGATAAGTAAGAACTTTTTACCAAAAACAAACTAAACAAAAAGAACTCTTACACTAAAAGAACTTGGTTACCACATACACAACAACAAAGAAGAAGAAAAAAAAAAAAAACACAACGTGAATCAATCGACGAAGAGAAACGCGAACGCAGAAGCAAGAAAAAGAAGAAGAAAGAACACTGGACCTGAGGAAAAGCAAAGGTTAGTTGATTTTTTCAATATTTTTCTAAACCTCAGCTCTTAAAAAAGTTTTGTTAAAAAAAAAAAAAAAAAAAAAAAAAAAAAAAAAAAAAAAGTTAATATATATTTCTTTTCTTTCTTCTTTCTTTCTTGTATAATTTTGAAAATAATAGTAAAAGATGGAACAGCAGTTTTTCACAGATTTCGCTCAGATCCTAGGGGCTGAACTACACAATGTAGGGAAGGCCATTTCGAACTCTCTGAGGGGGGAGGCGTTGTTATCAAAAATAAAACCATTAGACACTAGACGATCGCAGGAATACAGAAGATGGCTAAATGATATAGATAAATACACTAGAATAGTTAGCCAAACAGAGGAAGAAAAATGCCAATTAGCGTTAATTACGACGGCTGGCCAAATAGGACAGTTTGTTTCAGGACTACTAGCCAACAATGAGAGTGTGGCATGGGTAGACTTGAAGCGAGCTCTAGATAATTATTTTGGAGTCCAGGCAGATCCTACCAAGTTTGTTAGGGAGTTAGCAAATATTAAGCAGGGTAGAAGCGAAACTGTGCAGGACTACATGCAGAGGTTAGTGCACTTGGCTATAGGTTCGTATGGTAGTCTAGATACGAACAATGAAGTAATAAAAAGCCAAGTGATAGGTTTCTTCATCGAGGGGCTATATGACAGACAAGTCAAAATCGCTGTCATGAGGGAAGAACCATCGGACCTCAAGGTAGCCTATGAAAAGGCCCTAATAGAGGATCGGTGGCAAACCCGCATAAGAGGCAATGACCGAGAAGAAGAACCTATGGAAATAAATTATAGTGGGCGCCAGAGGAATATAGAAGCGATAAGGAAAAAAAGATTCCCAGAGCCAGATAGGGGGCAGAGGAATTATAGAGGATTTAATAGGGGACCCGGCTTCAAGGCAAGAGAAACAGAGCGCCCTTGGCCGGGGATTAAGTGTTACAATTGCGGCAGAAAAGGCCATATAGCCAGGAACTACACCTTCCCTAAGTCGGGAAACGAGCAGACCCCACTCGCAAGACGCCCAGCGAGAGGAAGAGGGGTGAACAGTCAAAGATCGTAGGACATATGGGCGCCGCTAATTGCATCCCTATTAAGATAGAGAAAAATAAGTTTAGGGCTTTAGTAGATACTGGCGCCGAAATTTCTGTAATAAAAAGTACTGTATTAGAAAGTCTCAGAGAGAAGCCTGAGATAAAGAAAATAGAGATGAATTTAAGGACTGCAAACGGGTCACCTCTCATAGTGCAAGGAGTGGCGCGTTTACAAATTAAAGTAGGAAGCCAGTACATTCGACATGATTTTGTAGTGACGAAAAACCTTAAAAGGAACGTCATATTGGGCCGAGACTGGCTCAAGCAAAATAGTGTTAGAATGTACTTTGATTTAGGAGCAATCCGATTAGGCAGCGAGTACATAGCGCTGCAAGAGGAGGCTTATATTTCGAGTATAGTTAGATTAAGGCACAATGTCACCCTGAAACCGCAGCATTTACATGCGTGCACAGCTCGTGCCGAAATGAGAAATGGTCAGGGTTTAGATTACGAAGTAGTGCAGATAGATAAAGGCTTCCTAAGTGATCTAAGTGGTGTATCCGTAGCGAACACGGTAGTTAAAATTAAAGGTAGGAAAAGTTTTCCTTTGCTAATTATGAATAACACGAACCAGACAGTAAAATTAAAGAAAGGTTACAAGATAGGTAGATGTAGAAGAACAGAAGTAGTAATGGCAATATCAAAGCCAAATAAACAAAAGAAGTCGGGAAACAAAAGTAACCTCAACGGCATAAAAGTGCCGGAAGAAATGAGGAAAGTTTTAAATAAAGTCCTGCAACGAAATACTGATTTATTCGTCACAGAGGATAGATATTTAGGCCGGACTGACACAGTAGAGATGAGGATCGATACAGGAAAAAACGATCCCATAAAGAAAAACCCGTATAGAACACCTCTCAAACAACGAGAAGAAGTTAATGTAGCACTAGAGGAAATGCTACAGGCAGGGGTGATAGAAAGGTCAAACAGTCCGTGGAGTTTCCCGATAGTTTTGGTAAAAAAGAAAGACGGAACAAAGAGGTTCTGTGTAGATTTTAGGGCCCTGAATAAGATAACAAAGAAGTATGCCCGAGCGCTACCAGTAATTGATGATATACTGGCCTCGCTTGGGTCAGCAAAATATTTCTCAAAGTTGGACTTGAAATCAGGGTATTGGCAGGTAAAGTTGAACGAAAAAGATAAAGAGAAAACTGCGTTCACCTGTCATAGAGGACTGTTCCAATTTAATGTAATGCCATTCGGACTTGCTAACGCTCCGGGAGTGTTTCAGGAGCTAATGTCCGTAGTGTTACAGGGACAGGAAGAATTCGTCGTGCCTTATTTGGAAGATATTTTGATATTCTCCAAAACAAAGGAGGAACATGTTAGGCATATAGAAAAGGTGTTAGGTAGTTTACGTAGGCATAATTTAAGGTTAAAGGCGGCGAAGTGTGAGTTTTTCGGCAAGGAAGTGCAATATCTGGGATTCCGAGTAAGTGAGAAAGGTATCCAGCCGGAGGGGGACAAGGTTAAAGCAATTCAGGCAATTGCGACCCCAACCACTGTGAAGCAGGTTAGATCCTTTATAGGCATGACATCCTATTACAGGCGATTTATCAAGGATTTTTCTGTAATCGCCGAACCGTTAATTCGGTTAACTAGGAAGCATGCACGTTTCTGTTGGGACGATGCGTGTCAGTCTGCTTTTAATCGATTGAAATCGAAGCTTGCAGAGATGGTGATGCTGGCATACCCGGACACTAACAAAGGATACAGGTTATACACGGATGCCTCCGATTATGCGATCGGAGCAACCTTGTCTCAAATGGTCTACGACCCGGAGGAGGGTCGGGAGATAGAGAAACCCATTTATTTTCTATCTCATAAGTTGTCTGATACCTAGACTAGATGGTCAACAATAGAGAAAGAAGCATATGCGATTCACTATGCCTTAAACAAGTTGAATCACTACTTGCATAGTGCTACGTTCACCATCTACACGGATCACAGACCATTGGAGTACTTGCTGAAATCTCCGATACAGAATAGGAAGATACAGACGTGGGCATTAAGTATGGCTGGCTATGATTGCACCATACAGTACCTAAAAGGAAAAGATAACGTCTGTGCGGATCTCTTATCCCGTGCGGTAAATGCGAGTCGGGATGAAGACGATCCTCCAGTAGAAATAGATGATAGGAATTACACGGTGAGTGCGATAAACTCGAATCGTTTTGAACCAAGAGAGTTTGTATCGCATAAGGATGACGAAGGCTCACCGGTAGTAAGCGAGCGTCCTACACTATCAGGTTTGGATATGTGTAAAGAACAAGACGCCGATAGTCAGATCGTCGAATTAAAGAAACGGATGAGGAGCGGTAAAACGTCCAAGATGGAAGAAAAAAAGTACATCATAATGGACGATATCGTATATTATTTATCGACACCCGACGACGATCCTGTAATTAGATTATATATTCCGTCACATTTGAGGATGAAGGTATTGAAACAATACCATGATGAGAATGGTCATATGGGTGTGGAGAAAACGTTCCACTCCATTAAACAGAAGTATTTCTGGCCTGGATTGTTCAAGAAGGTAAACGAACACATAGGGAAGTGCGTCCCATGCCAGACCAGAAATTTGAGGAAGCAACAACCTCAAATGCAGGAGACCGACATGCCTTCTTTTCCTTTTGCTAAGATTGCATTGGATATTTCCGGACCCTATCCGAGGACTTTGTCAGGCAATCAATACATAGTCACGTTCATCGACATGTATAGTGGTTGGCCTGAGGCTTTCGCTGTACCTAATAAAAAGGCAGAGACAGTGGTGCATCTCTTAATTGAGGAAATATTTCCCAGATTTGGTGCACCATTGCAGTTACTTACGGATAACGGACCGGAGAACGTCAATGGGATCATGAAAAGGGCTTTAGAAGAGCTTAATGTTGATCACGTGACCACCTCATTTTACCACCCGCAAAGTAACGGGAAAATAGAAAGATTCCATAGGACGATGCATGACGTACTAGCAAAGAAAATAGGGGACAATGACCGTTCATGGGACATGTACTTGAACCAGATGCTGGCTGCTGTAAGGTTTCATGTCAGCGAAACAACAAAGTACTCCCCCTATTATTTGCTCTATAATAGAGACGTTGTCTTGCCGTTAGACAACATACTGAGGCCGCGTAGAATTTACTACGGGGAAGAGGATCATGAGATCGCTCTGCAGGACATGCATCGGACCTTTACATTAGTCAGGAACAATGTAAAGAGAGCTAGGAAGAAAATGATAGATAGGGCCAACGAGAAAACAAAAGCAGTCGATTTTCAAGTTGGCGACTTAGTTTATTATAAAAATAATAGAAAAAAGGGAAAGCTAGACGTAAGATGGTCTCCATATTACGTAATAATAGAGAAGACGGGGCCAGTCTCGTATAGAATTAGAAGTCAACTGACGGGGGCAGTAACAAAAGCCCATGGGGAACACCTTCGGAAAGCAGAACTGGAGGAATGGGATATCCCCAACAAGCAAGAGGGCTGTAGAAAAACAACCCTGTCAGCACCGGTAGAGGATAGTAGTTCAGATCAAGAATCCTCTAGTGGGGAGGAAGAAAATTATCCCCAACAGAGCAATCGCCATCAACGAGAATCCCCAAGTCAGGAAAACAGGGTCCCGTTGATGGAACGGAAAATAATCACGCGTAGCATGACGGCTGAAAGGGCTAAAGAAGTTGATGAAATATGGAAGGAAGATATATATAACTTAGTGCCCAGGTCGTGCAGAGTTGATTATGATAGTAGGGATCAGCCAACCGTAGCTAGGGCTAGCACGGGGGTTGGGAACTCAGGTTATAATCGAACTGCGGGTCGGGAGCGCGGAACAGGATGTTTGGATTGGTTAAGAAAATTACTCTGTTGATGTTAGGCAACATCCTTATCATAGGGAGTTCGGAGTTGCCACCAATATTTAGGATCCTGGCGTTCTGGTCGAAATTTTTGTACTATATGCTGCCCACATTTTAAACAAGTCATTAAAATGTAAGACTCGTATTTAGTTAATTAGTAATATTAATTAAAGAGCCGAGGTAGTGGAGAATATTGGACAAATCGACCACTTCGGTAAAATTGGTAAATTTGCAGCGTATATTTTGCTGTTAAGTGCGGCCGATGCACTTATACCGAAGAAGACCTTATGCTTTTCTTGTTGATGTTTATTTTTATTTTTTTTTTTTTTTCTAAGTTAAACGGAAAAAAAAAAAATACAGTAAAAGAGATGAAAAAAAATTTTGACATTAAAAAAAAACATTATTGGAAATGTCGATGGACCGATAGACGATTGAAAAAAAAAAAAAAAAAAAAAAAAAAATGGTTAATGGAGGGGTGTTATGTAATGAATGGCTGGAACCATCATACATAACTGAAAAGAAAAAACTTTAATAAAAGATTTAAAAGAGTGGGCATCGAATAATCGATTGTCTACCTGTTGAAAAGAGGAAGGGCTTACGTCATAAACAGAGAAATCGGACGACGATTTTTTTGTTTACAAAACAAATAAACGTGACATTCCTCGTAAGCTCTGGAATTACAGATATTGGCATGAGTGGGTAATTCACGTGTCGCTCGTTGAAGACAAAATCGAATGTTCTTCTGAGGTCAAAACGTGACTTAAGAACACATGTATCAACCGATTGACAGGACGCGTGGATAGAGAAAACAAAGCGACAAAATGCCAATAAAAACGGTGAATCAGCAGAGCAGATAGATAGAGCAGAGAGAGAGAGAAACACGGCATGTGTTGTTGAAGACCGTATTGTCGAAGCGTCATTTTTCCCTCCTCAGAGCACTGTGAGAAAAACTGCTAACTGTGAACTTCAGAACCACCAAAAGAAAAAAAGACGATCTGTTTTAAATTGTAACTATATTGTAAAATATAATTTTATACAAAAACAAACACAATTGTGACTTACGTCTTTTAATGCATGTTTTTAAGTTACAGCTGATCGTTCTAAGTCGTCCACCGTTTTGTTTTCAGGTTCAACGTTGTAATGACATTTTTGACAATTGACGAGAGGCAAGATAAAGAAAAAGTGCCAGTCTAAGGTGAGATAACTCACTAGTCTTAACTCGTTGTCATCACAACTGCCTAGTAAACAAGTGAACCTGCGGACGATCGACGTAACTAAAACTGCAGCCAGGGAGTCCTACGCACTATTACGATTACCGCAGCCAGGGAGTCCTACGCACTATTACGATTTCCCAACCTGGGAGCCACACCATAATACAACAATACTCATCTTAATGAATTCCAATTAAATAATACTCATCTTAATCAATTCCAATTAAATAATACTCATCTTAATGAATTACAATTAAATAATACTCATCTTAATGAATTACAATTAAATAATACTCATCTTAATGAATTACAATTAAATAATACTCATCTTAATGAATTACAATTAAATAATACTCATCTTAATGAATTTCAATTAAATAATACTCATCTTAATGAATTCCAATTAAATAATACTCATCTTAATCAATTCCAATTAAATAATACTCATCTTAATCAATTCCAATTAAATAATACTCATCTTAATGAATTACAATTAAATAATACTCATCTTAATGAATTTCAATTAAATAATACTCATCTTAATCAATTCCAATTAAATAATACTCATCTTAATCAATTCCAATTAAATAATGCTCATCTTAATCAATTCCAATTAAATAATGCTCATCTTAATCAATTCCAATTAAATAATACTCATCTTAATGAATTACAATTAAATAATACTCATCTTAATGAATTACAATTAAATAATACTCTTGGCCTTCGGGACAAGATCAAAGTGTAGTATCTGTTCTTCAGATGCTGCACTTCTATTTCTTGTTCTCTTTCGGTGGAGGAGAAATCCTTCACGACTGAGACAATTTTTATTTTTGTACCTTTTCTCCACGTTAAAAAACGACCCTGGTGTCTAACTCTGTCCCGTGGGGAGGTATAGTAAATAGGTACAATTAAATAATACTCATCTTAATGAATTCCAATTAAATAATACTCATCCTAATGAATTCCAATTAAATAATACTCATCTTAATGAATTCCAATTAAATAATACTCATCTTAATGAATTCCAATTAAATAATACTCATCTTAATGAATTCCAATTAAATAATACTCATCTTAATGAATTACAATTAAATAATACTCATCTTAATCAATTTCAATTAAATAATACTCATCTTAATGAATTCCAATTAAATAATACTCATCTTAATGAATTCCAATTAAATAATACTCATCTTAATGAATTCCAATTAAATAATACTCATCTTAATCAATTCCAATTAAATAATACTCATCTTAATCAATTCCAATTAAATAATACTCATCCTAATGAATTACAATTAAATAATACTCATCTTAATGAATTACAATTAAATAATACTCATCTTAATGAATTACAATTAAATAATACTCATCTTAATGAATTACAATTAAATAATACTCATCTTAATGAATTACAATTAAATAATACTCATCTTAATGAATTCCAATTAAATAATACTCATCTTAATGAATTCCAATTAAATAATACTCATCTTAATGAATTCCAATTAAATAATACTCATCTTAATCAATTCCAATTAAATAATACTCATCTTAATGAATTACAATTAAATAATACTCATCTTAATGAATTACAATTAAATAATACTCATCTTAATGAATTACAATTAAATAATACTCATCTTAATGAATTCCAATTAAATAATACTCATCTTAATCAATTCCAATTAAATAATACTCATCTTAATGAATTACAATTAAATAATACTCATCTTAATGAATTTCAATTAAATAATACTCATCTTAATGAATTACAATTAAATAATACTCATCTTAATGAATTTCAATTAAATAATACTCATCCTAATGAATTTTTTTTTTTTTTTTTTTTACAAAGGCATCACCACATTATCAAGGCCCAGAGGCCACTCAAGGATAAGGGTTAAAGAGTGTACAGTAGAAGTTGGTCAATATAGTAATCATTAGTAATGAAAATTTGGTAAATTTAATAACTTATATGGAACGGCTCATCAAGAACTTATTTACCTTAGACTTGAACACAACCATATTGTAGTCAGCCGGAAAGCAGGAAAACGGAAGACAATTCCACAGGCGTGCAGTTCTAAGAAAGAAGCTTTGTTCATGGAATCTATGTTTAGGTTTAGGCACAGATAAAGAGTGGGGGAAATTATTGATAGTGTTTACAGCTAGACGAGTGTTTCTTGTGAAAGTTTGGCGAGGGGGGACCATAGATTGAAGCTCAGTTGAACACTTTCCATGAAAATAACGATACATCAGAGACAAACTCGCAACATCTCTTCTGTGAGATAGAGGTTGTAAGGAGGAGAAAAGGACATCTCCTACGAGGCTACGAAGTCTATTTTGAACTCTATCAAGGCAGGACAAGTCCTTTCTAGCAGCTCCTGCCCAGATGTGGCAACAGTATTCCATCCTTGGACGTACCTGGCTCTTATATAGATAGAGAATAGCATCAGCAGTGAGATATCTACTGGATCGATAGAAAGATCCCACCATTTTTCCAGCGGCCTTGGCAACAGATTTGATATACGTGTTCCATTTAAGATCAGGAGTAATGGTCAAGCCCAGAAGCTTGTCAAAACTTGAGGCCTCCTGAAGACGAGAGCCATTCATTTCAATTGATGACATTCATTTCAATTGATGACAAATTCCAATTAAATAATACTCATCTTAATGAATTCCAATTAAATAATACTCATCTTAATCAATTCCAATTAAATAATACTCATCTTAATCAATTCCAATTAAATAATACTCATCTTAATCAATTCCAATTAAATAATACTCATCTTAATCAATTCCAATTAAATAATACTCATCTTAATGAATTCCAATTAAATAATACTCATCTTAATGAATTCCAATTAAATAATACTCATCTTAATCAATTCCAATTAAATAATACTCATCTTAATCAATTCCAATTAAATAATACTCATCTTAATCAATTCCAATTAAATAATACTCATCTTAATCAATTCCAATTAAATAATACTCATCTTAATCAATTCCAATTAAATAATACTCATCTTAATGAATTTCAATTAAATAATACTCATCTTAATCAATTCCAATTAAATAATACTCATCTTAATCAATTCCAATTAAATAATACTAATCAATTCCAATTAAATAATACTCATCTTAATGAATTTCAATTAAATAATACTCATCTTAATCAATTCCAATTAAATAATACTCATCTTAATGAATTCCAATTAAATAATACTAATCAATTCTAATTAAATAATACTCATCTTAATGAATTTCAATTAAATAATACTCATCTTAATCAATTCCAATTAAATAATACTCATCTTAATGAATTACAATTAAATAATACTCATCTTAATGAATTCCAATTAAATAATACTCATCTTAATGAATTCCAATTAAATAATACTCATCTTAATCAATTCCAATTAAATAATACTCATCTTAATCAATTCCAATTAAATAATACTCATCTTAATCAATTCCAATTAAATAATACTCATCTTAATGAATTACAATTAAATAATACTCATCTTAATGAATTTCAATTAAATAATACTCATCTTAATCAATTCCAATTAAATAATACTCATCTTAATCAATTCCAATTAAATAATACTCATCTTAATCAATTCCAATTAAATAATACTCATCTTAATGAATTACAATTAAATAATACTCATCTTAATGAATTCCAATAAAATAATACTCATCTTAATCAATTCCAATTAAATAATACTCATCTTAATCAATTCCAATTAAATAATACTCATCTTAATCAATTCCAATTAAATAATACTCATCTTAATCAATTCCAATTAAATAATACTCATCTTAATCAATTCCAATTAAATAATACTCATCTTAATCAATTCCAATTAAATAATACTCATCTTAATCAATTCCAATTAAATAATACTCATCTTAATCAATTCCAATTAAATAATACTCATCTTAATGAATTTCAATTAAATAATACTCATCTTAATCAATTCTAATTAAATAATACTCATCTTAATCAATTCCAATTAAATAATACTCATCTTAATCAATTCCAATTAAATAATACTCATCTTAATCAATTCCAAATAAATAATACTCATCTTAATGAATTCCAATTAAATAATACTCATCTTAATTAATTCCAATTAAATAATACTCATCTTAATCAATTCCAATTAAATAATACTCATCTTAATGAATTTCAATTAAATAATACTCATCTTAATCAATTCCAATTAAATAATACTCATCTTAATCAATTCCAATTAAATAATACTCATCTTAGTCAATTCCAATTAAATAATACTCATCTTAATCAATTCCAATTAAATAATACTCATCTTAATGAATTCCAATTAAATAATACTCATCTTAATGAATTACAATTAAATAATACTCATCTTAATGAATTTCAATTAAATAATACTCATCTTAATGAATTCCAATTAAATAATACTCATCTTAATGAATTCCAATTAAATAATACTCATCTTAATGAATTCCAATTAAATAATACTCATCCTAATGAATTACAATTAAATAATACTCATCTTAATGAATTACAATTAAATAATACTCATCTTAATGAATTCCAATTAAAACATACTCATCTTAATGAATTCCAATTAAATAATACTCATCTTAATCAATTCCAATTAAATAATACTCATCTTAATGAATTACAATTAAATAATACTCATCTTAATGAATTACAATTAAATAATACTCATCTTAATGAATTACAATTAAATAATACTCATCTTAATGAATTCCAATTAAATAATACTCATCTTAATGAATTCCAATTAAATAATACTCATCTTAATCAATTCCAATTAAATAATACTCATCTTAATCAATTCCAATTAAATAATACTCATCTTAATGAATTCCAATTAAATAATACTCATCTTAATGAATTTCAATTAAATAATACTCATCTTAATCAATTCCAATTAAATAATACTCATCTTAATCAATTCCAATTAAATAATACTCATCTTAATCAATTCCAATTAAATAATACTCATCTTAATGAATTACAATTAAATAATACTCATCTTAATGAATTACAATTAAATAATACTCATCTTAATGAATTACAATTAAATAATATTCATCTTAATGAATTCCAATTAAATAATACTCATCCTAATGAATTCCAATTAAATAATACTCATCCTAATGAATTCCAATTAAATAATACTCATCCTAATGAATTCCAATTAAATAATACTCATCTTAATGAATTCCAATTAAATAATACTCATCTTAATGAATTACAATTAAATAATACTCATCTTAATCAATTTCAATTAAATAATACTCATCTTAATGAATTCCAATTAAATAATACTCATCTTAATGAATTACAATTAAATAATACTCATCTTAATGAATTACAATTAAATAATACTCATCTTAATGAATTACAATTAAATAATACTCATCTTAATGAATTACAATTAAATAATACTCATCTTAATGAATTTCAATTAAATAATACTCATCTTAATGAATTCCAATTAAATAATACTCATCTTAATGAATTCCAATTAAATAATACTCATCTTAATGAATTACAATTAAATAATACTCATCCTAATGAATTACAATTAAATAATACTCATCTTAATGAATTACAATTAAATAATACTCATCTTAATGAATTCCAATTAAATAATACTGTTATGTAATGAATGGCTGGAACCATCATACATAACTGAAAAGAAAAAACTTTAATAAAAGATTTAAAAGAGTGGGCATCGAATAATCGATTGTCTACCTGTTGAAAAGAGGAAGGGCTTACGTCATAAACAGAGAAATCGGACGACGATTTTTTTGTTTACAAAACAAATAAACGTGACATTCCTCGTAAGCTCTGGAATTACAGATATTGGCATGAGTGGGTAATTCACGTGTCGCTCGTTGAAGACAAAATCGAATGTTCTTCTGAGGTCAAAACGTGACTTAAGAACACATGTATCAACCGATTGACAGGACGCGTGGATAGAGAAAACAAAGCGACAAAATGCCAATAAAAACGGTGAATCAGCAGAGCAGATAGATAGAGCAGAGAGAGAGAGAAACACGGCATGTGTTGTTGAAGACCGTATTGTCGAAGCGTCATTTTTCCCTCCTCAGAGCACTGTGAGAAAAACTGCTAACTGTGAACTTCAGAACCACCAAAAGAAAAAAAGACGATCTGTTTTAAATTGTAACTATATTGTAAAATATAATTTTATACAAAAACAAACACAATTGTGACTTACGTCTTTTAATGCATGTTTTTAAGTTACAGCTGATCGTTCTAAGTCGTCCACCGTTTTGTTTTCAGGTTCAACGTTGTTATGACATTTTTGACAATTGACGAGAGGCAAGATAAAGAAAAAGTGCCAGTCTAAGGTGAGATAACTCACTAGTCTTAACTCGTTGTCATCACAACCGCCTAGTAAACAAGTGAACCTGCGGACGATCGACGTAACTAAAACTGCTATGTACCGCAGCCAGGGAGTCCTACGCACTATTACGATTTCCCAACCTGGGAGCCACACCATAATACAACATAGTATTAATTGGTGCCTTGATGACCAGTTCACTCCGCAAGAGTGATAAGTAAGAACTTTTTACCAAAAACAAACTAAACAAAAAGAACTCTTACACTAAAAGAACTTGGTTACCACATACACAACAACAAAGAAGAAGAAAAAAAAAAAAAACACAACGTGAATCAATCGACGAAGAGAAACGCGAACGCAGAAGCAAGAAAAAGAAGAAGAAAGAACACTGGACCTGAGGAAAAGCAAAGGTTAGTTGATTTTTTCAATATTTTTCTAAACCTCAGCTCTTAAAAAAGTTTTGTTAAAAAAAAAAAAAAAAAAAAAAAAAAAAAAAAAAAGTTAATATATATTTCTTTTCTTTCTTCTTTCTTTCTTGTATAATTTTGAAAATAATAGTAAAAGATGGAACAGCAGTTTTTCACAGATTTCGCTCAGATCCTAGGGGCTGAACTACACAATGTAGGGAAGGCCATTTCGAACTCTCTGAGGGGGGAGGCGTTGTTATCAAAAATAAAACCATTAGACACTAGACGATCGCAGGAATACAGAAGATGGCTAAATGATATAGATAAATACACTAGAATAGTTAGCCAAACAGAGGAAGAAAAATGCCAATTAGCGTTAATTACGACGGCTGGCCAAATAGGACAGTTTGTTTCAGGACTACTAGCCAACAATGAGAGTGTGGCATGGGTAGACTTGAAGCGAGCTCTAGATAATTATTTTGGAGTCCAGGCAGATCCTACCAAGTTTGTTAGGGAGTTAGCAAATATTAAGCAGGGTAGAAGCGAAACTGTGCAGGACTACATGCAGAGGTTAGTGCACTTGGCTATAGGTTCGTATGGTAGTCTAGATACGAACAATGAAGTAATAAAAAGCCAAGTGATAGGTTTCTTCATCGAGGGGCTATATGACAGACAAGTCAAAATCGCTGTCATGAGGGAAGAACCATCGGACCTCAAGGTAGCCTATGAAAAGGCCCTAATAGAGGATCGGTGGCAAACCCGCATAAGAGGCAATGACCGAGAAGAAGAACCTATGGAAATAAATTATAGTGGGCGCCAGAGGAATATAGAAGCGATAAGGAAAAAAAGATTCCCAGAGCCAGATAGGGGGCAGAGGAATTATAGAGGATTTAATAGGGGACCCGGCTTCAAGGCAAGAGAAACAGAGCGCCCTTGGCCGGGGATTAAGTGTTACAATTGCGGCAGAAAAGGCCATATAGCCAGGAACTACACCTTCCCTAAGTCGGGAAACGAGCAGACCCCACTCGCAAGACGCCCAGCGAGAGGAAGAGGGGTGAACAGTCAAAGATCGTAGGACATATGGGCGCCGCTAATTGCATCCCTATTAAGATAGAGAAAAATAAGTTTAGGGCTTTAGTAGATACTGGCGCCGAAATTTCTGTAATAAAAAGTACTGTATTAGAAAGTCTCAGAGAGAAGCCTGAGATAAAGAAAATAGAGATGAATTTAAGGACTGCAAACGGGTCACCTCTCATAGTGCAAGGAGTGGCGCGTTTACAAATTAAAGTAGGAAGCCAGTACATTCGACATGATTTTGTAGTGACGAAAAACCTTAAAAGGAACGTCATATTGGGCCGAGACTGGCTCAAGCAAAATAGTGTTAGAATGTACTTTGATTTAGGAGCAATCCGATTAGGCAGCGAGTACATAGCGCTGCAAGAGGAGGCTTATATTTCGAGTATAGTTAGATTAAGGCACAATGTCACCCTGAAACCGCAGCATTTACATGCGTGCACAGCTCGTGCCGAAATGAGAAATGGTCAGGGTTTAGATTACGAAGTAGTGCAGATAGATAAAGGCTTCCTAAGTGATCTAAGTGGTGTATCCGTAGCGAACACGGTAGTTAAAATTAAAGGTAGGAAAAGTTTTCCTTTGCTAATTATGAATAACACGAACCAGACAGTAAAATTAAAGAAAGGTTACAAGATAGGTAGATGTAGAAGAACAGAAGTAGTAATGGCAATATCAAAGCCAAATAAACAAAAGAAGTCGGGAAACAAAAGTAACCTCAACGGCATAAAAGTGCCGGAAGAAATGAGGAAAGTTTTAAATAAAGTCCTGCAACGAAATACTGATTTATTCGTCACAGAGGATAGATATTTAGGCCGGACTGACACAGTAGAGATGAGGATCGATACAGGAAAAAACGATCCCATAAAGAAAAACCCGTATAGAACACCTCTCAAACAACGAGAAGAAGTTAATGTAGCACTAGAGGAAATGCTACAGGCAGGGGTGATAGAAAGGTCAAACAGTCCGTGGAGTTTCCCGATAGTTTTGGTAAAAAAGAAAGACGGAACAAAGAGGTTCTGTGTAGATTTTAGGGCCCTGAATAAGATAACAAAGAAGTATGCCCGAGCGCTACCAGTAATTGATGATATACTGGCCTCGCTTGGGTCAGCAAAATATTTCTCAAAGTTGGACTTGAAATCAGGGTATTGGCAGGTAAAGTTGAACGAAAAAGATAAAGAGAAAACTGCGTTCACCTGTCATAGAGGACTGTTCCAATTTAATGTAATGCCATTCGGACTTGCTAACGCTCCGGGAGTGTTTCAGGAGCTAATGTCCGTAGTGTTACAGGGACAGGAAGAATTCGTCGTGCCTTATTTGGAAGATATTTTGATATTCTCCAAAACAAAGGAGGAACATGTTAGGCATATAGAAAAGGTGTTAGGTAGTTTACGTAGGCATAATTTAAGGTTAAAGGCGGCGAAGTGTGAGTTTTTCGGCAAGGAAGTGCAATATCTGGGATTCCGAGTAAGTGAGAAAGGTATCCAGCCGGAGGGGGACAAGGTTAAAGCAATTCAGGCAATTGCGACCCCAACCACTGTGAAGCAGGTTAGATCCTTTATAGGCATGACATCCTATTACAGGCGATTTATCAAGGATTTTTCTGTAATCGCCGAACCGTTAATTCGGTTAACTAGGAAGCATGCACGTTTCTGTTGGGACGATGCGTGTCAGTCTGCTTTTAATCGATTGAAATCGAAGCTTGCAGAGATGGTGATGCTGGCATACCCGGACACTAACAAAGGATACAGGTTATACACGGATGCCTCCGATTATGCGATCGGAGCAACCTTGTCTCAAATGGTCTACGACCCGGAGGAGGGTCGGGAGATAGAGAAACCCATTTATTTTCTATCTCATAAGTTGTCTGATACCTAGACTAGATGGTCAACAATAGAGAAAGAAGCATATGCGATTCACTATGCCTTAAACAAGTTGAATCACTACTTGCATAGTGCTACGTTCACCATCTACACGGATCACAGACCATTGGAGTACTTGCTGAAATCTCCGATACAGAATAGGAAGATACAGACGTGGGCATTAAGTATGGCTGGCTATGATTGCACCATACAGTACCTAAAAGGAAAAGATAACGTCTGTGCGGATCTCTTATCCCGTGCGGTAAATGCGAGTCGGGATGAAGACGATCCTCCAGTAGAAATAGATGATAGGAATTACACGGTGAGTGCGATAAACTCGAATCGTTTTGAACCAAGAGAGTTTGTATCGCATAAGGATGACGAAGGCTCACCGGTAGTAAGCGAGCGTCCTACACTATCAGGTTTGGATATGTGTAAAGAACAAGACGCCGATAGTCAGATCGTCGAATTAAAGAAACGGATGAGGAGCGGTAAAACGTCCAAGATGGAAGAAAAAAAGTACATCATAATGGACGATATCGTATATTATTTATCGACACCCGACGACGATCCTGTAATTAGATTATATATTCCGTCACATTTGAGGATGAAGGTATTGAAACAATACCATGATGAGAATGGTCATATGGGTGTGGAGAAAACGTTCCACTCCATTAAACAGAAGTATTTCTGGCCTGGATTGTTCAAGAAGGTAAACGAACACATAGGGAAGTGCGTCCCATGCCAGACCAGAAATTTGAGGAAGCAACAACCTCAAATGCAGGAGACCGACATGCCTTCTTTTCCTTTTGCTAAGATTGCATTGGATATTTCCGGACCCTATCCGAGGACTTTGTCAGGCAATCAATACATAGTCACGTTCATCGACATGTATAGTGGTTGGCCTGAGGCTTTCGCTGTACCTAATAAAAAGGCAGAGACAGTGGTGCATCTCTTAATTGAGGAAATATTTCCCAGATTTGGTGCACCATTGCAGTTACTTACGGATAACGGACCGGAGAACGTCAATGGGATCATGAAAAGGGCTTTAGAAGAGCTTAATGTTGATCACGTGACCACCTCATTTTACCACCCGCAAAGTAACGGGAAAATAGAAAGATTCCATAGGACGATGCATGACGTACTAGCAAAGAAAATAGGGGACAATGACCGTTCATGGGACATGTACTTGAACCAGATGCTGGCTGCTGTAAGGTTTCATGTCAGCGAAACAACAAAGTACTCCCCCTATTATTTGCTCTATAATAGAGACGTTGTCTTGCCGTTAGACAACATACTGAGGCCGCGTAGAATTTACTACGGGGAAGAGGATCATGAGATCGCTCTGCAGGACATGCATCGGACCTTTACATTAGTCAGGAACAATGTAAAGAGAGCTAGGAAGAAAATGATAGATAGGGCCAACGAGAAAACAAAAGCAGTCGATTTTCAAGTTGGCGACTTAGTTTATTATAAAAATAATAGAAAAAAGGGAAAGCTAGACGTAAGATGGTCTCCATATTACGTAATAATAGAGAAGACGGGGCCAGTCTCGTATAGAATTAGAAGTCAACTGACGGGGGCAGTAACAAAAGCCCATGGGGAACACCTTCGGAAAGCAGAACTGGAGGAATGGGATATCCCCAACAAGCAAGAGGGCTGTAGAAAAACAACCCTGTCAGCACCGGTAGAGGATAGTAGTTCAGATCAAGAATCCTCTAGTGGGGAGGAAGAAAATTATCCCCAACAGAGCAATCGCCATCAACGAGAATCCCCAAGTCAGGAAAACAGGGTCCCGTTGATGGAACGGAAAATAATCACGCGTAGCATGACGGCTGAAAGGGCTAAAGAAGTTGATGAAATATGGAAGGAAGATATATATAACTTAGTGCCCAGGTCGTGCAGAGTTGATTATGATAGTAGGGATCAGCCAACCGTAGCTAGGGCTAGCACGGGGGTTGGGAACTCAGGTTATAATCGAACTGCGGGTCGGGAGCGCGGAACAGGATGTTTGGATTGGTTAAGAAAATTACTCTGTTGATGTTAGGCAACATCCTTATCATAGGGAGTTCGGAGTTGCCACCAATATTTAGGATCCTGGCGTTCTGGTCGAAATTTTTGTACTATATGCTGCCCACATTTTAAACAAGTCATTAAAATGTAAGACTCGTATTTAGTTAATTAGTAATATTAATTAAAGAGCCGAGGTAGTGGAGAATATTGGACAAATCGACCACTTCGGTAAAATTGGTAAATTTGCAGCGTATATTTTGCTGTTAAGTGCGGCCGATGCACTTATACCGAAGAAGACCTTATGCTTTTCTTGTTGATGTTTATTTTTATTTTTTTTTTTTTTTCTAAGTTAAACGGAAAAAAAAAAAATACAGTAAAAGAGATGAAAAAAAATTTTGACATTAAAAAAAAACATTATTGGAAATGTCGATGGACCGATAGACGATTGAAAAAAAAAAAAAAAAAAAAAAAAAAATGGTTAATGGAGGGGTGTTATGTAATGAATGGCTGGAACCATCATACATAACTGAAAAGAAAAAACTTTAATAAAAGATTTAAAAGAGTGGGCATCGAATAATCGATTGTCTACCTGTTGAAAAGAGGAAGGGCTTACGTCATAAACAGAGAAATCGGACGACGATTTTTTTGTTTACAAAACAAATAAACGTGACATTCCTCGTAAGCTCTGGAATTACAGATATTGGCATGAGTGGGTAATTCACGTGTCGCTCGTTGAAGACAAAATCGAATGTTCTTCTGAGGTCAAAACGTGACTTAAGAACACATGTATCAACCGATTGACAGGACGCGTGGATAGAGAAAACAAAGCGACAAAATGCCAATAAAAACGGTGAATCAGCAGAGCAGATAGATAGAGCAGAGAGAGAGAGAAACACGGCATGTGTTGTTGAAGACCGTATTGTCGAAGCGTCATTTTTCCCTCCTCAGAGCACTGTGAGAAAAACTGCTAACTGTGAACTTCAGAACCACCAAAAGAAAAAAAGACGATCTGTTTTAAATTGTAACTATATTGTAAAATATAATTTTATACAAAAACAAACACAATTGTGACTTACGTCTTTTAATGCATGTTTTTAAGTTACAGCTGATCGTTCTAAGTCGTCCACCGTTTTGTTTTCAGGTTCAACGTTGTAATGACATTTTTGACAATTGACGAGAGGCAAGATAAAGAAAAAGTGCCAGTCTAAGGTGAGATAACTCACTAGTCTTAACTCGTTGTCATCACAACTGCCTAGTAAACAAGTGAACCTGCGGACGATCGACGTAACTAAAACTGCAGCCAGGGAGTCCTACGCACTATTACGATTACCGCAGCCAGGGAGTCCTACGCACTATTACGATTTCCCAACCTGGGAGCCACACCATAATACAACAATACTCATCTTAATGAATTCCAATTAAATAATACTCATCTTAATCAATTCCAATTAAATAATACTCATCTTAATGAATTACAATTAAATAATACTCATCTTAATGAATTACAATTAAATAATACTCATCTTAATGAATTACAATTAAATAATACTCATCTTAATGAATTACAATTAAATAATACTCATCTTAATGAATTTCAATTAAATAATACTCATCTTAATGAATTCCAATTAAATAATACTCATCTTAATCAATTCCAATTAAATAATACTCATCTTAATCAATTCCAATTAAATAATACTCATCTTAATGAATTACAATTAAATAATACTCATCTTAATGAATTTCAATTAAATAATACTCATCTTAATCAATTCCAATTAAATAATACTCATCTTAATCAATTCCAATTAAATAATGCTCATCTTAATCAATTCCAATTAAATAATGCTCATCTTAATCAATTCCAATTAAATAATACTCATCTTAATGAATTACAATTAAATAATACTCATCTTAATGAATTACAATTAAATAATACTCTTGGCCTTCGGGACAAGATCAAAGTGTAGTATCTGTTCTTCAGATGCTGCACTTCTATTTCTTGTTCTCTTTCGGTGGAGGAGAAATCCTTCACGACTGAGACAATTTTTATTTTTGTACCTTTTCTCCACGTTAAAAAACGACCCTGGTGTCTAACTCTGTCCCGTGGGGAGGTATAGTAAATAGGTACAATTAAATAATACTCATCTTAATGAATTCCAATTAAATAATACTCATCCTAATGAATTCCAATTAAATAATACTCATCTTAATGAATTCCAATTAAATAATACTCATCTTAATGAATTCCAATTAAATAATACTCATCTTAATGAATTCCAATTAAATAATACTCATCTTAATGAATTACAATTAAATAATACTCATCTTAATCAATTTCAATTAAATAATACTCATCTTAATGAATTCCAATTAAATAATACTCATCTTAATGAATTCCAATTAAATAATACTCATCTTAATGAATTCCAATTAAATAATACTCATCTTAATCAATTCCAATTAAATAATACTCATCTTAATCAATTCCAATTAAATAATACTCATCCTAATGAATTACAATTAAATAATACTCATCTTAATGAATTACAATTAAATAATACTCATCTTAATGAATTACAATTAAATAATACTCATCTTAATGAATTACAATTAAATAATACTCATCTTAATGAATTACAATTAAATAATACTCATCTTAATCAATTCCAATTAAATAATACTCATCTTAATGAATTCCAATTAAATAATACTCATCTTAATCAATTCCAATTAAATAATACTCATCTTAATGAATTACAATTAAATAATACTCATCTTAATGAATTACAATTAAATAATACTCATCTTAATGAATTACAATTAAATAATACTCATCTTAATGAATTCCAATTAAATAATACTCATCTTAATCAATTCCAATTAAATAATACTCATCTTAATGAATTACAATTAAATAATACTCATCTTAATGAATTTCAATTAAATAATACTCATCTTAATGAATTACAATTAAATAATACTCATCTTAATGAATTTCAATTAAATAATACTCATCCTAATGAATTTTTTTTTTTTTTTTTTTTTACAAAGGCATCACCACATTATCAAGGCCCAGAGGCCACTCAAGGATAAGGGTTAAAGAGTGTACAGTAGAAGTTGGTCAATATAGTAATCATTAGTAATGAAAATTTGGTAAATTTAATAACTTATATGGAACGGCTCATCAAGAACTTATTTACCTTAGACTTGAACACAACCATATTGTAGTCAGCCGGAAAGCAGGAAAACGGAAGACAATTCCACAGGCGTGCAGTTCTAAGAAAGAAGCTTTGTTCATGGAATCTATGTTTAGGTTTAGGCACAGATAAAGAGTGGGGGAAATTATTGATAGTGTTTACAGCTAGACGAGTGTTTCTTGTGAAAGTTTGGCGAGGGGGGACCATAGATTGAAGCTCAGTTGAACACTTTCCATGAAAATAACGATACATCAGAGACAAACTCGCAACATCTCTTCTGTGAGATAGAGGTTGTAAGGAGGAGAAAAGGACATCTCCTACGAGGCTACGAAGTCTATTTTGAACTCTATCAAGGCAGGACAAGTCCTTTCTAGCAGCTCCTGCCCAGATGTGGCAACAGTATTCCATCCTTGGACGTACCTGGCTCTTATATAGATAGAGAATAGCATCAGCAGTGAGATATCTACTGGATCGATAGAAAGATCCCACCATTTTTCCAGCGGCCTTGGCAACAGATTTGATATACGTGTTCCATTTAAGATCAGGAGTAATGGTCAAGCCCAGAAGCTTGTCAAAACTTGAGGCCTCCTGAAGACGAGAGCCATTCATTTCAATTGATGACATTCATTTCAATTGATGACAAATTCCAATTAAATAATACTCATCTTAATCAATTCCAATTAAATAATACTCATCTTAATCAATTCCAATTAAATAATACTCATCTTAATCAATTCCAATTAAATAATACTCATCTTAATCAATTCCAATTAAATAATACTCATCTTAATGAATTCCAATTAAATAATACTCATCTTAATCAATTCCAATTAAATAATACTCATCTTAATCAATTCCAATTAAATAATACTCATCTTAATCAATTCCAATTAAATAATACTCATCTTAATCAATTCCAATTAAATAATACTCATCTTAATCAATTCCAATTAAATAATACTCATCTTAATCAATTCCAATTAAATAATACTCATCTTAATCAATTCCAATTAAATAATACTCATCTTAATGAATTCCAATTAAATAATACTCATCTTAATGAATTTCAATTAAATAATACTCATCTTAATGAATTTCAATTAAATAATACTCATCTTAATGAATTACAATTAAATAATACTCATCCTAATGAATTCCAATTAAATAATACTCATCTTAATGAATTCCAATTAAATAATACTCATCTTAATCAATTCCAATTAAATAATACTCATCTTAATCAATTCCAATTAAATAATACTCATCTTAATGAATTCCAATTAAATAATACTCATCTTAATGAATTCCAATTAAATAATACTCATCTTAATGAATTCCAATTAAATAATACTCATCTTAATGAATTCCAATTAAATAATACTCATCTTAATGAATTCCAATTAAATAATACTCATCTTAATGAATTCCAATTAAATAATACTCATCTTAATGAATTCCAATTAAATAATACTCATCTTTATGAATTCCAATTAAATAATACTCATCTTTATGAATTCCAATTAAATAATACTCATCTTTATGAATTCCAATTAAATAATACTCATCTTAACGAATTCCAATTAAATAATACTCATCTTAATGAATTCCAATTAAATAATACTCATCTTAATGAATTCCAATTAAATAATACTCATCTTAATCAATTTCAATTAAATAATACTCATCTTAATGAATTCCAATTAAAAAATACTCATCCTAATGAATTCCAATTAAATAATACTCATCCTAATGAATTCCAATTAAATAATACTCATCTTAATCAATTCCAATTAAATAATACTCATCTTAATGAATTCCAATTAAAAAATACTCATCCTAATGAATTCCAATTAAATAATACTCATCCTAATGAATTCCAATTAAATAATACTCATCTTAATGAATTCCAATTAAATAATACTCATCTTAATCAATTCCAATTAAATAATACTCATCTTAATGAATTACAATTAAATAATACTCATCCTAATGAATTCCAATTAAATAATACTCATCCTAATGAATTCCAATTAAATAATACTCATCCTAATGAATTCCAATTAAATAATACTCATCCTAATGAATTCCAATTAAATAATACTCATCTTAATGAATTCCAATTAAATAATACTCATCTTAATGAATTCCAATTAAATAATACTCATCTTAATGAATTCCAATTAAAAAATACTCATCTTAATGAATTCCAATTAAATAATACTCATCTTAATGAATTCCAATTAAATAATACTCATCTTAATGAATTTCAATTAAATAATACTCATCTTAATCAATTCCAATTAAATAATACTCATCTTAATCAATTCCAATTAAATAATACTAATCAATTCCAATTAAATAATACTCATCTTAATGAATTTCAATTAAATAATACTCATCTTAATGAATTTCAATTAAATAATACTCATCTTAATCAATTCCAATTAAATAATACTCATCTTAATGAATTCCAATTAAATAATACTAATCAATTCTAATTAAATAATACTCATCTTAATGAATTTCAATTAAATAATACTCATCTTAATCAATTTCAATTAAATAATACTCATCTTAATCAATTTCAATTAAATAATACTCATCTTAATGAATTTCAATTAAATACTACTCATCTTAATGAATTACAATTAAATAATACTCATCTTAATGAATTTCAATTAAATAATACTCATCTTAATGAATTCCAATTAAATAATACTCATCTTAATGAATTCCAATTAAATAATACTCATCTTAATCAATTCCAATTAAATAAAACTCATCTTAATGAATTCCAATTAAATAATACTCATCTTAATGAATTTCAATTAAATAATACTCATCTTAATGAATTTCAATTAAATACTACTCATCTTAATGAATTACAATTAAATAATACTCATCTTAATGAATTTCAATTAAATAATACTCATCTTAATGAATTCCAATTAAATAATACTCATCTTAATGAATTTCAATTAAATAATACTCATCTTAATGAATTCCAATTAAATAATACTCATCTTAATGAATTCCAATTAAATAAAACTCATCTTAATGAATTCCAATTAAATAAAACTCATCTTAATGAATTCCAATTAAATAAAACTCATCTTAATGAATTCCAATTAAATAATATAGTTCCATACAAGTATTTTCTTTTTTTTTTAAACAAAACAAAAAAAAAAAGTTACAAGTATTTTTTAATTGTTCTTTTAAGAGATCGCTCATTTGTTTAATATGAGTATTTTCTTAAATATATATATAAAAAAACAGAGGGGGGATGGAGGAATAACTCCATTATAATTAAAGCTTCGTAAAATATTCTATTTTAAACTTTTTTTCAAAACTTAAAAAACATTACAAAAGAAAAGGAGGTTGCGACTCCTTTTTATTCACAGTGTAGTATCTGCTCTGATGCGACACTTCACCTTTTTTTGTCCTCGGTCAGTGGAGGAGAAATCCTTCACGACTGAGACAATTTTTATTTTTGTCCCTATCCGGAGTGCCCCTTTTTGGGGAGCTGGATTTTTCCCCACATTAAAAGCCGACCTTATGTCTAACTCTGCGCTCAAAGGGAGGCAAGTAAATAAGAACGATATTTACAAAACGCGAATATCAAAACATTTTTCTTTCGTGCATTCCCCAAGTGACGTCATCTTTTTGGCAGCCATGTTAGCAAGGTTTCGAAATTACACCCATGATTGTCAAGATTTCCCATTGATAATAAAGACTCGTCTAGCTACAACCAGTGTAAAGAATTTTCCTTTCTTCCTCTATGTACATAAAACTAAACATAACTTCTATGAACAAGGTTTTTGGGGTTTTCTTTTTTTTTTAAGAACTTACTGTCTATGGAAAACAATACCGCAGGTCTGCTTACTAGCTGACTGCAACATGGAAATAATCAAATTCAGTCGATTCCACCCATTGTTTCCAATCCTCTCATAATATTGTTCATTCAACTGACAAATCTATTAAAGCTTATCCTTGAATGTTCTTTCGGTTTGTTGGTTGGTTGTTTTTGTTTTACGGCATATCAACCCTTTTCAGGTTATTTAATGCCAAATCCAATAATTTTGAAAAAATTTTAATAGAATACCCTTTTTTTTTTTTCAAGTCAGTTTCTATTTAACCCATAGTTGGGGCCCTAACAGGTAATACCACTCCGAGTCAGAGTGGACCTGAGAGCAATGGCAATTAAGGGGGGGGGGGGCTCCACACTCTCCAAAGCCTGCAAGCTGGGCCTCACCACTGGATATAGTTTAAGGTCATATCCAGGACCAGTATTCTTTTGGCCTTGACAAGTTATAACTAGAGCTGTGACTTTTGGCTCTCTAGTATATATCCAACACAGTTAATCAACTGAGAACCACATCAGTCTATATAAAAGCATACAAGATATTAACGGTTATATACTAAAGAGTCAAAACAATAAAAAGAATATTCTGTTGTCACAGCCCTAGTGATAACCCATCCTTGAATGTTCTTTTGGCCTTGACAAGTGATAACTCATTAGTATGAAAAAAAAAAAAAATCACCAAACTAATAAGTCCCGCACAACCAAACTTATGGCAAAATGTCTATTTTACAAGTATTTTAATAGGATGTGCTTCAACTAACTCGGAGCACTTGTACCTACTCAACGTAAATACCCGACTAACCTGGCAAGCAGTAAAATCCCACCCCTTCTCAAATAGTTTCTTCCCTCGAAGTGCTAGACTTTCAAATTTCCTCTCGGGTCCCTGCTTCCCTGACTGTACCAACATGCAGTAGTTCAAGTGTAATGTGAACAGACATCTTGCTGCTCAAATCCCTACATAGTACCCCTTGCAAATTTTGTCCCAAATAGTAGCTCTTTACATTCAAGTGGCAATATGCCTTGTTAAGGGTGAAAAAGCAATTAAAAAAAAAAATTAAAATAAAATAAAAAATAATTAAAAAAATAAAATATAAATTTGTTAACTTACTGCAGAATATTCCCATTCTTTTGGCTCATATCCTTCTGGGATTTCAGCTAACTCTGCTTTTCCTGGAAAAAAAAAATATGGGGAGAAAACTATCAAAAGTGGCAAAACTATTCCAAGAGTGGGTTTAGTTTGTTTGATTTTTATGACGCTTCAACATATTTGGGGGTCAGTTAATGCTGAAACTATACTATATATATTGCATAATCCAGATCCCGGGGGAGTGACCTCAAAAAAAAAAAAAAAAAAAATCGGTCACAAGTCTATGCAAGGCCCGGGAGATGGCATCAAAGCAAGGTCAAATTTTAGGATACAAAATCCTTGGTTAGCGAGTGACCACATTTTTGGAAACAATGTAGAATGGAATGTCATCGTCGTCATCTGGGCCAAATAAAAAAAGAAACGAAAAAGGTGAGAGAGAGTTGAGACGACTACACGAGAGGGTGCTAGCAACACATTCTTCTACACACCACCCACCAACCCTGTCACGCACGCCATCAGATTTGTCAATCTTGAAACAGAAAGTTTATATTTACAAATAAACAACATATTATAACCAGCTTTGTGTGTTTTTCTATTTTCTGCCGAGTGTTTAAGTCAAGAAATGACAAAGATTGTTTTTGTTTTGTTTTTTTAAACTAGCAGTTCAGTCCGGCTTTGCTCTGGCCCAATGTACTGTTCATAACTTTATGTGCATATATATATATATATATACATATTAAAAAGTTTGACTCATGTCCAGATAACCTACATCTAAAATTTCAAGTGTTTAGACCCAAAATTGGCAGAGGAGTTTGGTAGAGTCTGCAAAGGTCAACTCTTTCAAGTTTGACCTCTTAGTAGCCAAATTTTTGCCCAAAAACTGATTAAAAAGCTTGCTGCATGTCTGAATACCCTTTATATAAAATTTCAAATGTTTAGACCTAAAATTGGCCAAATAGTTTGCTAGAGACCGCAAAGGTTAAATCTCTAGAACTTTGACCGCTTGGCAGCCAAATTTTTAGGGAAAAAAAAACGATTAAAAAGCTTGCTCTATGCCTGAATACACTTTATGTAAAATTTCAAATATTTAGACTAAAAATTGGCTTAAAAGTCAAATTTTTTAAAACTTTGACCCCAATTTTGACCTCTTAACATTTGTTTTGGGCTCAAATCAAGTTAAAAAGTTTGATCCATGTCCAAGTAACCTACATCTAAAATTTCAAGGGTTTAGATCTAAAATTGGCGGAGGAGTTTGGTAGAGTTTTCAAAGGTTAAATCATTGAATATTGACCACTTGACAGCCAAATTTCTGGCTGAAAACTGATTCAAAAGATTTTCCCAAATCTCAATACTCCTTATATCAAATATCGAGTCTGTAGACTGGGCAGAGTAATTTGGTAGGGAAATGTACACACAGACAATTTCACTTTTATAGATCAAATAGACTTAAACACATTTGACAATTCGGCCATCACAAAGAAACATAACATACATATAAATGTTCAATCGAATACAAGCTTGACTTTTTTTTTTACTTTATTTGGGGGTGAAAACAAGGTTCGTACTGTTGGAGAAGAAAGGTCTTCTCAAGTCTAAAAGTCTGGTATCTTCGGCAGATAGTCATGTTGGGGATGAAACTTTTGCAATTAAATTTGAAAAAAAAAAAAAAAAAAAAAAAAAAAAAAGTTACCATTTGCTGTTTTTTTTTTTTGGGGGGGGGGGTCCATACATCAACAAATCAATGCAATTTCAGAAGTTACACGCGTTCCTATAATGATCTCTTTGGTATGGCTAACCCAGTGGCTTTTACAAGGAATAGTGCAACTTTTTCAGGTGATGTAACCACAAGTAATAGCACTAAGCTGGATACTCCACCAGACTAGATAAATACTTGTCCTGGAATCCATTAAAACCAAAACACCACTATAACAGTATACTATCACATATTTAAAAGGTCAATTGAGGAGAGGAAAATTATGTTCTCAACTTCTTTACTAACTCAATATTGGAGAGGTAAAAGAGAAGTTTAATGAAGCATTCAAATATCTATGTATCTCATATAGAGATCAAAAATTAGCCCCAGGAAGGGAGCCCTTGTTTTTTTTGTTTTGTTTTTTTTAGAGAACTTTGAAGTAAAATGAAACTGTTAAAAAAAAAACTATAAATTTTAAAAGTCATACACTTCGACAACTTTCATTCAGTTCAGAATTTTAAATTTTGTGTAATTCGAATTTTCAGTGCTTCTATATTAAACAAACGAAAAAAATATTGAATTTCAAGTTCCAACAAATAGTACGCACGTAATTGTCAGGCTCCGAATAGTAACATATCCAAAAACTATGAAAAACGATAGAGTATAAAAATAATTATTAACGAAAAAAGAAATTTGTGAAAGTAAGCGAAATCACTATATTACGTTTATAAAAATAAAAAGAGTTGACAAGGGAGATAATTAAGCTTTGTTGCTTGCATCACATGATGAACGTAATTCAAAAATTTATTCCCCATATAAACTTAACAGTTCTTCATTAATAATTATTTTTCTACCTTATTGTTTTTCATAATTTTTGGACGTATTACTATTTGCAACATGGCAATTACATTAGTATTGTTTGTTTTACCTATTTGAAATTCAATATTTTTTTTACGTTTCAATATAACTTGAATGTTATTTCTTCCGCCCGTCACACCAATAATTTCCTGGGTACGTTTAACACTGTTGTCCAAACTTCCAACTTCCAAACTTCTGTATATGTAACGCACCTTCTCTCAACTCCCAACATACTTCTGCTAATTCAACTTATTTCTTCGAAATCCAACTTCAAAATGAATCGCCCTCTAAAAAAAATCAACCCTCTTTTATCTCCAACCAGGAGCATCTCATTTGCATATCGGGTGGTCACATTGCAGGCATATAAAGAGATAAGGCAGCCATTTTTGATTCTTTCTTCTTCATTCATTTCATTCCACGACCGACCCGTTGAATTATGCACACGTGCTAATTAGGTAAGTGGCATGTTTCCCTACAGTATAATATAGAAGCGCCAAATTTTCTTAATTTTATTTTAATTCAATAAATGTCCGGATAATTAATGCTTTATTTTGTGTTATTGCATTGTTGATATTTGTGCTTATTTTCGGATATGATATACTTGAATTTCTTCTCCCAGTTCTGAAACAGAATTGTCTCCCCCTGTTCTGCAATCTTCAAAATGAAACCCAAAAAGTTGTTCCTACAGGGTGACCCCTCACCCCCCCCAAAAAAAAACAAAAGCTTAATGGAGGCCATCTAGAACATATGCTGTAGAACGAAGAAAAAAAGGCCAAAAGACCATAGTGTTTTGATGTGATGTTTTGAATATAATAAACTAGTTATGACCAAAGTTTCATTTAATTCAGACAAAACACTTAGAAACGGGGCCTAATTAGAGTTGGGGCCCGTTTTTTTTTTGGGGGGGGGGCACTCTGTATTACAGTAATGCACAAGAGAGGAACCAGCAATATTATCTTATCGATTAGATTGAACTCGTCTGCATATCAGTGTTCATCAATAAATATTATTACAATCATCATCATATTCCGTTTAACAATTGTTGGTACGTGGTGGATATTCACATCTTTATTATAGTAGGTAGGGTGGCCGAGTGGAAGCACTTCCACCAACAGCAGTAGTAAGGCACCTCTTTCCTTCTACTCAGTTTTTGAGAGATAAAGGAAAACTTTAATGGAACATTCGAATATCTATGCATCTCATATAGAGATCAAGTGTTAACCTCAGGAAGTGGGGCCCCCCCCTTTTTTTTTTAGAACTTTGAAATAAATTGAGACTGTTCAAAAACTATAAATTTTAAAAGTCATAACGTTTGACTACTTTTATTCAGTTCAAAATTTTTATTTTATGTAAAAAAACAAAAAACAAAAAAAAAAACTTTTTTTTTGTGTCATTAGCTGAAATCACTGTCAGTAATTTTCCTCACTCTTTATCTGTGCCTAAATCCAAACGTAGATTCCATGAAAAAAAGCTTCTTTCTTAGAAGTGCACGCCTGTGGAACTCCCTTCCGTTTGCCTGTTTCCCACCTAACTACAACTTGGATGTCTTCAAGTCCAACATAAACAAATTCCTGATGAACCGCCCCCTTAAGACACTTTATCAAATCTCCAATACTAATGATTACTACGATATTATCCCATTGATTACTGTACACGCAATAACTCTTATCCCTGAGTGGCTTCCAGGCTTTGATAAGTGGTGACCTCGATATAAAAATTTTTTTTTTATTAAATTAGACCCTTGGACAAGGTCAAGTACTCACTTAGCCCTCATTCTCATCCAATCAGGATACGCAAAATCATGGCAGGCAGGTTATGTATGGACTGTTGAGCAGCCTGATCGTTTATTCTGGACTTGGTCAACTCTTTGTTGTGTTAGGCAAATGAAACTGATTGAGGTACAATGGCTAAGGTTACCCGGTGCGTATGAGCACTGCTCCTAAAGCAAGTAATTGCAACCTACTATAGATACTAACACTGCAAAGAACATCATAGTGAAACAGTCCATATACAGAAAGAAACTGGTGAGCCCTGATCATGGATGAAGAAGGATATAGCATGTTGTTGGCAGCCCCGATCCGATCGTAACCGTGAGGTGGAAGATGCACAGAGGTGGCCGACTAGTCTCATTTCTAGACAGGGTTCAACAAAAGAGTCACCAACCTAATAGGTCCTGCACTATCAACCAAACTTCAGTCTCATGATTTGCAACAGTCATAGCTGACTTGGGAGCTATGACTGGCCATCACATCTTCAGTTGGATGGACTGCTTTGATGTTGCCAATTCACCTGGAGCTGGCTCAACCTACCGCAGGTGAATTTTGTCACACATACAAGTAAGCAATGTAACAGATGTGTCTAATTTAAATACGAAACAAAAATCCAGTATATAAAAAGGGTTAACTTACCTATAAAAAGGTTGACAAATAGTGTCACTAAGCCAAGTGGGACAGCACCGAGCATAATATAGAAATGCTGAAACAAAGTGAATATTAAAAGTAAACAAAATATTTCACAATATACGTCAGTGTGTCAGAAACTTTGTGAAAAATATTGAATAATTCGACCCCCTGTCTTTCCAAGCTTATAACTAATCAACAAATGTAATGCAAACCCTAATTTTTTTTTTCAATTAAAAGGGGCAAGGACCAAGGTTTCATTTAAAAAAAAAAATACAAACAACGTGTTTTTTTTTTTAAAAATGGTTTTAAACTTCGGACTTTACAGGTAAATTTCTAAAGAACTGTTCTTTTTTTTGTTTTAAATTAGAATATATTATTTATTGATCTTTTATCTTCAATTTGTGATATATAAAACTTTGGCACATAAATTATTTACTTTTTAATAGACATTTCAAAATAGGGAGGAACGTGAATTTAAAAAAAAAAAACGTTTGTCTAAAATATTATATTCGGTTTATTGGAAAGAGCATAAAATTTCACATTGACCCTGAAAATATCGTAAAAATAGAATCAATAGAAAAATTTTGATAGATTTTTAAAGTTTAAAAATTGAAAAATACTGAACTCATAAAATTCAATTAATTTCATTAGTTTTTAAAAAAAAAAAAATAATAATATTTCTATTACTTTTTATACAACTTTAATAGTTTATTTTGGAAGTATAATCCACAAAGAAAATAAACAACCCACTTTTAAAAGAGAAATTACGGGTTTTTCATATTTTATTCGCAGTTTCTTGTTAGGGGTATCAAAAATTCCTACAAAAATTCTGATACACCTATAGGCGTCCCCACCGCAGGTGTTGGAAAGTAAAAGAAAAAAAATATTGAAAACAAAAGAAAAAAATAGATTTCGTGGGTGACAAAAAAAATAGCAAACAGGATTTATCACTAAACAATCGTGTTGATTTTGAATACATTTAAGCCGATATTTTTTCATATAAAAATATAATTCATGTAAATTATTTAGCTTACCAATCAAAATTGGAGTTTGCTTTTCTTTAACCTTGTTTCATTACATACAATGTTAAAACATGATTCTGTATTACTGTATTAAAAAATGACAATGAAAAGTTCATATATAACAAATTATTTGCATGAATGCATGAATAGCGAATCAGTAGAAGCAACTGTCATACACTTGTCGTACCTTAATTTGTCATTCATAATTAATAAAACCCGTGGCAGTAGTGCAATTCTTTCAAAATAGGTCTGGACGTAAATCTGTTTATCTATAAAAGTGAAATTGTGTGTGTGTGTGTGTGTGTGTGTCTATGTGTGTGTGTGTGTATATTTCCCTACCAAACTACTCTGTCAATTTTCAGTCTACAGACTTGAGATTTGATATAAGGGCTATTGAGATTTGGGTAAATTTTTCAGTCTACAGATTTGAGATTTGATATAAGGGCTATTGAGATTTGGGTAAATTTTTTTTATCAGTTTTCGGCCAGAAATTTGGCTGTCAAGAGGTCAAAGTTCAACGATTTAATCTTTGAAAAATCTCCCAAACTCCTCCACCAATGTTGGGCCGAAACACTTGAAATTTTAGATGTAGGTTAGTTGGACATGGATCAAACCTTTTTTATTTGATTTGAGTCCAAAACAATACATGTTAAGGGGGTTAAAATTAGGGTCAAAGTTTAAAAAAAAAATTACCTCTGCAGTCTCTATCAAATTACCCAGCCAATTTTTGGTCTAAATATTTGAAATTTTACATAAAGTGTATTCAAACATAGGGCAAGCTTTTTAATCGGTTTTTGTCCAAAAATTTGGCTGTCAAGGGGTCAAAGTTCAAAAGATTTGACCTTTGCGGTCTCTAGCAAACTATTAAGCTAATTTTGGGTCTAAACATTTGAAATTTTACATAAAGGGTATTCAAACATGCAAACTTTTTAATCAGTTTTGGGTGAAAATTTAGTTGCCAAGAGGTCAAAGTTGAAAGAGCTGACCTTTGCAGACTCTACCAAACTCCTCTGCCAATTTTGGGTCTAAACACTTGAAATTTTAGATGTAGGTTATCTGGACATGAGTCAAACTATACATATGCACATAAAGTTATGAACAGTACATAGGGCCCGAGCAAAGCGGGGCTGAACTGCTAGTAGTAACTAAAGTGACACCACATTCACCAAGATCCACTCGTGACCGAATTCATAAACTGAACATTAAATCTCCTTATACTCACCAATTCATTTTTAAATCGTGTCCATTCAAATCTGCTTGGTTGAATAGGGATTGTATTTTTGTGGCCCATCTGACGGACAACTGGAAAAGAAAATGATCATTCAAACATATTGAATGGCAGACAAATAAAATTTGGTAAATATTCACTCTGAAAACATTTTTCAGATTTCAGTTTTATAAATAAATTTTATGCTCTTTCCAATAAACCAAATATAATATTTTAGACAAATTCACCCCCCCCCATGTTAAAATGTCTATTAAAATTTTAATAATTTATGTGCCAAAGTTTTAGGGTTTGTTTTACTGTACACATAGATTCAAAAAAAGTTGTCACAAAACAAATATAGAACAAATAAATGTTATCAAAGGCAAGATAAGTTACTTTTCTACCAAGGAGGACGGACAACCCAGATGCACATGGAAGCTGTCAAAATAATCACTGATTACCTCCCTCTATGTCTCTAGAGAAACATGGCCTCGTCTGTCACTTATCGCTATAAGTGCCAATCTGAACAAGCACTAAAAGTTTATATCTTTCGTGCCGAAATAATAACCTCATCATTTAGAACCCCATTCTTGAAGTGAGTGTCCCTAATGATGGTCGTCTGAACAGAGCTGAAAGAGAGAAACAGACCAAATACCAAGGTCTCATGTATGATATGAAAAGAAACTGGAATCGGTACATTATATGGCAAAGAGTGATCCGCGCTATTTTTTAAATCGTATTTCCACGTTTAATTAAAGTTTTATGATATGTTTTTTTTTATTCAATTGTAAGGTTGAGTATAGAATAGGTACAAAACACCCTCCCCTCCCCATGTTAAGAATGGCTTTTTAAATAAGGTTATTATTTACATTCGGATCACTCTCTGCACTAGTAGCCTGGAATATTGATATCTCCTTAAAGATATCAATCGAAAAAAAAATTAAGGCTTGAATTACATTTTTCGAGTAGTTATAAGCTTGGAAAGACAGGGGGTCGAATGATTTCATGCCTCTCATTTTGAAATGTCTATTAAAAAGTAAATAATTAATTTACTCACCAAAGTGTTATATATGACAAATTGAAGATAAATGATCAATAAATAATATATTCAAATTTAAAACAAAAAAAAAAGTATTGTTTTTTTAGAAATTTACCTGTAAAGTCCGAAGTTTAAACCCTTTTTTATAAAAAAAACACGTTGTTTGATTTTTTTTTTTTTTTAATGAAACCTTGGTCCTTTAATTGAAATTAAGGGTTTGTATTACTGTACACATAGATTCGAAAAAGTTGTCAAAAAACAAATATATAACAAATAAATGTTATCAAAGGCAAGATAAGTTACTTTTCTACCAAACTGGATATATTTTTCGTGTTTTTATTCAATGTAACATGCTTATTCAGCTCGAAAAACATACAGTGTTTACCAATGTATTGGAAAATTTAAGATGGCGCCTCGCCTCACTCCCTCTTAACACGGTAAGTTTGGGAAAAGGTGTTATAAATAAAAAACTAGATAAAATACTATTAAAAACCCACCGAATATATGTCAACCTATGTCACGGTAACATATATTGAGCGATTTTTAACAGTATTTTATCCAGTTATTTATTTATAACACCTTTTACCAAACTTACCGTGTTAAAGAGAGAGTCAGCTTTTTCGAATCTATGTGTACAGTAATACAAACCCGAAAATAAAAATTAGAGCTTGAATTACATTTTTCGAGGAGTTATAAGCTGGAAAGACGGGGGTGGAATTATTCAATATTTTTCACGAAATTTCTGACACACCTATTGAATCAATCATACCAGTTATCATAGGTGCCACAGGGCTTATGAAGAAGAACCTGAAGTCCTACCTAACTAATATTCCTGGTGAACCAAGTGCAAAAGAGATACGGACAATTGCACTTAAGGGAACAGCGAGGATATTAAAAAGAGCTCTCAGTTGGTTTCAATAAAAAGCAGGGCAATGTTGGCAGCTGGTTTGGCTGCCCCATACCCAGCATTATAATCTTTAAAGGAAGAAAATTAAAAAAAAAAAATGGGAAGAGGCATTTTTATTCACTATTCTGTACTTTCACCTAACAATTTAATGAAAAAAAGATATCATAAAAATTGAATTTAACTTATGATTAGGAGAACTTATCTATTTCTTCAACTCCATCCACGGAGTTGAAGGAAACCCCCAAGAAAAGCAAGATTTATATTCTTACAATCCCTACGCTACAACTAAATATCACAAGTTGATCGAAAAATTTGTTAAAGAATCTAAACCATAAATCTAAACGAACTAAATTTAGTTAAGTTTTGTTGTTTTTAATTTTCTAGGCGCCTCTCTTCATTCCAAGTCTTCACCAAGGTCATTAAAACGTTTTAAAGAAGAGACTAGTACAGGAAAGTGCTGTTATATTTTGCTTATATGATATTACCTACCTTCGTTAGAGACTCCAGAAGGTTTTAATAGCATTTGAGAAATTTTGGAGACTCCAGAGAGTCGAAATGTCACCCAACCTTGTCGACAGGACGACCTTAACATGCTGGAGACGACCATGTTTGTTCAGAGGTGGTACTTGGTGGATGCAATTAGGACCGCTTAGGAACTTACTAATTACTTAATAATTACCATTAATAAACTCGTTAAACGAACCATTTTAATTCTTATTTAGATAATATATCTTTTAAAATCTCTTATCGACTATTTTGAAATAAAATATGTTTCAATACAGATTTGATATTGTTAATAATATATTTCTTTCGATGTTATATATTTCGTAAGCGGCTCGCTATTTCACTGAAGTTTCGAATTGTAAACAAAATGAAATATTTATAGTTTTATTTCAGAAATAATATTTAAACTATAAATTATAGCAAAAGAAAAGGCTGAAAATGATTAAGTAAATAAACAAACCAGATTAAATTTTATGCCTTAGATTAATAAATGAAAACATTAATAAGTTGATTATTTTAGATAATATTCTCTCTTTGTGTGTTTTAGAAATGTTAGATAATTATTTGTTTTTAAAAATAATGAATATTTACTAAATATAATATAACGAAAACAGATTTGAATTTTGTTTAAATGATATTTATATAATATGATTGCGATTCTTATATGGAGCATCGGTGGTTCAGTGGTAGAATGCTCGCCTGCCACGCGGGCGGCCCGGGTTCGATTCCCGGCCGATGCATCTGATTATTTTATGTTTTTTTGTATGGAGATATTCATAGCTGATGTTGGCGCCAATGTGTATTTTTTTTTTTCTTTCTCCTGAAATTATATACGAGTAGAATCCGTGGAAATTCCACCAAATGAGAAATATATTTGATAAAGCTGGGGTTTTTTTTCTGAATAACAGAATCGTTTTTCGATAGAAAAACCAATAACACGCAGCATCAGCAAATATGAGTTTATTCACATTTCAATGAAAATAGTCTACATTGTATTTTAAATATAAAACTAACACAAATGAGATAAATTAATGAGTACTAAGTAATACTCAGAAAGTAATAATGTGCTACATGGTTCAATACAAATAATAAAATCACATTGTAAGAGATAATGCTGAATTTACTCCTTCAGTCAGGCATCTCTTGGCAGGAAAACTTTTTTTCCTCTATTTCTTTTGAATGTTCCCTTGTAACGTTTTGCTGACATCTTTCTTCGGAGAAGAATCGTTACACATCAAAATTACTACAAGTTCTTTTCTTATACCATTACAATAATTTTTTTTTTTTTACATAGGCATAACCACTTATCAAGACCCAGAGACCACTCGAATGGACGTTGGACTTGAAGAAAACCATATTGTAGTCAGCTGGAAAGCAGGAAAATGGAAGACAATTCCACAGGCGTGCAGTTCTAAGAAAGAAGCTTTGTTCATGGAATCTACATTTAGGTTTAGGCACAGATAAAGAGTGGGGGAAATTATAGATAGTGTTTCCAGCTAGAATGGTGTTTCTTGTGAAAGTTTGGCAAGGGGGGATCATAGATTGAAGCTCAGTCAAGCATATATATATATTAGGTATTTTGGGAATATTTTTAAATAATATAATGTTTAAGTTTGTCCAAATGGTTACTAAACAATTGTAACACATAAAAAAATGATGTTTTTATTTTATATTTTGTTGTCTTTATTATTGCAAAAAATATTATATGCCTACTCGATTATGAAAACCAATAATCACGAAGAATCGAGTCAATTAATATTGACTTTGATTTTATTGCTAAATGAACATTACCGAATTTTATTATATAAAAATAATTTTTGTAAAAATGTGTGTGTATATATATATATCTTATCTTATATATATTATCTTATTTTATATATATTGTTTGAAATATAATTATCCACTGGCACATGTTTTGTTGTCTACAACTCATCAGAGTGGCTAAATCTAGCAAGATTTGAAATCGGGACCTCATGGTTAGAAGCCTAAGCCTCTACCACTGGTCTACCTTACACAACTGCAGGATATATTGCGATTTATGTAGATGTTATTTATTTGTTTTTGTTTGCGATACTTTTTGAATGAATTCAATTATTTATACGAAAGTGCATTTTTACCTAAATGCGAGTTGGGAATAAGTTTCATTTTTACCAATTTGGTACCCCCAAATAGGGAGTGGCATATATATTGTTTTAAAATATAATTATCTACTGACACGTGTTTCGTCGTCTATGACTCACTCCCTTGCAAATTTCTTGAACAGGGAAGAGCTATAGTGAGGCTCATTGTCACTGGTCAATCTCTCTGGAATTCCCTGCTCTGCAAAAATCTGCTTGGTGAAATTAATTATTTCTTGGCTGTTGAAATCCTTTAATTTTCTCACCATGGGTTATTTTTGTTACGAAGTGCATACGAGATCTCATTTCGATTTGTGAAGCTTTCTTTGCGAGAAAGCAACAAAATTGTTTGTCTGGTTCCTTCTCGCCACCATACGCTTATTCCTAATATAACAGTGGTGGAGAAGACCAAATCTCAGACAAATTTACTTATAATACAAAATCCAATATTTATTCAACTACAGCTTCCCAAACGGACTCTTGGCACCTGACGAATCCTGTAAACAAAGGCAATAAATCAACCATGCATATCCACGGACTTTCTTAAGAAATAATGACACTGGTCTCTCAAAATGACAGATTATTTTTTGTGAATAATCGCTCAAAAATCGAAAATTAAACAACTCGATTTTCTGCAAATCAAACACCAACGACAGTCAATTAGCGCCAAAAAACATGTGAATCTCCTTCAAATTAATGCTCATGTAGCTAACATGTTGAGCAAACTGCAAAACTAACAGAATTCTACCTATGTTACCAGGAATTTTACGGTCCTTGAAATATATCTCCATCATCGCCATCAACAAAACGGAATATCTCGCTGTTGCAGCGGTCATTACCAATGTCTATCAATGCAATATTTTCCATGCTAATCAGAGATACCGCCATTTTTCAACATGCGAAAATTAATCGCGCACACCAGATCAAGCAACGCTCAACTCAACGGTATTCTCTCCGATGCAAGAATCCCCAGCATCTTCACCAGAACACCACCGGTCATCGCGAGTCAATCTCCAGCATTTTCACCGGAACACCACCGGTCATTGCGGGTCAATCCCCAGCATCTTCACCAGAACATCACTGGTCATCACAGGTCAATCCCCAGCATCTTCACCGGAACACCACCAGTCATCGAGGGTCAATCCCCAGTATCTTCACCGGAACACCACTGGACATTTATGGATATTACTATAGAATTCTCACCCATATTCCATGTACACAAATCGAGATGACATCTGGGGGAGCTTTGTTACGAAGTGCATACAAGATCTCATTTCGATTTGTGAAGCTTTCTTTGCGAGAAAGCAACAAAATTAGCAGGAGCAGCAACTACATCGTTGAACGCTTCAGTGGCACGTACAGTTGCTGTATACACCTACGCAATGGTCACGATCATAAAAGCTAGAACTCGTCTTGTTTTTGCTGACATGGTTGGAAGCACAGGGATGTTGTATTTTCAGCCAATCACATTGCAAGGAAAGAGAATATAAAAATATTTTCCTTAACAGCCAAAAAGGGGCAAATGTACGAAAACCAGTCAGTGTCCAGAGTCACAGTCAGTCAACCAGCATGGGGTAATCATCGGCTCCGTCGGAGTTCTTTTCCAGACGTTAAAAAAATCACTTTCACGTGCATCATTCATCAACTTCTCCACACAAACAGCGAGAATTAACATTTACATTTCTTATTTTATCATGTTTTCTATTAGCGCCTGATTTTTCTCTCCTAAGAAGTTACAAACATTAACTTTATACCAAAAACCTTCTCTCCCGAACATTCTCACATCCTTACAAACTTTGAACACTTTAGTTTGTTTTTGCTTTCGTTAAGCTTTTTTTTTTTAAATAAAAGATTGAGAAATCAATCATTTAAAATTTAAACCTACATTGTTTGTCTGGTTCCTTCTCGCAACCATACGCTTATTCTGAATATAACATTTTGAATAGTATTAAACTACCAGCATATAATGTAATCTGCCAACCTGGTATAAATCCATTGCTATTATTTACCATGGTCTTATTGTGGTTTCAATGATTCTGCACATTGGACTTTCTGTTGTTCCCGACAAATCTTTGTACAGTTTTGTGATATCCTGATTAATGTTGCTAAAAAAAACAAAAAAAAAAAAACAGCTTTTGGATCACAATTTACATTTTTCCATTTCCTGATGGCCATAATGTATTTTTTGTAATATGAGGTATAATTATCTGGCCACTCTTCATTAAAATATAATTTTCGATGGTCCCCACCCCCTGTTAAACTTTCAAGAAAAACACTCGTCTAGCCAAAACCACTATCAATAATTTCCCACACTCATATCTGTACCTAAACCTAAACGTAGATTCCATAAACAAGGCTTCTTTCTTAGAACTGCACGCCTGTAGAACTCTCTTCCATTTGCCTTCTTTCCAAGTTGACTACAATTTGATTGTCTTCAAGTCCAACGTAAACAAGTTCTTGATGAACCATCCCCCTAAGTAATCCAATTTACAAAATTTTCAATACTTATGTATACCCTAAACGTAGATTCCATGAACAGGGCTACTTTCTTAGAACTGTTTGCCTGTGGAATTCTATTCCGTTTGCCTGCTTTCCAGCTGACTACAATCTGATTGTCTTCAAGTCCAACGTAAACAAGTTCTTATTGAACCGTCCCCCTAAGTAATCCAAGTTACAAAATTCCCACAAATGTTTACTACACTAAAATCACAATGACTAATGTATATCCATTCATCCTCGAGTGGCCTCTGGGCCTTCATAGTGGTGACCCCCATGTAAAAAAAATACCCATTAACCCTTATCCTCGAGTTGCCTTCAGGCCTTGATAAATGGTGACTCCTTTGTGTAAAAAAACAAAAATGTTAATCTCAATAAAATTAAAGGAGCCTCTTTACACCTTTTCAAACAAATCTTATTCTTCCTCTAAGTATTTGCAAGTTTGTTTTTTTTTAACCGACCTCTAAATATGGCCACAAGTTTTTGCTGATTTCCTTGAATGTGTCAAACCAGCCTTGCAGGATGGTTTCCTCAAGTTCACAGAGTATGGAGCTAGCTTTTATTGCTTGATGCATTCGTGTCAACTTTTCTAAGAAGAAAATTGAACAAAATCCACTCTTATATTAAGATTAATCTCTTCTTATGATTTTCTTATTTGGTAACTGGAAGAATCTATTTGCCTGGGCGATAAATGATGCTCAGGTCAAATTCTTGTAGATTGTAGCAGCATACATTTTTTTTTTTTTTACATAGGCATCACCACTTATCAAGGTCCTGAGGCCACTCGAGGATAAGGGTTAAAGAGTGTACAGTAGTTAATTGGACAATATAGTAATCATTAGCAATGGAAATTCAATAAATTTGTTAACTTAAGTGGAACGGCTCATCAAAAATTTGTTTACGTTGGACTTGAAGACAACCATATTGCAGTCAGCTGGAAAGCAGGAAAACAGAAGAGAGTTCCACAGGCGTGCAGTTCTAAGAAAGAAACTTTGTTCATGGAATCTACATTTAGGTTTAGGCACAGATAAAGAGTGGGGGAAATTATTGACAGTGTTTTCAGCTAGAATGATGTTTCTCATGAAAGTTTGGCAAGGGGGGAACCACACTGCTTGTAGTTCGTCAGAGCATCAAGAGTACTTGTTCGTCAGAGCATTCACCATTAAAGTACTTGTTTTCTATCTTTCAGTTTCTGCAGTTCTGTCTTTCGAGACTCGCCTTCTAATTTGGTATATATATTTTTTTTAATATAACTGTGCATTGAACTTCTTGACATTCTTCATTGAACATCCTATTTTCTTCTTTCAAAGTTCCTTTCTATTTCTTCAACATATTTATGGGCTAGAAATAGATTTTATTCTGAAATGCAATAAATAAATAAATAAACTAAAAGAATGATAACAAATCAGTAAGGCCTGCTGCACGATCTCAAACAAGACACGATAAACCTGGATCCAAAACAATTTTCTTGGTTTTGGTTGGTTGGTTGTTTTTGTTTTACGGCATATCAACCTTTTTCAGGTTATTTAATGCCGAATCCAAAGATTGTGAAGGAAAATTTTTTAATGGAATATATTTGTTGTTTTCAAGTCGGTTTCTATTTAACCCATAGTTGGGACCCTAACAGGTACTACCACTCCGGGTCAGAGTGGACCTGGGAGCAATGGCAATTATAGGGTGGCTCCACACTCCCCAAAGCCCACAAGCTGACGCCTCACCACTGAATATAGTTTAAGGCCATATCCAGGACCTTTCTTGGCTTTGAATTCGCAAACTTATCACTAGCATTTGAGACCAAATGTCATATAGAATCATAATTTTTAAGCACATGGCAGCATTTCATTTTTTACCCGTTCACGTGTCCGTCCATCTTTCTGTTTTTGTTCATAAACTTTAAGCTTATCCATGGCCCTTAATTACTTACTTGTACTTGAAACGACATTCACCCTGGAGGAGTTGAGTCGGCTTCATGAAGATCCACATCTCGTACCGCTGCGGCCCAAGCCCGGCGATTGGAGACAAGATCCCGAGTGAGCAATAGCCAGTCACGTCTCCAACGAAACAGGCCATAGATGAGCGGGCCTGAAATAAGCTCAGCGTCAGCTTTGATAGTCCCAAGCCACGTTCTTAGCTGGCCACCGACACGTTTTTTCCAGCCGGGTAGAGGACGTGGGGAGATAACCTCGTGGATAAATATGCCCTTAATTACGTAGTGATATATGTATTTGATACTTTCAGACGATCTCAGTGAATTTTAAAAAAAAACTTTAACATTGTCTGGAGGCATCTGTGTTTCAAAAACACATTTTTTTTGTAATTAATACTATTATTTATTTACCCAATTAATGGACAAATAATGCCAGATATCGACAGTTTTTAATAAAAATAAGGACAATTGCTAAAGTCATAAGATTCCAAGATCATAGTTTTGGACACTCACTGATGCAAGCAAGTATTGTCTGGCGTAGTGTACAGCCAGCTTTAATAAATTCGATCAATATCACTAATGGAAAGTCATAGCCATAAAAATAATCACAAACAGCGCATGCCCTGTTGAATGTGTCGCAGGTTCAAAATCATCGCCTCCATTTTTCTTTCTTTCTTCACCCTGCTGTTTCTCTTCACCTTCCCTTCACTTAAACAAAGGATGCAAAAGGCTAACACAAACTAAACGTATGAATAATATCCGGTTTCAGCGAACACATTCACCTTCCCTTTCTTTCCATCCTTGACTTCTCTACGCACGTCGGAATTCAAATATATCAAGCTTAACGTCAACAATTCAAACAATGGTCTTTTTACTTGTAAACAAAATTAATTTAAATGGAATCAACAAACTTCCAAGCTACTTTTGATTGCATAAATTTCGTTCTAGAATTAATTAGAGTCGTTTGTTTGTCTTGTGGGGAGTGACACCACTAATATCACTCTTCCCATCACTATCCAGCTCCCCTACTCCCCGAGGAGTTGGTCCCCATTTCCACCTCACTCTCCACATTAAAAAACGGCCTTGTGCCTAATTTGCTCAGTGGGGAAGCAAATAAATCCAAGCACCTCAGCCGGCCCCTGCGGGGGCTGGGCATGGATCTCAAAGACCATATGTGAGTGCAACCCCACATATAAGACCATTGCCCTTGTAGCAATCAGTTATTGGTCAATGTAGAGGAAACCCTTCATACCAATTGTCACTATCCAGCTCCCCTACTCCCCGAGGAGTTGGTCCCCATTTCCCCTTCACTTTCCACATTAAAAACGGCTTTGTGCCTAATTTGCTCAGTGAGGGAGCAAATAAATCCAGCCAGCTCAGCCGGTAGATCGGCCAGGGAGTAGGAGGAGGCTCCAAAAGTGCGACTAGCGACTAACGCTACTAGTCACGTCGACCGAATCCACCAGCTGAAGGAATCACAGAAGCAGCAGCAGCAGCAGCCGTCTCAGCAGCAGTTCAAACAGCCCTTATCAGTGCTAATAAGTTTTTCTACTAATATGATTCACTACTGCTTGTCTCCTGAGACCCACCAGCAGTGAACTTCACTTCCAGTCTCCAGCACCCTCCAGCTCCCTCCAACGGTTTCCTGCTCATTCCCACAGCCTTTCTAGCCCTTGTGCCTCCAGCTTACTCCTGTGCCTTCCAGCTCCTCCTGCAGCTTTCCGGCAACCTCGCCTGCACCTTGCTCCTCTGGCCTGCAACTTCGCATGCACCTTAACACTGACCCTATGTTCTCAGTGTCGTCTGTTCCTTAACACTGACCCCGCGTACTCAGTGTCAGTGTCCACCGACCGTTCCAGATCACCCTGACATTCAGCCAATCATCCCAGATCCAGTGAACAACCCTAAACCATGCTACGTCTAGAGTACTTGTTCCAGACCTCCAGACCTTAGCTTCCGGTAACGTGCGACCTTCCAGACAACCAGCATCCACATCATACAATTTTTCGCTTTTTTTGCAAATATAAGGCGAACCCTCATCTTTAATCCAACAAACTGTGTCTGTCATTCTTCTTTGCCTTTTTGCTGTTTATTTTTTTCCCGTGTCTACCTTGTTAGTTGTTGGGTCGATTGTCCCCGGACGACCAGCCCCGCAACAAAGGTATGCTTTTAAATTGGGCTATACAGTCTCAAAGGGAAACACACTATAAACTTATTTAGTTTGGTCACAACTACAGTAAACTTATTTAGTTTGGTCACAACTACAGTAAACTTATTTAGTTTGGTTACAACTACAGTAAACTTATTTAGTTTGGTCACAACTACAGTAAACTTATTCAGTTTGGTTACAACTACAGTAAACTTATTTAGTTTGGTCACAACTACAGTAAACTTATTTAGTTTGGTCACAACTACAATAAACTTATTTTGTTTGGTCACAACTACAGTAAACTTATTTAGTTTGGTTACAACTACAGTAAACTTATTTAGTTTGGTCACAACTACAGTAAACTTATTTTTTTTGGTCACAACTACAGTAAACTTATTTAGTTTGGTCACAACTACAGTAAACTTACTTAGTTTGGTCACAACTACAGTAAACTGAGTAAGTGTCAAGCTCATTAGTATGTGAAGTGGTACTCAGTTCTCATAAGATCCTCTTGTCCACCACAAATCAAATAAAATAAAATCAAACATGTGAAATAGACAATGTTTATTTACACAAAAATAACACATAACAAACCAACCATTTTTTAGATAGACAGTTCTTGCAAATGTGAAAGTTATTGAAACCGTTCGTTGTTTTGACAAGAAAAAGCAAAGAGTGTCCTTTGTTTTCTCAGCGAGAAAACAGGCTTAATTTTTGCGCATGCTAGGAGAAATAAAAAACGAAGGTAAATGTCCTTGCGTGCAGCTGAATATCTGCATTAATTGCCGTGTGTATGACTGCATGTGGATAAGCACTTCTCTCGTGTTTTGTCATGCTGGTGGAAAAATGTATAGCAACGGAGTCGTTGACGTGAATAGAGAAGTGGGTGAAGAGTGAGGAAAGCAGAGTGCGGAGCGCTGAGCGAGAATGAGTGAGTGAGTGAGTGAATTCATTTAAGTATTTGTCGATCAGCTCCCAGGCGATGTGAGAAAAAAAAGTTTTGAAAATTAAATCTTTCTCTAACCGTTGATTGGCCGAGAAGTGCATTCGTTTGTCACGTGGTATGCTTTCAACTGCATCTGCCAAACAAAACACATTTTAAGTTTTGTTCCCCGCAGAATTTAAATCTTTGCACCTCTGTGTAAGGTTTCCGAGTCGACTATCGTCATAGTCGTCGTTCTTCTCCCGGTGCGTGCGTGCGTGCTCTATATATACTACTAATCAGACGACGGTGTCACTCTTTTGTGTGTCCCGTCTTAATGGTCGTTCCTATTCTCTACATGCCCTCCCCCCACCATGTGACCACACTACCGTCGTTTTGTGGTCATGTGACTGGAGAATTCCGTGTAGTAGTGAGTTGGTCGTTGCATTTGAGGGGAAAGTGGCCTTGGTGCTCGTGTTACCCTCATGCTGCGTCGTGGGACCGGACTCGTCTGCATTGGCTTGTGGTTGATCGGATCTTGGTCCACCTCCATATCTGTTTCTGATGTGTCACAATCAGCTTCTTCCACCTCCATCATCTCATGCATGTTGCACGGTGGTTTGCTGTCCTCCCTTCTTGGTGTTTGGGGAGGGGGTTGATGGGGTTGTTGAGTGGGTGGATACTCCGGCGTATCCATGACCGGTTTGATTTTCCTGAGGAAACGGCGATTGCGTAATGTAATCCTGCCGCTACCATCCAACCGTATCCTGTACTGCCTGTTACCCTTGTATCGACGACTCTCCCAGTTTTCGCCCATCGTCGTGGATTTGGTCCCTCCTGATTCTGCACCTGCACAGACTCACCGACTCGGAGCTGTTGGAGGGGGCGGCTGTGTATGTCGTACTGTTCTTTGTTAAGTACGTGCCTTTTCGCCATCGCCCTCTCTCTCAAATCTCTGGTCTCCGTCCAACGCTTGTGGATGCAGTATTTTTTGCGAAGTGCGGGGAGATGGCCCCTTACTGTTCGACCATAAGGTCCTGACTGGGCATATTCCTATGAGTCATCATCGCCCGTGCTGCCCGATCATGATGTAGGTGTCCGTAGCCATCAACGCAGTCCATCAGCATTCTTTTGGCCATTTTTACGGCCAATTCAGCTCGGCCATTACTCTGGGGGTAATGTGCAGATGATATGCGCCTTTTTACGCCCCAGTCTTCTAGGAACGATTTGTATTCTAGTGAATCGAATGGTGGCCCTCCATCGGATGATATTTCCTCCGGCGCACCATACGTGCAAAACCAAACCCTCAGGGCATTACACACCGCTGCAGCCCTTCCTGATGGTAGTGGTGCGACCTCAATCCAACCGGTATATCGGTCTGCGTATACCATGTAACTTTTTCCGTGCATATCTAGCAAGTCAGTGACTGTCTTTTGAAATGGGAATTCCGGGTTTATGGGTGGCATTAATGGTTCCCTAGGCTGGGATGGGGCGATCGAATTGCAACTCCGACATTGCGCCCTTGTTTGTCGGATGCTGGCGTCTAAACCAGGCCAAAATAACCGTTGTCTGGCGTTAGCCAACATACCATTCGCCCCTTGATGGGCGGAGTATAATGCCTCTAACACCTCGGTTCTAAGCCGTTTTGGTATCAAAATTTTGTCCCCTTTTATGGGTACCTCTTCCAGACAATATAGTTGGTCTGCCATCGGCCAGAATTGCCGGATTTCTGGTGGTAGTTCGTGGCGTGACCTTGGGAACCCGTCTTGAATGTATGACGCCAACGTTCGGCACTCCTCATCGGTGGCTGCAGCTGCGACTATCCTATCCCAGGTGATCGCTCGGAACTTGGGGTCATGTGCGTATGCAGCTATGATGGATGCTTGTATACTCCCCTCGATTTGCTGGGAAGTGTCAGTGCCCTTTAGTCTGCTGTGTCTTGACGGCGCCGGGTATCGGGATGTGCAGTCCGGTGCTGCATTGAGTTTCCCGGGAACATGCTTAATCTGGAACCTGTACATCAACGATCGCTCCTTGAATGAGAACAGGCGGGGATTTTTTATATTCTCCAGGATCTGATCCGAGAAAATTTTCACTAGGGGCTGATGGTCCACGGTGACCAATAGGTCTGGGGATCCCAGGATGAACATCCTACAAGACTCCAAGCCATAAATTAGCGCTAGGACCTCCCCCTCTATAGGGGAATAACGAGATTCTGCATCTTTCGTGAAGCGAGACCCGGCCAAAATCATCTTCCAGTGGTCCTTACCACAGTTGGGACCTAATTCCGTTGGGCATTGGCAATGCTTCTGGAACAGAAAATACCCAATGCCAACCTTACTGAAGTCGGTTGAAAGGCAGGTCGCTCTGTTCATATCGAAGGTTTTCACCCCTTCTTCGATTTTCTGAACGATATCCCTCTTCGACTCTTCGAAAAGTCTATTCAATGTGTCGTCCCAGTAAAATTTACGGTTCTTTGTCCGCAGCAACTCTCGAAAAGGGGCCATTATATCGGCCTGTGCAAATGTATACGACACCTGGTTAACTAAACCAAACCAGGACCTGATACCAGTAATGCTCGTTGGGGTCGGGAAATTGAGAATAGCCTCCGTCATTTTTTTAGTTGGCTTCACGCCGTCCGAGGTTATCACAAAGCCGGCAAATTCAACTTCATCGTCAGCAAATTGAAATTTGTCAGGGTTAAAGACTATCCCACTTTTACCACAATGGGTAATATAGTCCACAGTATGCCAGAAAGCCAATTCTAAGGACCTGTCCCATAGGAGTGTGTTGTCTATGCACCGGGTCTTTCGAGGCATGTCAACTGTGATATCATCGAACCGGCGCGTGTACCCGTCCCCGGATGCGTGAAAACCCTGAGGAGCCCTGAGATACCAATAACGACCCCATTCCGTTATGAACGTGGTCGCGTCCCGGGCTTTTGGGGAGAGTGGCAGACTATGGTACCCATTCCATGCGTCCAAGACAGTCTTTTTGGTTTGGGCAGGCACCACGGACACCTGATTAAAAGGGGACGGTGTGTGATGAGTTTCTCTCATCGTTGCTGCATTCAATTTTTGTAGGTCTACCGTCCTTCTTGGTGACCTGTCTTTCTTTGGAGCGACTACCATCCTCGAACACCAGATCGTAGGTGTGCCTGCTGGTACCGGTTCGATAATACCCAACGCAACATCTCGATCCAAATCATCCTTTACCTTTTTCTTCCAGTGATGAGGGACTGGAATGGGTGTGTGTATGGCCGATGGTTTCGCCCCCGGGGTAAAAGTTATATCCAGCGGCCTCCCTACCATGACTTGTAACGGTTGATGAGGGCAGGTGTTGAATGCGCTGGACTTAAAGTGTTCACGTAACCACTTCTCTAACCGTTCCCTATTATCTTCAGTGGGGGTAAACGGGATCCTCGCTGGCTTGTCCGGGACGGATTCTCTTTTCGGACATCCACACGGTGCTGTCCCACTTTCTGAAGCCGATAAATCGGCCTTTGATACTCGATGCGGGAAGTCGCGATTGATTACTCCTAGGTCTTTGAGGGCCGATTCTGACAAGTAGAATCCTGACGTGTTTTCTGAAACATAAACCACTTGTCGCGTTTCCTTCTGACCGAGCTTAATCTGAGTCAGGACCACCCCCTTGATATCTAGGGGTTCGTCTGTGATTCCTCGTATCCTGTGGGTGGTAGGTATCAAGATCCTGCTGGTGCACCCTAATATTTTCAATATTTCTGGGCCACTCGAACACGTCTGGGCACCAGTATCTGCAATGGCCTGGATGCGGTGTTTTCGACGGCTTACTCCCTTATCCAAAGCGCACCCGAATTTAGCCTGGGACTCTGGTATCAGGGACACATCGACCATTAATGAGGGTGGTGGCTCAGGGGGACTTCTCCTGAACCCACCACTGCTCCATGCAAGGTGTGGCACTGCTGCTATTCTACCTTTTTGATTGTAACATGCCGGTGCCCCCTCCATTCTGCTGCCGAAAATACTCGATTGACGTGTGGCATCGTTTGTTGACTCCGCCGGGCAGTTCTTCCGCCCTTTTAACCCACTGGGGTGTGAGGTCCTCCCACACCCTTCACAAGGACTATTCTGAGGGGTTTTGAGCGGCTGCTCCTTCCGATATGGTTTTTTCTCGGTTGTTAGTAGGCCAAAAGTCGAATGTCCCTCTGAGCCTCGTTGCAACTGAGGAGCAGACGTCTCTGTAGTTTCTAAACTAACCAGCCTGTGAAGCTTCTGCTCTACAGTGGTTAGAATATTTGCTTCGGCCAGCAATTTACACTGGTACTCCGCATTTGCCAGACCAGCTACGAGTTGGCCAGCTACCATGTCCTCCGAATAGTTTACGGCTTGCCGGCAGTTCTCGTTGGGGCACAGAACCGTGAAATTGCAAAACCGTGCCTGGGACCGAAGCTTTGCCAAGAACTGTGTGGGTCCCTCCCCCGTCTGTTGTCTGATGTTATGAAGTTTATGTCTATGCACCTCCGGGTGTAGACCTTTCACCGCAATGAACTGTATATGCCTTAAGAGTTGTTCCTCTGTGACAGAATTGAGGGTTCCAGGCCCAACTAAGTCAAATAAAAGTCTATTTACCTCATTTGAGGCTGTCCTTAGTTCATTGCGGATTTCCACGGGGTCGGTAAGGCCGCACATTTGTTTGTATTGGGCCCACGAGTCGATGAAAAGCGCCCAGTCCGCGTCGGTGAATCCATGTTCGATACGTGGCCGGTCTGGTTTCTTGGTGTTAGACCGACTCGAGGCACTCCCTCCGCGAAGCTCATTGTTTTCTCTTTGCAGATTTATTAGTTGTTGAATCAACTGCATGTATTGGCCATCCTCGTGTTGTCCTGACGCCATTATACTCCACAAATCGTGCAAAAGAAATTATGTTGAAAAATAAATCCTGTTCGTAGCGCCATGTAAGGTTTCCGAGTCGACTATCGTCGTTCTTCTCCCGGTGTGTGCATGCGTGCTCTATATATACTACTAATCAGACGACGGTGTCACTCTTTTGTGTGTCCCGTCTTAATGGTCGTTCCTATTCTCTACACTCTGAAATTTAAATTTTTGTTTGCGCGCGTACTTATGTTTTTATTTATTTACTTGTTATTTTTTAGAACAAGAAGTGAACGCATTCTTTTTTTTTTAGGTGTGTTTAACCGCGCATACGAAGTGCAGATCACAGCAATGAACAGAAACTACACATGTATCATGATGAAGTTAATCACTAGCAATATGCTGGCCCAACCAAAAAATAGGGGTTTGTTTTACTGTACACATAGATTCGAAGAAGTTGTCACAAAAAAATATATATAACAAATAAATTTAATCAAAGGCAAGGTAAGTTACTTTTCTACCCAACTGAATATGTTTTTAGTGTTTATATTTAATGTAACATGTTTATTCAGCTCAAAAAACATACAGTGTTTACCGATGTATTGGATGATTCAAAATGGCGGCCGACTCTCTCTCGGAGACGGTAAGTTTGGGAAAAGGAATTATAAATAAAAAAGTCAAAGTACTATTAAAAACCTGCCGAATATATGTCATCCTATGTCACGGTAACATATATTGAGCGAGTTTTAACAGTATTTTGTCTGTTTTTTTTTTATTTATAACTCCTTTTCCCAAACTTACCGCCTCAAAGAGAGAGTCGGCTGCCATTTTAAATCTTCCAATACATCGGTAAACACTGTATGTTTTTCGAGCTGAATAAACATGTTACATTAAATATAAACACTAAAAACATATCCAGTTAGGTAGAAAAGTAACTTATCTTGTCTTTGATAACATTTATTTGTTATATATTTGTTTTGTGACGACTTTTTCGAATCTATGTGTACAGTAAAACAAACCCGGTTTTCACGTCTGGGAATAAATACAGTTATTTCTGTGCGTGTGTGTGTGTGTGTGTGTGTGTGTGTGTGTGTGTGTGTCTGTTTGTCTGTGCGTGTGGTGAATTATGCATAATTATTAAAGGCGTAACAAGCAATATTATTATTTTTTACAAAGATAAATATTAATATTTACACCAAAGCCCACAGAAGTGGTCCTAAAGGCCCATCCCTGGACTGAAGTATAAGGTAGGAATTTTTTCGGTTAACACCGTTCCATGTGTAAGATATAGCCTTACTTCTTTTAATAATATTTTATTTATAATCTTGTAATTTATGTTCCTTAATTAATATATTAATCAAAATAAAATAAAAATCAATTTTCAAAAAAATATATAGATCATCTCGTGTAAACCGGTGTTCTCGCGAGATTTCCTGTACGCGAGTTCGTTTTTCACTTCCGGTCCCGTCCATCTTGGCGCGTATCTTCAAAACAAAGATCTATTTTTTTCTTATATTCTTATTATTATTCATTGTGTAATAACCCCATTTGGTATTTCTAAAAGGGCATTTCTTTCTTGCGTTAACGAAAAAGACGTTGTCGTCTTCCTCTTCGGCCATCATGAATTCCAATAACATCAACAACCGGAGAACGAGTACTGCGCTGAGTCCTCGGGAGATTAAACGATTCGTGGCCGTTTACAGGAAACACGAATTACTTTGGAATTCCAAATGTCCGCAATACACGAGTCCGACGGCCAGAAGCGAAGCCCTGGCATCAATCTCTGAAGAAATGGGCAAAATGTGGAACGGTAAGTTTCGAGAAGCCACTCGACATTATTGCAACAAATAACAAAATGGTGATTCTTGTCCATAGAACCACAAGCAAAAAATCTATTGTTTTTATTTGTATGACAACGTATAATTGTGTAAAAAAAAAAAAAAAAAATTTTAAAAATGTTTAAGTCTTAATAGAAATTAAACAAACGTAATGACGTTTTTTTTCTATTGTTTACGAAATAAATTTTTAAAAAAATAAAACAGCCAAGAACGATAACTCTATTATATTACTTCCGCAATTATTGCCCTTGGCAGTTTTATTTATTTATTTTACTATAAGCAACAAAGCGAAAAAGTGCTAAACAAAAAGCCCAAATGTACAACAATAAATCTGAGCAAAGACAATATAAGTTACTCTTCTACCTAGCTAGATAGGTTTTTAGTGTTTTAGGTGCTTATGGACTTCTTGTATCTTGTATTATTTTTTTTTTAAATAGTATTTTTTAAGCTTTACGATTTTCATTTTTTTACTTTTTTTTGTTTGTTTCTCTGCTACCTCTTTTTTTTTGGCGCTAGTAGTGAGTGCACTTACTGATTCGCGCTATTTTTTTAAAATCGTATTTCCAAGTTTAAAGTTTTATGGGGTTTTTTATTCAATTTTAAGATTAAAGTATAGAATAGATACAAAATACCCCATGTTAAGAACGGCTTTTTAAATAATAACGTTATTAAGGTTTGTATTACTGTACACATAGATTCGAAGGTAAATTTATACAAACACCGTGACAGCGAATTAACCCTAAACCCTAACCCTAAACCCTAACCCTAACGCTGTCACGGTGTTTGTATAATAATACCGATTCGAAAAAGTTGTCAAAAAACAAATATATAACAAATATTATCAAAGGCAAGATAAGTTATTTTTCTACCAAACTGGATATAATTTTCATGTTTTTATTGAATGTAACATGTTTATTTAGCTCGAAAAGCATACAGGGTTTACCGATGTAATGGAAAATTCAAAATGGCGCCCGACTTTCTCTTTAACACGGTAAGTTTGGGAAAAGGTGTTATAAATAAAAAACTAGACAAAATACTATTAAAACCCCACCGAATATATATCAACCCATGTCACGGTAACATATAATGAGCGAGTTTCTACAGTATTTTGTCTAGTTTTATATTTATAGCCCCTTTTCCCACACTTACCGTGTTAAAGAGAAAGTCTGGTGCCATTTTGAATTTTTAAAAACATGAAAATTATATCCAGTTTGGTAGAAAAGTAACTTATCTTGCCTTTGATAACATTTATTTGTTATATATTTGTTTTTTTTTACACCTTTTTCAAATCTATGTGTACAGTAGGCTAGGCAGTGCCAAATCTATGTGTACTGTAGGCACCGCCAAAAATGGCCGCAAAATCAAGTTGTTGTTTTTTAAAACTAAATTACATTTATTAAAATCCATTATTTCTGAGTAACTTTTTTTTTTTCCAGAAAGATAAAACGCTGAATTTTATCATATAGAAAACAGAATAATGTAAAACTTTTTCTACTATTTTTAATTAAATGTTAAATGTTCCCAAAAAGTTAACAATTGACATTTTTTGTCTTGCACAAAAAACCTACTTAAATATTTAAAAAAAAAAAAAAAGGTTTTTGAAATAATTAATTTATTTATTTATTGTCTAAGATTTAGGATGATTTTCTAAGAGAATATGCAAATATATTATAATATAAGTACCTGAATTTCAAATAATTCCACTTATTCATATAGGTAACCAGATATTTCGCGTCGATGTAGAGTCTAGATCGACACTGTTTACGTTTGCGTTTGATAAGGAGAAAACTATGGAAGATCAAACAGGCCAAAAAAACTTATTTTTCAGTGACGAAAATTTCAATGTATTAAGCTGAGGCTGGCCAGTACCAGATGGGTGACCATTTGTATGAGTTTGGTTTTTAATGTGTATGTGTGTGGGGGCCAGGCTCCCCAAAATGGGGGGGGGGGGGCAATTTAAAGCAGAATAAAAAAAAAATTATTTCAGCGCATTTGGTCCACCGTAGTCGAAAGGCGGCAAACGTTTTCAAACGGGATTGAAAAAAGTGATGCTATTTTTAACACAAAGGGCACAATATTTATCGAATTTTTTTTTTTGTATCGATTATTCAAAGCATGCCCTGTTTAATAATGGTCATGCATTATTCGGCTCGCTAAAAAAAAATTGTTAATTTATTTATCAAAAATTTTAAAATGGCTTTTTTCGTATAAATATTAAAAAAAATTTTTTTTTGTTTTTCTTAACTTAAATTAATTATTTTACTTAACATATTCACCGAATTTCACACTTCAAAATTCAAAAGCGGGATAATTAAGCACAATCGAAGTTCTGATATTCAGACGTCAAAATAGTATGCAAACAAGTTTTTTTTTGTTTTTTTTAATCTATAATTCTGTCCCTTACAACACAATATGTTTTGTTCAGTTTCAGATGATTATTTTAAGCATATTTGTTCCCACTTCAAAACAAGGGGGGGGGGATGTTTGTAAGCAAAAAAAATATATATATATAAATATCGTTTATGAAAAATAAGTACACTGTTATAAAGTTCATTCTTCTAATAATCGCTGAAAATTTCGTATTGATCGGATAATTACCTGATTTTTGGTAGATTTTTAAAAAGACGGTCCGTCAAAAAGTACTGACCTGCCCCCCCCCCTCAGTTTTGGCGGTGCCTAGTGTACAGTAATACAACCCCCGTTATTATTTCAGCACGGATCAATAAGTGCACTGCACTAGTATCTTTATTTTATTTTTTTTTTTATTGTTGGTGGAAATACGGTACTACTACAGTTTATCGCCGAAAATGGAAAATGGGCGCTACCTGGTGTCAAAATAAGAAGAAATCATGAAATAAATAACAAAATTAAACTAAATAATGATTACTTCCGGAAAGAACTTTGAGGTTCGGGGGTGTTTATTCCGAAAGCTGTTCTTAACATGAGGTTGGGGGTGTTTATACTACACTGGGGTACGTAGTAATTCTTTCCGGAAGGAAACATTATCTAGTTTAATTTTTTTGCTATTTATTTTATGCTTCAGTCATACTGATTTTCCCTTTTATTTTGATGACAGGTGCCCGCAAAAGAAATGGCGTCTACATTTTCGGCGGTAAACTGTAGTAGTACCGAAAATTCAGAAGTTACAAAACACTCGCCTGTACACATGTTAAGAATGGGTTTCTAAATAATTACATTATCTCGGACAATGTGCATAAGTACCGTGTTTTAACTTATTCTAAAGCGTTTATTCACTTCGAAAAAGTGTCGAGTGATACGTGAACACAAGAAAAATGGCAGACACGAGAGGGTCACATTTTTGGAATCTCGATAATTGCTCAAAAATAGAAAATTGAAGTCACTTAATCACAGCGTGAGTTTATATTGCGAGAAAAAATTCTGATAGGCATTAAAAAATTGTTTTTGTTTAATATTATTATGAGTAATCTTTTCGAGTTAAAATCTATTGAGAAATACGCATTTTGCATTGAGAAATAGACATTTTAAATATGTAAACATTAGGTAAAGAATAACAAAGTTATCCAAAATGGCCATCCATTTGGGCCATATTGAATTACGTATTTAATTTGCGTATTTCTCCAAATATTTTATGGCCCTGTCGGTGGGGCATTAGAATACGCCGACTGCCCCCTGCAGAGGGTAAAAGTTCCTCAATGGGGGTCCTGGATATGACCTTAAACTATATCCGATGGTGACGCCCCAGCTTGCAGGCTCTGGGGATTGTGGAGCCACCCTAATTGCCATTGCTCCCGGGTCCACTCTGACCCGGAGTGGTAGTACCTGTTAGGGTCCCAACTATGGGTTAAATAGAAACTGACTTGCAAAAAACAAATATATTCTATTAAAAAAAATTTTCTTCAAAATCACCGGATTTGGCATTAAATAACCTGAAAAGGGTTGATATGCCGTAAAACAAAAACAACCAACCAACCAACCAAATATTTTATCTAAAAAAAAATTCTGCATGGGTTCCACCAGAACAAAAACGCTTTAAAATAAGTTACAACCTTAAAAACTAGATAGAAAAGCAGCTTACCTTGCTTTTTGATAACTTTTTTCTTTTTTTTTTTGTTATCTATGCCTCTTAAACTGCTTGGATCATTTTCAGGCCTAACTCGATATTTTTTGTCAATATTTGGAACTGAATCCATTTCTGGTGCTTGTTTAGATAGTTGACGGATCGATTATTTTTTTTTATTTTTTATTTTTTTAATACTTGTGTAGGTGCCCGGCGTTGCCCGGGTGTTTGGAGGTGTGTTGAGGCCAAAAAAAAAAGTGGTGGCAGAACCCGTGACGCGAAGGCAGAAAAGAAAGTGAAAGAAAACCTGACATCTTACCGCTACGCTATGACGCAACAGGAAACGAAAAACATTCAAATTTAACGATGTCAATCAAAAAGTTAATTTGCATAAATGGATAGTTAATTTAATGCGTTCACGCAGACGCAGAAATGAGCGTCTGGCTGGAGGCCAGTTAAGCTTTCCGCTTTCTGCCATATTTGTTTATTTGTTTCCCCACAATGATGGGAGAAAACCAGCTCCTCCAAAAAGGGGGAGCTCTGGCAGTGTCTTAACTAATAGCAATTGTCTAATATGAAGGGTTTCCTCCATATTGATCAAAGCTAATTGCCTTCAAGATATCCCAGCACGAAAGGCTAGGTGGATACCCTTTTGCTTTGGTTAGTTTCACTTTATTTATATGAGAAAGACAAACAAACACCGGAAACCAGGAATTTTTTTAAAACTCAATCAAAATAAAGATAAATGCCAGTTTTTGTATTTTAGATATTATAATTTGGGGAGTATAAGGAGACTTCTCCAAAATAGTAACCGACACGAGAAGGCTGATGATAAAAAACAAAAAAACGCCTTTCGTGGACATACAAAAATGTGCGTTCCCGCCATTTTGCCATTTCTATAATAGACTAGCGGAAGTGCCCAGCATTGCCCGTGTGTTTGTCGGTGTAAAAAAACAAAAAAAGTTTTGGTAGGTAGGTAGGCTCGAACCTGAAGCCTTGAGGCGAAGATGGTAAAAAAAAAAACTGGCATCTTACCCGCTTAGCCATGACAGGAGAGGAATAAAAAGTGTTTTAATTAAGCGATTAAAAAGTTACATGACATGTGCGTAAACTTAATGATGTCAAACATCACGCCATAGAGGGAATGAAATCCCGCACATAACATTTGCTGCGAGGCAGTTTTTTGTTATTGTTTCCACAACTTTAGCTGCGTGGTAGTTTTGTTTCCCCCAAGATGGAAAGGGGAATAGCAATTGGTTGATATAAGGGGTTTCCCCCGCATTGATCAAACCTCATTGCTTTTCTGCTAGCACAAGTGCCAGGGAGTTGGTCTATACTACGGATTCTGTGTAGACCAAGAAATATCGTGAAAATAACATATAAAAGTCGCCAAAATTAAAGATATACTCGTTTCGTAAATCTTAGATATCTAGACAGTATATAAAAAGTTTCAAGGATGAGTTACGCCACTGAGTGTGCCCCCCCCCCAAAAAGCCTTTGCTGGACATACACAAAAAACACACACACACATACACACATTTTCGCTTTTATATTATAGACTAGCGGGGGTACCAGCTTCTCATAAAAAGGGGAGTGTCCAAATGAAAGCAATTGTCTGATATAAAGTGTTTCCCCCACATTGATCAAAAGCTCATTGCCTTCTGGACGTTCCTAGCACAAAAACCGAGGAACCGTTCCCGTTTCAATTTAGTTTCACTTTATTTATATGAATAAGCCGAACCAACACATGTAATCCTACACTGATGAAGCTCGGCTAGGACCCCTGTTTATCTGGAAACTCGTCTGGTCCTTCTCTGGGGTTGTTACATTGAATCCTGTATGCTGAAAGCGAATATCAAAGCCGCAGGCAGAAAGAAAAACAGACGTAAATTCTACTCTACAGAATTATTTCACAAACTTATGTACAATGTTTTTTACAATTATCATCAGTTCTTAGTAAGTTTTTCAAAGTTCAATCTCTCTTCACAGACAGCGTCGGATGGGCGGAGGAGGAGGAAGAGTCGCATCTCCAGGGAACGGCAGTCTCCACACAATCTGTGCCCCTCGGAATCAAAAAGTCATCTGACTAATTTTTGAGCATATCAACCCGATGTGGGTGGGGTGTAAAGTTTCGCCAGCCAATCAAATCCTGCTAAACTCCAAACTGCGGGTGTGCGATTCAACCGTGATCTGAAATTCAAATCAATATTAAAATCTCATGACCCTAAGGTCACTACTCATAACTCAGCCAGTACAATATATCCTTCTAACATCCTCACGTTTCCTGTTGTCGAGTTTTTTCAAATAACAAAATATCTCAAATTTTCCCATCAAAAAGCAAATATATCTATTGTGACAATGAATTAAAATATATCTATATTTATCCACCCTAAATTCCCGGGGCACCTGCCGTTATCTGGGATCGGTCAAAAGCTATCTTAGCATAATTATTCGGCCCTCCTCAGGCCCCTGGGGGATCTAAAGCTCCCCAATGAGGGCAGATTGCTCCCTCAGGTTGATTAGGTCACACAGGAGAGGAGCTGAAATAGCAAGAATTTTGTAAAAGTCGATGTAAATATATCTAGACACGACGCGCGTTCGCAAATCGTAGATATTACGATCTAGACGGTATATAAAAAGTAAAGTTCTAAAAAGTAGTAACCCCATGGAGAACCCCCCCCCCCCCCCCCGAAAAAAAAAAACCTTTGCTGGACATATAAAAAATGTGTACACACATGTTGCCTTTTATATATATACTAGTGGGGGTACACAGCATTTCCCGGGTGCTTTTGTTGGGGGTGGGGGGATCAAAACAAAAGAATAAGCGAAGTGATAACCCTTTTTAAATATATTAAAAAAAAAAAACAATGTTGAAACTTTTTACAAAAATTGTTGCCCGGGTTTTTGTGTTTGGGGGGGGGGGGGGCTATAAAAAAAATATTTTTGGTAGGTAGGATCGAACCCAAAGAGGCAAAGTTGGAAAATAAAGTGTGAAAAAAACCTGACCCGTTAACCGCTCGGCCAGCAAAAAAGAGTAACCGACACACATTTGAATTTATTTAAGTAGAAACAGAATTGACAGGTGCCTGCACTTAATGACTTAATGAGGTAAAATAGAAGTAGCGGAGTTAACTTTTACTGCAGGGCAGTTTTTTGGGGGTTTGGTTACCCAACTTTGGCTGGTTTTGTTTCCCAAGATGTTGGGGAGAAACCATCTCCCCATAAAAAGGGGATTGTCCAAATTGAATAGCAATTGTCTGATATAAGGAGAAACTCCGCATTGATCAAAGCTGATTGCTTTCTGAATGTTCTTGGCAATCGTGCCGGTAACAATGCTAGCTTCGAATTAGTTTTGCTTTTATATGAAAAGGCCGAATCAACACGCGGCGATTGAAAAAGTCTTTTGCGGACATAGAGAAAAAGTGCACACACTAACACACATATTTTCGCTTATATATATATATATATATATACACACACACACGAGGAGCGTGCAATAAGTAATGCCTCTGACCCACTTCTCATAGAGTAGAGCAACGAAACTTGGCACAGTCATTAGTCTTTCTCTACATAGGAACCACCCAGAGTTATGCATTTCTTCCATCATTTGATGCAGCTCTGTAGACCGTTTTTGTAGAACACCCCAGGTTGGTCCTCCCACCATGACCTAACTTCAGAAATCAAGGCTGCATCATCTGGGAAACCCTTTCTTTTCAAAAGCAACTTCATGGCTGGGAAGTCAGAGGGTTCAAGGTCAGGAGAGTAGGGAAGATGGGGGAGGATTTCATAACCACACGCCCTGTGCTTCAGATCTGACAACATGCGAGTTGTGGACCGGAGCGTTGTCCTGCAGGAGGAGGGTACCTTTGCTGATCTTGCCTCGCCTCTTGATTTTGATAGCTTCCCTTAATTTCCTCAAAAGTGAAGCATAATAGGCTCCTGTAATTGTGGTACCCTTTGCCAGGAAATCTGTTATCGCTACTCCATCCTGGTCCAGGAGACGGAGAGCTGCACCCTTGCCTTCTTTGGAGGTAGTGAGTTCAAGTGCTTCCACTGCATTGACTGGGCTTTGGTCTCTGGATCATAGTGATGGACCCAGGTTTCATCCTGTGTAATCAGTTTTTTGAAAAACTTTGACTCATCTTCTTGGCACATCTCCAAATTCATCCTCGAACACTCTACGCGTTCTTGATTCTGGAATGGTGTAAGCAATCTGGGAATCCATCTGGCAGACACCTTATGCATATGCAAATGGTCATGAATGATAGTTTCCACAGACCCTGTACTAATGTTGACATCTTGGGCTATTTGGCGAATAGTAATGCGCCGATCTTCCAAAATGGCAGCCTCAACTTGACGGACAAATGCCTCATCAATGGCAGAAGGGGGGGGGGCAGGTCTGGGAGCTGTTTCCACAGGCTTTCGGCCATGTTTGAATTCACGATGCCAGTGTTTTACAAGGTCATATGATGGGGCATTATCACCATAAGTTTCTTTCATTTCATCAGAAGTCTCCTGTTGTGTGCATCCTTTCAAATACAAAAACCGGATCACTGCTCGAAGTTCAACAGGCTCCATTTCACACCTGACTTAGTTCAAGCACCTGTAAAACATAAACCACAATTAGTTTAGAGCTGTAATCTGCCACATAACTCATAGATATAAATCATTGCACATGCAAAATTTCAGCTAGATCGGCATTACTTATTGTACGCCCCTCGTGTGTGTATGTGTGTATGTATATATATATATATATATATATATATATATCACTTGAAGCAAAAACAATATTATGTACTTAATTGTCATGCTGAAAATATCCAAAAAGTGAAAGTTATTTACAGTTAACGGAAAATTGGGTAAAATTGCATTTTCCTTAGACGTTACAAAGTAAACAGTCAGTCTCCACAGACGGGCTTGCAGTATTTTTTTTCTATAGCAATAGACTTTCTTTTTTTTTTTTTTGACTAAAAAGCAGCAGTTCTCCTCGAATTTTCATAGGGAGTTGAGCAGCAAGATGTCTGTTTACATTGCACTTAAACTTCTGGATGTCAGCACAGTCAAGGAAGCAGGGACCCGGAAGGGAATTCCAAAGTCTAGCAGTCTTAGGGAAGAAACTATTACAGTAGAAAGCTTTCTTACCTCTAAGGATTTCTACTGCGTATGTGTGGGACTTGTATTCCAGTTGTGGGGGCACAAGGTTTTGTAGTTCGTGGCAGCATCTCTACCATTAAAATACTTGTAAAACAGACAAAGAAATGCAACATTTCATCAATGAGACAGTGGTTGAAGTCTAGCTGATAGTGCGGGACCTATTAGGTTGGTGACTCTTTTTTTGAACTTTAAGAGGGAGAGACTAGTAGCAAATGCACCAGCCCAAATGTGGCAACAATACTCCACATATGGGTGAATGGTGGCTTTGTAGAGGTACAGGATACTCTCAGGCGTAAGTAACTTTCTAGCACGGTAGAGAGAGAGCTCACCTTCTTTGCAGCAGCTTTGGCAGTGTCCTCAATGTATCTGTTCCAACTCCTGTTCCTTTTGAATGTTAAGCTGAGGTGTTTGAATGAAGTACTTTCAGTTAATTTATCATTAGTCATGGTTAAAAGTGGTTGAGCAGGATTTTTGTAGTTTTTAAAGGAAACAAGCTTAGTCTTGGAAGCATTGAATATTGCTATCCATTTTTGTTCCGATTCTGGAGGTCTTCGTCTAGCCTTTCTGCCACTGCTTTGAATACATGTTCATTCGTTTTCCTCTCATGTCTGTTATAGAGGTTGGTGTCATCAGCAAATATATCCATCTCAAAGGCATTTTTATCAGGGAGATTATTTATGAATATTAGGAATAAAGGTCCAAGAATCGACCCCAAGGTACACGTGCATTTATATCATATTGTTTTGACATAGGATCATTGATAACAACTTGGATCCTTCTCTTATTTAAGGATTTAAGCATTCTTCCAATAATACCATAGGATTTGATTTTCATGAGAAGACCATCATGCCATACCCTGTCAAAGGCCTTAGAAATGTCTAGGGCTACTTCCCTAGCATCCCCTGCTTTATCCACTGCATGGTATATACATTCAGAGATTATCTTCAGTAGAACGGGCTTGCCTTAAACCCATTGATTGGATAGAAGTTTAGCAGTTGTGAGGTAGTGGACTAAAGCTTGGTTAATTATGGAATCAAATAGTTTGGCAAAAAGAGGGAGGAGGATAATGGGGCGATAATTTAATGGGTCAGTTCTTTCGCCAGAATTCTTGTAAACTGGTATCACAGAAGCAATTTTCCAGTAGTCAGGAAAGCAAGATTCGTTTAAGGCATTTGTTGAAAAGATTAGCGAGAACAGGATCAATCTCAGTGGAACATTTTTTTAATAGAACAGCCAGGATGACATTAGGTCCACAGGCGTCTAGGTTTTTTATGATACCATGTACTTGAGAAGGGGTGATTTTTCAGATTATCTAGTGTGGTGTCTGTCTGCAAAGGCAAATCTGGGAGGGAATGGTTTGCTGGATCCAAAGTAGAGTTTTAGGCAAACTGACGGGCAAACAGATTAGCCTTCTCGGTTTCCGTGTAGACAACTTGGGGCAATTTTTGATTGCTCAGTACTTACTACGCTGTTATAGATTTTCCAAAAGTCACAAGTTCCTAATTTCTGTGCTTCAATGCGTTTTCTGGTTGTTTTGGTACATTTTCTTTTGGCTTTGGCTGTTTCCTTCTTACAATTTCTTCTAGCTTCTATAAGCTTTTGTCTGTTTGTACTGGATTTATGTTGGATAAATTTGCGATATGCATGCTGCCTTTGAGCAATTGTAGCTGTGCAAGTAGAAGTGAACCATTGGGGAGAGTGGGGTTTGCTACAAAACTTGCGTGTGGGAACATGTGCTTCAATTGTCACTTTGAACCATATAGTGGTCTCCTTTGCGCACTGTTCAGCAGGAAGAGAAAAGATATTTCCCAATGGAGCATCTCTGTTGTGATCCCTGATGGTATCCCAGTCAGCCTTATTGTAGTACCTTATCGTTTTGAGCAGTGACTTTTCAACTTGGGGTCAAGAGTTTAGAGTTATGGCTATCATTATCACAGCGTGATCAGAATTCCTCAAAGGGAAATGGGCATTTGTTACACAATCCTCAGGAACTGTGGTCAGAAATAGGTCCAGAAGTGAGGCTTGTTGGTCCTGACAATCTGGGAGACGAGTTGGGGACGTTACTGTCTATGTCAAGGAATGGGATATAGAAAAGTTATGTGTGATGTTACCAGCTGTGTCAGTGTAGTCAGAAGCCAAGCCAATTACTGTGGTGGACATTAAAGAGGGAGAGTGCTACATCTATACTGTCAGAGACATGGTTGATTAGAGTACAGTCTTGTGTCAAGGGAGACCGATAAAGGGAGTATAAGTAGCTAACGCTATGTCATAAAATTAGTCTAAAACACATGAAGGCCTGGTCATCTAATTCTCCTTAAGATTCTCTAGTCATGAGGGGAGAGGGTGTTACGACTATAGACTCCAAGTCCGTGCATGTGTTTGTCAGTCCTTATGACAAAGTGGAAGATAACCAGACATGTTAAAGAAGATGGAGGAGTACAAGCAAGTTAGTTTCACTTAGTGCAACATATCTGGGGAAGTGTGCTAGGAGAAATGATTCTACATTGTCGAGGTTAGTTCAAGTCCACAGATATTTGCAAATGTAAGCCTCAAGGGAGGAGGCGAAGCGTTGTTCACATGTGTGTGTCTGGTTTAATCATTATTTTGGATTGAACTGTCATTTTTTATCATTTAAGTTTAGGATGAGGGGTGCTTATGTGTTATGTCGAAATTGATATAGATTCCAAAAATTATAAAAAAAATGATCCAGTAGAAAAAATAATTACAAGTAAAGATCGACCCCTGAGGCACTCCTGCATTAATGTTATGCTGTTTGGATGTACGTCCATCAATGACAAACTGAATGGTCCTATTTTCTAAGTTTATTATTACCACAGGGCTCTATGGACAAATTTATCTTTAGTTGACCTTTGACAATTAAATATTTTCGTTTATTAACCAAACAGAAAAGTTACTAGCCAAACCCACATGATTTTTAGAATATGACATCTTCGTTCTGTGACGAGTTTGTACATCATATATTTCTGTATTTTTTTTTTTTTTTTTAATAAGTGTAATTCTAAATATAAAACAAATTTTATGTTGATACTTGAAGGTATAAACATTATTTCTTCAGATGTACATTGTTCTATCAAACTTTTATTGTTTAAATAATTTTACTTTGTTCATTTTATTAAAAAAGAAAAGTTGAAATGATATTTTTCCATTCGGTAGTGAGCTTTGGAAGATTGTCAGTGAAAGAAATGTAATCGCCAAAAGATAAGCGTTTCATTATTTCTAGTTGCCACTTTGAAAAAATCACTCGCAAATGCGACTGTTTCACTGACAATATAGAGCCATTGTATCATGTCATTGTTTAGTATTCGTCCAGTTATACTATTAGGGGTAGGCTATAGAAACAAAATTTTTCAAATAAATGCCAAAAGTGACTTATTACCTTCATTTATATGTAAATAGATGGGAACAAGTGATTTTTTTCAAAACGGGTCAAAATTGGAGGGTCGCTGGCCCCAAACGTGATTTGACCGCGTCAACGCGTGAAAATGGCCCAAATTTCGCCCCCGAACACACTTAATCATTTATTGAAAGCCACAGGGTGCATTTTTTGACTATAAATGCATTTGTATCATTAAATCTACCATTCCCATTGGCTATCCCACAAGTATAGGACTTTTTAGGGTATCTCAGAGTCCAAAATGGGTCCAAATTAGCCAAAAATGGTCGGAAATCACGGATTTTCCAAAATGCACCTCCCAAGCCACACAGGGTGCAATTTTTGACCATAAATGGCTCTATCTCATTAAATCTAACATTATCACTGGCTATCCCACCTATATAGGGCTTTTCAAGGTATCTTAAGGGTCCAAAATGGGACAAATTTACCCAAAAATTAGCCAAAAATGAACGAAAATCACGGATAATCCCCAAAATGCAGGTATTATATCTCATCGGGCTCCTATAAACACTCCTGTATGGCTTTTTACAGTTGGAAGACTGAAATAACCACCCTGTTATCTTATCCATTTGTATTTAGGGTATTTAGAGATCTTTGGGGGATGTAAAAAGGGTCAAAACAATCCAAAAATGACAAAATTACGCTTTACGGTACATAACATATTAATCATTAGTTCATTCATCAATGATACTTTTTAGAAACATCGTAACTTTACTACATCAACTTCTCAGAAAGTAATTAATTGTAAATTGAACATTGAATGTCAATAAAATGCTGTCCAAGAAGAGTCTGAATTCATATTGTTCTCATAGTTACCCCAAAATTGATGAAAATGGCCCTCGATTCGCTATTTCTCGATTTGTAACCAATATATTGAATAACTTGATAAAAGGTATGAGTAATTAGCAAAGGAATTATTTTGTTATTTCAAGACACAGCTTCACTTCACATTACTTTAAAATCATTCAACAGTAAAATATCAATATAATGCATTAAAGAGCTCGTCAATCACATCATTATTCTCTAGCACAAATACTGGTTTTCGTCTTGTCAAGTTCCATGCACCAATGACATTGCACGACAAAAATTGAATTTTCAATGTCTTCTGCTCTTCAGTTCTTGTTCTGCCAGAAACCGTTCATGTTCCATATCGACGTGGAAAGTGTCAATGAGCCATTTGTGAGAGAGAGACTTTTGATCGACAAAGAATCTTCGTTCATATACATCAAATTCATCAGGATTCACATCTTTTGAAAGTATATTGAAAAAGACATGGTGCTCTCGTTTCCATTTAATCATATTCACACGTCTGGAACCCTTTGCTTTGTAGACATCTTTGTCGTAAATTTTTAGCGATCGATCAAGTTTGTTTTATCCCAGGTATTGTAACATAACGAACATCACTTCCAAAGGCTTTCTGCCACAATTGTAGTAATCGCAAGGAGAACTGGTGAATATGATTTTTCTGTGTCGTGGTACCATATTTGGCAGCATGATGTTGCACAGCTTGAACACATTCAGCCTCAGTTGGAAGAGAATCAAGCAGAAGATAAGTCCAATCGTCGTAATTATAATCTTCGTCAATCTGCCCTGCTATACCAGCCATGTTCATTACATTTTACTAACTGAAAAAGAAAGCAAAGTTCAATCAAATTCACAATTAATGCAATGCAATGTTATCGTGTCTCTTTAAAGATGCCATTGCATTGTTACAGAAAGAAAACATTTCCTTATTTGGTAATTTTCCATCTATAACTCAAATTAAGCCCCTTTTTGACAACCTATGTTGATTCTTAGGGACTTTTTGACTCTCTTTGGCTAAATCGGCCATATTTAGCCCCTTTTAAAGGTCCTTATACCCCTCATTAACAGTGCAAAAGTTAGGAGAGTGCCTGCTTCAAGCATTTCCCAACAGTTTCTGCCATGTAGAGGTGTCTTTGGGCCCATGGGAGGTGCATTTTGGAAAATCCGTGATTTCCGACCATTTTTGGCTAATTTTGGGGTAATTTGGACCCATTTTGAACTCTGAGATACCCTAAAAAACCCTATACTTGTGGGATAGCGAATGGGAATGTTAGATTTAATGATACAAATGCATTTATAGTCAAAAAATGCACCCTGTGGCTTTCAATAAGTGATTAAGTGTGTTCGGGGGCGAAATTTGGGCCATTTTCACGCGGCGACGCGGTCAAATCACGTTTGGGGCCAGCGACCCTCCAATTTTGACCTGTTTTGAACAAAATCACTTGTTCCCATCTATTTACATATAAATGAAGGTAATAAGCCACTTTTGGCATTTATTTGAAAAATTTTGTTTCTATAGCCTACCCCTAATACTATATGATTTAATTTTCATTAGTAGCCTTTTCTTTTTCTTTTTTTTTGTTTTTTTACATAGGCATCACCACATTATCAAGGCCAAGAGGCCACTCAAGGATAAAGGGTAAAGAGTGTACAGTAGAAATTGGACAATATAGTAATCATTAGTAATGAAAATTTGGTAAATTTGATAACTTATATAGAACGGCTCATCAAGAACTTATTTACGTTAGAGTTGAACGCAACCATATTTTAGTCAGCCGGAAAGCAGGAAAACGGAAGACAATTCCACAGGCGTGCAGTTCTAAGAAAGAAGCTTTGTTCATGGAATCTACGTTTAGGTTTAGGCACAGATAAAGAGTGGGGAAAATTATTGATAATGTTTTCAGCTAGTCTAGTGTTTCTTGTGAAAGTTTGGCGAGGGGGGACCATAGATTGAAGCTCAGTCGAACACTTTCCATGAAAATAACGATACATCAGAGACAAACTCGCAACATCTCTTCTGTGAGAAAGAGGTTGCAAGGAAGAGAAAAGGAAATCTCCTACAAGGCTACGAAGTCTATTTTGAACTCTATCAAGGCAGGACAAGTCCTTTCTAGCAGCTCCTGCCCAGATGTGGCAACAGTATTCCATCCTTGGACGTACCTGGCTCTAATATAGATAGAGAATAGCATCAGCAGTGAGATATTTACCGGATCAATAGAAAGATCCCACCATTTTTCCAGCAGCCTTGGCAACAGATTTGATGTACGTGTTCCATTTATGATCAGGAGTAAAGGTCAAGCCGAGAAGCTTGTTAAAACTTGAGGCCTCCAAGACGAGAGCCATTCATTTCAATTGATGCCAGATGTGGATCAGAATGTTGATGATGTAAAGAGAGAAGCTTGGTTTTAGATGCATTAAAAGTAACCAGCCACTCCTTTCCCCATTGTACTACGTGCTCAAGATCAGAGGAGAGAGAATTGGAGAGAACTTGGTTGTTTACTGTCTTAGATGTGCTACCATAAATGGTAGTGTCGTCAGCATAAATGTCTACAAATGATGTAAGGATGTGATTTGGAAGATCATTAATGTAGATCAGGAAAAGAGTTGGGCCCAGGATGGACCCCTGAGGGACACCAGCATTAATACTGTGAGCTTCTGATTTTTGCCCCTCAACTACTACTCTTATGAACCTATCAGAAAGAAATGATTTAATAATTGAGAAGACATTTCCAGCTATACCATAGCTAGAGATCTTATGAAGTAAACCTTTATGCCATACTCTATCAAAGGCCTTAGATATGTCAAGAGCAATTGCCCTAGAAAGGTTGCCTCCGTCGAGAGATTTGCTAATCCTATGAGATATAACTGTAAGCACATCTGCTGTAGATCTAGCAGAACGGAAACCATATTGAGTGTCACTACTTTGTTAAAGGCCTTGAATATATTAAGGACTACAGACCTTGCTTGGCCCACCTTATCTAGTGCATGATATATGCGTTCAGAGATGACCATTACCATAAATATCAGTTCTGAGCAAAGTAACCATCTTGTTTAGTCAAATTGCTAATATGGACCAACTAAATATTCAGCTTTGAAAAGTTTATTTGTAGGTGTATTTATGTCTGTTTTGAATGAATCTCACATTTAAAGTTGTTGTTGTTGACATAGTTTTGATGATATGAAAACTTTTATTATCCAATGTATTTTTCTAATGGTTTCAATGGTCGCCATTTTGTTTTTAATGCAGATAATGCAAAACAAATTTTTTTAAAATTTTGACATACATTCTTTCAGTATTTAATAATTTTATGTAAACGTTTTTTCAGTCTATATATATATATATATATATATATAGCCCTTGAGTCAATTGAAAATTTCTTGGGGTGACTAAAAGTCGTAAATCACTCGCCTGCCAGTTGATAAAATTTCTTTAAATAAAGAAAGGGAAAAACTCCTTTATTTTACGACCCTCAAATATGTGGTGACTTAGAATGGCCTATGTCTCATCATTTGTGAATTCATTCATCTCTAGCTGTGAGATCATTAGAATATCTATTGAAAAAAGGGTGGTCATGCTAAAGGTCAACAAGAGGTCAAATTTTCACATAGTAGTCAAAATGTGCCTTCATTTAGCTCTCTAATTTTGCAATTCATTTGGAAAAAAAATTCTTCAACATACACTTCATGCTTACAAAAGTAAAGACAAACATTTGAAAGAGGGGAAAAAAAACGCATCATTCCGTCAAGCACGCTCCGAAAATTAAATTATACAACAAGTAAGTAATCATATTTTTCTCAATTATATAAATTCAGATATTTGCATGCTCTTTTTTGCACAACTTTCAAAAAATCATCGATACCCAATTTTAAAAATAATATTCTAAATTTTAGAATGTTGTTCCGAGGTGAATTCTTTGTTTTAATAGAAACAAGAGACCAATTTCTGTTCTACATCGAAGTTTTTTTTTCCATAAATTACAAAGAAAAATTGACCGTTTAAATTTTAAAAAGATGTTAAACCATGCCGATTTTCTAAGAAATCTAGTTCATTTCAGCTAAATGGTATTTTTTTTTTTTTTTTTTTTTTTTTGTGATATCAGAGATTTCAGACCACAATCATGAATACCCAGAGATTTTGTAATTTTTGTGAGGAAAATGTTGAAAAACAATTATGTTACATATTTATTAATTTTTATTAAAACTTTATAACAAAAAAATCAGCTTTTCCATTAAAAAAAAATTAAGGCACAAATGTTCAGTTTGCTTTTTCGCTTCTATGAATGCAATTAATTTTCTCAACAAATATAAGTATAACTATTACTAAGTATCAAAGTTATATTGAAGCAGTTGGCTCCCAAAATGGCTACCAAATTTTATTGACTACTGATTTTTTTTTCTTAAATAATAAGTTAATAAATTCAAATAGTTTTTATTGAAAATGTTGTCAACTGGATTAAGGTTACTGGTGGGGTTAAGGCGAGTGTATGTTTTTAATATTTGTAAAATAAAAATTTTGAGAAAAACGCCTGCAAAAATCAGACATTAAATTAACATGGAAGATAAAATAATTACTGCTTGGAAAATCAAGCAAAAATAATTAAAATTTGGCAGCCATTTTAGGAGATAACCATTTCAATATAATCAATATCCGACTATTTAATTTACCATTTTTTTTTATCCATTTTTTTTTTTTTTTTTTTTTCGCATTTTCTGTACTGAAACGGCACTCACCCTAGTCTGACTAATTATACAAATGATTCAAATTTAAGATAGTCCAAATTTTTGGAATCCAAAGAGGTTTTTTTTGTTGTTTTTTTTTTTTTACAAAGGAATCCCCACTTATCAAGGCCCTGAGGCCACTCGAGGATAAGGGTTAATGAGTGCACATTGGTCAAAAGGGCAATATCATAGTAATCGTTAGAAGTGTAAATTTGTTAAATTGGATTACTTTAGGGGAACAGCTCATCAAGAACTTGTTTACATTGGACTTGAAGACAGTCATACTATAGTCAGTTGGAAAGCAGGTGAATAGAACAGAATTCCACAGGTGTTCAGTTCTAAAAAAGAAGCCTTGTACATTTTAGGCACAGAAATTATTGATAGTGTTTACAGCCAAACGTGTATTTCTTGTGAATGTTTAGCGAGGAGGGACCATACATTGGAGCTAAGACGAACACTTGCTATGAAAATAACGATAAAACAGAGCCAGGCTAGCAACGTTTCTTCTGTGAGAAAGAGGTTGTAGGTAAGAGAAAAAGGCATCCCCCACTAAGCTACAAAGTCTATTCTGAACTCTGTCAAGATAAGGTCTTCCTAGCAGCTCCTGCCCATATGTGACGGCAATACTCCATCCTTGGATGTACCTGGTTCTTATATAGGTAGAGAATTGCATCAGCAAGTAGATATCTACTGCATCGATAGAAGGATCCCAGCATTTTTCCAGCGACCTTGACAACAGATTTGATGTACGTATTCCATTTTAAGATTGGAGTAAAGGTCAAGCCCAGAAGCTTCTTCATCACCTGGCAGAATCCATTCTTCGTCTCACCTGAACCTTTCAAAGCAGCTCTCGAGTCCTCAGTAAAAGCAACTTTTCAGAAGTCGGTTTTTAAATGATTCAACATCCAATTAAGATACTTCTTGTAGGATTTTTATTTTTTTATTTTTTTTTTACTCCCCAAACAAGGCATTTTACCATTTTTGAATCATGTCTACAAGGAACTATGCAAGGAGATGAGTAAGATGATGATTTACATTACATTTAAACTTCCACATGTCAGGGAAGCAGGAAGCAGGCAGGGAATTCCAAAGTCTAGCATTGTAAGGGAAGAAACTATCAAATAAGAAGGCTTTCCGGCATCTAGGGCTATCTATATTCAAGGTGTGTGATTTTGTTGCTTGGAGTGTACAAGTGCTTAGAGAGTTCAGAGCACAGAAGATTTAATTATGTTAAGTTTTTGTCCAGTAATAGCATAGGATTTGATTTTCATGAAGACCATCATGCCATACTCCCTCAAAGGTTTTAGATATATATAGGGCAGTAGCTTAACCTCTCCTGCTTTATCCAGTGTATTGTGTATACGTTCCGAGATTACAGTTAGAATATCTGCAATAGAACAAAAGTTTAACAGCTAATTCAATACTAAGCTCGTTTCCTTCAATAATTACAAGAAACCCTCTCAACCACTGATAGCTATGGCTAAAGATACATTAACTGAAAGTACTTCTTTCAAACTCCTTGGCCCAATGTTAATGGGGAACACGAGTTGGAACAGATACAGTGTGAGCATTGCCAAGAAGGTGGGCTCCCTCTACCATGCTAGAAAGTCACTTACGCCTGAAAGTATCCTGTACTCAACCAAGCGACCATTTGCCCATGTTCGGAGTATTGTTGCCACATTTGGGCTGGTGCATTTTTATTTTTTTAATTTTATTTTACAAGGTGGTCACCACTTATCAAGGCCTGGAAGCCACTTGGAGATAAGGGTTATTGCATGTCGTGTATAGTATGTTAATGTTGAGATTTGATAAAGTGTTTACTTAAGGGTGCGGTTCATCAGGAATTTGTTTATGTTGGACTTGAAGACATCCAAGTTGTAGTTAGGTGGGAAACAGGCAGTCGGAACAGAGTTCCACGGGCATGCACTTCTAAGAAAGAAGCTTTGTTCATGGAATCTATGTTTTGGTTTTGGCACAGATAAAGAGTAGGGAAAATTTTTGACAGTGGTTTTAGCTAGACGGGTGTTTTTCGTGAAAGATCGGCGAGGGGGACCAGGGATTGGAGCTCAGACGAGCACCTGCCATGGAAATAACGATAAAACAAAGACAGGCTCGCAACGTCTGACCTGTGAGAGAGAGGTTGCAGGGAAGAGAAAAGGGCATCTCTCACTAGGCCATGAAACCTATTTTGTACTCTGTCAAGGCAGGATAGTGCTTTTAGCAGCTCCTGCCCAGATGTGGCAACAGTACTCCATTCTTGGATGTACTTGGCTTTTCTATAAGTAGAGAATTGCATCAGCAGTGAGATATCTTCTGGAGCGGTAGAAGGATCCTACCATTTTTCCAGAAACTTTGTGTACGTGTTCCATTTCAGGTCAGGAGTAAAGGTCAAGCCAATAGTCGAGAGCCATCCATTTCAATTGATGTCAGATGGGAATCAGAGCGTTGATGATGTAAAGATAGGAGATTGGTTTTAGATGCATTAAAAGTAACCAGCCACCTCTTCCCCACTGTACAACGTGCTCAAGATCAGAGGAGGGGGAATCAGGGAGAACTTTGTCATTTACAGCCTTTGATGTGTTGCCGTAGATGGTCGTGTCATCAGCATAGATGTCAACGAATGATTTAAGTATGTGCTTTAAGAGATCATTGACGTAGATCAGGAAGAAAGTTGGGCCCAGGATGGACCCCTGAGGGACTCCAGCATTAATACTGAGGGCCTCTGATTTCTTCCCATCAACCACTACTCTTATGAGCCTATCAGAGAGAAATGATTTAATGATAGAGAAAACATTTCCAGCTATACCGTAGCTGGAAATCTTGTGATGTAGGCCCTTATGCAATGCTTTATCGAAGGCTTTTGATATGTCCCTAGAGAGGAAGCCTTTGTCAAGAGATTCACTAATCCTATGAGATATAACCATTAGCACATCTGCTGTAGATCTAGCAGAGCGGAAACCATATTGCATGTCACAAAGAAGGTTATTTCTACTGAGGTAGTTGTCTACTTTATTTAATATGGATTCCAGCAACTTACTCATGACACACAGGAGACTTATTGGTCTGTACTAATTCACTGAATTCGTAAATACAGGGCATACTGATGAGGTTTTCCAGGGTGTTGGGGAAACATTTCTCTTTAAGGCAACGCTTAAAGAGTTTTGTAAGTATGGGGGTAAGTTCTGGTTGAAGCTTTTCCAGCACTATAATTGGAATGCCGTCAGGGCCAGTTGCTTTACTGGAATCAAGGTTCTTGTCTTGATTAGCTTAGCGACCTCACGCACAGATATTTGTATGTTGCATAATGTGTTGTCTGTTATAGGAGGAAATATGGGGAGTTGATGGCCCTCGTCGTGTAGGCTAGAATTAGCTTCAAAGTTCTTGGCAAATAGTTTGGCATTGTCTGATGCTGACGAGATTACCTCAGGTTCATTGATGATGGTTGGGATACAACTCACGCTTCTGTTCAGGATCCTATTTGCTATTTGCCAAAACTGGTGGGAACCAAGCCGCTGCTCAGTAACTTTAGATTTAACGGACTGAGCATATAGCTCTCTTGCATTTTTTTATTACTCTTTTACCGTGGTTGCTGGCAGTCCTAAAAGCAGCTCTAGTCACAGTGCATCTATTACATTGGTAGCTATGGAAAAAGTGATTTCTGTGCGTGATGGCAGCAGCATATTCTGGGGAGAACCATGGCTGGCTGTTAGGTTTTTGTTGGAATTTTTTGCACCAAACATTTATGTTGTTGTTTTTTTTCTTCCCTTTTCTTTGCAAAACTCAATCATGTTCTGCAAAGTCAAAAGCAAAAACAATTTTCCTCTACAAAGCAACCAAGCCAAACATCATGAATAAATGTTTAAAGCATAAAAACTTCAGCATTAAATAACCCAGCTCAAGCAAATGGGTTGCTAGATATTCTAGTAAAATTTTAAATAGTAATTTTTATAAATTACTAGCAGGGCTGCCCGATATTGCCCGAGATAAAAATGTAACATATTTCTCTTAAAACTTTTCTCTCTCTATCTCTTTCTATCCCCCCTCCTTCTCCAGCCTATTCTTTTTTAGCTAGACACACACACACACCTCTCTTTTATATAATAGACTAGCCTGAGTGCCCGGGTGTTCGGAGGTGTGTTAAGCAAAAAAAAAAAAAGTGGTAGTAGGCAAGCTTGAACCCATGACGCAAACGTGAAAGAAAATCTGACGTCTTAGCTGATGTCTCTATGGCGCGAACGGAAGTCAAAAACGTTGAAATTACGTGAAGTCAATACAACAGTGACGACTTGCTAAAATGTCGGCAAAAAAAATCGACCCCTTCTTGTACAAAACAGCCGAGTTTAGGGTGAAGGAATTAATGATTTTGGCTAATTTTTCGATATTTGTCGTCCGAGACGTTGAACTTCAAAATGACACCGATCTTGTCGGGATCCGTCGCCTCTGTCAAAAGTTTTTGCGAGACATACAAACATACATTTCAAACAGACAGGTGAGATTTATATTATAGACTAGCGAGGGGTACCCGGCGTTGCCCGGGTGTTTGTAGGTGTGTGTGAAAAAACCCCGAAATGTGAAAAAAAAACAGGTGCCCGTGAAAAAAATAACGAAGCCTTTACGACGCGCAGTTGGAAAATAGTAAAGTGTGAAAAAAAACAGGTGCGCGTTTTTGATTGACGTGACGGCGATAGCTATTCAGCTGTTAGCATTTTGTGCGAGACAGTTTTTAATGAGGTCAATAAATCGGTTTGTTTGTTTTTAAAAACCCGCTCCCTGTTTATTAGGGGGAGCGTCTCCTCTCGAAATGAAAGCTACCGTCTGATATGACGAAGTCGACATTGACCAAACGTTACTTAGCTCTCTAGAGACCACTGGCTTTCGGCCAGTGATTAGTCGAGTTTCATTTTTGTTTATACCGAAAACCGAATGTAACGCGTGCCGATGCGGGAAATGTCGAATAATTAACATTTGAAAATCAATAAAATTAAATAGACAGGCGAGCTCCGTGGTTAAGTGTGAGATATTACAATTTATAGATGATATAAAAAGTTTTAAGAAGTTGTGAACCGAGCGAGCGCTTCTCTGAAAGAAGCCTTTTGTGGGCATCGAGGAAAAGTGTACATACACACATACATACATACATTTTCGCTTTTATATATATAGATTACCTTTTTTATATGTAGATTACTTGTGGAATGAGTGTTCATTTTATTTCAAAATTAGTACATAACACTGAAAAATTAACCCTACCTACCCCCTCCCTCTTGACAAAGCCCAGTCCAGGTGACTCTCTCAAGAAACAAATATTGTTCATCCAGGGCAACACTGATTACGGCCATACTAATTTTGTTGGTATTTGCTTAGTGGTTTTGAACTTAAAGCTGGACATACAAACATACACACAAACATTTGTATTACATATAATAAACTAGTGGTGGAGCAGCATTGCCTGGTCATAAGATACAGTTAAAAAAATCCATCTTACAGTGTTATAGGTCCTGGATATGACCTTAAACTATATCCGATGGTGAGGCTCCAGTTTGCGGGCTTTGGGGAATGTGGAGCCACCCTTTAATTACCATTGCTCCCACGTCCACTCTGACCTGGAGTGGTAGTACCTGTTAGGGTCCCAACTATGGGTTAAATAGAAACCGACTTGAAAAAAACAAATCTATATATCTATAAAAGTGAACGTGTCTGTCTGTCTGTCTGTGTACATTTCCCTACGCAATAACTCTGTCAATTTTTAGTCTATAGACTCGAAATTTGAAATGCCGGGTACTGAGATTTGGGAAAATCGATGTGACGGGTGTCAGCCAGAAATTTGGCTGTTAAGGGGTCAAATTTCAACGATTTGACCTTTAAGAACTCTACCAAACTCCTCCGACAATTTTGGGTCTAGACACTTGAAATTTTAGATATAGGTTCCTTGAACCTGGATCTAACTTAATAAAGTGATTTGAGCCCGAAACTATAAATTTTAAGGGGTCATAATAGGGGTCAAAGTTTTAAAAAATTAACCATTTTTTTTTGTTTTTTTTTTTTTTGGCTTTTTTTGCACAGCATACACCTCCAAACACCCGAGCAACGCCGGGCACCCCTGCTAGTATATTCTATTAAAAAACATTTCAAAATCACTGGATTTGGCATTAAATAACCTGAAAAGGGTTGATATGCCGTAAAACAAACAGTGTTATAAGAAAAAGAAATGCTGCATAGTGAACACATGTAAGAACGTCAAGAATTTTAAAAGATAGGAGAGACAAAACGTTATTAAAAGAAAAAAAAAAAATGCCGTGTGCTGGGCGCGAACTTGCAAAACTCAAGTTTGTAAAGGAACACTCTATCAATCGGACCAAGACATCACCAATGTTGTCACTTTGCAAATTTAGCTTTTTTAAAATGAAATGACGTATCGACCATTCGCATATGTGCGATTAACACACAGTATCAAAATCAAGATTTTTACCTGCCCCCCCCCTCCTCCCTCAAACAAAACGACATTTCTATATTATGTATCCAAGAGATTGTTATCAGGTTTATGCTGGTTAATGCAGATAACAAAAGTTTTTAGCGGACATATAGACTGCAATTTATATAATAGAGTAGCCTAGGTGCCCAGCATTGCCCAGGTGTTTGGAGGTGTGTGTTGAGCAAAAAAAAAAAAAAAAAAAAGTAAAAATGTAGTAGGCAGGCTCAAACTCGTACCATGAAGGAGGAAAAGAATGTGAAAAAAAAAAACGTCTTGCCGTTGTGTCCATCGACAAACTGGAAGTGGAGAAGATTTAAATTAAGGCTAGTCAATCGAAAAGAGGTGATGACTTTTGAAAATATCGGTGAAAAAAAGCGAACCCCTCTTGTAAAAAAAAAAGTGCCCAGTTGAGGGTAAAGGAATTAATGTTTTTTGCCAATTTTTCGATATTTGTTGTCCAAAGAGCTGAGCTACAAAACGATACCGATCTTGTGAAAATCTGTCACCTCTGTCGAAAGTTTTAAACATACATACATTTTAAAACGGGCGGGTGATAGATATTATATAGATAAAGAAACAATTATAAATCTTTTGAAACATTTTTACTTGTCTCTCAATTTCTTTTCCGATTTTCCTTTCAATTTTTTTTTTTTTTTGTTTCATTTTTTTTGTCTTCAGAGTCACTTGTTAAAAGTAAATGGAACCAGTTAAAGAGTCAATACCGACGGGAGTTAGGCAAATTGTCCGAAACTGGCAGTTCAGAGGGAGACACTCCTGCATCCAGATGGTGGCTGTTTGGGTTGATGGATAGTTTCTTGCGGCAGCACACAACACTCCGGAATGGATCGAATGGATCGAGCTATACGGTAAGGGGGTAGAAAGTAGATTTACACTTTTGTTGCGTCTGTTTCTGCAGCTAGAAACCTCCAGATGTTGCTAACATGTCATCCTAAAGAATTCAGTAGCGTGTTTATGTTGAAACTTTATATCATGTTGGCTTGTTTATCTTCTCCCTGTGCACACTGAATGACGTCATCAATTAAAATGGATTTTTTGGGATTTTTGGTGTGTGTGTGTGTGTGTGTGTGTCCCGACAAAAGAAGGGTGCACCTGTAAATTCACCCTCGTCCATTCGTCTGTCCACTCTTTTCTCAATAATTACGTCTTAGAATTTTTTGAAATTTTTCCACAACCATTAACACATGATTTGAGTAAAAAAGTAACAACAGATTTTCCAAGAAAAACTCCAGTTGCCCCCCCCCCTAGGGGTGCCTTTCACTTTTGTGCTTATTAAAAAAAAATTGATGCCTTGGATTTTTATAAAACTTTCTGAAAAGTTGTAACTGATTTCTATAAAATTTTGTTTGTCTATACTTTGTGATAACTCTTCGGTGTGCCTCAGGGGCTCTTTAAGGGCTAATAAAAACGCTACATTCTTGGGACTATTTTACCATATTTGTCCAAAATTTTCTGTGTATGGCTATTTAGCAGTTTTGCATGGTGCTGAACTCAAATTAAAATATGTTAAGACCTTGGGGCTTTTGGGACTAAATAGGTGGGGTAGGGGGTGTAAATGATGGACTTAGTCATTTATTTTTTTGTATGGTGCAGAATTCAAATTTACATATATTAAGGCCTAAAACTGCACCGTTTTTCATTTTCACCAGGAGTTGATGTTCCCTGGGGGCTTTTGGGGCTAAATGGGGTGGGGGACAAATGCTGAATTTAAATTTTCTTATGCCTCGTTCACAGTGCACTCACGAAGGACCATGTATGCTTCACTTTTTTTTTTCTTTTATTCTTTTATTTTCTTTTTAACACTTATTCACCTCCGATAAGGAATGTTGCCAGTTGGACATAAAAGGCTACTATTTGAGATTGTCTGCAAAAACGTCGCTTGTTAAGCTATAATCAACTGATCAAAGTGTAGTATCTGTTCTTCAGATATTGCACTTCCATTTCTTGTTCTCTTTTGGTGGAGGAGCAGTCCTTCACAACTGAGACAATTTTTTATTTTTGTACCTTTTCTTCACGTTAAAAAATGACCCTGGTGTCTAACTCTGTCCAGTGGGGAGACATTGTAAATGGGTACAATCAACTGATTGTTTTTTTTTTTTTAAATTTTTTTGTTTTAATATATCATTTTAAGCAAAAACAATATTATATACTTAATTGTCATGCCGAAAATAGTAATGTATCCCAAAATTATTAAAACTCATTGAGTAGAAAGTTATCTATAAATATAAAAGCGAAAATGTATGTATGTATGTATGTATGTATGTGTTCGCTTTTTCTGTGTGTCTACAAAAGGCTTCTTTCAGAGAAGCGGTCGCTCGCTTCATAACTTATTAAAACTTATTATATCACATATAAATCGTAATATCTCACAGTTACCAACAAAGCTCGCCTGTCTATTTAATTTGCTCGATTTCAGGAAGATAAATATTCAATATTTGTCGCTCGCCGCATGTGGGTTAGTCTTTTTTCTATAACATCTTGGGGGAAAACAAAGCGTTGAGCAGTAAATGAAATCTCGCAGTCAAACTTGACCTCATTAACTCATTAAAACGAGCACCTGCTAAATCCAAGTAATTAAATAAATTCAACCGTGTTTCCGTAAGCATGTCCCGGTTGGGCAATGGTTAACGTCGCACTTTTTTTTTTTTTCACAACTTTGTCTCAACAGTTCGGGTTCGATCCTCATACTTACTTTTTTTTTTTTTTAACCCTCCCCCCCCCCCACACACACACGCACAGCTCCAAACACCCGGGCAACGCCGGGTACCCCTCGCTAGTTTATAGTTAAAAGTAATTTTTATGGAAAATTGGGTTAAATCCCATTTTTCTTAGATGTTTTAAAGTAGACAGAAGTTTACATGCAGGGGATATAACTCTGGAATGAATATTGCTTGTTCAGTGCTGCAATATTTGTTCTCTATAGTGATAGACTTTTTTCATAAAAGCAATAGGAGTTCTACTTGATGGATTTTCGTAATTTTTGGATATATTAATGTTTTCGGTATGACAAGTACATATTGTTCTTGCTTAAAATGATATATTTAAAAAATCAATTTGTTGACTATATCTTAACGAGCACTTCAAAAGCATTATATAAGGAAACTGAAATATTAGGTTGAAAAGAAAGTTCTTGCAGAATTTTTATTTTGATTTCACTTATATTTTCAAATAAGTTTTTGTTATACCTTTTACTTTATATGTCATTTTAAAGAGTGTTTTTTCTTTATATGTCATTTTAAAGAGTGTTTTTTCTTTATATGTCATTTTAAAGAGTGTTTTTTCTTTATATGTCATTTTAAAGAGTGTTTTTTCTTTATATGTCATTTTAAAGAGTGTTTTTTCTTTATATGTCATTTTAAAGAGTTTTTTTTTACTTTATATGTCATTTTAAAGAGTGTTTTTTACTTTATATGTCATTTTAAAGAGTGTTTTTTCTTCTAATCGTTTAAAAAATAGCAATAATGTCTTCTTTTCAGAACGTTGAATACAAGATGGAAAAAAAGCAAATTCACACAATTTTCTTTTTTCAATTCAAGCTAGGCCAAAAAGCTTGCGATATCAACAAAGTGTGTGATCCAGGAAGCACTACTGAACGCAGAGCATGATGATAATTTAAGAAAATTTGTGCCAGCGGCAAGAGTTTTTAAGATAATGAGCATAGTTGTCTGCCATTAGATGTTGACAACAATCAATTAAAAGCCTTAGTTGAAGCCAATCCATCTGCAACTGTTTGAGAACTTGTTTCTGAATTAGATGTAACATATACAACAATTTCCAACCACTTGAGAGACGGATTGGAAAGACAAAAATATTTAATAAATGGATGCCTCACAAATTGAACAACTTAAAAGAAACGCCATTATAAAGTGTCCTCTTCCCTTCTTTTAAGTAACAAGAACGACCCGTTTCTTGATTAGGTTGTGATTTGCGATGAAAAGTGGGATCTTTACGACAACCGGCGACGCTCAGCTGAGTGATTAGATACTGACAAAGCTCCACAACACTTCTCGAAGCCAGAGTTGCACCGAAAGAAGGTCATGCTGACTGTTTGGTGAACTGCAACCGATCTCCTCCATTAGTTTATTTTGAATGCAGACGAAACCATTATGGCAGAGAAGTACTGTCAACAAATGGATGAAATGCATCAGAAACTTCGACAACAACACCCAGCCTTAGTCAACAGAAAAGGCTCAATTCTTCTCCACAACAATGCCCGACTACACATTGCTAAACTGACCCTGCAGAAGAACGAATTGGGTTACAAAACTCTGCCTCATCCACCATACTCTCCAGACCTCTCACCTACCAACTACCACTTTTTCAAGCATCTCGACAACTTTCTGCGTGAGAAATGCTTAAAAAAACCTAAGTGATATCAAAAACGCCTTCAAAGACTTCATTGCTAATAGAACACAAGATTTGTACATTATTTGCATAAATACACTTATTTTGCATAAATACACTTATTTTGCATAAATACACTTATTTGCATAAATACACTTATTTTGCATAAATACACTTATTTTGCATAAATACACTTATTTTGCATAAATACACTTATTTTGCATAAATACACTTATTTGCATAAATACACTTATTTGCATAAATACACTTATTTTGCATAAATACACTTATTTTGCATAAATACACTTATTTTGCATAAATACACTTATTTTGCATAAATACACTTATTTTGCATAAATACACTTATTTTGCATAAATACACTTATTTTGCATAAATACACTTATTTTGCATAAACACACTTATTTTGCATAAATACACTTATTTTGCATAAATACACTTATTTTGCATAAATACACTTATTTTGCATAAATACACTTATTTTGCATAAATACACTTATTTTGCATAAATACACTTATTTTGCATAAATACACTTATTTTGCATAAATACACTTATTTTGCATAAATACACTTATTTTGCATAAATACACTTATTTTGCATAAATACACTTATTTTGCATAAATACACTTATTTTGCATAAATACACTTATTTTGCATAAATACACTTATTTTGCATAAATACACTTATTTTGCATAAATACACTTATTTTGCATAAATACACTTATTTTGCATAAATACACTTATTTTGCATAAATACACTTATTTTGCATAAATACACTTATTTGCATAGACACACTTATTTGCATAGACACACTTATTTTGCATAAATACACTTATTTGCATAGACACACTTATTTTGCGTCGACAGAAATATGTTCATTCTGATGATGCTTATTTTGATCAATAAATTTTCGTTTGAGCCAAGATACGTTCATCTGAATTTAAAAGGTAAAAAACCACAAGAACTTGTCAACCTGATAGAAACCGACAACTAGATAGCGGTCTGCATTTCATTTAAATTTGAACATGTTAATACAGTCAGGAAGCAAGAAACAAGGAGGGAATTCCAAAGTCTAGCGGTTTGAGAAAAGAGACTATTAGAGTAGAAAGCTTCCTGGCAACTAGGAACCTCTGCAATGAAGGGGTGGGATTTTGCTGTTTGTTGGATTCGAACTAGTGCTATTCACCTGATATTGCTTGTCAGAAGATATATTGCTGGTTGGAAATAATTTTGAATATAGTCATGTCAGACAGATAAACTTATCTTAACAACTATATATTTTCGTTTACTAGCTAAACTTGCGTGATTTTTGGAATATGACATCGTTCCGTGACGAATACGTGCATCATACAAATTTTTCTGTTTTTTTTTTTTTTTTTTGAATGTAATCCTAAGCATGTACCTAATTTATATTGAGACTTGAAGGTATAAACATTTAAATTTCTTTGGATGTTTTTAAACATATATTGGTAAAAATACGAGCATACTTACACAAGAGGACTTCCATAGGACCTTCCAGAAGTTGTTGTTGGCACAGCACAGCAAGTGCATTGCAGCCGGAGGAGATTACTTTGAAGGGGACTACAGTTTAATGTGTGTACTATCAATAAAAGTGCCCATGCGAAAAAAAGCCTGGAAATTTATTGAAGGCACCATGTCATAGTTTATGAATTTTCAAATGAAAATAGAATGGTCATGTTCTGAGACTTAATATATAGTTACATCTCGTATATATATGTGTGTGTGTGTGTGTATGTGTATATATATATATATATATATATATATATAATTTAAAGGAAATTAGAACAATAGTCTAAAGAGCAGAGTGTATTTTAATGTAATAGTAAAATTACTAGTTGAATTAAAATACAGGAAAGAAAAAGTGCTCGTTGTAATTTAGATATATAATAAGCTCGATAGGTAAATATCCTAGAGCTAATTTAATATTTAGTAATGTGATTGATAATTTAAAAATCAAATTATAATTAAATAAAAAAATCCGTTTCATGAGAAGGAACAACAACAAAATCAATTATTTGTACGATCGTTTCGGAAAACTCGATGTCTACCACAATAAAAACACTGTTTTCCGAAACGATCGTACAAATAATTGATTTTGTTGTTGTTCCTTCTTATGAAACGGATTTTTTATTTAATTATAATTTGATTTTTAAATTATCAATCACATTACTAAATATATATATATATATATATATATATATATATATATTAGATTTTATTAGTATATGAACATAACTGGAATTTTAATATATTAAAATTTTTGGTTTAAAAAAGATTAAAACAAAATATTAATAGGGTATATTATAATCTGTTTCTGTATTTTGATTAGTTATTTTTTATTATTGTGATGTTTTTAATTGTTTTTTTTTGTGTGTGTGTGTGTATATATATATATATATATATATATATATATATATAAAAAGAACAAAAAAACTAACCAAAGTAATTTGAGTTAGAAATGCTTCACTTCAATGGTTTTAATATCTGAAATAAAAAGTAAATGTTCATTTTTAATGGATGCAAAGATTTTCTTTTTTTTTTTTTTTTTTACTTAAAAAGGAAGAGGAACCTCTCCTCACATGTTGTTGTGAACTTTTAACATTTTACTCGCTATCTTGCTTTCCCTTTTAGCTAGATCTTAACATATTGAACCGAGCAGAACAATTTGGTGTCAATATAATTTTTATTTTCAAAAGATTATCCTTCCCCCCCCTTGTTTTGTTTTTTTTTTGTTATTTGTTTGGTTATTGTTTAGAATTCAACTTGATTTAAAAAAAAAAAAGAAGAAAAAATACAGCAAATTTATGGCGTATATATCCATCACAGAATGAAGATGTCATATTTAAAAAATCGCAAGCATACAGTCTTTAGCGATTTTAAAGTTTTATTTTTGATACAAAACAAAATCTCTGTAGTTGAGTTGTCGCTCTTAAATTTTAACACATTCTAAAACAACATCCGGCTCTCTCGTCATAAAATTTGGTTTCCTAAAAAAAAAAAAACTATTTGATCAATTTACATGATTTTTGGAACATGACCTCTTTATTCCATACATCATAAAGATTTGTCTGTATTTTATTTTTAATCCTAAATATGTACTGCATGTTTTAATATGGAAAATATTTTTCTACAATAATCTTATTTAATTTTCTCTACAGTTTCCGATCGAGTCCCTCAAGATGGAAGATGTTTCTTCTGTACCATCATACGAAACTGTTGATGACACCCTTGACAACTGTATCGAATCTGGAGGCAGTCTTGACGGTTGCCTCGAGCCAGAGGAGTCTGAGAATGTCATGCTCTTGAAGGAGCCCTCCCCCGTGGAAAGGGAAGAGACGAGCTGTTTCAGCATATCTTCTGTTCGTAACTTTTCCATGGGAGACATGGCCAATAACAGTAGCAGTAGCACCAACAGCAACCCAGTCCTCGACCAGTCGCGGAATCCCGACGAAATGTTTACCGCGTGGCTCTATTCAGAACTGGCCCAAATTGACGACGAATATGTAAAGGACGAGTTGAAGATTGAGCTGATGCGGAAATGCAACGAAGCGAAACGGACGTGTAGGTTGCGGAACATGCAGTCAGTATCGCACTTAAATCGACCCAGTTTTGGGTCGGACCATCATATGGGACACTCCTTGTCCCCTCAGCTATCTGTAAGGCCCCTGGGCCCACCATCACACTCCACACAAATAAACAGAACCACCTAGACATTTATTTATTTTTTTTTTATTTTTATATTTTTAAAAACTATTTTTTTAAGCTCTCTAAAAAAAAAAAAAAAAAAAAAAAGATTACTTGGACCCTTGTATCTGTGGTGGGCTGTTTGAGAAATAAAATTTAGGTACTTGTTTACATTGGTGATATTTTAAACCAATGAGGTGAAAACATTATGTACTTACATGTTATAGAGAAATTAGTATAAATTTACAAAAATTATTAAAAAAAATGATCCAGTAGAAAATGTGCTAGATGTATTTTTCAACAAAAAAAAAAAAAAAAAATAATCTGTATTTCGTTGTGAAAAGTGTTGGTTTAAAAATGGTGGATCCTTAATGTGTCAATTTAAGTCAAGGGTTATCTTCCTTGTCTCTCTTACTTGGTTCGACATTAAAACTTGCAATAAAACTTGATAATATGACAAATTCTATTTTTACTAATGTTGGGACGATTAATCAGAATCCGGAATTGGAAAAATCAACAATTGATGCCTATTTTCCGATGCCAAAACGATTCTTTTAATTGTCTTTTTTATTTGATTTTGTTTAAAGCAAAATCTTCCATTGCTGGTAATAATAAAATAATATTGATTTTAAAATCGGTACATCATTCTCCACAAGTGTAATTTTACGTTTAGGAAAATATCTGCACATTTAACGTGTGTTTTTTATAGAAATCGGGGAAAAATAACAATTCTATAGTTATTTAGAGATTTATAAAGAATCAGAATCGGTAAATTTAATACGGAATCGGTAACTATATCCAAATCAGGGGAAAATATTGGAATCGTTCCATCACTAATTTTTACTTGTAATTATTTTTCTACAAGATAATTTTTTGTATTTCTTGCGGTTTATACCAATTTCAACATATCACGTTTGTATATAATAATGTTTTCATCTGAAACCCGTTGGTTTAAAAAAAAAAATCACCAAAATAAAGCACCTAAATTCTTCTTTTCTTTTTGTAAATATGAGGGCAGAAGATCTCGGATTTTCAATTTATTGTGTTACGTTAAAAGCTTTACAGTATGTAGAAATTTACTATCGAATGAGATTTTAAAAAAACCTATAGCTTTTAACCAATTGTTTTTTTTTTTTTTTTTTTTTTTTTTTCAAATATAATAACATAGATGAGAAAAATAGCCAGATTAATGTTTATAGAAAAAATTGTCGGATTAAGAACGACAAACGACATAATACATTTTTTGGCCTTCGGGATAAGATCAAAGTGTAGTATCTGTTCTTCAGATGCTGCACTTGAATTTCTTGTTCTCTGTCAGTGGAAGAGAAATCCTTCACGACTGAGACAATTTTTTATTTTTGTTCCTTTTCTCCACGTTAAAAAACGACCCTGGTGTCTAACTCTGTCCCGTGGGGAGGCATAGTAAATAGGAACATAATACATTTTTTATTTAAACAAAAGGAATAAGAAAAAACTATTGGATAAAACTTCTACAAATTTATATTGTGCAGGGTGCCCTTCTTCTCAATACTACCTGTAGATTCATTTGGGGGTTAATGAATACAGCATAATCACACACCTGTTCTCGTTAAATCACCAAAGTTAAGCACCATTGAGCCTGGTCAGTACCAGATGGGTGACTATTTAGGAATACCAGGTGCTGTATGTAGGAGGATGTCGGCATCTCCCTGCAAGAGCTGCAAAAACCTTACATCATCTTTCCTTATAATGATATGTATGCGGTTGGGAGACAGCTTGTGAATTTCATGCTCCCATGTAACTTCCTCCTTTGGAAGAAACCACCACGCGTAGAGTAAGTGCTGCTTTGGTAAGTCGTTAATGACACAGACTGAAAGTCTGGGAGTGACAGGTTTGAATCCAGTTCATTTCACACCTGACCTTGTGTCCTACTTGGTGAGGATGTTTTATTAATATTGCATTTTCACCTCCAACAAACAAGTGTCACTTTAATGTAGCGGCTACTATTTCGTGCATAGTTTGCAGGGATACTACATAAGGAGTAGAGCAGCCAGAGTCACATTACACTTGAACTTCTGCATGTCAGTACAGTCAAGGAAACAGGGACTCTGGAGAGAATTCCCAATTCTATCAGTCCTAGGGAAGAAACTTTCCGGCATCTAAGGATTTCTACTGTGTAAAGGTGGGATTTTGCTGCTTGTCTGAGTTATTTACTTTGAGGGGGTACAAGGGCTTGAAGTTCGTCGGAGCACAATCAATTAAAATACTTGTCAAGCAGATGCAACATTTTGTCGTTGAGACAGGAGTTGGAGTGTGATTGACAGAACTGCGTAACTATTTTTTTTTTTTAACACTGTCTAGAAGTGAGAGACTAGTAGGAGATGCACCAACCCAAATATGACAACAAACTCCATATATGGGCTAGTGACCTTGTAGCGGTACAGGATGCACTCAGGCGTAGTAACTTTCTTGCACGGTAGAGAGACCTCACCTTCTTCACAGCAGCCGTGGCAATGCCCTTAACATTTGTTCACATTCATGTTTCCTGTGAACATTAAGCCAAGGAGTTTAAATGAAGAACTTTCAAATAGTGTATCATTAGCTATGGCTATCAGTGGTTGAGAAGGTTTCTTGTAATTATTAAAGGAAATAAGCTTAGTCTTGGCAGCATTGAATGTTACCATTCATTTTTGTCCCCATTCCACTACAGATTGAAGGTCTTCCTTTAAGGTTTCAGCTATTTCCTTAGCTATTTGTTCATTCGTTTTTCCCCCTCATGTCTGTTATAGAGCGTGGTTTTTTTTTATAAATTACAGTTTAAAATCCTATATTAAGCCAACCATATTGATTCGGCCATTTTTTTCTCTAAGAGTCTATCGTTTTTATATACATAGACACACACAATATCATCTATATACATTAATACCATAGTAACTTTAACGTATGTTTGCCATGGTTTCCAGATTATAAATTCCTCAATCGGGAGACTCTATTTATTAAAAAGGAGGATAGAAGTTAATAACATTCTACGAACATTAAATTAGTATAGAGACTAGCGGGACCTGTGAAAATTCCACAGCAGATTCTTTCATATGTAATACATTAATGTTGGCATTCTGTACATGTTCAGCGTAAGATATATATATATAAATTTTACCAGGAATTTTTTATAAGTTTTGGTCTCAATTTCGATTATAGCTGAAGAAACTCTAGTTATATATATACTAGCAAAAGTACCCGTCGTTGACTGGGTTCAAAAACAGCCTACAGAAAATGGACTCTGATTATGAAAGTATGATAGGTTATGAAAAGGAAGGGTTGTAAAGAGATAGCTTCGAATTTGGGGAGTATCAAAGCAAAATATGATGAAAGTAAAAAAATAAAATAGATAAACTCAATAATTTATTATACCATACCTGTTCACACTGAAACACATCACAATATTCTGTGGATCTATATTAAAAAACCTTGTTAAACTTTGTGATATATTTCCATTCTATGGAGGTCAGGTGCGAACGAACACCCCATAATTTTATTATACCATATTTCTTCAAACTGAAAATATCAGCAAATATACCCAACTCAGAGACAATTTTATCAGGGAGATCATTTATAAACAAGAGGAATAAAAAAAAAAAGGTCCAAGGATAGATCCCTGAGGCACACCCACATTTGTATCATATTGTTTTGACGTATAACGACCAAGAACAACCTGGATTCTTCTCTTAGGAAGGATTTAATTATGCTAAGTATTTAAAATGTAAGTAGATTTGGTAATAAAATTGATAATTTTGCATGTCAGGCACCACATTTCCGTAATATTAGTTTGAGTATTAGTTTTGGTAAATAAAAATGAATCCTAATGGATGCCATAATTATTAGATCGAGCCAACATAAACATTGGGAAAAACTGTACAAAAAAAATTACAAGGGATCTCACCAATAATTGTTCATATTTTAAGTTTTGAGACATTGTGTTGAACAAAGAAGGCGGCGTAGTTCAGATCAGTAACCAAGATGGCGACCAAGAATCAAATGTGGTCCATGGTGTAGTTAACCTCTTAAGTTCTGAGATATTGTGTTGAACAAAGATGGCGGCGTAGTTCAGATCGGTAACCAAGATGGCGGCATAGTTCAGATCAGTAACCAAGATGGCAGCCAAGAATTAAATGCAGTCCGCGACGTAGTAAACGGCGAACTGATTGAATCCAAAATTCGACAAATTTTATAATAATTTTGGGACGTTTTCATTAGTTGTTTAGCACAGCCGTTGGTTATAAAAATGATTGGCGAATCCATTCGTCTCATACCCCCATTAGAAGTCAAAAACTTTTACATATTTTAACAGCTAACACATTGAATATTCATTATATGATGTGTAGTACAAAAAAAAAATTTCCTAAATTATTTTTTCTTTTAATAATAAATTAATAAAATATTTCATTGCGACCATGTACAATAATGAACATATCCAAAATTCACGAAAAACACTAAGGTAGAAAATTAATTATGAAGGAAAATAGTTTTTGAAGAAGCAAAAAAAAAAAAGTTTAAATTGTAACAAAGAGGTAATTATTTTCTGAAAACATTGAAAATCTTGGCAATTTAGCAAACCTCAATTTTCCTTGGAAACTATATTCTTTGATAATTAATTTTCTACTGCATTGTTTTTCATAATTTTTGGATATGTGCATTACTGCAACATTACAATTAAGTAGATATTTTTTTTTTTTTTTTTTTTACACAGGCATCACCACATTATCAAGGCCAAGAAGCCACTCAAGGATAAGGGTTAAAGAGTGTACAGTAGAAATTGGACAATATAGTAATCATTAGTAATGAAAATTTGGTAAATTTGATAACTTATATGGAACGGCTCATCAAGAACTTATTTACTTTAGACTTGAAGACAACCATATTGTAGTCAGCCGGAAAGCAGGAAAACGGAAGACAATTCCACAGGCGTGCAGTTCTAAGAAAGGAGCTTTGTTCATGGAATCTACGTTTAGGTTTAGGCACAGATAAAGAGTGGGGGAAATTATTGATAGTGTTTACAGCTAGACGAGTGTTTCTTGTGAAAGTTTGGCGAGGGGGGGGACCATAGATTGAAGCTCAGTTGAACACTTTCCATGAAAATAACGATACATCAGAGACAAACTCGCAACATCTCTTCTGTGAGATAGAGGTTGCAAGGAGGAGAAAAGATATTGGTTTTACTTGAAATTCACTATTTTGATTTACGCTATTATAATGAAGTAGTAAATATAGTTTGTAGCACAGTAAAAAAAAATAATAATAATTAAGCAAGATTTTTCTTTTAATAATAAATTAATACAAAACTGATTGCGACCAAGTCTAATCAGGTAACATCACAATTTCATAATAAGGCAAACGTCATTCACTCAAGTTTTCTAATTTGGATTTTTTTTTTTTTTTTTATAAATTACAGTTTAAAATCCTATATTAAGCCAACCATATTGATTAGGCCATTTTTTTCTCTAAGAGTCTATCGTTTTTATATACATAGACACACAATATCATCTATATACATTAATACCATAGTAACTTTAACGTATGTATGTTTGCCATGGTTTCCAGATTATAAATTCCTCAATCGGGAGACTCTATTTATTAAAAAGGAGGATAGAAGTTAATAATATTCTACGAACATTAAATTAGTATAGAGACTAGCGGGACCTGTGAAAATTCCACAGCAGATTCTTTCATATGTAATACATTAATGTCGGCATTCTGTACATGTTCAGCGTAAGATATATATATATATATATATTATATAATTTTACCAGGAATTTTTTATAAGTTTTGGTCTCGGTTTCGATTATAGCTGAAGAAACTCTAGTTATATATATATTTTTTTTCTTTTTTTTTTTTACACAGTGATCATATATACTAGCAAAAGTACCCATCATTGACTGGGTTCAAAAACAGCCTACAGAAAATGGACTCTGATCTATGAAAGTATGATAGGTTATGAAAAGGAGGGGTTGTAAAGAGATAGCTTCGAATTTGGGGGTATCAAAACCAAAGCAAAATATGATGAAAGTAAAAATAAAATAGATAAACCCCATAATTTATTATACCATACCTGTTCACACTGAAACACTTATCACAATATTCTGTCGATCTATATTAAAAAACCTTGTTAAACTTTGTGACATATTTCCATTCTATGGAGGTCAGGCGCGAACAAACACCCCATAATTTTATTATACCATATTTCGTCAAACTGAAACATAATTATCAAAGTATACTTCCGCAGATAGATATGAAAAGTCTTTATTAAAGTTTGTGCCTATTTCCATTCTATGGAGGTCAGGCGCTAACGCAGACCCCACAATTTTATTATACCATCCCTATTTAAGTTAAAACATACTTATCAAAGTATTATTATGTACATCTATATCAAAGTATTATGTACATCTATATCAAAAACACTTGTAAACGTTTTCTTTTTCAATTTTTTATTTCCATACTTTGTGGACCAGGTGCGAATGCAGACCCCACAATTTTAATGAACCACTGTTTTTCCAGATCAAACATACCCATTCCTGTGTCTCGATACATCTTCTATCATTATATGTAATCAGTTTTGAAAAGTTTATTGAGATTGTCGGACTGACTTCCTCATCTTAGTTGTTATAGTCACAACGTTTCGGCTGTTTTGCCCTCCGGCCTTCATCAGGTGTTTTGTATCGAACTGGGGAACCGTTTGTTAGGAGTCTCGAACCCAACCCTTTATTATTATTACGGGGGTACTGTGTTCGCACTCCAGCTAGGCTCTGGGACAAAGGTGCTGAGTTCAATCCTGAACGAAGGCAGTGAAAAGTAACATTCAAAACAGAGAATCAGCAACTATGTCCCAGAGCCTAGCTGGAGTCCGAACACGGTACCCCCGTAATAATAATAAAGGGTTGGGTTCGAGACTCCTAACAAACGGTTCCCCAGTTCGTTACAAAACACCTGATGAAGGCCGGAGGGCAAAACGGCTGAAGATGAGAAAGTCAGTCCGACAATCTCAATCAAAGAATTGGTAGGTGCCTGTACTTAATGACTTAATGAGGCCAAATAGAAGTATCAGAGTAAACTTTTACTGCAGGGCAGTTTTTGAATGAGGTCAAATAGAAGTTACTGCGGGGGGAGGGGGGGGTACCCAACTTTGGTTGGTTTTGTTTTCCCCATACAGAAAAAGTACACCCACCAATACACATTTTGCCTTTTATATATTAGATTATTTTAAACAAAATAAGAAAAAAAAATTAACAATTTGCTGTAGCATTCATTTCTAAGTTAGTCATCTGTGCATTAGATTTTTTTTTTTTTTTTTTTTTTTACACAAGCATCACCACATTATCAAGGCCAAGAGGCCACTCAAGGATAAGGGTCAAAGAGTGTACAGTAGAAATTGGACAATATAGTAATCATTAGTAATGAAAATTCGGTAAATTTGTTAACTTGAACACAACCATATTGTAGTCGGCCGGAAAGCAGGAAAACGGAAGACAATTCCACAGGCATGCAGTTCTAAGAAAGAAGCTTTGTTCATGAAATCTACATTTAGGTTTAGGCACAGATAAAGAGTGGGGGGAATTATTGATAGTGTTTTCAGCTAGACGGGTGTTTCTTGTGAAAGTTTGGCGAGGGGGGACCATAGACTGAAGCTCAGTCGAACACTTTCCATGAAAATAACGATACAGCAGAGACAAAAAGATATAGATTTAAGTCTGGTTTGCCAGTTATTCATAGGAAACGTTTGTCCATGTTCTTAAGAAAAAAAAAAAAGTACTCGATAATAATGATTCAAAAAGAGGCGAAAAGATAAAGAGTTGGGACGATTAATAGAAAAATTGGGTTTGTATTACTGTACACATAGATTCAAAAAAGTTGTCAAAAAACAAATATATAACAAATAAATGTTATCAAAGGCAAGATAAGTTACTTTTCTACCAAACTGGATACATTTTTTGTGTTTTTATTCAATGTAACATATTTATTCAGCTCGAAAAACATACAGTGTTTACTGATGTATTTGAAAATTCAAGATGGCGTCTCACACCCTCTTTAACACCGTAAGTATGGAAAAAGGTGTTATAAATAAAAAAAACTATACAAAATACTATTAAAAACCCGCCGAATATATGTCAACCTATGTCACGGTAACATATATTGAGCGAGTTTTTAACAGTATTTTATCCGTTTTTTTATTTATAACATCTTTTCCCACACTTACCGTGTTAAAGAGAGAATAAGACGCCATCTTGAATGTTCCAATACATCGGTAAACACTATGCTTTTCGAGCTGAATAAACATGTTACATTGAATAAAAACACGAAAAATATATCCAGTTTGGTAGAAAAGTAACTTATCTTGCCTTTGATAACATTTATTTGTTATATATTTGTTTTTGGACAGCTTTTTCGAATCTATGTGTACAGTAATACAAACCCGAAAAATTCACTGCTTTTTGCAATGTTAGAATTGGAAAACTTTTGGCCTAATTTCTGATTCTAAAAGATGATTTTTTTTTTTTTTCTTAAATTTTTATTACTAGTTCTACTGATCAATATTTGTTTTTTTTATCTAAAATCTATAAATTTTAATTGTGTAAAAAAAAAAAAAAAAAAAAAAAATTTTGCGTAAATTTGCTACGTAACACTTTAAAGAATGTCATTTACAAGGTTCCAAAAAATGTTTGAAAACTCAATAAAAACATTTTTTGTCAAGAAAAATACTGTCAAATATCATTGATAATTAAATTAAAAGTAAAATATAAAACTTTTCAATTCATTTTAAGCTTTAGTTTGTTGTTTCTTCTTTTCTTTTTTTTTTTTTCTTTTTTAATTGATGGGTTTTGTCTGATCTACTAGCTAGCCTTGGCAAATCTTATCATTCAAACACGGTAGTGTTCGACTATATTGTTAAGTGTCAGTTTTAATCATTCAAAACTGCCTTAAAACTTCACCGCTCACTCATTTTTCAACCGAATTTAAAACAATTTTTACATCACCTTCTCAGCTATATTTTGAAAAAAAAAAAATTTCAATTTTCGTTCAGTAAAAAAAAAAAAGTTATGATAAATTTACTGGTGTTCAAAACTGTAAAACAAAACACGTAAGGAGGTGAGTGACGCTTTTTCTGACTGGTTTCCATAGCAACCATGTCGCTTACTAATTCACTATCGTGAAAAGGGAAGTAACAAGTGAAACAGAAGGAAAGCATGAAGGGGAGATAATTGACTGGATTTTATTGAAAGCATACGAGTGCCATACATTGTTATTACATATGTCTATATGGTGGCAAATAAAAATAAGACTAAAATTGAACAAAGAACAAGGGAATTTATTGGAAGCCTGGAAAATTCATCGATTACAATAGAAAAATGCGAGCATGAAAAGTAAAGGACTAGTTGTTAAAACTGGAAAATAAAAGGACAAAATATTCTAGTAAAATATATAATGAATTTATAGCTTAATATTGCAGCATTAAATTTTTAAAAATTCAATTTAACATCATATAACCAATTCTTAATGCTGTAATATTTTAAGTTATAAATATATTTTTTACTAGAATATCTTGTCCTTCTCTCTTCCAGTTTTAACAACTAGTTCTTTACTTTTCAATGTTTAAGCTTAACCATAGTACTTTTCATGCTCGCATTTTTCTATTGTAATAAAGAGTGGCCAAAAATGTGTAAAAAAAAAAAAAAAAAAAAAAAAAAAAAAAAAAAAAAATTAGGTATAAATGAATTTGTGAATTAAAGGATTTTTCACACCTTTGTGTGAGAACAGACTTCAGACTTTTATTTTGATTTTTCATATCTTTTCTAAATATATAAAAGGTGTCTTATCATGGCGATAGAAAGTAATAAAATTAAAAAAAAACTATGGATAAAAACTAGCAGGAGCTGTGGAAATTTCACGGCAGACCCTTTAATATGTAATATGTTGATAGTGGGATTCTGTGGATGTTTAGCATAAGTGGAAGCGCCCTGATATTATTGTAGCGCTTTCTTTTTTCTTTTTTTTTTACATAGGCATCACCACATTATCAAGGCCGATAGGCCACTCAAGGATAAGGGTTAAAGCGTGTACAGTAGTCAAAAGGACAATATAGTAATCGATAGTAATGGAAGTTCGCTAAATTTGTTAACTCAAGTGGAACGGCTCATCAGAAACTTGTTCACGTTGGACTTGAACACAACCATATTATGGAAAGCAGGAAAATGTAAGACAATTCCACAGGCGTGCAGTTCTAAGAAAGAAGCTTTGCTCATGGAATCTATGTTTAGGTTTAGGCACAGATAAAGAGTGGGGAAAATTATTGATAATGTTTTCAGCTAGTCTAGTGTTTCTTGTGAAAGTTTGGCGAGGGGGGACCATAGATTGAAGCTCAGTCGAACACTTTCCATGAAAATAACGATAAAGCAGAGACAAACTCGCAACATCTCTTCTGTGAGATAGAGGTTGCAGCGAAGAGAAAAGGACATCTCCCACCAGGCCACGAAGTCTATTTTGAACCCTATCAAGGCAGGACAAGTCTTTTCTAGCAGCTCCTGCCCATATGTGGCAACAGTATTCCATCCTTGGACGTATCTGGCTCTTATATAGATAGAGAATTGCATCAGCAGTGAGATATCTACTGGATCGATAGAAGGATCCGACCATTTTTCCAACGGCCTTGGCAACAGATTTGATGTACGTATTCCATTTAAGATCAGGAGTAATGGTCAAGCCCAGAAGCCTGTCAAAACTTGAGGCCTCCCCAAGACGAGAGCCATTCATTTTAATTGATGCCAGATGTGGATCAGAACGTTGATGATGTAAAGATAGAAGCTTGGTTTTAGATGCATTAAAAGTAACCAGCCACTCCTTTTCCCATTGTACAACGTGATCAAGATCAGAGGAGAGGGAATCGGAGAGAACTTGGTCGTTTACTGTCTTAGATGTGCTACCATAGATGGTAGTGTCGTCAGCAAAAATGTCTACGAATGATGTAAGGATGTGATTTGGAAGATCATTAATGTAGATCAGGAAAAGAGTTGGGCCCAGGATGGACCCCTGAGGGACTCCAGCATTTATACTGTGAGCTTCTGATTTTTGCCCCTCAACTACTACTCTTATGAACCTATCAGAGAGAAATGATTTAATAATTGAGAAGACATTTCCAGCTTTACCATAGCTAGAGATTTTGTGAAGTAAACCTTTATGCCATACCGTATCAAAGGCGTTTCATATGTCAAGAGCAATTGCCCTAGAAAGGTTGTCTCTGTCGAGAGATTCGCTTTTATTGAAACTGCAAAAATATTTATCCAAGCCAGCAGGGACGCCCGGCATAACCTGGTCGTAAAATGTTCTATCGATTGTTATATATTATAAAGTTGTGATTTCAAAAATGAAAATATCTGTATGAATTGGGTTCATCAGCTTAAACCAAAACTTGTGAAAATATATTTATATATATATATATATATATATATATATATATATATATATATTTCCTATAATGGAAAAGATACCTAGACGACTGCTTTATCCTCTGGAGAACCTCATGGGGGGATATCAAAGAACTCCACACTTTACTACAAAATCTACAAAATAAACTTCACACTAGAACAAAGCCCCACAGAACTACCTTTCCTAGACATCCTAGTAACAATAAAAAATAACAACATAATCACAGACATCTACCACAAACCTACAGACACTCAACAATACCGCCACTTCAAAAGCCACCATCCTAAAAACTGTCTAAAATCAATACCCTACTCCCTAGCACGTAGAGTCTGCACCATAGTAACAGACAGACACCTCCGTTCAACTAGACTGAATGAACTACAAATAACACTGCGGAAAAGAGGATACCCACTACCACTAATACAGAAAGGTATTGAACTGGCTGAAAAAATTCCAATAGACCAACTAAGAACCCCAAAAGAACACAACAAAGAACAAATTCTAGCATACGTCTCCACACACAACACAAACAACCCAGAACTATTCACACAGATAACAAAAAACCTTATCCTCCTCAATCAGAACGACAAACTAAACAACATACTAAAAACAACAAAAATAATAAAAAGCAAACGCCAACCCAAAAACTTAAAACACATCCTAACTTCCTCAAAACTCGTCCCACACACTACAAAAGGAGTTACAAAATGCAACAAACCGCGATGTGGAGTATGTGACATAATAATAAAAGGTAACACATACACATTCAAAAACCCAGCACAAATATTCAAAATAAAAAAGGATCTAAATTGCACCTCCAGAAATG
>NC_136526.1:43870888-44000888 GCF_053919585.1 Euprymna scolopes | reverse complement strand
ACTTAAGTTGGCAGGTGCACGTATTAATGACTTAATGAGGTCAACTTTTGACTGCGGGGGTATCATTTAGTGCGGAACGCTTTTTTTTTCCAAGATGTTGGGGGTAGGGGAAAATTGAATAGCAATTGTCTTCTCATATAAGGAAATAATATTTCCACATTGATCAAAGCTGATTGCTTTCGGACATTTCCGGCGATCGAGACCGGAAAAATACCTAAACAATTAGTGTCCCTTTTATTATAAGAAAAGGCCTAACCCACATGCGGCGAGCGAAAACTGTTGAATATTTATCTTCCTGAAGTCGGGCAAATTTAATAGACAGGCGAGCTCCGTTGTTAACTCTGAGATATTACGATTTACATGTGATATAAAAAGTTTTAAAAAGTTGTTAGGCGACCGACCGCTTTTCTGTAGACATACAGAAAAAGCAAACACACATACATACATACATACATACATACATACACACACACATGCATACACACACACATGCATACACACACACATGCATACATTTTCGCTTTTATATTTATAGATGGTAGCAATTTAATTTAATGGCTTTTAAAACATTCTGTCTTTTTACCGTAAAAAACAATTGTTATGGAAACCAGCTTCTTGTATTTAATAAAATCACACTCTTTTCCACAGTCCAACCATATTGAGTACTAATAAACTTTAGTCTTTGCTTAAGAAAATTTCATGATTGAAACTGTCTACAAGTTATGATTGGGGTGCCATCAGCTAAAGTCAAAAGGAAAACATTTGTTTTTCTTTTGAAATCATAACTATATTGGGTACACTATAATATGAAATAACGGACTATGATTATAAATATGAAACTTGTAAATTAAAATATATTTAAGTATATTTTACGATCGAGCAACGCCAGGTGCCCCTGTTAGTTTTTATTTAAAATGGTAGCAATTTAATGGCTTTTAAAACATTGTCTTTTTACCGTAAAAAACAATTGTCAATAGAATATTCTTCAAATTAATAAATTGTAATAAAAATACAAAAATGTTTCAAAATGTAAAATTGTAAGAGACATGAATTTGATTTGGGAACAATTTACTTTAAAATGCATATCGTCAAAATGTGTCTAGCTTAACAGATTAATCACCAATCACCATCTGTGCTGATAAAACAATCTCAGTTTTTAAAACGTTTGTAAAACTTATTTTATGCTTCACAATTTCTGGTTAGACCAGATTGCACATTGACATGTGAATTCTCATGACAAATTTAGGGCGTTTTAATTGTAATACCATTAATAGAAAATGGCCCTACATCTATCTCGTTTTGTTTTTTTTAACAAAGCCCCCCCCCCGCCCTAAATGTATTTTCTTCACCACGTTCAAGAACTCAATCTACCTCTTGTTAACCCTCAAGAATATCAAAGGGATGCTAACTAATATTACATCTTGTTCAAACGTGAACTGCAACTGTCCCTGAGGTATTATTATTAACAAACAGATTAATCACCAATCACCATCTGTGCTGATAAAACAATCTCAGTTTTTAAAACGTTTGTAAAACTTATTTTATGCTTCGCTATTTCCGGTTAGACCATATTGCGCATTGACATGTGAATTCTCATGACAGTTTTCCGAGTCTTACTACTTCCGTGCTGGCTCATGACAAATTGGAAGCAAATGTTTTGTTTGTGACACCATCATTAGAAGACTACGTTACATACACTAATAGTTTCCTAATTGGATTGCATTCATCATGACTGAGGAGCCCCATATGCCTTGGGTGCCATCAGCTAGAATCGAAATCAAAACATTTAGTGCTCCAGCCACATCTCCTACCGATGTACCTATCAAGAGATAGATAAGAAAGATTTAATGTTAAACGACTTGAAGAAATGAATTAAATTTGCGCATACGCAGAAAGAAATAGAAATATGTCAGCAAGTTGAAATGAACAGTTAGCATTTCAACTTGCCGACGCGTTATTTATCCATCCAAACAAAGATTTTACTTGTTATAAACCATTCTTGGTGTATGGTAACTATTTTCTCTTAATTTCAGTGTTATGTGACCAGTAGTTTAAGAGTTTATCAGTTAAATATTTTCACACAGACAGACACACATACATACATAGACTCTTTTAGTTATATAGACTATTACATGAGGAATCTTTTGGAGTTAAAATCTAGTTAGTATTACACATGTAATATGATGAAAAGCATGCTTGAAATATAAAAATCGAAATTCTAGCAAAATGGGGTGTTACATTACAGGAAGTGTTGTATTGCTTATGGAGCCATGTTTTTTCTTTTAATTAAAAAAAAAAATTTGTATCACTCAAGACGCAAAACAGTTTTAAAATATTTTTTCTTTTAATTAAAAAAAAAAATTTGTATCACTCAAGACGCAAAACAGTTTTAAAATATTTTTTCTTTTAATTAAAAAAAAAATTTGTATCACTCAAGACGCAAAACAGTTTTTAAATATTTTTTCTTTTAATTAAAAAAAAAAATTTGTATCACTCAAGACACAAAACAGTTTTAAAATATTTTTTCTTTTAATTAAAAAAAAAATTTGTATCACTCAAGACGCAAAACAGTTTTAAAATATTTTTTCTTTTAATTAAAAAAAAAAATTTGTATCACTCAAGACGCAAAACAGTTTTAAAATATTTTTTCTTTTAATTAAAAAAAAAATTTGTATCACTCAAGACGCAAAACAGTTTTAAAATATTTTTTCTTTTAATTAAAAAAAAAATTTGTATCACTCAAGACGCAAAACAGTTTTAAAATATTTTTTCTTTTAATTAAAAAAAAAAATTTGTATCACTCAAGACACAAAACAGTTTTAAAATATTTTTTCTTTTAATTAAAAAAAAAAATTTGTATCACTCAAGACGCAAAACAGTTTTAAAATATTTTTTCTTTTAATTAAAAAAAAAAATTTTGTATCACTCAAGACACAAAACAGTTTTAAAATATTTTTTCTTTTAATTAAAAAAAAAAATTTGTATCACTCAAGACGCAAAACAGTTTTAAAATATTTTTTCTTTTAATTAAAAAAAAAAATTTGTATCACTCAAGACGCAAAACAGTTTTAAAATATTTTTTCTTTTAATTAAAAAAAAAAATTTGTATCACTCAAGACGCAAAACAGTTTTAAAATATTTTTTCTTTTAATTAAAAAAAAATTTGTATCACTCAAGACGCAAAACAGTTTTAAAATATTTTTTCTTTTAATTAAAAAAAAAAATTTGTATCACTCAAGACACAAAACAGTTTTAAAATATTTTTTCTTTTAATTAAAAAAAAAAAATTTGTATCACTCAAGACGCAAAACAGTTTTAAAATATTTTTTCTCTTAATTAAAAAAAAAAAATTTGTATCACTCAAGACGCAAAACAGTTTTAAAATATTTTTTCTTTTAATTAAAAAAAAAAAATTTGTATCACTCAAGACGCAAAACAGTTTTAAAATATTTTTTCTTTTAATTAAAAAAAAAAATTTGTATCACTCAAGACACAAAACAGTTTTAAAACGTTTTCTTTCCCTAATACTACATATTTTGTGTTTTGCCTATTTATGTGTATAATTATTGAGAGATGTTTAAGGCGGGGTTGAACTTTGCTATGAAGTTTTTTTCTTGTGTTAGTAGTTTAACAATAAAGCATGCACACACTTTCACGGGCGCGCGCATCCATATCCAGTATAATACCATTTCCCTAAACTAAACAAACAATTAGAAATTATATGTGTGTATGTGTATGTGTATGTACACGCATATGTGTGTATGTATATATATATGTGTGTACGTGTATGCATGTATGTGTGTGATTGTTTATACGTGTGTGTGTATATATATCATCTGTTATCTATCCTCCATCTTGTTTGTGTGTGTACGTGCACTTATGTTTGGGTGACTGAATACATGTATGTATATGTGCTTGGGTTAGGAAAGAAAGAAAACTTCAACCAATATATATGTAAGGTATGGGTGTATGAATATGTGTGTGTGTGGGGGGGGGGGGTGCGTGTGTCCATATATATATGGGTGGGTGGATGTATACACATCTGTATATGTGTGTGTGTGTATATATATATACATATATGTATGCATATATATAGGTGGGTAAATGCATTCGTGTGTGTATGTGTGTATATGGATGTATGCGTATGTGTGAGCCCTACACATGTCTCTCTCTATATATATATATGCATGTGTGTGTATGTATGTATGTATGTGTGTCTGCATACGTATGTGGATGTATGTGAGTGTGTATGTGCATGCATGTATGCATATATATATATGTGTGTGTGTGTGTATATATCATCTCCTACCTATTCTCCATCTTACTTGTGTGTGTGCGTGTGCGTGTACTTATGTTTGAATGATTAAGTACATGTATGCATGCGTGTTTTGATTGAGAAAGAAAAAAAAAATTCAACCAATATGTGTGTGATATGTTAGTGGGTGAATGTGTGTGAGTACGTGTGTGAGTGTGTAGGTGGGTATGTATATATGTATACTCCTACATATATTTCTATGTATATGTGTGTGTATATGTGCATATACCTGCGTGCATGTGCATGCGTGTGTATATGTATATGTACATGTATGTATATGTATGTGTGTGTGAATGTGTGCTATACATGGGGAAAGAAAGTCATAAAAAACCATAAAACCTTCACCAAATGGACCAAAGGCCCCCTCTTTGAACTTAACTCTGACTGGACACTACCAACACTTACTGTTGGGGACAGAATGTCTGAGACCACATTTAGTATCAGCAGATGTAAAAATAACATTTCAAACTCTCATTTGAAAAAAAAAAAAACTTTCTACGAAAATATCTGAAGAGAGCAAAAGAAAGCTTGAAACGCGTTATAAAAATATTTTTAAATAAAAATATGATAAAAAGCTGAAAACCCCACAATTGTTGATGGCTGCACTCTTTTATATATATATATATATATATATATATATATATATATATATATAGTTCCTTCAGCTATAATCAAAACCGAAACCAAAACTTATGAAGAATTCTTGATAAAATTATTTATAAAATACAATAGATTACTGGAGTGCCATCAGCTATAATCGAAACCAAAACTATTTATTACAAGAAATGGAAGTACATAACAATTAAACGACAGTCACTCGGATGTAAGCGTGACACACAAAATAAATAACACACAATCTAATAATACTACCATCACTATTATTAGTAATAATACTAGCATCACTATTATTAATAATAATGCTACAATCACTATTATTAATAATAATGCTAGCATACCATCACTATTATTACTGCTACTACAACGGTGTAATTTACAAGCGTTTATACATGGAAATCAGATTTGTTTTAACTACGGAAGCCCCTAATCTCTATTTATGAAGTTGAACCATTTCTTACATTTTTTTTAAAAATCTTTTTGTGTACGTGTGTAAGTTATAAACTGCTGTTTCTGCTGCTAGTTTGTTTTTTGTGTTTGTTGAGCATCATTCATGATGATGATGATGGTTTTTGTTGCTATTTGTTTCACCGGTATTAGGTACGGGCGAAAATTGGCGGAAAAAAAAAATAGGGCAACCTAGTTTTGAAAGCTGATTTATCATAATTTTTTTATAGGTTTCCGACTACTTTTTTTTATTGTATTTGAAAGATTAAAGACTAAAATTAATTTCTTAAAGGGAAAAAAATTTGTACACGTGAAAAAAAAAGTTATGAAAAATGTGTTCACGGCGAGCTAACAAATTCAGCTAAATTTTGCAGTTAAATAAATTCATTGTAAAAATCCTTTAAAAGATAAATATTAGTTTCCTGGATCTATTTCAAAGATAATTAGTAAAGTAAAGTCCTAAGATATTGAATTAAATAAAAAAAAAAAAAGCATAAAAAAACAACAAAAAAAGCACAAAACCCCCCCCCAAAAAAAACCCACCTTGTTTGTAGAAAAAAATAACTTAATTAGACTCCAGAAGCGAGAGATTCTCGCTTCATTTCAACCACAGCAACACAATATTGAGCCAATATCTTTCTATCAAAAATTATATCTAGAAGGTTTAGGAAGTTGAGTTAGTGCTTTTCGGGCACTCCCTAATAAAATAAATAATTCGACACAAGCTACTGAATAAACGAACAAACAACTTCGTAAAACTTAATAAGGAAAAAGTTTATTGAAGCAAGTCAGGGTAAGATGCCAAAAAGATATAACTCGGATAAAACTTATCTGCTTTTGCCCGGTAGTTATTCCCAAGTGGGAATCGTCGATACCGGTGTAGGCACACACGCATACACACACTAACACACGCGCATTTGCACGAACGCACACACACACAAACTCGCACACACACACATACCCCCCCCCACACACACACAGAAGGTTTCCTTTTATGCAAAAGTAAAGATTAAGTTCAAATGATGAACTCAACTTAAAACCAATTTTCCCAAAAATGCTCCATGCAAAATAGAACTTTATAAGTAAACGATTTAACTAAATGTTAAAGTAACCCCCCCCCACCTCCCACAAAAAATACAAGCAGAGTAAAACAGACGAACTGGCATGTTATGTTCAAATCGATGCATTAGGAAATGTGTAAGACTGACGTACGCATATGATTAAACACATGTCATAAATGAAAAAGATACGTATGTGTGTATGTGAAAAAAAACCCCACACATCTACTATAATATCTATACTATATGACCTGCATGAAAGTTCCTTGTAAGCCAATAATAATGATAATAATAAATACTACTACTACTACTAATAATAATAATAATAATAATAATAATGATAATAGTTTGCTGCATTCACTTACCATATAGTAAGTGAATTCAGCAAACTGGCCCAAAAGGAATACAAAAAAGAGCATGACCAAGTGGGGAGGGCGGTGCACTGGGAATTGTGCAAACGGCTGCATTTTGAGCGTACAGATAAATGGTACAAGCATAAACCCGCAACAGCACTCGAAAACGAGAGCCACAAAATCCTATGGGACATGGACATACAGACGGACAAACCCATCCAAGCAAGAAGACCAGATGTCGTAATAATTAACAAGAAAGAGAAGTCCTGTCAAATCGTAGACTTTGCTGTCCCAGCTGACCACAGGGTGAGTATGAAAGAAAACGAGAAACGAAGCAAATACACAGAACTATCCAGAGAGTTAAAAGGGATTTGGATGATGAAGAAAATCAAAATAGTACCGATAATAGTAGGAGCACTAGGAACAATGCCGAAAAACTTGGAAAAAAGAATGGCAGAAATTGGAATCAGAGGAATAGCTGCAAAAATACAACGCCTAACGATAATGAAAACGGCTGAAATATTAAGGAAAACACTTGAATGCAGAGAATAACACAAGACAATATAACAAAAAAGTGTTACAGGGAATGAAGAACACCAAAGCTGCAGATCTACAAGTTTTACACCCCCATCATGCATCACCTCCATTGTTTCATCACCGTTCCCCTCAATAGAAAAGTGATACCAAAGAGCGAAGAAGGGTCAAGGAGGATGGAAAAATTGAGGAGGGAGCACTGGCCAGACCTCCGCTGGACAAGCACAAAGAGAACTGGGATCTTGGGGAAGCTTAGTGCCACTCAAATTCCAGTATAAACCAATGGCCACTATCAGCGAGAAATCAATGGCAAGAGGCTGTTGCGATGATGCAAATTCATTTGCAAATGCTATCGAAGGAGGTGGGGAGAGCTGGACGTCTGGGGAGACTTGTTGTCCCTCAGCTTCCAGAGAACACCACAGGTCTCCAATCAGATCGGTTGTTGACTTGTGTGAAAGCTCCTTGTGAGCCAATAATAACAACAATGATAATAATAATAATAATAATAATAATGATAATAATGATAATGATAATAATAATGATAATAATGATAATAAATAATGATAATAATGATAATAATAATATTAATAATGATAATAATGATAATTAATAATGATAATTAATAATGATAATAATAATAATGATAATAAATAATGATAATAATAATGATAATAAATAATGATAATAATAATGATAATAATAATAATAATGATAATGATAATAATGATAATAATAATAATGATAATGATAATAATGATAATAAATAATGATAATAAATAATAATAATGATAATAATAATAATGATAATAAATACTGATAATAATAATAATAATAATAATAATGATAATAATAATAATGATAATAATAATAATAATGATAATAAATAATAATAATTATTATTATAATAATAATAATGATAATAATAATAACAACAACTTTAATAATAACGATAATAAATATTAATAATAATTATAGTAATAATAATAATAATAATAATAATAATAATAATTGTCTTTTTTTTACAAGGAAGTCACCACTTATCAAGACCTGGAGGCCACTCGGGGATAAGGGTTATTGCGTGTATAGTAATCAGTGGGATAATATTGTAGTAATCGTTAGTATTGGAGATCTGATAAAGTGTCTTACTTAAGGGGCGGTTCATCAGGAATTTGTTTGTGTTGGACTTGAAGACATCCATGTTGTAGTCAGGTGAGAAACATGCAAACGGAAGAGAGTTCCACAGACGCGCACTTCTAAGAAAGAATCTTTGTTCATGGAATCTACGTTTTGATTTAGGCACAAATAAAGAGTGGGGAAAATTATTGACATTGGTTTCAACTAGACGGGTGTTTATCGTGTAAGATTGACAAGGGGGGGGCCAGAGATTGGTTCTCAGATGAGCACTTCCCATGGAAATAACGATAAAACAACAACAGGCTCGCAACGTCCCTTCTGTGGGAGAAAGGTTGCAGGGAAGAGAAAAGGGCATCCCCCACTAGGCTACAAAGTCTATTTTGTACTCTGTCAAGGCAGGATAGGCTGTTTTTAGCAGCTCCTGCCCAGTTATGCTTGTGAGTACTGTTCAAATGTTCAGTAATGATATAGGTATGACGTGGTATCCTGAAATCGAAAAGAGTAAAAAAATGTTGAGTTTGAAGGAATCAAACTTTTGAATGGGGAAATGATGAAAGAGGTTGGAGAAGGAAGATACTCCTACTTAGGAATTATGGAATTAGATAAAATAAAAGAAACTGAAATGAAGGAAATAATAGGAAACGAATACAAGAGAAGACTACGGCTGATTCTTAGGTTAAGATTGAATGGGAGAAACAAAATATCCACAGTAAACACATGGGCAGTATCTATATTTCGATATGGAGGCGGGTATTTTCCAATGGGAAGAAAAATGAGCTGAAAGATATGAATAGGAAGACAAGGAGAACGATGACAATGAATGGAGCTCTTCACCCAAAGAGTGATGTCGATAGGTGTTGTGGAGACGCCCACTAATTAGCATACGTGGGTGAAAAGATATAGATAAAGTATCAAGTCAGCAAGACCGGGGAGATGTGTTCGAACGCCGGATAGGCAAGACGCATGTGCCGGTTGCTCCATGAAAGACTTTAACACGCCCTCTGCCGGACAATCTTCCAACTGCAGTACAACTGCACCTTTGTAAATATGTATTATCTTTTCGTCTTAATATATTTTCTTTGTCTTTACTTTCTGCGTTCGTGTTGTTATTGATACAGACACAACAATAGGTTATATGTGGAAAAAAAAAAAAAAAAAGAGAGGGAGGGCGAGGATTAATGGGTGTAGAACGATGTGTAAAAGAAGAAAATATTTTATTTATTTGTGCTAGAAAACTATTCACATCTGAAAGTATCCTGTACCTCCCTCTACAAAGCCACTTTTCACACATTCATGAAGTATTGCTGCCACGTCTACCACTAGTCTCTCCCCCTCGAACATATTCCAACAAAGAATCTCCAGTCTAAAAAGTCCCACTTTGTCTACTAGACTCCAACCCCTGTCCCATCGCCACACTGTTGTCCCCCTGTGCCTGTTATACAAGTACTTTAATGGAATGTGCTCTGATGAACTCATTGCACTTGTGCCCCCTCGACGTACATATCATAAACAAACCCGCATAGCAACAAAATCACACCCCTTCACTGTTGAAGTCCCTAAATGTCAGAAAGCTTTCTACTCTACTCTAATAGTTTCTCCTCTTGAGTAGCTAGTCTTTTGAATTCCCTTCCTTCTACCTGCTTCCCTGATTGTAGAGATATGCAGACGTTCAAATGTAATGTAAACTAACACCTTGTTAATCTCTTTTAGGCATAGGTCCCAACTAACCCTAACCCGGACTATTATCTTCATCTTCTAGTCGCTGTTTCACGACGTTTCGACCAATTATTTCTCTGGCCTTCATCAGGTGGTTAACGAAGGTCCGAGGAATAACTGGCCGAAACGTTGTAAAACAACCACTAAAAGATGAGGCTAATAGTCAACAAATAATTAAATTAAAAACAAATGGGTTTGTTTTATTGTACTTTTAAAGGTACTTGTTTAGTTTAATCAAGACATTTAAAAATGAAAATATTGAAAAAGAAAAAACAAAACGGTTATATTGTATGTACCCGTTATGGAATGAAGTTCCCCGAAAAAAATTTCTCTTGATTTTATTTATTTATTTATTTATTTATTTTTTTTTTACAGCAGAAAAACAATTTTTCATGACAGCAAGCTGAGAGTAGCCATATTTGAAGTTTTTTGACCAACAGCAAGGAAAAGGGTGCCACGGGGAGATAACTCAGTCTAAAGCGACAACACCCCCTCCCCATGTTAAATAATAGCTTCTATTCCTTCCCAGTAATCTAACAATCGAAACACGGCTACTTTTTGCTTGGTGTCATAACATTATTTTTCCGCTGTAAAAAAAAAAAAAAAAAAAAAAAAAAATTACTTGATCAAATTAACTGAAGTTTTTTTTTTTTTTTTTTCTGAGAACTTTATTCCATAACGGGTAGTTGCAATATAATTTCTGGGTTTGTTTTACTATACACATAGATTCGAAAACGTTGTCAAAAAACAAATATATAACAAATAAATGTTATCAAAAGGCAAGATAACTTACTTTTCTACCCAACTGGATATTTTTTTAGTGTTTTTATTTAATGTAACATGTTTAATAAGTTCGACAAACATCCAGTGTTTACCGATGTGTTGGAAAATTCAAAATGGCACTAAACTCTCTGCTGAACACAGTACGTTTGGGAAAATGAGTTAAAAATAAAAAAATATACAAAATACTGTTAGAAACTAGCGCAATATATGTTACCGTGACATACGCTGACATATATTCGGTGGGGTTTTAACAGTATGCGGTACAGTTTTTATTTTTAATTCATTTTCCCAAACTTACCGTGTTTAGCAGAGAGTTCGACAGGATTTTGAATTTTCCAACGCATCGGTAAACACTGGATGTTTTTCGAGCTGAATAAACATTTTACATTAAATAAAAACACAAAAAAAAATATCCAGTTAGGTTGAAAATTAACTTATCTTGCCTTTGATAACATTTATTTGTTATATATTTGTTTTTTGACAACTTTTTCGAATATATGTGTACAGTAAAACAAACCCAAATAAATTATACAAATTACTCATCTCGATAAAGAATTCCAAATTAATTCAATAAGAAAATAGTCTCAAAGTTTACATCTCTAACTGTTAAGGAGTGATTGTGCCGTACCGATACATTGTATGCTTTCAGTAAATTACATTAATAACCGCGTTTTTTTTAAAATAATATTAAACAAATTATATTCAATATATCGCATTAAATCGACCTTGTTAAAAAATGATAGCTAATAGATCCTGTTACGTAAAATATGTTAATTAATCGATATATTGTATTCAGTAAATCCTATTCAATAAACCCTACTAAATAATAGTATTCAACGGTTCGTGTTCAACATAGCATAAATGAATTGTATTTAATAAAGTAATATAGACTTTTGAAACGGCACCAAACGGGGGTATATTGTGGGTGGGTGTATATATTCTGTACATATATACACATGTATGCAACGAGTGTCTTATCGAATACGCGTCTGTTCTCCATACTTGTATTTGCGAGTGATCGCCTATTTTTCAAAATGTCACAAAACAACATATCTGGTTATGTTCACATAGAACGACAAATAAGAGACGAAAGAAATATATTTGTCTCTTGCCGGACAAACTAAGGCGTACTTTCAAGAAAATAGAACAATACCATTCTATGGAGTTATGAAAAACTGCAAGAAAGCAAACTAGCAAGAAACAAGAAATAAAGCAATAAATGAAAAAAAAAAATCAAAGACAAGTGGATTGAGAAGAAAATGCATGGCCAGTGGACAAGGAAAAAAAAATCTGGTGATGATTGTCAAAATGTGACTTGAAGATTTGGATAGAAGCCATGATATATGTCGCACGGGAACAATCGCTCAGAACAAATTATGTGAAGTATCACATTGATAAAATGACTGAAAGTTCCATCTATCCACTGTGTGGGTAGAACGGTGAGTATGTACAACACCTCATTAGTATTTGTAAGTTAGCACAAAAGGAATACAAGAGACGACATGACGATATTGTAAGAAAGGTCTATTAGGATATATGCAAGAAAAGAGGGTTGGAATGCAGTGAAAAATGGTACAAACATGTTCCAGAATGGATGGTGGAGAGTAATAATGTGAAATTATTGTAGGATATGAATATCCAATGTGATAGTGTGATTGAAGCAAGTAGACAAGATTTAGTTTTGTTGAAAAAAAAAAAAAGTGAGTGACCATCTGTATGTACTCTCTGCTTATCTTGACATGGTTCCCAGTTGTCCTGGTTGCCACTGGATTTAAGCAATGCCAATTCAAGACAGGTGTGGTTGGAGATTGCGCAACCCTTGCCTCACAATTACACACAGGGGGTATCCATTGTCTCTTGAAATTTTCTTCCTTTGAAGATTTTAACATTGGGTATGGGGCAGCCAAACCAACTGCGAACATTACTCTGCTTTTTATTGAAACCAACCGAGAGCTCTTTTTAGTATCCTCGTTGTTCCTTTATCTGGATCTCTTTTGCCCTTGGTTCACCAGGAACATTAGTTAAGTAGGACTTCTGAATGGATGCGATTATTATTATTATTATTATTATTATTATTATTATAGCAGCTTGAAAGGAGGTATAGATTGCTGGAAAAGGGAACGATGAGCGTTCTAACAATGTTGAAAGAGAAGATCCACTCTGGTGGTATGAAAATTCGGAACTTTGTTGGAAAAAGTGTTGCATTTCGGCAGAACAACTTTTTCTGGAACAATCAGTCTCAGCTGTATAAATGGCAGTAAACAGGCGGGAAATAACAACACTCCAAATGCAAAAGATGCGAGGAAGTTCTGGAGTGGGATTTGGTCTGTCGATGGGCAATATAATAAGAAGGCTAGCTTGTTGGGAGAGGTCAGAGAAAGGCTATCAGAAATGCAGAAGATGAAGAACATTGAGATAACCATCGATGACGTTAAGGATGGCATACGAAGGATGACAAACTAGAAGGCACCTGGTCCAGATGGAGTGATGGGATTCTGGTTTAAACAGTTTCCATGTCTTTATCCACCTATAGCTGCTGCCCTGCAAAGGGTTGTAGAGTCGAGAGATGTCATTGATTGGTTTGTGAAGGGAAGAACAACACTGATTAGGAAAGATCCTGCAAAGGGAACAGATGCCAATAATTATAGACCAATTACATGTCTGCCATTGATGTGAAAATAGTTGATTGGAATCTTTGCGGAGAAAATTTATGAACATCTTGAGAGTAATAGTGTTTTCCCTGGTGAACAGAAGGGGTGCCGGAAAGGCTCGAGAGGTACCAAAGAGCAACTACTGATTGATAAAGCATTAATGCAGGATGTGAAGAAGAAGAGAAATCTGAGCATAGCATTGATTGATTACAGAAAAGCTTATGACATGGTTCCTCATTCATGGATACGTGAAACACTATTGATGAGGAAGGTTGCTGAGAATGTGGTAGGCTTTTGGAGACAAGTATGGCTCAATGGAAAACAGTTCTGACAGCAAACAGAGAGGTGATGGGGCAGGTTGGCATTAAACGTGGGATATTTCAAGGAGATTCGTTATCCCCACTTTTTTTGTAATGATAATGATGCCACTGAACATCCTCTTGAAGAGAGAAAAACTGGGGTATAACTTTGGATCTGGTGACAGACGCCTCAACCATCTACTCTTTATGGCTGATTTGAAAATATTTGGTAGAAATGAAAAGGAAATGGAGAGGCTGGTAGAACTTGTGGAGACATACTCAGAAGACATTGGGATGGAGTTTGGGATTAGTAAATGTGCGGTGCTGGTGATGAAAAGAGGAGTGAAGGTTCATTCGAATGGAATAGTGCTGCCAAATGGAAAAATCATGAAAGAAATAGAAGATACAGGATATAAGTATTTGAGAGTGTTGGAGGGTGTAAGTATCATGAACAGAGAAATGAAGGAGAAAGTCAGGAAGGAGTATCTTAGAAGAGTGAAACTAATTGCAAAGTCGAAACTGTATGGAGGAAACCTAATGAAAGCAGTGAATTCATGGGCAGTCAATGTTTTGAGATACAGTGTGGGAATTTTAGAATGGTCTGACAAGGATTTGCATGCCATGGATATCAAAACAAGAAAAGTTTTAGCAATGTTTGGTATATTTCACATTCGAAGTAGCGTAGCAAGGCTGTATCATAAGAGGAAAGACGGTGGGAGAGGATTGAAAAGTGTAAAAGATTGTGTTAGAACCGAGGAGATGTCATTGAAAGAGCATGTGGTTAGAAGTGAGGAGTGGATGCTTAAGGTTGTGGCAAATGAAGTGGACGTATGTGAGACCAAGGCTGATTATGTGAAACGTATGGATAGAGAAAGGGCAGAGGAACTGGCTAGGAAGAAAATGCATGGACGGTTCTTCCAGGATATAGCAGAAGTGGCTGATGAAAGATCATGGCAATGGCTTAGAGCTGAGTATCTGGCTAAGAGTACTGAAGCTTTTGTTTCTGCATCGCAAGAGCAGGCATTAGGAACACAATTGTTTAAAAAAGTGGTTCTATGAGAGGAAGTTGCTGCAGAATGCCGGATTTGTGGTAAGATCTCAGAGTCAATTGCACACCTTGCAGTAGGGTGTAGTGGACTGGCCCAGAGAGAGTACCGCAAAAAACACGATTGCATGGGACTTCGGATATATTGGGAGGTGTGTACGAGGGTTGAGGTGAAGTGTGCTGGAAAATGTTTTGAGGAGGTGCCTGATGAAGTTAGAACAAGTGAGGATGGCAAGGTAGAGGTATGGTATGGTGGGACAAAAGTGTCATAACGACCAAGCAATTGGAACATAATCGTCCGGATTTGGCCGTCATTGACAAAGTCTAAAAAAACTGGCAGATTGCAGACTTTTCAGTACCCTGGGACAGGAATGTGAGAGAGAATGAGAAGTGGAGCAATTATGCTCCATTGGCATTGGAGATGAGGCGTATACACAGGGTTAAAACACAAATAATCCTGGTCATAGTTGGTACGCTAGGAGTAGTATCAAGTCATTTGGAAGGACAATTGAAAAAGCTACAAATCCCCGATGTTTTAGGCGGCCTTCAGACCTCTGCAATGGTAGGTATCACCAACATTCTTAGGAAAACCCTTGATCTTTGAAGCCGGGATCAAGAGAAATTCTCTGGAAATGAATCCCATCCTTTTCCAGGGAGAATCAGAATAATTATTATTTTTATTATTATTATTATTGTCATTATCATTATTATTATTATTATTATTATTATTATTATTATTATTATTATTATTATTATTTACTCAGTAGGAGCAGTCACACAGGCCATCATAAAAGATTTCTTTTGGAGAACAATTTGTGGTGTTCTCTGGAATCTAAGTGACAACAAGTCTTCCCAGATTTCCAGTCCGCTTCACCTCTATCGATAACCTTTGCAGATGAATTTGCATTATCATTGATTTCTTGTTGGCAGTGACCATTGGTCTTCACTATAATTTGGGTGGCAATAAGCCTCCCAAAGGTCCCAGTCCGCTTTGCACTCATCCAGCAGAGGTCTGGCTAGTGCTTTATCTCCTTGGTCTTTACTGTTGTGATTATTATTGTTAATGTTATCGTCATCATCATCATCATCATCATCATCATCATCATCATCATGTTTGAAGCCTGAAAGTAGCTACCACCACCTCCTCCCCAAAATTGACTGCCACTTTTGATTCGGTTACATAAAAGTAAGAAAACAATTTTTGAAATAAGAAAACTTATGAACACTTTCAGAAATTTAAAATCATGCATTTCGATATAATATTCAATTTGAATTTGCTTGGTGAGAAAAAAAAAAGTTACTTGGGTGCTTGTTCAAAATGCTCCCTACATTTAAAAAAAAAAAAAAAGAAAGAAACATCTGTATTTTTTTTGTTTACGAATCTATGATGGGAAGAAAATATTGTGCACAAAAAAATCATGTAAATTTATCAAGTATTTTATCTTTAAATAAGAAAATCAAATTCTATGACTAAACGAACAGCAACGTTATCATGATGCCATTTTAAAAAACAAGAGAAATAACTCAAAATAATTGAAACATGCAGGATTTTAGAAAGCCATTTTTTTACATGAGGACATTGGAAAAACTCAAATTCGCTTAAAAATAATTTTTTTTATAAAAACGTAAGGCAACTCGAAATTTTCAATCATTGTTCTAAGGGAGATAACTCTATTTTTAAAGTAATTGAACTTTTTTTTCTTTCTTTCCTACAATTACTCAAATAATGGGGAAAAGGGTGACTGATTAATTTTGGTGCATCCAAAAATAAACTTATCTCTTTCCAATGCTCTGATCCTCACCTGGTCTGCTCAATTGAAATGAACAGCTCGCGCACTGAGATGCTCCATGTTTAGACAAGCTTCTTGGTCTGACCTTCACACCTGATCTGAAATGGAGCACATGCATCAAATCCGTTGCCAATGTCGCTGGAAAAATAGTTGGCTCATTCTACAGCTTCAGTAGATATCTCACTGCTGATGCAATTCTCTACCTATATAAGAGCCAAGTACATCCTAGGATGGAGTACTGTTGCTCCAACACTCCTATTCTACCTTGACAGAGTTCAAAGCAGACTTCATAATCTCATAATCTAGTAGGCGATGCCCTTTCCTTATCTCTGCAACCTCTTTTCCACAGAAGAAACGTTGCAAATCTGTCTCTGCTCTATAGCTATTTTCATGGCAAGTGTTCGACTGAGCTCCAATCTATGGTCTCGCTCACCGGTCTTTCACAAAAAACATTTGTCTAGTCAAAATCACTATTAATAAATTCACCCACTCTCTATCAGTGCCTAAACATAAACATGTATCCGTGAACAAAACTTCTTTCCTAAAACTGCCCACATGTGGAACTCTGTTCCACTGGTTTGCTATCCAGTTGACTACAATATCATCATTTTCAAGTCCAACATAAATAAATTCTTATTGAATCGTCCTTGTAAATAATCTAATTACACCAAATTATTTCTACAAACGATTATTACAGAACTAACTCAATGACTTCAATACACACATTAACCCTTATCTCCGAGTGGTCGTCTGGTATTGATATGTGGCAACCTCGTTGTAAAATAAATAAATAAATAAATGTTTTGTTTAAGAATAATTACTATATTATCGCATTTTACCTTTTTTCTTATTAATGTTTGTTATCTCTTATATAATATTTTGATTGCAGAAATTCCCCTCTGCACTACAATACCGTAGATTTGCAACAACATATGCACATACAAATTTATTATGTCTAAAATATTAGCCACTATCTTTTGTAACTTTAGAACAACATTTTATACACATTTAGTCATTATAATAAAATTCTACATTTCATCCTAAGAGCAACATCATCACAATCGCACCATCTTTAGACGAAGTAGTTCCTGTTTTTCCTTTTTAATCTTAAGTCCTCCCACCAGCTCCAGTCAAAAAAGAAATGTACATATTATAATTTAAAAAGGTTTTTAGTGATACAATATTTTTATTAAAAAAGATAAGTGGAGTCATTAGAATTTTGGGGAAGATCGATGCAGGGATAAAAAAATGGACACTGAAAATAGTCAAAAGACTATTCGACTAAAATAAAAATAAAAAACCTTTTGTCCGATGCTTGTCAAGAAATTACGTCGGCAGTGATTAAAATAAAACAATTTACACAACTGAAAAATGGTTTTCACCCATGTTTTATAATTTTTTTTTTGTTTCACCCCTCCCTTCGCCTCCATTTTTCAATTGTGTAAATTGTTTTATTTTAGTCGCTGCCGACGTAATCTCTTGACAAGGGTCGGACGAAAGGTGCTTCAAGGTTTTTTTTTTTATTTTAGTTGAATAGTCTTTTGACTATTTTTAGTGTCTATTTTTTTCTCCCTGCATCGATCTTCCCCAAAATTCTAATGACTCCACTTATCCTTTTTAAAACTTTAATATTATAACTTCATTGTTTTGGCACTCTTCATAACTGGATCATACACTCATAAACATACAATTACCTTTTTATTTCCAAATTCGCAAATAATAATTTCTCCTTTATAAAATTATAAAAATCGCTTATTCCGGAATACAAGCCTTATTACAAATATAGTGGCTCTCTCAACATGAAGCAAATAGTTTTATGAATATTAAACCAAATACAAAAATATTAACCACTCATTATCATAACTTTACGTACGTCTGTTACGTAGTTGTATCATAAAGAGGATCGTGTGTGATCATCTAGCTGTTCTTTCTATTAAATGATATGTTCATATGCCATTGTGTGTGTGTGTGTGTGTAGTACATGTATTTTTCAACATACCTTCTGCGTCTTGGATGTTGGTCCATCTGGAAACATCTCGTATCTGGGAGGGGAGACGGTACCTGTTTTGGACGAAGGTTCATTCACTTCAACACGATAAATTTGTTTTATAGTTTCTACTTCACTTTCTAGATGTCCCCGCAGAAGATGGAAAGTGAATCTCTGGCTTGTGTGGTTTCTCTTGGTCTCATTTCTACACATATCAGCGTCCCCCCCCCCAGTGAAGGGGAGGAGACGTCTGACAAGCCACCCGTCACGTTCTACGCCCAAACCAAATCTCCATGATTCAGCTAACCTGATCACGTGACTCACACGCAATCCAATCAGCTGATCTTGACTTCTCAATATAATTTACACACCTCCCTCTCTCTTTCTCTTGTTCCATTCTATAACATGTATACCCTCATAGTTAACTGCACACACATTATCAACATGCAATTATGCCTTACCCTACAAAAAAAAAATCCCTGAGACAAAAAACCTTTACTTTGTTTTATTTTTTTGTTTCTTTTTTTATACTTTTTTTATTTATATTTTTTTCTATACTTACGCACACATTAACATCGCGCAGATATCCCCCCCCCCCGCCAAAACATAACATTATTATTTTCGTTAAAATGATGACTTCTTCTTTTGGTTCATAGTATTTGCATGCCGGGATCCTGACAGCGATCGTCAGGGTTACATTTGGAGCAAATATTTTGACGGCCCACCCCCAACTCGCAGGATGGGGTGCATATTCCGAAACCAGTTCTTAACATGGGGATGTGGCGGGTGAACATTCCCAAACCCTTTCTTAACATGAGGAGGTTGGGGGTGTCATTTCGAAAGCCATTCTTAACATGAAGTTGTGGGTTGGGCAACAACAGCAACAACAACAAACAACCTTACTTTATTGTTTTTACAAGGCGGGCATTTGTTATTTTGTTTTTTTGAAAGATAAATTTTTACCTTAGATTCACCAACACACTTTTCTTTAAAATGACTTGAATACGTTTTCCACTATGCTGATTAAGAAAATCTCATTTATATTTACTGGATACAAGTAATTTTCGGGATATAAAGCCCTATATTATGCACTTTAAATCACTGGTCGCCAGATTAGTATGCACGAGCGAAGAACAAATCTAATTATATCTGACCAACACTGCCACCCACAAATTTCTTTGTTGGTTCATAGTATTTGCGCATGGGGATCCTGACAGCACTTATCAAGGTTAAATTTGTGTTAGATATTTTGGCAGTCACCCCCACTGCTAAAATGGGGTGTCTATTCCAAAAGCCGTTCTTAACATGGGGATATTGTGGGTGACTATTCTGAAAGCCGTTTTTGGTGCTAATGAAAAGAGTGATCTGCGCTATTTTTTTAAATCGTATTTCCACGTTTAATTAAAGTTTTATATGTTTTTTTTTTTTTATTCAATTGTAAGGTTAAAGTACAGAATATGTACAAAGCACCCTCCCGGGGAGGGTGCTTTGTACCTATTCTGTAAAAAAAAAAAAGCCATCCATTCTTAACATGGGGAGGGGAGGGCCCCTCCCCATGTTAAGAATGGATGGCTTTTTTTTAAAATAATAACATTATTATTCCAGCACGGATCACTCTCTGCATGATTACCGTCGTTTTTAACATAAGGAGGTTGGGGGGGTGTTTATTCCGAAAGTCGTTCTTAACATGAGGAGGTTGGGGTTGGGCAACAAAAAACAATAACAACAACAACAACAACAACAACAACAACAACAACAAACATACTTAAATTTTTCTACCGGGGGGGGGGGGAAGGGGACATGCTTACACCGTCCAACGCCAGTTAACGAGTCCTGCCTGCTAGTATTAAATAAAACAGTTGAAAAAAAGCATTTTTTTTTCTTTACAATTCTTAATAAAATAGAGTTACTTTACTTAAAACAATAAATTAAGATTCGGAACTGCCGAATAAAAACTACTTTATCTATTTACGTGAGTTTTGGAATGCGATATTTTCATTCCATCACGAGTCATACAGATTTTTTTACTTTAAAAAATTGTTGTTTTTTAATATAGGGGGAATTCTGAATACGCACCGTTTTTTATATTATGTTTGCGTATTTTACATTTCCCGGTTGTTAACTAGATCGCTCTGCCGTTAAAAGTCAATTTCGCCAGAGAGATACGGTTCAATGATCAGGATAGATGAGTAGGCGAGGGGAATATATTACTCGGGCCATAACTATAAACATTTAAAAAATAAACACTTGTACAAAAAAATAAGCACTTGTACAAAAAATAAACGGTTGTAGTAGTAGTAGTAGTAGTAGTAGTAGTATTCGTTTTAAAAAGATGGTTTCGGTTTCTTAAAAATCGTAACACACGCTAAGAAGCTGAGCTATAAAGGCGGAAACAGTAAAAATGAAAGTAAAATAATAATAATAAAAAAACAAAGGGAGGGGTCAGAAAAATACAAGCAAACAAACAAAAAATGCGCTTTTTGTCGCTTTTGGTCTTCCATAGAATCATGCCGTGACGAGCCTTCGTGTCATTCCCCCCCCCCCATCTTCATCCCCGTCTTCATCGTCCTAGCAGACAGCAAGCTTATATCCTCCTCTTCTCTTTCACACCCGGTGGCACACGCACATACAGACACACAAACACAAGTCATCTTTATATATATATATTTATATATAATATATGTATATATACAAACGAAAACACAAACACATTATTCGTGGATATGGGCAAAATTAGCTCGAAGAAATTTATACCTATCGGGAAAACAAAGGGATCAAAGACTGTCAGGTAAGTAAAAGTTAAAATAAATTATACATTTCTATTAAACAACAAAAGTAAATAAATATCTAGTTAATATCATTATTTAAAAATCCAACTACTTCTGCAGTTTACGAACCGTACTATTTTCTGTTTTAGGTTGGATTTTCAAGTTATTCAATTTTCACTGTGTCTTTTGTTTATTAAATTGTTAGGTGAATGTACAGAATAGTTAACAAATCCGTCTCTCTCCATGTCAAGAATCAGTTTCTCAAATAACAACGTTATTATTTCAGCACAATCCGTAAACTGCAGAAGTACTAAAATCCGTTTTGTGTTTGTTGAAACCCTTCTTTTTCTTGGAGGGGCGGGCGATATCCCCTTTTATGGGATAACCCGTTTTTGTTTTTAATTATGTTATATATATATATATATATATATATATATATATATATATATATATATAATGTTTCATTTTTAGTGTCATTTCTTTCTTTCTTTTATTTTTTGTAAAAAAAAAATAACTTTTTTATATTGTTTGGATTCAGTTTTTATGTAGAAAATCGAGTTTTATTATTTTTTTTCTTCTAATTTTTACTTTCTATAAAAACACATTTTTAAAAAAGGAAATAATAATTAAAAAAAAAAAAACAGCAACTTAAAAACACATTTTCAAAACACGAAAATACGCGGTTTGTCTCTGAAGAAAAACAACAAAAACAACAAAAAAAAACCCTTTTTTATTCTTTGTAAAAAAATATATAATAAATCCGATCGTTTTTTTTTAAACGATGAAATTGAATTTTATTAACTTTAAAGCAATTGTTTTAAATAAATAAAACCAAACTGACTTTAATGGGTGAGTGACATTCATGGAATGAATTTACAAAACTGTAAAATTTATAGAAAAATTGTGAATAATTGTCCTCTGAGAATAATTCCCCAAGTCCAACATGTGACTAAATTGCAGAAGCAAAATATTTTTTTAAATCGCTTTTTTTTTTTTTACAAAAATAATAAAACCAACAAAAGAAAAAAAAAAACGTCGCGAAAAAATACATCGTTTTCTTTTTAATTTTTTATTAAGCACAAAGAAATTAACTAAAATAATTATTTTCTGTTTTATTTATTTATTATATGTAGTTTGTTGTTTATTAATGTCTTAGCTAATATTCATTCTATTCGATTATAATCCGTTTCAACAGCGTAACGTACATCGTAATCATATTTCAGATTAAATTAAATCAAATAAACACCGAATGTGATCACTCCCCCATGATTATCAGTAACAAGGAGTATTATTTTGTTTAATTTTTGATTCATTAATCGTTGACATTCAACCAGTTTGTTTTTGTTGTCGAATCTATCTTTAATAATAATAATAATAATAATAATAACGTTTTTCTTTGATTGTACTTAACTTCTAGCATGACTGGGTCGTTATACTAGACTTTTGGCATATTTAAATTACATGCACTTCAAATGTGCACACAAATGACAGTTTAAAGGCTGCAAAATCATTTTCAATTTTTCCAACGGTTATAAAGACAATCATTTTTTTTTCTTTTCGTTTATATGACAAGTTTCCTCCAGACGGCGTTACCCGGGAATCTTTTTTTACACTTTAGTTTTTTTTTGTTTGTTTGTTTTGTTTTCTTTCTAACGATGTAGATTTATTTATTTATTTTTAAAAAATATTTTTATTGTTGTTATTATTATTGCATTTAATTATGACGATATGGCTTGGTTATTAACTTATTAATTGAAACCAAATTGTTCTAAAAATATAGGAACCAATGGATATAAATAACACAAAACTTTTAATATACAAGGATTTACTAATAATTTCAAAGATACAGCCTTCAAATTCCTTTTTTTATTATTACATGGCAGTCACCACCACTTATCAAGGCCCGAAGATCACTCGAGGATAGGGGTTAAAATTTCAAATTTCGAAGGGTTACGAAGTATTCCCCCCTCCTTTTTGTGTACTGATACTACACTTGATCTTTTCTGCTCGTCAGTGAGAAAGAAATCTTTCTAGACTGCGGCGCCGCGGCGGTTTGATTTTTTTTTTCCACTCAGAGTGCGTTTTTCTAGGGAAGCTGGATTTTCTTCATATTAAAAGTACTTATGCAGAACACGGAGCGTGCTATATATATATATATATATATATATATATATATATATATATATATATATAGGACTATCCATTTATCTAGTGTTCCTTTTCAGATTAAATATGTTTTTAACTCATTTCAAAGTGTTTTTTAACATATTTTATTAACTGTTTGCTTATATATATATATATATATATATATATATATATATATATATATATATACTTGTTTATTGTTATATAAACATGCTCACATCCCGCTATATATATATATTAGTTTTTATACCTTTATTTTCTCTCTTTACCGAGATAGGATTGTCAGGTTAAATACAATTTTTACGAAATCTTCTTTATGAGATTGTTAGGTGAAAGTACAGAAGAGTCGCAAAAACACTCCTCCCCTTCTCCACATTAAGAATAGGTTTCTAAATAGTAACGGTATTATGTCAGCACGGTCCGTATTCTGCATAAGTACCAAAAACGGACTGTGTGTCTTAGATCTGCTATCATCTGCTCTCATGAGGAAGGCAAGTGTCAACAAGGACAAAAGGATTAAAATGATTGATTTGTTTACGAAGACACCGAAATGCATTATGGTGGATTTAATTTTATAATCAAATTACTATTTTTTGTTTTTAAATAGGATTTCTTTTAAAATTTGTTTTAGTACTTTACCATTTTAATTGAATTCAATTACAAAAGAAATGTGTAAGTTACGTAGAGGCAAGAAAAACACTGACACAGGCACAAGTAGCGATAAAGATCAAATTGACATGGAAAAAAAAGTTCGATACATGTTAATGATTTTGAAGCCTTTAAGTTGATGCATCTGCCTGAAAAGTCGAATTCTAATGGTTTATTTTAGCTACCAAAAAAAAAAAAGAGAAACTATTTCCCCGAAAAGAAAAAAAAAAAAAAAATAACCAAAAATTGTACTCGTGCTATTTCTTTCTTTCTTTTTTTTTTTTTTTTTTAAATCTTACTTCCAACTTAAATACATTTTTTTACGGTATCTTTTGTTTATTAAATTGTAAGGTGAAAGTACAGAATAGTTAACAGAGCTCCCACCCCGCCCTCTATGCCAAAATAATAACGTTATTATTTCAGCACGGTCCGTATTCTGTTCCAGTATCACAAAAATAAACGACACACTTGACTGATGGGTCATCCGACCTTTTGTGTGAGTACGGGCAAAAGGTGGGGGTCGATTTATTTTCGAACAACACTTGGACATTCAGTGAAAAACAGATATTGGAACGATGCCAACATGTGTACATTTCATAAAATTTTGGTTATCGTTCAGCTCTTTCATTTCCGGTTTCTGTTCTAGAAATGGGACGACGACGACGACAAGCAAGATATGGTTCCTTCTGATTAATGATTATCTCCCTTTTAGATAACGTGAATGCCATCGCTTTCCCCATGTTAAGAATGGCTTTCTCCTCCGCTTGGACTGTCTAATTTATCCAGCCAAATAAAACAACAGAAACCAGGAGTAAAAAAGAGCCGACAATTTTGACTGTCACCGTTAATTTTGTCTCTAATCTAATCCTAACGCAACTCTAAAACGTGAAATTAACCTGTGTTTAAAGTTAAGGCGGCAAAAATCGGTTTGGTTCGGTTCAACTTCTGTAGAAGCACCGAAATAAATTTTCCTTCTTTATTTTGACTCTTAAAAAAAAAAAAAAAAAAAAAAAAAACAACAACAGCAAAAAAAAAAGACAACAAAAAACAGGTGCTTGTTTAGAGTTGACAAATCGATTTTTTTTAATTTTGTCGTTTTAAGAAAAAACAATATTACGTATTTAATTTTCATGTCGAAAATAGTAATATATCCAAAAATTACGAAAATTTATCGAGTAGAACAACTGCTATTGTATTTTTGAGGTATATATTTTTTTATTTTCCGTAATGTATGCACAGAACACAAAAGAAAAACAAAAAATTAGGCACAAGGCCACTCAAAAATTGTGGAGGGAGTGTCTATTGTCATCCTCATCACCTTTGCTAGTCTATGATTGCTTGCTAAAGTTCCCATTCACCACAATACCTCAAAAACACCGGGGGTCGTCCTACTTAAGATCCCCAAATCAAATCGGTTATTTATTTATATATGTGTGTGTATGTATGTATGTATTTTTTTTTTTTTTTTAATACAATCTGTATATCTATAAAAGTGAAAGTGTGTGTGTGTACATTTCCCTATCAAACTACTCTGTCAATTTTCAGTCTACAGATTCAAGATTTTACATAAGGGGTATTGAGATTTGGGAAAATCTTTTTAATCGGTTTTCGGCCAGAAATTTGTCCGTCAAGGGGTCAAAGTTCAACGATTTGACCTTTGAAAACTCTACCAAACTCCTCCGCCAATTTTGGGACTAAACACTTGAAATTTTAGATGTAGTTTACTTTGACAGGGATCAAATTTTTTAATTTGATTTGAGCCCAAACAATAAATGTTAAGGGGTCAAAATTGGGGTCGAAATTAAAAACAAATTTGACCTCTGCGGTCTCTACCAAATTACTCGGCCAATTTTTAGTTTAAATATTTGAAATTTTACATAAAGTGTATTCAGACATAGGGCAGGCATTTTAATCGGTTTTTGGCCGAAAATTTGTCTGCCAGTGGGTCAATGTTCAAAAGATTTTACCTTTGTAGTCTCTAGCAAACTATTCAGCCAATTTTGCATCTAAACATTTGAAATTTTACATAAAGGGTATTCAGACATGCAGCAAGCTTTTTAATCAGTTTTTGGGTGAAAATTTGACTGCAAAGAGGGCAAAGCTGAAAGAGTTGACCTTTGCAGACTCTACCAAACTCCTCCATCAATTTTGGGTCTAAACACTTGAAATTTTATATGTAGGTTACCTGGACACGAGTCAAACTTTTGACGATATATATACATGTGCACATAAAGTTATGAACAACCGGGCTGAACTGTTAGTGTAAACATAAAATTTGAATAGAAATAAAATTAAATGTGATCTTTTGTTTATTTTATTGACGTAGGGTGAGGAAAAAAGTCCAAACAATAAACAAAAAGGGCTTAGTAGGACCCTCCCACTCTCTCTAAATGGTAGACTGTCCACTGTTTTCCGGCTTGATGGGGCCCAAAACAAGCAGGCGCATTTCTAAATGGGGCCGAATTCTAGACGGGAATAAAGAAAAAAGGGGGGGGGTGTGGAGTTATTTAAAAAAAAAATTTTTTTTTTACATGGGGGGTCACCACTTATCAAGGCCCGAAGGCCACTCAGGGATAAGGGTTATTGCCTGTACAGTAATCAATGAGATAGTATTGTAGTAATCATTAGTATTGGGGGTTTTGATACTGTCTTACTTAAGGGGGCGGTTTGTCAGGAGTTTGTTTATGTTGGACTTGAAGATGTCCAAGTTGTAGTCAGGTGGGAAACAGGCAAGCAGCAGAGAGTTCCACTGGCGTGCAGTTCTAAGAAAGAAGCTTTGCTCATGGAATCTACATTTGGATTTAGGCACAGATAAAGAGTGGGGAAAATTATTGACAGTAGTTTCAGCCAGACAGTTGTTTCTCGTGAAAGATTGGCGAGGGGGGACGAGGGATTGGAGCTCAGACGAGCACCTGCCATGGAAATAACAATAAAACTTATATGTAGATGCTCCAAGATGTGGTCACTTATTAGGGTGGCCGAGGACGAAAAAGAAAAATTTGGGGTGTGAGCATCTTGGAGGTTTCCAATCGGGGATGGAAGGAGCCGTTCACTCAGCTAGCTAAGAACCTAGTCTAAGCAATTATTTTTAGGGGTCTGGAGTCTAACAGGATCAGGAACCGTGTGCACCATGCTTAGGCGGGGAACATAAATTCCAATTTGGTACCTCTATGCACACACAGACTCGCTATCTTTGAGTCACAGGCCATGGGAGTTAATTTCCTATCACATCTGATCTTTTCCTTCAGCTGGTGCTTGAAGAAGGGGACCAGCTTCTGATCAGCAAAAGATTCAACCTGCGCTTATCTTGCACTCTAGAATTCGATATCACCATTCTGGCCTCTGCCAGGATTGCAAGAAACACCATTCATTTCTCACTGTCCCAAGCTGTGGATGACGTAGGACACATCCAGCGGACAAAACTGCTTGGGATCGATCTGACCGGTCACCTCATTGACACATGCCCAGTACTATCTGAGTCCACTGCATTCGAAGAAGGTGTGTTCCAGCATTTCCTTGGCTGGGGTTCTGCAGCGGAGACTCCTGGAGGACCTCACTAGTCCGGCACTTTTCAGTATGGCATTGAGGGGCAACATGTTTCAGGCCAATCGCCAGGTCAAGGAAAACTCAAGAAGTTGTTGAGATGACTCAAACCTGGCGGTCAGCTGCACCAGGAGCAGATCTCTGTCGACAATTCCAGATGCTCGACAAGCAGGTCGTCAGCAACTCTCCTCACTAATTCCTTATAGAGTTCCTTTTTGGTGAGCTGTGAAAGGTCTCGTAGAATCAAGGAACAAGGAAAGACTGAGGAACTGACCAGACCTCTGCCGGATAAGTGCAAAGAAAACTGGAACCTTGGGGAGGCTTATTGCCACTCAAATTCCAGTGAAGACCAATAGCCGCTGCCAACGAGAAATCAATGGTAAGCAGCTGTTGCGATAATGCAAATTTATTTGCAAATGTTATCGAAAGAGGTGGAGAGTACTGGAAACTCGCTCAGTTTCCAGGGAACACCACAAGCTGTTTTCTAGGAGAAATCTTTGATGACCTGTGTGAAAGCTCCTTGTGAGCCAATAATAAACTATTTGATCAAATTACATGATTTTTGGAACATTTCATCATCGTTCCATGACTGGTGCGTACATAATAGATACTTTTCTGTATTTTCTTTACTTTTAATTGCCGCCATGAGTGCCAATCTGAATAAGCACTTTAAATCGTTTGTAATGAAACTAGGTAAATCTACATGAATTGTTTTGAACTAATTTCCCAGCTGTATTTCCTATTTCCCTTCAGATCTGTTATGTGAAAGAGGGAGGGGATGATGTATTGAATACATCATCCTTTCTCAGGGTGAGGAGGGACCGGCTACTTTCCTCAACAGCATCCGGACATATGGAACACTTTGATAAACGACCTCATGCCAAACTTGACCTCGTTAGCATGAGGGTGGAGAAGTTAAGATAAAAATACAAAATTAAAAAAAAAAAAAGAACTTTGTGTGAAATAACCTGGTTAATCACGTATGTTCATCTTATCTAACTAGTAGGCCACCGGCGTTGCCCGGTCGTAAAATATACACAAATATTATATTTTAATTCATGTAGATTTCGTAATTATTATTATAGAACCAATTCTCTATTGTTTATTATCCAATATATAGTAACTAACAGCAGGTGAGGGGCGCCCGACATTGCCCGGTCAAAAATGAGGAAGGGGGCAAAAAAATTGTGACAACGGAGGCGGGGGGGGGGGGGGGCGTTGCCCAGTTGTAACAAAAAAAAAAAAAACGGGACTTGAGTGCCAGCAGCTAAAAGCGGAACCGAAAGCAAAATTTTATAAGCAAAACAAAAAAGAAAGGAAAACAAAAAATGACGCATGCCGGGTGCAAATACGCATAACTTATTTTTAAATAAATGGACGCTTTTATCAAGGACACAGATGTTAAAACATCGCAAATTTAGCCATTTAAAATGAAAGAACATAACGAAGGTTCGTGTGTGCACAGTTTGCAAACTGCATTGAAGGCAAAGTTTTTATTCCCCCCCCCCTCGAGTAAAAACGACATTTTTACACGAAATAATTGACAAATATTTCCAATTTTTCGATATTATGTGTCAGAGATTACTCTTTCCAACAATATCGCTGTCATGCATGTATGATGTGGATGACAAAAATTTTTTAGCAAATATACAAACACACACACACACACACACACACACACGCATCCACAGACATTTGAGATTTATTTAATAGAAGATGATTTTAAAAGTTATAAAAAAATATGACTTTGGTACCATCCGTTAGAATCAAAACCAGAACGTTTAGTGCTCCAGCCTTAGTCGTTATTTATCTCTCCAGCGTTTGTTACCATTAGATGGATAGTAAAAATTAAAACATAAGCAACTTTGAGATATAAATGTTTAATTTTGCATATGCGCAAAACTACCAGTAGGAGTAATGCTTTATTCATAAGGTGAACTGTTTTGTTTTCGATTTTGACCTCTTAGCAGCAATTTTTGCTGGCTTAAAATCAAATAGAAAGTGTGCTACAAGTCCAAATACATTATAGATCAAATATTCAGAGAGGAGTTTGGTAAAGTTATTTTGCACGCACACGGACGAGAATACTTTTATATATATATATCTATATACCTTTAAAGTAGATTCTTTTTCTTGCTTTGACGTTGATACTAAAAGCCTACTTTCTCTATTTAAAATTATAAAAACAAACATTTTAATATACTCAGTTACGGATATGCGAGCGACTACATGAAGGTTAACTAATTTACATATTCCTTTGAAAAATGAACGTTAATTACTTATTTATTTTTATGGTTTCTTATTAGATGGTTGGTTTCATTTCACTATTACGCTGATTTCTGTTTATACATAGTTGCTACGTTCTGCATAATTGCGGAAATTTAAGGTAAAACATTTTGGCATATGGAAATATTTTTACATATATCTATCTGTTGTTTTATATATATATATATATATATATATATATATATATATATAAATGTTAGAGAGAGAGAGAGAGGGAGAGTGTTAATAATAGTGTAGACACGTTGACAGGAAGTCAAGATTAGCTGATTGGATTGCGTGTGAGTCATGTGATCAGATTAGCTGAATCGAAGAGATTTGGTTGTGACTTGGACGAGAGCAGACGGCTTCGCCGTTGTCTCTTCCCCTTCGCTGGGAGTGGGGAACAAACGTTGACGTGGTAGAGATAAGACCTAGAAGAAAAAAACAACACAGGCCAAATTAACTTTCCAATCTTCTGCAAGACATCTGGGAAAGTGAAATAAACTATAGAACCAATTTCTTGTCTTGGTGTGAAATAAATCTTCGTTCCCAAAAACAGGTATCAAGTCTCCCTCCCAGACGAGAATTTCCAGATGGACCAACAAAATGGCAGAAGGTATGTTCAAATGACATGTCACACACATATTCACACTTAACAGCATATGAACATATGTAATAGAAAGACCACTAGACGAACACACACACACACACACACACACACACACACACACACACACACACACACACACACACACACAACGTACCAATCTTTTATAAATGGACACGTTTTAATATATCACTTCCATTCCAATTTCAACCAATATACAACAGACGCTCATTTTATGATACGACATCGTAACATATATGCTATTATATTATTATATAAAGGAACTTTGTGTGTGTCTGTGTATGGGTTTGTTCTCGAAAAAGGCTGGGCCGAGTTTTATGAAATTTCACACGGAGGTACTTTATGTGCTTGGCGGTGTTCTTAGATAGGTTTTCTATCAGAATGTCTTTGATAAGTGTCGATAATCGAAATAATACAATGAAAGAAGGAACAGGCGATTTAAACCAAAGTTACTACCTTACCCAACCTAACATCACAAGTGCTTTTGATATGATTACCACACAATCCGAAAGACTCAACATATAAATTCTACAATAGGTTCTTTGATATGATGTTTGAAATTAATGTTTCTGTTTAAAGCACAATTTTGAAGCATGGTACTAGAGGGCGGCAGTACTAGGGGTCTATCTTCAAAAACCATTTGCACCTAGCTTAATCTCTTCATTAGGATGATAATAGATAGAGAAAAAAAGAATTTTTGAAAAAAAAGTCATTTTTGGCATGTTCGTTTGGTCATACATCAAGAACATCACCAACATGACCTCCCACAACACCAAATTCAGTGTAATCGCTGCCATCCACTGAGTATTTGCCATGTAATCACTGAGCTTCCCCGGCATTTGTGAAAAAGGTATGCTCCTAGTTCCAGACCCGTATCGAGGCAATGATTGAGATTGAAGGTGGCTACATTTTTTAAAATTTTTTTATTACATTTTCACCCCAAACAAGGCAAATTGCCACTTTGGTGTAGGGGGCTACTATCAGGGGCAACAACTACTGGGGTACTATGTAGGGATTTGAGCAGCAAGATATCGGTTCACGTTACACTTGAACTTTTGCACGTTAGTACTGTTGGGGAAGCAGGGATCTGGAATGAAATTCCAAAGTCTAACGGTTCTGGGGAAGAAACTATTGAAGTAGAAAGATCTTTTACATCTAGGGATCTCTACAGTGTGGGGGTGGGATTTAGAAGCCTGTTGGGTTTGTCGAGGGTGCTCGCGTTGTGGGGGCACAAGTGATTGCAGTTCGTCAGAGCATTCACTACTAAAATACTTGTAGAACAGGCAGAGGGATGCAACATTTCGTCAATGGGACAGAGGCTGAAGCTTAGATGCCAGTTCAGGGCGTATCAGGTTGCGACTCTCTTTTGAACCTTGTCAAGGAGCGAGAGACTAGTAGTAGATGCACCAGCCCAGATGTGACAGCAATATTCCATACATGGGCGAATGGTGGCCTTATAGAGGTACAGGATACTTTCGGGTGTTAGTAGTTGTCTAGCACGGTAGAGAGAGCCCACCTTTCTTGCAGCGGCCCTGGCAATGCCTTCAATGTAATTGTTCCAACTCGTGTTTCCTGTGAACGTTAGGCCAAGGAGTTTGAAAGATGTACTCTCAGATAAAGAGTCGTTGGCCATTGCTATAGGTGGTAGAGAGGGTTTCTTGTAATTATTGAATGAAACTAGTTTAGTCTTGGCGGCATTGAACGCGACCAACCACTTTTGTCCCCATTCCACCACAGATTGGAGGTCTTCCTGCCGCTCAGTCGGTGTGATAGTAGAGCCAAGATATACAAAAGAATCCACAGTATTTAGGTGGATTTTTTTTTTTTTTTTTTACACAGTGATCACCACTTATCAAGGCCCGGAAGCCACTTAGGGATAAGGGTTATTGCAAGTACATTACGTTAGAGTGGAGATATGATGAAGTGTTTACTTAAGGGGGCGGTTTATTAGGCATTTGTTAACGCTGGACTTGAAGACATCCAAGTTGTAGTCTGGTGGGAAGCAGGCAGACGGAACAGTTCCACAGGTGTGCAGTTCTAAGAAAGAAGCTTTGTTCATGGAATCCACGTTTTGATTTAGGCACAGACATAGAGTGGGGGAAATTTTTCACCTTGGATTCAGCTAGACGGGTGTTTTTTGTGAAAGATTGGCGAGGGGGGACCAGAGATTGGAGTTCAGACGAGCACCTGCCATGGAAATAACGATAAAACAAGGATAGGCTCGCAACGTCTCTTCTGTGGGAGAGAGGTTGCAAGGAAGAGAAAAGGGCATCCCCCACTAAGCCACGAAGTCTATTTTGTACTCGGTCAAGGCAGAATAGGCTGCTTTTTTCTATCCAGTGTGAGTGGCTGCTAACTTGTTCAATTAGTTAAGACATGACCTTTGTTTTGGAAGTATCAATGCATGTCCCTAATCTGCGAGGGACAGTCTGATGTAAAGAGCTACAGCAATGATAACTTCCTAAATGTAAAAACAGATTTTAGTTTTACTAGTAGTTTAATATCAATAAATATTTATTTATTTATTTTTCATTACTACTAGTAATGAAAAATAAAATATTTATTTATTTTTCAAACCAGTAATGAAAGGTTCTGCTTAAAACAAAATCAATTAAAACAAGACAATTAAAAGAATTGTTTTGGCGTTGGAAAATAAGCACAATTTTTTCCAATTCTGATACCCCAAACATTCCAATTTTTCTGATTCCCGATTCTGGATAATCGTCCCAACACTAGTATATATATATATATAATGTTCATTGTGTGTGTGGGCGCTTATTCACAATTATATGTATTTAACAAACGTGACACATAAACTTTTCTAGACAACTTTCTTACAATAAAATGTATAACAGACCAAAAGAATCACATACCTTCTTAATTGTATGAACCCTGAAAGAATGCCATAACGACGAATTATATTTTACACAGTCTTTGTTCATCTTATGAATTCCCTTGCAAGAGTTTAGTACACTGAGTCTCTTTCTACATTTTCTCTGGTTGTTCTCCATCTGCTTTCGACGGGGTCGTCCACACATCTACTTGCTGACACGTTTCTTGCCAACTCTTGGCTCGATCTCTGCTAACTAACTATAACATCAGCAAAACCCCAACCACGTGTCCATGGATGCAAGCAGGTGACGTCTCACGTAAGCCAAAAATCTACTTACTTCTAACCAAATTCTACAACTATTCCGAAAATTCCTAAATCGACTTTCATTTGTTTATTTTATTTCTGGCTTGAATTCCTGACTAAACATTCCAAGTTGTAAACCCACATTTTCCAAAATCTAATTGTTGTATATTTCTAATAATAATATTCGGCGTTGTCCCAGCATGCTAATATAATATTACTTTATGAACACGATCATCATCATCATCATCATCATCATCGTTGTATGAATCCAAAGATTCTATTGTTGGCACTTACTGATCTGCGCTAGTATTTTCAAGTTTAATTAAAGTTTTATGATATCTGTTTTTATTATATTGTAAGGTTAAAATACAGAATAGGTACAAAACACTCTCCCCTCCCCATGTTAAGAATGGCTTTCTAAATAATAACATTATTATTTCAGCACGGATCAATAAGTGCACTAGTTATCGATTTTCCTGATATATTTTCCTAATCAAACTTCTTTCTAGAAAGACACATGGGTACTTACATGAGGGACAACGTGAAGGTTGCCAACATCCTAAGTGAAAGTGATTTTGTGGAACGAACTGGATTCGAACTTGGGACACTCAGGTCGTCGGTCAATGTCATTAACCACCTGACAACCGTCATCTCCCATGAGCACAGTGGAAAAAAAAAAAAAAAAAAGGACATTAAATCCTGAGCAACGTCGGATCTCCTTGCTAGTTTTATTATTTTAATTTACCTCTTCTCAGGAACTTTAGACACAAGATCAAGTACGTGTTTGATGAACGTGTTTCTGTGGAACGAACTGGATTCGAACTTGGTACACCCACGTTTAAAATTAGTGTTGTTTTAGATAAATGATTCTTTAGGTATGATGATGTATAATTTGTATGAGTTTTACGTCTGTATTTGATAAGAAAATCTGAGAAAGCAAACGTAGATTTTTCTTGGTCTTTTGTAAATGTTGATATCCTAACCCTAATCCTAACCCTAACCCTAACCCTGTCCTTTGCTTCTCATTCTCCCCCACCCCCACCATCGTGTGTCATCGATTGGTTTACATTTTTCTACAAAGTTTTTCCAGTCTTATCTGCTTAAACATTTGATTTAACCTAGTTTTCATTTTTTATTCTGTTTGTTTATATATATATATATATATATATATATATATATATATATATTCAGATAAGTTTTTTTCCCCTTTTTTTACCACAGCTTATGTTTTCTGGACGAACAGAGAATGTTCAAACACTACTTTTCATTTCAAAACACAACCCACACATACACAAACCTTGGTGAAAATGTTGGTCTGAGTGGGGGTGGGGGGGAAAGATGTTTTTAATTCTCTCGCATTCGGAAAGCGGGATTGAGGGGTACTCTGATCTGCAAAAAGTGCCTGGGCAGCCCCGCCGTCATTCTCCGGTAATGGCACCTCAGTCAATTAGCAATAAACTAACCCTTCAGAAAGAGAGCAGGCAAAGCCTAGCAGGGTGGACCTCCTAGAACTGCACAAGGAAATGCTCTAATCTCTGTTCATTTTGGGGTCGATGATAAAAATCCCTATTGGAGGAATGATCAGAATTTAATATGTTGCTGCTATATTATTATTTATGTACTAGAAGATGTACCCGGCGTTGCCCGGTATTAAATGAAACATTAAATTCCTTTAAAACAAAAAGTGAATTGAAGCAAAAAAAAAAAAAAAAACTTAGACATGTGCATGCAAGTATTATGTTTTTTCTAAACAGTTCACTTCTTGTAAAAAAAAAAAATACTCAAGCTGAGATCGAAACCAAAACCTAAAGATAGTGAGTCAATTACAATAACCATTAGACCAGCTTGCCACGACTTTAAAAAGTGTTTTCAAACCTCGTGAAATAGTTGACAAACAGATAAAAATCCGATGATCTCCCCACCCCACCCACCAAGTAACAATTTTTCTATTTTGACCCCTTAGCGGCCCTTATTTCTGGATGGAAACCGATTAAATAGTTTTCCACGTGTCTGAATACCCTATATACCAAATTTCAAGTCTGTAGATCAAATATTCGTTGAGTATATAGGTTGAGAAGTGTCCCCCCCACTCACAGTCTCACTTTCATAGATATATAGATTTATTTATTTTAACAGATAGAACTTTAAGTCATTTACAGTAGCCATTTAGAATGTAGTTTGCAATAGACGTTTACAACAAATCGCTTAGAATAGCCATCATTACAGAGTGATATAGGTGTTAATAATTACAATAGCCGTTTTGAACTAATAATAAAATAAACCTCATGAATGAATAGTTTACCACAGCAATTCTGAATTAAATGCTGGTTTAAAATAGCTCCTCTTGGACAAATAGTTTAAAATAGCTCCTCTTGGACAAATGGTTTAAAATACCTTCTCTTGGACAAATGGTTTAAAATAGCTCCTCTTGGACAAATGGTTTAAAATAGCTCCTCTTGGACAAATGGTTTAAAATAGCTCCTCTTGGACAAATGGTTTAAAATAGCTCCTCTTGGGCAAATCTTATTATAAATTTTCTCTGTGTGTGTGTGTGTGTGTGTGTGTGTGTGTGTGTGTGTGTGTGTGTGTGTGTGTGTGTGTGTGTGAGTGAGTGAGAGAGAGAGAGACACGGTTTATCTCAGCCTACAGGCAATCCACCCTGACAAGTAAGGTACCGAAATGAAGCTTATGACTCAGCAGATGTTTTAGTGATATCTATACCCATGTTTGATTTACTAAACAACGTTTTATTTACTGGATATTTTTTCCGGTACAAGGACTCAAGTTTGCCCAGCTGGGCAAACTTGAGTCCTTGTGGTTTTAAATAGCTCCTCTTGGACAAATGGTTTAAAATAGTTCTTCCAGGACAAATGGGTTTTAAATAGATCCTCCTGGACTAATGGTATCAACTAGCTATTATATATCTTTATCTCAACTTCTACATATGCATTTTGTGTGTGTTTGTATCTGTGTGAGTTCGTTCCCTATGAACTCCAAAACAACTGCACCGATTTTTTTTTTTTTTTTGAAATTTCACACAAATAAACTTTATGTGTTTATATAGGTTATGTATCAGAATAACTCGAAAATCAATAACTGAAAAAAAAAGTCTTATTAAAGAAGGAACGGTTCGATTTTGGCAAAAGTTAACACTTAACAAAGTTGGGCATCATTTTGATGAAGTCAGATGATAAAGCTGATAGCCAGGTCACTATGAGAGAAGAATCTGATTGCTTGCCGACGATGGAAGACCAGATAAGAACAAAAGACTTGGATTTATAACACCAAAAAATCCAACTTGATCACCCTTTGCAGCTCGTGGTGCAGTGAATGGAAGTGTTGAATCACTACGGTTCCAGGTGAGCATTGTTGGAAGATAGTGGTTTCAATCCTACTCAGAGAAGGTCAGAGGATTAGTTGGCCCAAAACATGGTCAGACAACAACTATGGAAGGCAGTAATTACTGAGGTTACAGTTAAAACTCAGCATTCCTATTCTGTCATGGTTAACCACCTTGAGAAGGCCAGAGGATGAGTTGGTCGAAACGTGGTGAAACAACAACTATGTAGATGAGAATAAAAGTCCGCAAATAAATAAATAAATAAATAGATAGATAGATAAATATACTAATTACTCATCTCAAATGAATAAATAAATAGATCGATAAATATACTAATTACTCATCTCAAATGAATAAATAGATAGATAAATATACAAATTACTCATCTCAAATAAATAAATAGATAGATAAATATACAAATTACTCATCTCAAATGAATAAATAGATCGATAAATATACAAATTACTCATCTCAAATGAATAAATAGATCGATAAATATACAAATTACTCATCTCAAATGAATAAATAGATAGATAAATATACAAATTACTCATCTCAAATGAATAAATAGATCGATAAATATACAAATTACTCATCTCAAATAAATAAATAGATAGATAAATATACAAATTACTCATCTCAAATGAATAAATAAATAGATAGATAAATATACAAATTACTCATCTCAAAGGATTCCAATAAAAAAATATCTAAAGTTGAGCTTCATTTCGATGAAGTCAGATGACAGAATTGATTGCCAGAAGATTAAGAGAAGAATCTGATTACTTGCCAACATGCTATCTTGTGTTCAGAAATCGGAAATTCCTTAAGAGGTCATAAACGTTCTGGATCAGACCTAATTGATCATTGGCTGATCTGATGTCTGAACAAGATGATCAATATCAGTTGAAGAAGTTGATTCAAGATCAGATGATACTTGTTTCACTACTTTTAATTTTGTTCGGGTTTTGCTTCATTATTTTTACGGCATATCAACCTGTTTTTGATATCTGGGCAAGGTCACACAAACACACACACACACACAAACACACACACACACACACACACAAACACACACACACACAAACACACACACACAGACAAACACACACACAAACACACACACACACAAACACACACACAGACACACACAAACAGACACACACACATAGACACACAAACACACACACAAACACACACACTCAAACACACACACACAAACACACACAAACACACACACACACACACAGATCTGTTCTTCATTCTGTGAATTTTCATGATATGTGCCCAGCTTCACATTAAAAATTTAATTTCCCAAGTAACGAATTAAATCAACACAAAACTAATTTTGTGAACTTTTTACTCTCTGAATTCTATTCAATTCTTACTCAATTTTGTAACCTGTCAATATATATTTGTATACATTCTTTAGGTTATAGTCAATTAACGTACTTCCTAACTTCCGGCATGGCTACTACCAGAAGCGGTGACAGGACAAATCAGTTCCCTCAATTTTATTGCTCTTCAGTATTTCTATTGTAAAGCGATTTATTGAAATAATTTTTTTTTTAATTAATTTATTTTTTACTGTTTTTTTTTCCACCCCCAAACAAGACACAGTGCCACTAAGCTGTAAGGGGCTACTATTTTTAAATAAACAATCTTTTTAAATAAAAACCACTGGTTGTAGTCAGCTAACATACTACCTAACTTCCGGCGTGTCTGCTACCGGAAGCGGTGAAAAGCTAAATCATTTCCTTCACTTTTATTGTTCTTCAGTATTTTTATTGTGCAGCAATTTATTGAAATAAAATATAAGAAAGGACGTTATTGACAAATATACAATAAAAATTAACAAAATTATAAAAAGATAAAAATGAAACAATTAGTTTTTATTTGCACTTTTAATAAAAAATAAAAAAATAAAAGTTTTTATTTTATTAAAAATTTCATAAATATGTTTATGAAATTATAAAAATAGTTTTTTTTTTAATTTAAAAAAAAAATGTTTTTTATTTGAAAAATTATTCAAATCAATATAACAAATGAAATTATTGAAATCAAACTAATAAAATTTCAAACATCATAAAAAAAACGTATCCAATACAAAATATCCCCAAAATAGTTTAAAAAGATTTTTAAAAAATTTTTAATGAGCAAAAAAAAAAGTGTTTTCAAAAGTTCTTTAAAAAAAACTAACAAACTATTTTCAGTAATTCTTATTAAAATAAGACTTTAAAAAAACTTTTCAATGATTGCTAAATGAAAAAAAAATGACTGCAAAAACATAAATAATAATAACAAAAAATGTACATACACAGCAAAGATATAGGCGTGAAAGTAAAAAAAGTGAAGGAACTGATTTGCCTAGTCACCGCTTCCAGTAGCAGCCATGCCGGAAGTTAGGAATGAGGTTAGCGGACTATAACTCTTCTTAAATTACATTTGTATTCAGACCCTTTTGACGCTCCTTTTTCTTGTCTCAATCCCCCTTTTTTTTTTTTTTACATATCATCCTTTGGGTTGAATCTCTACAGTTCCAGTTGAGCATTGTCTAAAAATAGTGGTTTCAGTCCTACCCAGAGAAAGCCAGAGGATTAGTTGGCCCAAAACGTGGTCAGAGAACAACTATGGAAGGCAGTAATTACTGAGGTTACAGTTAAGGCTCGACATTCCTATTCTGTCATGGTTAACCACCTTGAGAAGGCCAGAGGATGAGTTGGTTGAAACGTGGTGAAACAACAACAACTATGTAGATGAAAATAAAAGTCCGCAAATAAATAAGTAGATAAATAAATAGATAAATATACTAATTATTCATCTCAAATGAATAAATAAATAAATAAATAAATAGATAAATAAATAGGTAAATATACTAATTACTCATCTCAAATGAATAAATAAATAAATAGATAAATAAGTAGATAAATAAATAGATAAATATACTAATTACTCATCTCAAATAAATAAATAAATAAATAAATAGATAAATAAGTAGATAAATAAATAGATAAATATACTAATTACTCATCTCAAATAAATAAATAAATAAATAAATAGATAAATAAGTAGATAAATAAATAGATAAATATACTAATTACTCATCTCAAATAAATAAATAAATAAGTAGATAAATAAATAGAGAAATATACTAATTACTCATCTCAAATAAATAAATAAATAAGTAGATAAATAAATAGATAAATATACTAATTACTCATCTCAAATGAATAAATAAATAAGTAGATAAATAAATAGATAAATATACTAATTACTCATCTCAAATGAATAAATAAGTAGATAAATAAATAGATAAATGTACTAATTACTCATCTCAAATGAATAAATAAATAAATAGATAAATAAGTAGATAAATAAATAGATAAATATACTAATTACTCATCTCAAATAAATAAATAAATAGATAGATAAATATACAAATTACTCATCTCAAAGGATTCCAATAAAAAAAAATATCTAAAGTTGAGCTTCATTTCGATGAAGTCAGATGACAGAATTGATTGCCAGAAGATTAAGAGAAGAATCTGATTACTTGCCAACATACTATCTTGTGTTCAGAAATTGGAAATCCCTTAAGAGGTCATAAATATTCTGAATCAGACTAAATTGATCATTGGCTGATCTGATGTCTGAACCAGTTGATCAATATCAGTTAAAGAAGTGGATTCAAGATCAGATGATACTTGTTTCACTACTTTTTAATTTTGTTCAATTTTGTGTGATTTACTTCAAATTCTTAATATCTTCAAATATTCGTTCAGGGTGTAAATTACTGTACAATTAATTTGTTACTGCAATCATTTCCAAAAAGGAATAGAAAGTAAATTTTTTCAATAAAAAAAACAAAAAAAACGAATAGACAGTAAATGTATTCAATAAATTGACATTCGACAAAAAAACAAAAAAACGAATAGACAGTAAATTTATTCAATAAATTGACATTCGACAAAAAAACAAAAAAACACTAATTTATTCAATAAATTGACATTCGACAAAAAACAAAAAAAGGAATAGACAATAAATTTATTCAATAAATTGACATTCGACAAAAAAACAAAAAAAGGAATAGAAAGTAAATTTTTTCAATAAAAAAAACAAAAAAAAAACGAATAGACAGTAAATTTATTCAATAAATTGACATTCGACAAAAAAACAAAAAAACACTAATTTATTCAATAAATTGACATTCGACAAAAAACAAAAAAAGGAATAGACAATAAATTTATTCAATAAATTGACATTCGACAAAAAAACAAAAAAAGGAATAGAAAGTAAATTTATTCAATAAATTGACATTCGACAAAAAAACAAAAAAACGAATAGACAGTAAATTTATTCAATAAATTGACATTCGACAAAAAAACAAAAAAACGAATAGACAGTAAATTTATTCAATAAATTGACATTCGACAAAAAACAAAAAAAAAGGAATAGAAAGTAAATTTATTCAATAAATTGACATTCGACAAAAAACAAAAAAACGAATAGACAGTAAATTTATTCAATAAATTGACATTCGACAAAAAAACAAAAAAACGAATAGACAGTAAATTTATTCAATAAATTGACATTCGACAAAAAACAAAAAAACGAATAGACAGTAAATTTATTCAATAAATTGACATTCGACAAAAAACAAAAAAACGAATAGACAATAAATTTATTCAATAAATTGACATTCGACAAAAAACAAAAAAAAAGGAATAGAAAGTAAATTTATTCAATAAATTGACATTCGACAAAAAACAAAAAAACGAATAGACAGTAAATTTATTCAATAAATTGACATTCGACAAAAAACAAAAAAAGGAATAGAAAGTAAATTTATTCAATAAATTGACATTCGACAAAAAACAAAAAAACGAATAGACAGTAAATTTATTCAATAAATTGACATTTGACAAAAAACAAAAAAAGGAATAGAAAGTAAATTTATTCAATAAATTGACATTCGACAAAAAACAAAAAAACGAATAGACAGTAAATTTATTCAATAAATTGACATTTGACAAAAAACAAAAAAAGGAATAGAAAGTAAATTTATTCAATAAATTGACATTCGACAAAAAACAAAAAAACGAATAGACAGTAAATTTATTCAATAAATTGACATTCGACAAAAAACAAAAAAACGAATAGACAGTAAATTTATTCAATAAATTGACATTCGACAAAAAAACAAAAAAACGAATAGACAGTAAATTTATTCAATAAATTGACATTCGACAAAAAACAAAAAAAAAGGAATAGAAAGTAAATTTATTCAATAAATTGACATTCGACAAAAAACAAAAAAACGAATAGACAGTAAATTTATTCAATAAATTGACATTCGACAAAAAAACAAAAAAACGAATAGACAGTAAATTTATTCAATAAATTGACATTCGACAAAAAACAAAAAAACGAATAGACAGTAAATTTATTCAATAAATTGACATTCGACAAAAAACAAAAAAACGAATAGACAATAAATTTATTCAATAAATTGACATTCGACAAAAAACAAAAAAAAAGGAATAGACAGTAAATTTATTCAATAAATTGACATTCGACAAAAAACAAAAAAACGAATAGACAGTAAATTTATTCAATAAATTGACATTCGACAAAAAACAAAAAAAAAGGAATAGAAAGTAAATTTATTCAATAAATTGACATTCGACAAAAAACAAAAAAACGAATAGACAGTAAATTTATTCAATAAATTGACATTCGACAAAAAACAAAAAAACGAATAGACAGTAAATTTATTCAATAAATTGACATTCGACAAAAAACAAAAAAACGAATAGACAATAAATTTATTCAATAAATTGACATTCGACAAAAAACAAAAAAAGGAATAGAAAGTAAATTTATTCAATAAATTGACATTCGACAAAAAACAAAAAAAGAAATAGACATTAAATTTATTTGATAAAATGACATTCGACAAAAAAAAAAAAAAAAGAAATAGACAGTAAATTTTTTCAATAAATTCACACTCGACCAAAAAAAAAAAAAAAGATCTTTTTCCAACCACTAAATTTTAAAGATAATTAATATTTTGGGGAGTCAGAATCTATTCCATCCAACACTTATTTTTGGCAAATTTTTCGATCTTGAAGTATTTTTTTTTTTTTTTTTTGTAATAAGAACATTAATGAAATCTGTAGTATTGACATGTTTGCAAATAATGCAAACAAAGAAATCTGTTTGGTTTCATGAAGTGAAAATGGATTAATTTGGCGGCACTAGGAAGGTGCTGCGTCACATAACTATCCAAAAATCCTGCAAGCAGCAATTCTTCCACTTTGTCAGAAACATAGCTCATGGAATGTGATGGTAACGTTGTATGCCTCATTCACAAAACAGACAATAGAAATAAAACTTCAATGTGCTTGTTTTGTTGTACAACGATATTTATTTCCTCATTCTCTCGTTACTGCTGTGGCGTCCCTCATGTGATTATGCTCTCGAACAACATCCACACTTTTCACATGATCTCGAACGTGATCTCCGTCTCTAAAGTGATCTTTTTAAAAATCTTTATTTTTCCTCACTGGTGATGTCATTTCGTATGCATTTGCATATGTGTGTCCACACTCTGTTACATTGGCTTCTTACATCAAGTGGCTTCGTACCTTGTCTAGAACGATTTCCATTTAAGAAAAAAAAGCCTACTTTCGGAACACCAGAAAGTTTTATCTGATGTCTTGCTGGCTTGCCAAGCCAAGCGTAGGCCCAAGGTGTTTTCTCAAATAGTGGTGATGGAAAGGAGTTCACCGAGGCCAGTTCATGATAGTCTTTAATGTCATTAATAGATCAAGGCTGTTGAAGAAGTCTTGCATGGCAGGAACCAATTGTTCCATTTATATCCAATGCGATCAGTTGGAATACAAGACTAGCACATTTTAATCGCTTCAGCAAAGTCCCCACTTCTTCAGTGTTGTGGTCCCTAGATGCCGAAAAGCCTTTTATTCTAATAGTTTCTTCCCTCAGGCTGCTAGACTTTGAAGTTCTCTACCTGTTTCCTTTTTCCACTGACTGTACTAACATGAAGAAGTTTAAATGTACTGTGAACAAATATCTCACTACTCAACTCCTCAGATAGTCCCTTAACACGATGCAATGTTGTTGTTCACTCTAACTGACCGCTATATTGGCTAGCTTTCAATACATGGCAGTAGACACAGCTGGCTCTCAATACACAGTACCAGACACAGCTAGCTTGCTTTAGAAGTAATAAGAAGAGATATGTGAGCTTGCTGAGTAACTTCTTGATATCCACACGTCTTTACCTTATATATTATACTTAGTTAGATTTTGGAAAAAAAAAAAGGATTCCAGCAGTGCTCCATTATAAAGAAAAAATTCCTAAAATATGAGCGCATTATTTATATTTTTATTTTCAGACAGTTTAGATGAGATACATCGTCGGTACCATCGGTTTCAAACCTGATAATAAAGAATGAATAGTGGCCGAAGAGAGCTTGATATGGGGATCTAAGACGGTCCCCTATTATCAGGTTTTAAACTAATGGTGGTGATGACTTAATAATTACTACGTGCATAAAAGTCATCTATATACATGAATGTTTCGCAGTCTACTCCTCATCAGTATGGCTGGACTTGTATTGCCAAAGATCAAACCTTTAACGGCTCGATAAGTAGTCTAGCGTTTTACCATGGGACAACCGGACCTTAGACAATTTTATGCATGATTTTCATCACTTATAAATCTAAGATTGTTTGAATTTTTATTTATTTTCTTATTAACTAGCGGGGGGGGGGTACCCGGCGATGCCCGGGTGTCTTCAGGTAAATAAAACTCCGGGGGGGGGGTAAATAATAATAAAAAAATGTTTTGGTAGGTGAGTGTATGAGGATCGAACCCGTACCCTTGAGTTGGAAATTAATGTGTGAAAGAAAAAAACCGTGCGATGTTACCATTGGGCCATCGCGACATACAGTGTAGACATGTTTGAATTTATTTATCCAACTATAACTATAAAAACAGGCGTGCGTAATAAAAGTTAACTTTGCTGCTTCCATTTGACCTAATTAAGAAGGTCAAATAGAAGTCACACAGCGTAAGCGTCTGTTCCCGGCGCATTGCCGCGGACACGTCCGTTTGAGTTTAGTTTCATTTTATTTATACTAAAAAGCCCAATCAACACGCGAGAAGCCAAAATAGCCATAATTTTGTAAAAATCGACGTAAATAAATCTATATGCTACGCGCTTTCCTAATTCCTAGATATTATGATATAGGACCTATATACACAGTTTTAAGCGATAGTAACGACCCCGGGAGCGCGTGCGAAAGAAGCCTTTTGAAGACATACACGAAATGATCACACACATTTTGCCTTTTATATATATATATAGATTTACTTGATTAATTAAGAAATTAATCAAGTAAATAAAAAATAAATAAAAATTCAAACAATCTTAGATTTATAAGCGATAAAAATCGTGCATAAAATTATTTATTTATTTTTTTCGATTCTTGTCAATAAAGTCTAGCCATACTGATGAGGAGTAACCTTTGAAACATGCATGTATATGGATGACTTTTATGCACATAGTAATTATTAATTGATAATTAATAATTAAATAATATATATATATATATATATATATATATATATGATGAAAATGATGGAAACACAGGTTAACTTTCTCACACCATTCAAACACCCCCTGTAATAATTAACACATAATCTCAATCAATAAATTACATAAAAAACACTCATTTTATTTCTGTTACAAACTTATATTTGAATTTCAACAGATATATCTTTTTTCCCAATAAGAATATTAACTTGCGTTCATAGTTTTAAAATTACATTAACGACTATATGACGTCACTAAAATTTCTTCTCTTTAACAGCGCCAGCCCTCCCCCTCCTTTTTGAATTTCCAACGTCTTTTTTCCGTTTCTCTGAGATAGAACTGCGTCACACTGTGCACGTGAAACATTTTCAAATATTTTGTACTGGTATTTTTTGTTTCTTAATCTCATTCATCCAGAGGAAGTCTCGAAATAAAGACGAAACGTTGATGAACACATAATACGGTTTGTTCCTTTTTATTTTCTCTCTCTCTCTCTCTCTCTCTCTCTCTCTCTCTCTCTCTATATATATATATATATATATATATATATATATATATATATACATGGCCTCTGCTTTTGTATAAGCAACATCGCCTGATGTTTCTAGCTACTTGCAACTGGCTGACTGAAACATGCTCATGAATGTGTAGTTACATATAAATGCTTATGCAAAACAAATAAAAAGTATATATATATTATAGCAAGGAGACCCAACATTGCCCGGGATTGAATGATGATCAACGAATATTTCACACTCCTATATTTTTATTATCATCGAAATCTGAAATCGCCCGGGAGGAAGCTTCAAATGCCTCCATGCAGTAATTTAATCCAAAAAAATATGTTATTCTACATTGCACTCTAGAGAACCTGCTGTTTCTTTTATAAAATTATTTTATAGAAACTTCTTTCCAGTTAATGAAAAAAAAAAAGCATTAAGAAATTTACGTGTGAGGTTTGAGCCTACAGACCACATGATGGAAAATGCGGTCTGTAGGTGAAAAAAAAAAAAAAAGAACAAAAAACACATAAATTTTCAATTCTTATAAAATTCTTTGCAGTTAATGAAAAAAAAAAAAGAAATTTTTATGCTGAGTTTGAACCTATAGACCATGTTATGAAAAAAAAACCCAAAAAAAACCACGCTATCAATTTACCCACAATAGAATTTTCACAATTGGCTGGTCTATCATTGTTGCTAAGTGACAACATGGAAAGAAAGGCTTTACCGATGATAGATAAATTAAAATAATGGTTTCGATTATCGGTAATTATCAGGGGTATTCTGTGACCAAACTTAACTAAGATCACTCTCAGACTTATGCACTAAAGTTCTGTAAATTTTAAAGAAAATCTATTCCGCCGTTTCAGAATCTATAAGGAACTCTCACACGCACACATACACACACACAAAGTTGCATTTATATAATTGCAGAGATATAAAGTCATCCGCATACAGTACTGTGTCATTGTATCACAATTATATATAACAAGTTTAGATCTATTGTTTATTTAACCAATATTTGTTTCAAAAGTGCTCAATGTTAGGTGGAGCTTTATAAATATTTATTATATAAACTGAAGTTGCGTTTCAGCGATTAAACTTCATAGGAGCCTAAAACAATTATGAAAAAACTCGGACAATGGGTAGATAAGAAAAACACACCAGAAGTCAAACAAAAACAGCAGCAGTGGATCACATGCCATGCCTTCAAATCCATGACCTAAAATGGTCGTTTTACTCATGTCTGCAAATTTACTGTCAGCCTTAATACAATTTAGGTTTTAATCTATAATATAAATCTCACTTGTCTGTTTAAGTGTATGTATGTATGTATGTATGTTTGTATATCTGCCTAAAACTTTTGACAGAAGTGACGGATTTTCACTAGATCGGTATCCTTTTGAAGCTCAACCCATCGGACGACAAATATCGAAAAATTGGCTAAAAACATTAATTCTGGGCACTTTTCTACAGGAAGGGGTTACTTTTTTTGCCGATATTTTCGAAAGTCATCCCCTCTTTTCGATTGACTAGCCTTAATTTAAACCTATGTAAATTCCGGTTTGGCGATAGGCACAGCAGCAAAGACGTCAGGTTTTTTGTTTTTTTTCACATTCTTTTCATCCTTCGCAGTACGGGTTCAAGCCTGCCTGCCTACTACCACTTTTTTTTCTTTTTTGCTCAACACACACCTCAAAACACCCGGGCACCCAGGCGAGTCTATTATATAAAAGGTAAAATGTGTGTATGTGTGTTTGTATGTCTGCTAAAAATTTTCGGCAGACAAAATCGGTATCATTTTGAAGCTCAATGTCTCTGACGACAAATATCGAAAAATTGGGAAAAAAAACTTTATTTTTTCATCATCAATTGGGCCATTTTTTACAAGGAAAGGTCAGTTTTTTCTACGACATTTTTGCAAGTCATTCAAACGTCGCATAAAAGATGTTATTTCGACCGCCCGTGACGTCACAATCACGGTGGACACATCGATAAGACCGTTTGCTTTTTATCATCTCCTTTTCCTCTGGCACATTACGAGTTTGAGCCTGTTTACTACTTCTTTTTTTTTTTTTTTTTTTAATTTTTGCTCAACCAACACTCTTAAACACACCTCCACACACCCAGGCAACATCGGGAACCCAGGCTAATATGATAGCAAAGAAGAGGTGAACTTCGAACTGATTATACTTAGTCCCTATATCTGTCATGCCACACATCCTGGCGGTTGATGGTCCAATCTTGAGTGCAGACGATACTAATAATACAGTTGCCAATTATTCAAGACATGTACCCAATCATGGCTGATGACACAGAAGCATGCTACCCCCATGGATTAAATAAAGGGTTCCGTTTGAAATTACCCAAGTTTGACAGAAAGATTCTCAGGTTCGTCAAAATACATCTGAAGAAGGTTGACGATTACAATGACCGAAGCGTGCAAATAATGCACAAGATGAGAATAATGGCCGTCTTACCTGATGCGTCCATCGTGTAACCGGAAGTCAAGAGCGTTGGAAGTAAGGGTAGTCAATCCAACATAGACGATGAATTGCAAAAATGTCGACGAAAAAGCCGACACCTCCTTGTAGAAAACTGCCCAGTTGAGGGTGAAGGAATTAATGTTTTTGACCATTTTTTTTTTAATATTTGCCGTCTGAGAGACTGAGCTTTAAAACAATACCGATTTTGTCATGTTCCGATGTGTCTGTCGGAACTTTTTGGCAGACATACAAACACACACACACACATTTTTCCTTTTATATAATAGACTAGCGAGGGGTACCCGACATTGCCCGGGTGTTTCGAGGTGTGTCTAGAAACTCTAGGGGTGGGGTGGGGGTTTAAAAAAATGTTTTGGTAGATAAGTATGAGGATCGAACCCGAACCATTGAGGCAAAGCTGTAAATTAAAGTGTGAAAAAAAAAAAACGTGCGACGTTAACGATTGCCCCACCGCTAGATTCTAATGGAAACACGTTTGAATTTATTTAATTACTTGGATTTGGCAGGTGCCCGTTTTAATGAGTTAATGAGGGCAAGTTTGATTGCGGGATAGTATTTCATTTACTGCGGGAACGCTTCTCAAGATGTTATAGGAAAAAGACTAACCCACATGCGGCGAACGACAAATGTTGAATATTTATCGTCCCAAAGTCGAGCAAATTAAATAGACAGGCGAGCTTCGTTGTTAACTGTGAGATATTACGATTTATATGTGATATAAAAAGTTTTAAAAAGTTGTTAGGCGACCGACCGCTTCTCTGAAAAAAGCCTTTTGTAGACATACAGAAAAAGCGAACACACACACATACATACATACATACATACATACACACATACATACATTTTCGCTTTTATATTTATAGAAGGTATACTTTTTTATGTGTCTTGATAGTATGCGTTTTATTTTCAGTTCATTAACTGAATTAGCGATTAATTACCGTTTTGCCTATTACATCATGATTCCAAGGAAGATGGGTGTGTCTAATAGAGTGAACCTATTTACTACACTCTACCCACATCAAGAACAGGTGCTTGATTGAGATTCACTCTATGGTTCCTCTTTGCAAGTCATTTGCGACAAACAGCTGACTAGCAAGACCAACTGTCAGCAATTTCTCTTACTCTCTATCTCTGCCTAAATCTAAGCGAAAAATCCTTGAGCAGAGTTTTGTTTTCCTAGAGCTGCTCGTCTGTGAAACACAATACCATGGAGCTGCTTCCCGAGTGACTATACAAGGTAGAACAATAAAATTGTCGCCCTAAAAAAAACAACACCACAGCTTTATTTTAAAACTTTTATTGCAAAATATGAATTCTGGTAACTTGATTATGTAGTAGAGCTGACATCTATTCAATGTAGCCACCTTCAGCCTCAAGCACAGCGTCGCTACAGGTCCAGAACACGGAGCATGCCTTTTCTACAAACGCTGACAGAAGCTTGGCAAATACTTGGTAGATGACGGCAATCAGGCTGTCTTTGGTGTTGTAGGAGATCATGTTGGTGATGTTCTCGACATATGACCAAACGGAGTTGTCCGGTAGATTCAAGTCGGGTGGGGGTATGAAGGATAGTGAGAGAAAAGGTACAAAGTCATAGCACTCCTTCTGAAACCAAGCATTCGGACTTGTGGGTCGGTGTTGAGTCCTGCTGCCACACCCAGGGTCTGCCAGTGGCCACCTGATTGCTCCAGAGGATCACCACACTCTTCAGCACATCCAGGTACGTCGTGGAGTTGACTTTCAAGCCGACTTTGAATATGCGAGGAGCATGATGTGGTCCTCATTTGAAACCACTCCAGAGACCATAACCGTGGGTCGTCTGATACATTGAGCTGTGCTCTCAAATGTTGAACCATCCGAATTTGCATTTTGAGGGTGCTGGCAATGGTCCTGTTGTCATAACTTGGATTGGTAGAGAGCATTAGTTGTATAGCGGCACATCTCCGATCTCACTTGTTGAACTCGCTGTTAATTTCAGACATGAGAGAAGGCTCCTATCGCTCTTGGGATTTGTACACAACTGGTCAACTAGTAGATGGTCTGCAAGAAAAAGAAAACCGGTTTTCATCAAACGGAAATGGAATCATGTCATCTTTTCTCGGGTGACAATTTTATCAGTTCACTCTGTAACATGATTGTTTTCAAGTTCAGCATGAAGAGTCTTGATGAGCCATCCTCTAAAATAAATTTACTTATCAAATTTATATTTTGCGATAACTATTAACCTTTATCCTTGAGTGGCCTCTGAGCCTTGATGAGCGGTGACTATCGATCGATGCCTCCATTCAGTCTCGAAAAAAAAAGGATGCCCCCCCCCCATAGGGGCAACTGTGCGTGAAATTGTGAGGTAAGGGTTGCGCAATCACTAACCACACGTCTCTTGAATCGGCACTGTTTGAGTCCAGTGGCAAGGAGAAATCCAAGATGACTGGAAACAATGCTGAGGTAAGCAGAGAGCACATACAGCACCTGGAAGTCCCAACTCCATCTGCCTGCTTCCCACCTGACTACAACTTGGATGTCTTCAAGTCCAACGTTAACAAATACCTAATGAACCGCCCCCTTAAGTAAACACTTCATCAAATCTCCACACTAACGTACCATACTTGCAATAACCCTTATCCCTGAGTGGCTTCCGGGCCTTGATAAGTGGTGACTACCGTGTAAAAGAAAAACATAAAAACACACACACACACACACACACACACACACAAAATTTTTTTTAAGTTGTTAGAATTTGGTATATTTGGTACAACAATGATATAATGGATCTGTAATGTGAATCTTAAACATAGGACTTGATTTGATGACTATAGAAAAAGATTAAAATCTCAACAGTATAAGTAGATCTGTGCAGAACAGGAGACTTTGATGGTATGGTCACATTGAAAAAATGGATGACTGCTTGGGTTAGTAGATGTAGTTTCGGTTTCAGAGACCAAATATCCATTGTTAATAGTAATAATAGTAAAATCTCTCTTAGTAATCTATATAACTATAAAGCTCAGATTAGCTTGATTGCTTGGGCATTTAAACCCGTCCATCGAGTTTCTTACTTCCGGTTTCAAAAAATATGTCTGCTTACCCTATTTCATGGCCGCCCTGTCTTAAGTCCGATATAAAAAGCCACTGCTGCTATTTAACTCATACACAAGGTCAACAATATACTTTTTTTTTGTTTTAACTTCTTTTAGCATGTTTTCCTTACAAATAAATATAATTTAACCCTGTTGAGTTAAAAAAAAAACTGATTTAAATATAAATATACAATATCTAACTATAATCATATTTATAACCATATTTACTGCTTTTGACGATTTACTTTTTGTCAGGCCTTAATTAAAAAAATATATTTTCTTTTCAAGGGGGGGGGAGGTAGAAACTTGGTTTTAGTCATGCTTTTAGTAGGGCCCCCTTAATTTTAATTAGTGCTTGCAGTAGTACTCTGGAGGCTTCCTGAGTTTTATTTTTTTTTCACTCATCACTTAAAAAATATGTTTTTTTCAAGTTGATAAAAGACAATATAATCTCAATCACTTTCTGTTTTGAACATTTTTCATTTTATCCTTTAAGTGCCAATGGGTAAACTAGTATTAGATAATAATCAATAATGAATTGGATCTGAAATAATAAATATGTATGAATTAAAATATAATATTTAGGCATATTTTATGAGCAGGTAACGCCGAGTGGTTTGCTAGTAAACTACATGGTTGTAGCATGATGTAATGATTATAGGTGCAGAATGACTTTCTATTTGGAAAGCCATTCTTAATTTGGGGAAAGGGGGGAGGATTTCACATTGATATAGCATGTCGAAAGTCATTTTGATCTTAAAAAAATATTTCTTGATTTAATGAATTCCACACTTTCATTGAAACTTGTCATCCTCTGACAGCTGATTGGATGATCGCTTCAGCATTTTTTTTGTTTGTTTGTTTTTTATAAGACTCACCACTTATCAAGGCTCAAAGGCCATTCAGGGATAAAAGTTAATGAATATAAGGTGGTAGTGTAGTAATCGCAAATAGTCTAAGTTGGATAGAATTTGATTATTTAAGGGGATGGTTCAATAAGAATTTGTTTACATTGGACTTGAAGCCTACCATTTTGTAGTCGGCTGGAAAGCAAACCAGCAGAACAGTGTTCAAGTCCAATGTAAACAAGTTTTTGATGAGCCGTCTCCCTTTAGGTAATCCAATTTACCAAATTTACACTATTAGCGACTACTATGATATTGTCCCATTGACTACTGTACACTCATTAACCCTTATCCTCGAGTGGCCTCTGAGCCTTGATAAGTGGCGACTCCTATGTAGAAAAAAAAACAAAAACAAAAACAAAAAAACCCAAAAGATTTTATTCGTTATAAACCATCATAAGCACATGGTTACTATTTCAAGTAAAAAAAAGCGCTCCTGTAACGTCATTATTTATCTCTCCAGCGTTGTTACTGTCTGAGCTACCGATAGATGGATACAAAAGATTACAAATCAAGCAACTTTGAGCTATGAATGTTTAATTTTGTGCATGCGCAAAATTAAACAAGCATATGATTACTGTTTCTTGTTAATTTCAGTATTGTGTAACCAATAGTTTAAGAGTTTATCGGTTAACTATTTACACACACACACACACACACACACATGCACGCATACATGTACTCTTTTATTTATATAGGATAATTCGTATGCATTTCAGATTAGGTCGTTTAAAAAGCATACATTTGTTCCGCAGTCATTTTCAAATTTGTATTAATATTACCCAACTGACCTGAAATTACTTAAAGCTTTGTATGGGCGAGCCGTAAATTGTCCGCTAAGTGGCCTATTTTCCTTTCAAATTACAATAGTGTAAATTCGCCTGATTTAACGACATCCCAGGACCAAGCAAAAACAAAAATTAGGTGTGGTGTGGCCTGTGACTAATTCAGTAGTACAAATGCCCTAAATTAGTTGCTTATGCAGTTTACCATCCAATCTCGTAAGCAGCCTGAAGATGCCGAAGCAATTATCCAATCAGCTGTCGGATGACAAGTTTCAATGAAAACATGAAATTTATTTAAAATCAAGAAGAAAATTATTAAAACCGAAAATGATTTTCACCATACTGTGCCAATGTGAAATCTCCCTCCTTTGTCCATATTAAAAATGGCTTTCTGAATAGAAAACCATTTTTAACATGGAGAGGAAGGGACGCCACGAAGTTGCCAGACACTCTGGTACTTATGAAGTTTACGATCCAATCTCCAAAATTATGTAAATTAAATTTGTTAAACAGATCTGAATCCTTTACATATATCAAGTTTCAAGGCTGTAGACCAAAATTATGAAAGATTAAATCTTAAACAAATTGCTCAATTCAGAGATTACTGTTTCATTCGGATACCAAAATCTCATATCCCATTTTTTTGTTTCAACCCCTATTTTCTTTCTCTATGTCCCTTAAAAAGATTTAATCTTTAAAATATATTTTCTATGTGTGTGCTGAATAGCAAAATTATATCAAACCAGATTTAATATTTTGCTAATGACTTTTCTCTGAGGAGATGAGCCTACATCGAAAATTCATGGATTAAGGAAATTACTTTGACTGTTGTATTCTTTGTTCAAATAATAAATTTTTGTTGTGAAAAATTATATTTTTCTGAATGAAATTTAAATATAAAAAAAAACTGTAAATTTTATTCAAATGTATTGACCTAAAAAGCCAATATCTTTTCAAAAGTGCTCAATGCATACGCAGAGCTTTTATTAATAAACTTATGGAAACACCAGAAGAAAAAAAAAAAAATGTTCATCTCAGAATAATGAGATGAATTAAACCACAGATTAATGAATTTCGTGGTTTACAGTCTTACAAAATATTTTTGGGAGGTAATATTTGATAATCCCAGCCAAATAAAATTGCTCGATTCAAGGATTACTGTTCCATTTGGATACCAAAATCTCATATCCTCTTTTTTTTTTTTTAACCCCTATTTTCTTTCTCTACGTCCCTTAAAAATATTTAATCTTCAAAAAATATTTCCTATGTATGTTTTGAAAATTATATTTTTCTGAATGAAATTTAAATATAAAACACTGTAAATTTTTAATTTGCTCTATCTAGTATATTGAGCAATTTTTATTTGGCTGAGATTGTCTTATATAAAAATACTAGCGGGGGTGCCTGGCGTTGCCTGGGTGTTTGTAGGTGTGTGTTGATCAAAAAAAAAATAAATAAATAAAATAAAAAAAAAAGTGTTAGTAGGCAGGTTGGAACCCGTACCGCGACGCGGGGGGGGGAAAGAATGTGAAAAAAAGAGTTAGTAATTAAAAGACGAAATAAAAAAAAAACAGAGAGAGAGAGAGAGGTGGGATTGAACTCGAAAGCGTGGGGTGGTTGGTCTTTCTCACTAACCATTACGCCATAGTGGATAGTTAAATGAATGAGTTGTAATTAACAACAACAAATTAAGAATCACGCAGGCGCAGAAATGATAGCGGATAGCGAAATGAATGTCACGCACGCACAGAAATGAAGGTTGCTTTTTAAATCTGGCTGGAGGCCAGTTAAGCTTCCCGCTTTCTGCCGTTTTATTTATTTGGTTCCTTACGATGTCAGGGAAAACCAGCCCCCCCCTAAAAAAAAGGGAAAACTCTGGCAGTGTCCAAATGAATAGCAGTTGTCTGATATGAAGGGTTTCCTCCACATTGATCAAAGCTAATTCCCTTCAAGACGTCTCGGCCCGGAAGGCCAGGCGGATGCCTTTGCTTCGATCAGTTTCGCTTTTATATGAAAAAGATAAACAAGCACTGGAAACCAGGGATTTTATTTAAAACTCGATCAAATAAAAAAATAGAGACAAGGTCTGTTAAAAAATCGGAGATATTACGATTTAGGAACTATAAGAAAAGTTCTCCGTAAATGTAACGTTGTCGAGAAGGCCGAGGAAAAAAGCCTTTCTTGGACATACACAAACGCGTGCGCTCATTTTGCCTTTTATATAATAGACTAGCCTGGGTGTTCGGTGTTGCCTGGGTGTTTTGAGGTGTGTGTTGAGCAAAAAAAAAAAAAAAAAAGTGTCAGTAGGCAGGCAAGCAGGCTCGAACTTGTACTGCGAAGGAGGATAAGAACATTTGCTGTTGTGTCCATCGCCAAACCGGAAGTGACGTAGCTTTAAATTAAGGCTAGGAAATCGACAAGAGGGGATGACTTTTGAAAATATCGGCGAAAAAAGCGACCCCTCCCTGTAGAAAAGTGCCCAGTTAAGGGTGAAAGAATTAATGTGTTTAGCCAATTTTTCGATATTTGTCGTCCGAAGGGTCGAGCTTCAAAAGGATACTAATCTTGTAAAATCCGTCACTTCTGTCGACAGTTTTAGGCAGACATACATACAAACATACATACATACAAACATACATACATACATTTAAACAGACAGGTGAGATTTATATTATAGATTACCTCCCAAAAATATTTTGTAACGACTTGATACCACAAGATTCAAATAATCTGTGATAAAATTCATCTCATTATTCTGATATATATATATATATATATAAGTGTGCCAAAAAATATGAGGCTGCTGAACGTATTCCCAAGTTTTACTTTCTATTCTCCATCGAATTCTGATGAACTGAATATTTTGACGTTTATTCATGAACAATGAAGAATGATTTAAAAGAATCTATATAAATAAAAAATTAAAATGTATTCGGTATCACTGTATGAATCTGAGGATTCTATTGTTAGCATTGGTTTCCCCGATATTTTTTTTTTTCTTTTTTTTTTTCTAGTCAGAATTCTTTCTACAAAGAAATCAGATACTTACAGAAGGGATAGCGTGAATGTTGCCAACGTCCAAAGTGAACGTGACTTTTCTGGAACCAACTGGATTCGAACTTGGGAAACCTAGGTCCGTGTCTTTAACCACTAAACCAACGTCACCTCCCGTTAAAATGTATTGATTGTATGGAAAGTGAATTTAGTTTTCGGGTTATTAGACTTTTGTGTGACACAGACACAGACACAGACACAGACAGACAGACAGACAGACAGACAGACACACACACACACACACACACACACACACACACACACACACACACACACACACACACACACACACACACACACACTCTCTCTCTCCTTCCTTCCTTCCTTCTCACCCTCTATTTCCCTTTCCCCACTACTTGTCCAATTCATCCATAACTGTCATATGTTACGTCATGCTTGTCAGTGATTGGACAGAAAGACGTATAAACATGTTGACGTCTCTTTATTAAGATTATTATTGACTGTGAACGCGGATGTTTCTTACACAAATCCGATGAACCGGTTACTTCGCTGTTAATTTTTTAAATCCATGAACACTCATGCATGATATGACTAGGTGGAGCGTGACATCAAGTTTCATAGACGTGTTTAATCTTATTTAGTTTAAAACAAAGAAATCTATTTATTTTTTTTTTTTTAAATAAACTAAGATGAACGTACAAAATGTATAACGATTTTTTCAATTTTGACTCCTTTTTGACCCCTTAAAAGCTTTTAATCGGCTAAAGACCCATAAAAGAACGGTCCATAAAAAATCCAATCATTTTAGGCCTCTAAGCACCGCTGTGCGACTTTTAGTTTCGGAGGAGATAGAGTTTGAAAATATGGAGACAGACAGATATAGTGAGTTTTATAAATTAGATTTGGTAGTATTTTTGTCTGTTTTGTTGGAGATTTTTCTTTTTTTTCTTTTTACAGGAGTCACCACTTATCAAGGCCCGAAGGCCACTCGAGAATAAGGGTTAATGAGTGTACAGTGCTAAAAATTAAGTAGAAATTGATTATTTAAGGGGACGGTTTAACAAGAATTTGTTTACATTAGACTTGAAGACGACCCTATTGTAGTCAGCCGGAAACTAGGCTAGCGGAACAGTTCCGCAGCTAAGCAATCCTAGGAAAGAAACTTTGTTCGTGGAACTTGTGTTTAGATTAAGGCATAGATAGAGAGTGGCGGAAATCGTTGATAGTGGTTCTTTACAAGCGATGCAATATGCATATGTGGTCATTGTTGAAGTGTAACTCCTACGGTATGCATGTGGGAGATTCTGGACATATGAATGTTAAATGAGTATGACTAATTCATATGATTGTCCTTGGTCTTCTACGTCCTGGTTGCTTATTCTTTGAGGATAGACATTACAGAATAAAGTTTATTTCTTGGAGAAAAAAAATTCCACATGTCTTCTCATTTGGAAATTGTATAGAAATTGACTATTCAAGGGGACGGCTCAACAAGAATTTGTTTACGTTGGACTTGGAGATGACCATGTTATAGTCGGCCGGAAAGCAGGCTAACAGAACAGAGTTCTGCAGTCGGGTAGTTTTAGGAAAGAAGCTGTGTTCATGGAATTCACGTTCATGGAATTCGCGTTTAGATCTAGACACGGAGAGAGAGTGGGGTGGAATGAGTACCTATTTACTTGCCTCTCCACGAGAGCCGAGTTAGACACGAAGGTCGGTTTTTGTAATGTGAGGGAAGGAACAAAAATAAAAATTGTCTCAGTCGTGAAAGATTTTTCCTTCACTGAGAGAGAACAAGAGATTGAAGTGTAGCATCCGAAGAACAGATACTAGACTTTGATCTTGGCCCGAAGGCCAAGAAGTCTGCTCTTATGAGGTAAATGAGTATAACCAATTTATATTTTTGCTATTAGCCCCCCACCCCACCCGTCCATGGTCTTCTGCGTCCTGGTTGCTATCTTTGGGGGATAGGCATAATAGAATGTAGTTTATTTCTTGGAAAAAGATTCCATATGTTTTGCTATTTTGTTGATATAGAGTTTCTGTTTTGGGAGAGGGGGGGGGAGGTAAAATTTTTGTTTTTTGGGGGAGCTATTTCTAATCCTTCCCCCCCCCCCTGCAATATTGGCCATTTCGATTCCTAGAATACAAACATACCATAAGAACGCACATAAAAGGAATTAGCGGATAATTGGGATGCGTTCACTCATTTTCTATCGGCTTCTACATCCCCCCGTCTCTCCCATCTACACCTCACTTTGTCTAGGAAACAAATATTGAAAAAGTATTATCACCAACACGAATTTGTCTGAACATATCAGATTCGTTTGAATGATTTATAGTTGTAGTGGGAATAGCGAAGTTTACGTTCTTGAACAAGTCTAATCAGAATATCTGCAGACTGGTTCTATTGCTTTAATTCATGCCATTGTCTAGCTCCGCCATGAACCACGTACGGCCTACACGAGTTTCTGAAAGGCAGGAGCCACGCTTAATTCCACACGCACCAAATGAATAATTTGGTTAAAGTCAGCTAATGTGCTTCCTAACTTCCGGCGTAGCCTTACCGGAAGCGATGACAAGACAAATCAGTCCCTTCACTTTTATCGTTCTTCAGTATTTCTATTGTGGAAGCGATTTATTGAAATAAAATAGAAGAAAAGGACATTATGGAAAAGTATACACTAAAAATGAACAAAATTATACAGAGAAAAATAATATAATTAGTCCTTGTTAAATAGTTCATTACTGCAAAAAGATTTTGAAGTGTTTCTAATAATTACTTAAAAAAAAAAGAGTGCAAACACACACACACACAGTTCCTATTATATAATAGTAGATAATAATAATAATAATAATAATTATTATTATTATTGTTATTATTATTATTAATAGAAGTAGTAGTAATGATTAAGATTAAGCTTTTACGTTGGTCATAAAATTTTAAATTTCTATGTATCGTTATTCTTTCCTTTTTTATTATTAAGAATAAGCCTCCACTTTTTCTTTGCTTAAAAATTTAAATTTGCATTTTTTCTATTTTTATTGTTATTATTATAAGTTATTATTACGATTAACCCCTTTCCCCGTATTCATAAATTTGAATTTATTGTATACATCATTGTTCCATTATTATTATTATTATTATTATTATTATTATTATTATTATTATTATTATTACTACTACTACTACTACTACTACTACTACTTTTATCAGTTATTATTAATATTAAGCTTTTTCCCCCTGCTCATAAATTTTAATTTGCATTTTTTCTTTCTTATTATTATTGGTTATTATTATGATTAAGCTTCTCCCACTTTACTCATGAATTTAAATTTGCATACGTAATTTTTTATAATAATAATAATAATAATAATAACAATAAAGTAATAATAATAATAATATAATAATAATAATAATAAAGTAATGATAATAATAATAATAAAATAAATAATAATAATAAAGTAATAATAATAATAATAAAATAAATAATAATAATAAAGTAATAATAATAATAATAATAATAAATAATAATAATAAAGTAATAATAATAATGATAAAATAAATAATAATAATAATAATAAAGTAATAATAATAATAATAATAATAATAATAAAGTAATAATAATAATAATAAAATAAATAATAATAATAATAAAGTAATAATAATAATAATAAAATAAATAATAATAATAATAAAGTAATAATAATAATAATAATAAAATAAATAATAATAATAAAGTAATAATAATAATAAAATAAATAATAATAATAAAGTAATAATAATAATGATAAAATAAATAATAATAATAAAAAAAGTAATAATAATAATAAAATAATAATAATAATAAAGTAATAATAATAATAATAAAGTAATAGTAATAATAATAAAGTAATAGTAATAATAAAAAATAAATAATAATAAAAAATAATAATAAAATAATAATAATAATAATAATGATAATATTAATAAAGTAATAATAATAATAAAGTAATAATAATAAAGTAATAATAATATAGTAATAATAATAATAATAAAATAATAATATAATAATAATAATAATAAAGTAATAATAATATAATAATAATAAAGTAATAATAATAATAATAATAATAATAATAATAATAATAATAATAATAATAATAAAGATTAAGCCATTTCTTATTTGCTCATAAAATTAAATTTTCACATGCCATTGTTGGAGCAAGTAAAACAAATCTACGTTCACTTTTTCTTTTATTTAAATTTTTTTTTTTTTTTTTTTTTTTTTTTTACCAAAATGATTGTACATCGTGTTCAATAACTTAAAAAAAAAAAAAGAAGAAAAAAAAGGGGGAGATATTGATATGCCGTAAAACCAAACCAAACAACCAGACCAAATCTAATTATAATATTAAGTGTCTTTGGGATTTTGGTGAGGAACGTTTCTCCAGATTCGTTTTCGTTGTGTCGGGGTTATCCAATAGCGAGCGAACATTCGTCTAAAAATAGACCAGTCTTCGCAGTCAATTCGCAAAAAAAAACTGGCGGTGTCAGTTTTCACCTGTTCAGCTTTTTCGTCTACCTGAGTGAAGCTACCTACACTGAACTCTATATGGAATTTGCCAGTCTCCTGTAAGTAGCTACGTTTATCTTGCACACTTTACTTCACCCTGTCATCTTATCTCTAGTGCTAACTAGATTCTCTTCAAAACGATAGACATTATTAAGAAAAAAAAAAAAAAAAAAAGAAAATTCGGTGATGTTCCAGTATTTAAAAGAATTTGTTATTTTACCCCAAACAAGGCACCGTATCACTTGTACGTAAGGAGCTACTATTTGGGACCAAATATACAGAGATAATATGTAGGGGGTTGAGCAGCAAGATGTCTGTTCACATTACACTTGAATTTCTGCATGTCAACACAGCCAGGGAAACGGGTAGAAGAATTCCACAGTCTGACAGCTCAGGAGAAGAAACTATTAGAGTAGAAGGATTTCCGGCATCTAAGGATCTCTACAGTGTAGGGGTGGGATTTTGCTGCTTGTTGGGTTAGTCGGTGAATTTACATCAATGAGGTACAAGTACCTTGAGTTCATTGGAGCACATGCCATCAAAATACTTGTAAAACGAGCGCAGGACAGCAACATTTCAGTGATGGGATAAGGTTGAAATTTGGCTGATAGCACGAGACCGATTAGGTTGAAAATTTTTTTGGACCCTGTCTAAGACTGATAGATGCACTAGTTTATGTGCGGCCACAATACTCCATGCATGGGCGAATAGTGACCTTGTAGAGATATAGGATACTCTCTGGTGTGAGCAACTTTCTAACACGATAGAGAGAATCTACCTTCTTCTTTGCAGCAGCATTGGCAATGTCCTCAATTTATTTATTCCAATCCATGTTGATTGTGAATAGCCAACAAAGCAAAAAAAGGGGTTAAAAATATATATAACAAAAAAAATGTTACCAAAGGCAAGCTAAAGTTACTCTTCTACCTACCTGGATAAGTTTTTTGTGTTTTAACTTATTTTAAAGCGTTTTTTTTTTTTTTACTTAAAAATAAAGGTTGAGTAAAGCCTTTTTAGAACGAATTACAAAATGATGTTCTTACTTGAACTACAGTCGAGCCTCAGGAATCACTCAAAAATCGAAAATTAAACAAAATACGAGTAAAAAAACAACAAACTTTTTCCATGATTCATGACATTCATTGGGTGTGTTACTATCACTATTTTTAATTTTCGATTTTTGAGCGATTATTGTGACCCAACTATAGCCCAAATAAGACCACCATTTTTTTTTTATATCTAATTCTAGTTTTACACTAATTTTATTTATTTTTTTTTTTAGCTAAAAAACACTTTAAAATAAGTTCCTACACAAAAAACTTATCCGGGTATGTAGAAGAGTAACTTAGCTTGCCTTTAGTAACATTTTTTTAGTTGTATGTTTATTTTTTTCATCCATTTTTTGGTTTGTTGGTTATTCTGGAGTATCAGCGAAAATTCTTGCTAAAGCAGACATTTTGGTTGGGTAGGTGACTATAATAATAATCCTCAAGATTACATACTTTTATACTTCATTAAATAGCTTTATTAGATTGAATTATTAACCGTTTATTATTATTGTTCCCGTTGATGGAAAACAAGGTCAATTTTTAATATGAGGAGAATTCAAGTCCCCCACCCCATCACTCTGGATTTGAAAAAAAAAAAAATATTTATCAGCACTCCTCCTGTCATTGATCCCTATGAAAACACTCATCAAATTTTATAATAAGAGTGAAACCAGAATTTTTTTTTTTTTTTTTTTTTTTTTACACAGTGATCACCACTTATCAAGGCCCGGAAGCCACTCAGGGATAAGGGTTATTGAAAGTACATTACGTTAGTGTGGAGATTTGATGAAGTGTTTACTTAAGGGGGGGGGGCGATTCATTAGGAATTTGTTAACGTTGAACTTGAAGACATCCAAGTTGTAGTCCGGTAGGAAGCAGGCAGACGGAACAGAGTTCCACAGGCGTGCAGGTCTAAGAAAGAAGCTTTGTTCATGGAATCCACGTTTTGATTTAGGCACAGATATAGAGTGGGGGAAATTTTTTACAGTGGTTTCAGCTAGACGGGTGTTTTTCGTGAAAGATTGGAGTTCAGACGAGCACCTGCCATGGAAATAACGATAAAACAAGGATAGGCTCGCAACGTCTCTTCTGTGGGAGAGAGGTTGCAGGGTAGAGAAAAGGGCATCCCCCACTAAGCCACAAAGTCTATTTTGTACTCTGTCAAGGCAGGATAGGCTGTTTTTAGCAGCTCCTGCCCAGATATGGCAACAGTATTCCATCCTTAGATGTACTTGGCTTTTATATAGATAGAGAAAATGAAATGTGAACTAAATAATTGACATACAACAAAGCCTACAATTTTTTTTTTCTTGTTGAAAAGCCGGGGGGGGGGGGAGCACAATTGTTGGGGTACTCAGTAAGGGGGTCATGCAGTCATCAAAATTTGAGAAGCACTGGAATAAACTTTCAGTTCGTTAGTAGTTTCAGTTAGGTCATTGACATAATGTGACACACATAGGTAGATAGATGTACGATATTATGTGTGTGCACTATTATTATATATGAGACTAGCCTGGGTGCCCGGCGTTGCCCGGTATTTGAAGATGTGTGTTGAGCAAAAAGAAAAAAAAAAAAGTGGTAGTTGGCAGGCAGCCTCGAACCCATACCGTGAAGGAGGAAAAGAATGTGAAAAAATTTTTTTAAAATGTGACATCTTTGCTGTTGCGTCCATCGCCAAACCGGAAGTGGCAAAGTAAACATATTTATATAGAGAAATAAATACAGAAATAGAGAATACATACCTATATAAAAAAAAATAAAAAAGAACAAACTGAGTTATGTGTTCATCAACGTTTCGTCTATATTTCGAGACTTCCTTCAGTTTGTCCCTTTTTAATTTCTCTATTCCGTCAGAATATTATTTCAATTATTCTCATCACATATGTATATATATATATAGGTAAGTGAGAATGTGTAAATTAAAGCTAGTCAATTGAAAAGAGGGGATGATTTTCAAAAATATCAGCGAAAAAAGCGACCCCTCCTTGTAGAAAAGTGCCCAATTGAGGGTGAAGAAATTAATGCTTTTAGCCAATTTTTCGATATTTGTTTTTGTTTTTTTACATGTAGGTCACCACTTATCAAGGCCCGAAGGCCACTCAAGGATAAAGGTTATTGCGTGTACAGTAATCAATGAGATAGTATTGTAGTAATCATTAGTATTGGGGGTTTTGATAGAGTGTCTTACTTAAGGGGGCGGTTTGTCAGGAGTTTGTTTATGTTGGACTTGAAGACGTCCAAGTTGTAGTCAGGTGGGAAACAGGCAAGCGGCATAGAGTTTCACTGGCATGCAGTTCTAAGAAAGAAGCTTTGCTCATGAAATCTACGTTTGGATTTAGGCACAGATAAAGAGTGCGGACAATTATTGACAGTAGTTTCAGCCAGACGGGTGTTTCTCGTGAAAGATTGACGGGGGGGATGAGGGATTGGAGCTCAGACGAGCACCTGCCATGGAAATAATGATAAAACAAAGACAGGCTCGCAACGTCTCTTCTGTGGGAGAGAGGTTGCAGGGAAGAGAAAAGGGCATTCCCCACTAAACCACGAAGTCTATTTTGTTCTCTGTCTAGGCAGGATAGACTGTTTTTAGCAGCTCCTGCCCAGATGTGGCAGCAGTACTCCATCCTTGGACGTACTTGGCTTTTCTACAGATAGAGAATTGCATCTGTAGTGAGATATCTTCTGGAGCGGTAGAAGGATCCCACCATTTTCTCAGCGTCCCTGGCAACAGACTTGATGTACATATTCCATTTCAGATCAGGAGTAAAGGTCAAACCCAGAAGCTTATCAAAACATGGAGCCTCTCCAAGACGAGAGCCATCCATTTCAATTGATGCCAGATGGGGATCAGAGCGTTGATGATGTAAAGATAGAAGCTTGGTTTTGGATGCATTAAAAGTGATCAGCCACCTCTTCCCCCATTGTACCACGTGCTCAAGATCAGAGGAGAGAGAATTAGAGAGAACTTTGTCATTTACGGCCTTTGATGTGTTGCCATAGATGGTCGTGTCATCAGCATAGATGTCAACAAATGATTTAAGTATGTGTTTTGGGAGATCATTGATGTAGATCAGGAAGAGAGTTGGGCCCAGGATGGACCTCTGAGGGACTCGAGCATTAATACTGTGGGCTTCTGATTTCTGCCCATCAACCACTACTCTTATGAACTTATCGGAGAGAAATGATTTAATAATTGAGAAAACATTTCCATTAATACCGTAGCTGGAAATCTTGTGAAGTAGGCCCTTATGCCATACCTTATCGAAGGCCTTCGATATGTCAAGAGCAATTGCCTTGGAAAGGAAACCTTTGTCAAGAGATTCACTAATCCTATGTGAAATAACCGTTGTTGTCCGTAAGGGTGTCAGTTGAGCAAAAAAAACTAAAAAAACAAAAGGAAAATTGTGAGCGAAAAAAAAAAAAAGAATAAAGTGGTAGGAGGCAGGCAGGCTCGAACCCGTACCGCGAAGGAGGAAAAGAAAGTGAAAATAAAAAAGTGACTCGTTAGCTGTTGCGCCCATCGCCAAACTGGAAGTGACGTAGGTTTAAATTAAGGCTAAACAATCGAAAAGAGACTTTTGAAAATATTGTCGATAAAAGCTACCCCTGCTTGTAGAAAAGTGCCCACTTGAGGGTGAAGGAATTAATGATTTTGGCCAATTTTTCGATATTTGTCGTCCGAAGGGTCGAGCTTCAAAATTATACTAATATCGTGAAAATCCGTCGCCTCTGTCAAAAGTTTTAGGCAGACATACAAACATACATACATACATTTAAACAGATAGGCATCTATATATATAAAAGCGAAAATGTATGTATGTATGTACACTTTTCCTCGATGTCCACAAAAGGCTTCTTTCAGAGAAGCGCTCGCTCGGTTCACAACTTCTTAAAACTTTTTATATCATCTATGAATTGTAATATCTCACACTTAACCACGGAGCTCGCCTGTCTATTTAATTTTATTGACTTTCAAACGTTAATTATTCGACATTTCCCGCGTCGGCACGCGTTACATTCGGTTTTCGGTATAAAAAAAGCGAAACTCGACTCTAATTACTGGCCTAATTACAGTGGTCTCTAGAGAGCTAAGTATCGTTTGGTCAATGTCGACTTCGTCATATCAGACGGTAGCTTTCATTTCGAGACGAGACACTCCCCCTAATAAACAGGGAGCTGGTTTTCCCCGAACTTAGTTAAAAAAAAAAAAAACGATTTATTTATTTATTTATTTATTTAACAACTGTCCCGCAGAAAATCGTAACTGCTGAATAGCTATCGCCATCACGTCAATAATTCGTCAAAAACGCGCACTTGTTTTTTCCAACTGCACGTCAAGGCTTCGTTTTTTTTTAACTTGTAAAAAACGGGCACCTGTGTTTTTTTTCACATTTTACTATACGCGTCAAGTCTTCGTTTTTTTTTTTTTTTTGTACACACACCTACAAACACTCGGGCAACGCCGGGTACCCCTTGCTAGTCTAATATATAAATCTCACCTATCTGAATATTTCCTGGAAAATATCACTTCTTCAAAGGTTAGAAATATTTGTTTATAAATTGTCGTTCAAATAAACCAAATGTTCACGTTGTCATGGCAATGTCATTTTGTATTCGATGCTTGTGGTCTTAAAGTAGCGGAAGTAATTTCTGGGTTATGTTCAGAATTGTAAGTGTGGTGGTGGTGGTGGTGGGTGAAAGAATGCTGAGTGTGAACTAGTATGCTATGCGTCTCATTTTACTTCACCAAAGATCATAGAAATCAAGGGCCTCTCCATTCCTGGGGCTGACACCTAATCTCTGTATAAAATACATAGATACTACAAACAAGTAAAAATAGTTAAATTTATTGCAAAATAAACTGCGGCGGGGGAGAGGGGACTTCTTGAATCAGCGCTTATCGTAAATTCAAGCACAATCAAACAACGTGGAGGTTTCTATAATGTATCGCCATTAATGAGTAAACTTCTATTAAAAGAACATAATTTAATTATAGACACAGACTAACTCTGTCACACCTTTAAAAAAAAGCACCTCCTATAATAATTAATGCATACTAGCGGGACCTGTGGAAATTCCACAGGGGACTCATTCATATGTAATATATTGATGTTGGCATTCTGTGGATGTTCAGCATAAATGGAGAGGCTCTGATATTATTGTACCTATTTACTATGCCTCCCCACGGGACAGAGTTAGACACCAGGGTCGTTTTTTAATGTGGAGAAAAGGTACAAAAATAAAAATTGTCTCAGTCGTGAAGGATTTCTCCTCCACCGAAAGAGAACAAGAAAATGAAGTGCAGCATCTGAAGAACAGATACTACACTTTGATCTTGGCCTAGCTCTTTTGTTAAAACTGCAAAAGTATTTATCTAAGCTATCAGGGACGCCCGGGGTAGCTCGGTCGTAAAGTACGCTTAAATATGATATTTTAATTTTTGCAGATTTCATATATATTATTGTAGAGTTAATTTTTTTATCGATGTTTATATATTATAAAGTTGCGATTACAAAAATAAAAAAATATATATCTATATGACTTGGGTTGATCAGCTTGAATCAAAACCAAATTCCAAACTTATATATATATATATATATATATATATATATATATATATATAAAATAAATAACAAGAGTTTATATTCCAAAGTACATGGTGTTAACAATTCTGTATTTTATTCCTTCACATCAATTGATTTATACAGTTCTTGACAGTATCTGTTTCGTAGCGCACAATGAATCACTTTATTATTTTATCAATTAGTGAATTTATTATGCCCTTAACTCATCAGATTGATATAATAATAAAGTGATTGATTGTGTGCTACGAAACAGATACTGTCAAGAACTGTATAAATCAATTAATGTAAAGGAATAAAATACAGAATTGTTAACATCATGTACTTTGGAATATAAACTTTTGTTATTTATTTTATATATTTTTGTTATTTTTGTTATATATATTGCTCTGTATTCACATTGAGCTTCTTATATAAGGATTGATATATAACAAGAAAAATATATTTATACAGAAATAGATATATATTAATATATATATATATATATATATATATATATATAATATATATATAACTTTAGTTCGTTCTGCTATAATTGAAACCAAAACTTATGAAGAATTCTTGGTAAAATTATTTATAAAAAAAAAATAGATGACTTAAGTGGCATCAGCTATAATCGAAACTGAAACCGAGACTTATGAAGAATTCTTAATAAAATTATTTAAAAAAAAAATATTGGAGTGCCATTAGCTATAATCGAAACCGAAACCAAAACTTATGAGGAATTATTGGTAAAATTATTTATAAAAAAATAGATGACTTAAGTGCCATTAGCTATAATCGAAACCAAAATTATGAAGAATTCTTAGTAAAATTATTTGTAAAAAATTAAATTACTTGAGTGCCATCAGCTATAATCGAAACCAAAACCAAAACTTGGGAAGGATTCTTGATAAAATCATTTATTACAATAAAATACATAACAAAAATACACTCATTTCATTTCACATTCATATTTGAATTATAATTATATTATATATTTGTTCCCAAAAGAATATGAATTGCATCATATCTTTTTAAATATATTAACGGCTACATGACGTTAATAAAAAAAAATCTTACTCTCTTTCATAACGATATTGCCCCCCCTCCCCACTTTATTTTATTTTATTTTTTTTTTTTTTGAATTTCTAACATTTTCTATTTCTGAAATGGAACAGAGTCATACATTTCATTACATCAAAAATATATCAAATATTTGTACTGGTGTTTTGTTTTCTTAATCTCATTCCCCCAGACCTCGAAATAAAGACGAAACGTTGATGAACACACAGCTTGGTTTATTCCTTTTTTTAAATTTTTCTATAGATATTTGAATATACCATTAGAGTTCTTCTTTACATCTCAAACACTGTGTCAACAAAAAAGATGAGAACACAATTTTCCTCTTTTCAACTGTCCATTTAAATATTTTTTTTTTTTTTTTTTTTTTATTACGTTTTCACCCCAAACAAGGCACATTGCCACTCTGGTGTAGGGGGCTACTATCAGGGGCAGCAACTACTGGGGCACTATGTAGGGATTTGGGCAGCAAGATGTCGGTTCACGTTGCACTTGAACTTCTGCATGTCAGTACAGTTAGGGAAGCAGGATCCTGGAATGGAATTCCAGAGTCTAGCGGTTCTGGGGAAGAAACTACTGGAGTAGAAAGATCTTTTACATCTAGGGATCTCTACTGTGTGGGGGTGGGATTTAGCTGCCTGTCGGGTTTGTCGAGGGTGTCTGCGGCGTGGGGGTACAAGTGTCTGCAGTTCGTCAGAGCATTCACCATTAAAATACTTGTAGAACATGCAGAGGGATGCAACGTTTCGTCGATGGGACAGAGGCTGAAGCTCTCTCTCTCTCTCTCTCTCTTGTAAGTATTCAAGCTCTCTCTCTCTCTCTCTCTTGTAAGTATTCAAGCTCTCTCTCTCTCTCTCTAGTAAGTATTCAAGCCCTCTCTCTCTCTCTCTCTCTCTTTCTCTCTCTCTCTCTCTCTTGTAAGTATTCAAGCTCTCTCTCTCTCTCTAGTAAGTATTCAAGCCCCCCCCCTCTCTCTCTCTCTCTCTCTCTCTCTCTCCTTGAGTAACATCACTTGGAATAGGTGCACCATTTCTCATAAAAGCCAGGTGTGTGTGTGGGTGTTAGCCAAACTGAAGAGATCTTAGGCTGAGAATATTATGTGATTTTGAATATTTAGTCAGGGTTTACTTTTAGGGGAAAGTATCCTCATGCCAGGTTGTTCTGACAAACTCCTGTACAGAGTGATCTTAGACAATCGAGGATAGTGATTAGTAAGGCATTTTTTTTTTCATGTTCCTTTAATCAGAGTTCTAAAAAATCCAGAGGTCTCTTTCCGTAACTAAAACTTCAACTCTACATAAGATACATAGACATTCGGATGTTCCATTAAAGTCCTTTATCTCTCAAACACTGAGTTTGTAAAGAAACTGATAACATAACTTGCCTCTCCCCAATCGATAATTTAAATATATTATAGCATATCTTTCGTTTTGGTTTCTTGGTCTTACCTTAGATACTCAAGGATAGTATCTAGTAGTCATTTAAGCCCTCTCTAGTCATTTAAGCTCTCTGCTTGTCTGTCTGTCTGTCTGTCTGTCTCTCTCTCTCTCTCTTTCTCTCTCTCTCTCTCTCTCTAATAGATATTCAAGCTCTTTCTCTCTAGTAGGTATTCAAACTCTCTCTCTCTCTCTCTCTCTCTAGTAGGTATTTAAGCGCTCTCTCTCTCTAGTAGGTATTCAAGCTCTCTCTCTCTCTCTAGTAGGTATTCAAGCTCTCTATCTCTAGTAGGTATTCAAGCTCTCTCTCTCTAGTAGGTATTCAAGCTCTCTCTCTCTAGTAGGTATTCAAATTCTCTCTCTCTCTCTAGTAGGCATTCAAGCTCTCTCTCTAGTACGCATTCAAGCTCTCTCTCTCTCTCTAGTAGGTATTCAAGCTCTCTCTCTCTCTCTCTCTCTCTCTCTCTCTCTCTCTCTCTCTCTCTCTCTCTCTCTCTAGTAGGTATTCAAGCTCTCTCTCTCTCTTTCTTTGTCTCCCTCTCTCTCTCCCTGTCTGTCTCTCTCTCTCTAGTAGGTATTCAAGCTCCCTCATTTATGTTACTCCTAATCTGAGTTGTGAAATGTATTTCTTATTATAAAAGTAGGTATTCAAACTCTCTCTCTCTCTAGTAGGCATTCAAGCTCTCTCTCTAGTAGGCATTCAAGCTCTCTCTCTCTCTAGTAGGTATTCAAGCTCTCTCTCTCTCTCTCTCTAGTAGGTATTCAAGCTCTCTCTCTCTCTCTCTCTTTGTCTCTCTCTCTCTGTCTCTCTCTCTCCCTGTCTCTCTCTCTCTCTCTCTCTCTCTCTCTCTCTCTCTCTCTCTCTCTCTAGTAGGTATTCAAGCTCCCTCATTTATGTTACTTCTAATCTGAGTTGTGAAATGTATTTCTTATTATAAAAAAATTTAAGGCACACTCTGCTGCATGGTCAGTTATGACATCAGTTTTTTTTTTCTGAATTTGAACTTAAATTAACCTTTAAATTTATGGACTGTATATTGCTTGCATTTGATCAGAAAATCAAGTTAAACTATTGATAACGTGAAAGTATGGAGGAGGAAAAGTGACCTTTTTAAAACTTAAAAAAATATTTGCCATAAAAAATACTTTCCAAGCCAAAAAAGACAGTTTATCGACCTGTATTCTACTGCAGGACACTCATTATTTTGAATGTTGCAAGGTTGGTCTCCTCACTGCATCTGGTTGCTTGGAGACCTGGGTAGAAAGTACCAGTCAAGAATCCATTCTTGACAATCAGCCTGACTGGTGATGGGCCAGGAACTAAGCTATGCAGTCTGGATATTACCTCGGAGGTCCAGCTTCTAGTCCTTGCCACCCGGCTTTCAGGTGGGGCAAGTTTATTGCTTGAATGAGGCGCCCCTACTGGGAAATACCAGCGGGGATGCCCAGGCAATTTTTGATAGGCCAGAGTGCCCCTCTTTTAGAAGTACTGACTTGACATACCTACCTTCTGATCGTGTCACATCTTGCAGTTATGGACAGAAATATGTTCTCATTGGAGGAAAAATATTAGCAAAGGAATAAGAGCGCATTTCTTTGAAACTCGGATTAAGAAAATCTTAATATTTCTTATTTGAGTATCTTGTCAAACAATAAATTCTTGTAAATAATAATTTAGTCTTAAAGTGTGTTCTTATATATATATTTTTTTGCCCTATATTTTTGGCACCTTTTAACGTCATCTTGTTTGGGTCATTTTGACATTTGCTTTTCGATTTTATATTTTATTCAATCAACATTCAATCTTTTTTTTCTTCTTCTTCACTCATTTTTCTTAATTACACCTTGTCTCGGCAGCCGAGTTTAACGCATATTTTATTTTTCTTTTAATAATATTATTGGAATTCTTTCCTCTTTTCCTTGTACCTATTTGTAAATTATTCCACGGATTTGGCCTTTTGAATTATTTTGGACCATCTTCCAATTATGCGATTTCCTTGGATTTTACTTGTACAAATGGAAATTTAACTAACTTTCTTGGGTTTACATTTTTGGATTTTACAGTCATTGGATACTTTACCTTTCACCAAACTATCCATTCACGTGAAATCACCTTTTTCTTCACCCTATTCTCTCTGCTTCACTTTTTGTTATCAAGTAAGATCTTTGACTTACTTGCAGTTTCATCAAATACTTTTGCAAGCAAAATCCGATCCCGTATTTTGCGAATTCCTACCCTCTGATGAGAAGGAAAGTATTTTTTCAAAACTCCGTGGATTAAGGACTATCCACTTATTTAGTGGTTCCTTTTCAAAATAAATATGTTTTTAACTCTTTTTCAAAGTGTTTTTTAACATGTTTTATTAAATATTTTTTTTTTTTTTTTTTTTTTTAATTACATTTTCACCCCAAACAAGGCAAATTGCCACTTTGGTGTAGGGGGCTACTATCAGGGGCAACAACTACTGGGGTACTATGTAGGGATTTGGGCAGCAAGGTGTCGGTTCACGTTACACTTGAACTTCTGCACGTCAGTACTGTTGGGGAAGCAGGGACCTGGAATGGAATTCCAGAGTCTAGCGCTTCTGGGGAAGAAACTATTGGAGTAAAAAGATCTTTTACATCTAGGGACCTCTACATGCTCTTATATATATATATATATCTTTGTATATTTTGGCAGCAAATTATTATTCAAGCACGTCTGATTGAACATGGAGTCCAACAAAATCAGAAAAAAGAACTGTCATGTTCAATCAGACGTATTTGAATATTTCCGAAAGTGCATTTTTACCTAAATGCGAGTTGGGAATAATTTTCCCTTTAACCAATTTGGTACCCCCACATATATTTTTAAAAAAATATAATTAATATTAATTATCCACTGACATGTGTTGTTGCCTACAGGTTTAGGCTCATTACCGTGGAGTACCGATTTCGAATCTCGCTAGATTCAGCCACTGATGAGTCGTAGACGACGAAACACATGTCGGTGGATAATTATATTTTAAAAATAATATTTATGCCGCTCCCCGCTGGGGGTAACAAATTGGTTAAAAGGAAAATTATTCCCAACTCACATTTAGGTAAAATTGCACTTTCGTAAATAATTGAATTCATTTAAAACGTATCACAAAAACAAACAACATCCAAGTAAATCGTGATATATTCAAACAGTCGTGCGAGATGGGTGAGCGGTAAAGGGTTTAGGCTCATTACCGTTGGGTACCGATTTCGAATCTCGCTAGATTCAGCCACTCTGATGAGTTGTAGATGACGAAACACGTGCCAGTGGATAAATTTTAAAAATTATATATAAGTAAGATAAAAAAAACTGCTTCTACTATAAAAGCTTATTTTAATTTAAAACAGTATCCTTGAAGTTATCTCCCTTGAGACACGAAATAACTAGGATTGATCTCCCCTGATAGCTATATATAGAGAATAGACGAGGCTCCCCATTTGCTTTTTATGTGGATCTTAACTTAAGGACACATTTCCTACTTTACACTACAATAAAAAAAACTTATTTTTATTTAAAGCAGTAAAAAAAAAAAATGACTTAGCATAATCAAATACATGAAGACACAGAGAGCCAACAAATGCAAGTAGATGGGAGCAATCGAATCACACTGTGAAATAGTTGATTTCTCCATAAAATTTACACAGTTGTTGATAGTCCATATTATGCTACACCTGGAACCTCAAATCCATCCACAAACTCTGAGGCCTTAAGGGAACAAACCTCTGAGGAAGCAATGGAGGTTGAACGTTGCATTAGTGTCAGATTGCCCAGCGAGCATAACAAAGAAGAAATGGAAATTGATAATACCGCAGGAAGATGCACATGCCTGGTCAGTCCCCCCCCCCCACGTTAATACAACCTTCATGTCGCAAAACAAGAGCAACAAGAAACTTATCACCACAGAAAATGTGTGGAAAATCGTATAAGCTTTTTTGCAAAGATGACCACGGCAAGTTATCGGATGGTCACAGCGTGAAGAGGAGGCATATATAAGTAAAAGAGTCATCATCTACTGCTTATAACAGGAAGTACCTGTAGAGTTGTCACCCCTGAGACAGGAAGTAATCAGAGAATAATCTCCCCTGATAGCTATATATAGAGAACACATGGAGGCGGCCATTTGCTTTTTTGCACTACTATATAAGGTTATCTATCTATATATATATATATCTAAACCTAAGCGGAGGGAGGCCTCTCCAGTCTTGGATGACAACCTTCCTAGAGCTGGTGACTCAAACAAATTACTGGTCTGCAAACCTAAACTGCTTAAGGAGTAGATAGGCACTGCCTATCGCTTGGCTTCCATACTCCTTCTTTGCCTATTAGCCAGGCGTAGACGTTGAATCACAGGAATTCGACAGAAACACTCAGTGGTCGATCGTGTTTCCTGACTAGGGCAATGAACGCCGTTTTCTTGTCTTCTGACACATCCCATCCCTCTAAACTGGGCGCTTGGGAGTGCATGAATGCCAAAATGCCAGTACAGGTAGATTGGGTTGACCATCGTCTGATGGCTTGAGGGTACCGGATTGACATGTTCTGGCTGCTGTTCCCGACTGGTAGTACAGAAGCCCTAACTCTTTGGTAGTGATTAGAGCGGATGCTCCATCAACAGTTGAATAATATCAGGATGTTTGTAGTGCCATGTCGCACATGGAAAAGGGACCCTGCACTCATCGTCGATTTTTACAAAATTATTGCTATTTCAGTCAGTCTTGTGTTCGTTCAGCTTTTTCATATAAAAAAACAAAACTAATTCTAAGTTAAGGCAGCGTTCCCGGCAATCGCACCAGGAAACGTCCAGGAGCAATCAGCTTTGATAAATGTGGGGCCAAACTCCATATATCAGACAATTACTATTCAATCTGGAAAATGGGGAGCTGGTTTCCCCGTCCTCAACATCTTGATGAAAAAACCAGTCAAAGTTGGGTAAACAAACCCAAAAGCTGCCCTTCTATTATTTGACCTCATTAAAAATGAGGTCACATAGAAGCAGAGCAAAAGTTTAGTCCGCTACTTCTATGGCCTCATTAGTAGAGTTAACTTTTACGGCGGCCACGTGTCAATTCTGTTTTTATTATTCAAATTCAAACGTGACACAGTGGCCCACTGGTTAACGTCGCACGATTTTTTTTCACACTTTAATTTCCAACTTTGCCTCAAGGGTTTGGGTTCGATCCTCATACTAACCTACCAAAACTTTTTATTTTTATTTTACCCCCCCCCCCGGAGTTTTGATTACCCCCCCCCCAAACACCCGGGCAACGCCGGGTACCCCCCGCTAGTACTTTCGTACTTTCATAAATCAGTCCATTTTCTGTAGGCTGTTTTTGAACCCAGTCAACGATGGGTACTTTTGCTAGTATATATAAAAAGACAAAATGACCACATGTGTATTTCTATGTCCAGCAAAGGCATTTTTTGCCGGGCTTCTTGTGGGGGGGGGATACTATTTCTTAGAACTTTTTATGTACCCCCTAGATCATAATATGTACGATTTGCGAAGGGACACATAGTGTCTACATTTATTTGGATCGACTTTTATAAAATTCATGTTCGTGTTTTTCCTATAAAAGCGAAACTAAATCGAAAGTGAAGGCAGCTTCTTGGCCTTTCATGCGTGACGTCGAGAAAGTAATCAGCTTTGATCAATGGGGGGGGCGCTCATTTCAGACAATTGTTATTCATTTGGATACTCCCTTTTTGTGGGGAGCTGGATCTTCCCAACATTGTGGGGAAACAAATAAATGAAACAGTGGAAAGCTGAACTGGCCTTCAGCCAACGTTCGTTTCTGCAAGTCAACTTTTTGATTGACATCGCTAAATTTGAACGCTTTTCACTTCCTACAGCTTCGTATGGTAGTGGTAAAAGTTCACGTTTTCTTTCACTTTCTTTTCTGCTTTTGCGTCAAGGGTTCGTCATGGGTTCGAACCTGCCTGCCTAACACTTTTTTTTTTTTTTTTCAAACACTCTGGCAATGTGCGTCATGGGTTTGAGCTTGCCTGCCTACTAACTATTTTTTTTGTGCTCAACACACACCTCCAAATACCTGGGAAATGCCAGGTAACCCCACTAGTTTTAATTGAAAGCATTGGTTTCTCGTTATTTCCATGGGAAGTGCTCATTTAAGCTCCAATCTCTGGTCCTCCCTTGCCAATCTTTCACGAAAAACACCCGTCTATCTGAAACCATTGTCAGTAATTTTCCCCACTCTTTATTTGTGCCTAAATCAAAACGTAGATTCCATGAACTAAGCTTCTTTCTTAGAAGCGCACACTAGTGGAACTCTCTTCCGTTTGCCTGTTTCCCACCTGACTACAACTTGGATGTCTTCAAGTCCAACATAAACAAGTTCCTGTTGAACCACCCTGTTAAGTAAGACACTTTATCAAATCTCCATTACTAGCGATTATTACGATATTGTCCCATTGATTACTGTACACGAAATAACCCATATCCCCGAGTGGCCTCCGGGCCTTGATAAGTGGTGAAAAAAAAAAAAGAAGGGAAACGTAAAAGAAAAAATGATTTAGTGTTATCAAATACAAATCATTTGTTTTTAGTTTCTTAAGAATTTGGTAAATAACATTCACCAAACTTTGTATTTGATTTTCTTTATACTCTGCAGATTTGTCACAGCTGGTTAGCACGCCCCAACTACCCGTCTACTACACATTAGTTGACCTTCCATTGTTCAGATATTTCTCTTTCACGTCAAATCTAGACAATTCTTTCCAATGTGTGTGCATTGCTTTCCAAACTATTAATAGTGTAAACCTTCTGTCAAAAAATTTTGAAAAAAAAAATATTATGCTTCATCAGTGTTCATATTAATCTCTCTCTCTCTCATACATATATTTATAAAGAGAAATAGAAAGGAACCAACCGAGTTAAGTGTTCATCAACGTTTCAACTTTATTTCGAGACTTCCTTTGCTTTGTTACTTTTTATTTCTATATTTCGTCGGAATACTATTTCCATTGTTCTCATCTCATAATTATATTTATCTATGTAAGAGAGAATGTGTTAAGTCTAGTCAATTGAAAAGAGGGGATGACTTTCGAAAATATCGGCGAAAAAGCGACCCGTAGAAAAGTGCCCAGTTGAGGGTGACGGAATTAATGTTTTTAGCCAATTATTTACAGCGCTGTATTATTATTTATGTCTATCTGAAGAAATTTGTCGATTTGCCCTAAAAGTAAGACAAGTGCCTCTGTCTTGATTTTAGACAGGTTGTGCGACAACACATCTCCTCAGGTTCAAGGAAACACCTTTTTTTTCTCATTCCATCGTTTATTTTTGCTTTCACTTATTCAGATAATGTTAACATATTTTAAAACATGCATTTCTCAATTTTACTTGAGTAATACTAAGCCGATTTTAAATTGAGATGATTCCTTATTTAATCCATATATCTATATAAGTGAGAATGTGTGTGTGTGAAGACAACTCTCAACCTATATACTCAACGAATTTTTTATCTATAGACTTGAAATTTGGTATATAGGGTATTCAGACATGCGGAAAACTTTTTAATCGGTTTTTATCCAGAAAAAGGGTTGCTAAGGGTAAAAATTAAATAATTGATACTTGGGAGTCATTGGATTTTTATCTGTTTGTCAACTGTTTAATGACTGTGCGCATACGCGAATCGTTCACATGACAGCCTTCTTAAGTGAGAATGTGTATGTGTATGTGAGAACAACTCTCAACCTATATACTCAACAAATTTTCGAACTACAGACTTGTAAAAAAAAAAAGAAAAAGAAGAGAACCCGGTGATGATGGGAACCAGCGTTTTTCTCAAGACACCATTTTCAAGTGATTGACCACCAAGGTTAAAAAGTGCCTCAGGCTCATAAGAGTAGTGGTTGATGGGCAGAAATCAGAGGCCCATAGTATTAATGCTGGAGTCCCTCAGGGGTCCATCCTGGGCCCAACTCTATTCTTGATCTACATCAATGATCTCCCAAAACACATACTAAAATCATTCGTTGACATCTATGCTGATGACACGATTATCTATGACAACACATCAAATGGCAACGTTCTCTCTGATTCTCTCTCTTCAGATCTTGAGCGTGTGGTTCAGTGGGGGAAGAGGTGGCTGGTTACCTTTTAATGCATCTGACCAAGCTCCTATCATTACATCATAAACGCTCTGATCCCCATCTGGCATCGATTGAAATGAATGGCTCTCGTCTCGGGGAGGCCCCATGTTTTGATAAGCTTCTGGGTTTGACCTTTACTCCTGATCTGAAATGGAACACATACATCAAGTCTGTGGCCAAGGTTGCTGGGAAAATGGTGGGATCCTTCTACCGCTCCAGAAGGTATCTCACTAATAATGCAATTCTCTATCTATATAAAAGCCAAGTGCATCCAAGGATAGAGTACTGCTGCCACATCTGGGCAGGAGCTGCTAAAAACAGCCTATCCTGCCTTGACAGAGTACAAAATAGGTTTCGTGGCTTAGTGGGGGATACCCTTTTCTCTTCCCTGCAACCTCTCTCCCACAGAAGAGACGTTGCAAGCCTGTCTCTGTTTTATCGTTTTCCATGGCAAGTGCTCGTCTGAGCTCCATTCTTTGTTCTCCCCCCCCCCCGCCAATCTTGCACAAAAAACACCCGACTAGCTGAAACCACTGTCAATAATTTTCCTCACTCTTTATCCGTGCCTAAATCCAAACATAGATTCCATGAACAAAGCTTCTTTCTTAGAACTGCATGGCTGTGGAACTCTCTGCCGCTTCTCTGTTCCCCCCCCCCCGAATTCAACTTGGATGTCTTAAAGTCCAGCACAAACAAATTCCTGATGAACCGCCCCCTTAATTAATGACACCTTATCAAATCCCCAATACTAACTATTACTATGATACTATCCCATTGATTACTGTACACACAATAACCCTCATCCCCGAGTAGCTCCTGGGCCTTGATAAGTGGTGACCCCCATGTAAAAAAAAAAAAAAAAAAACTTAGCACACCTTATTTCATTGCTGTATATTTTCCAAAGCTGTAATTCAAACTTTTCTGTAGGCTTATTCTTTTCGTATATGTACTATGTTTTCACTTGTAACAGTCTATTATTAAATGGACTGCTGACAAAAAACTTTGAAGTTCATTTCTTGATGGAAATCAATGTGATAACCATTCTTTGACCCACAAAACTGACACAGATTTCATCAAACGGACTGTCTGTTTTTCAACCACTAACTAAAGGAAAGCAATTGATTTTTTTTTTGTTATGCTATTGAGTTCTAAAAAAAATTTTTTTTTTTTTTTTTTTTTTAAAGGCGTCATCATTTATCAAGGCCCGGAGGCCACTCGAGGATAAGGGTTAATGAATGTACAGCAGTCAATGGGGCAATGCTGTAGTGGAAATTTGGTAAATTGGATTACTTAAGGGGAACGGCTCATAAAGAATTTGTTTACGTTGGACTTGAAGACGACCAAAAAGCAGGCAAACAGAAGAGTTCCACAGGCATGCAGTTCTAAGAAAGAAGCTTTAGTCAGGAAGGATTTCTCCTTCACCAACCAAGAATAAGAAAGATGAAGTATAATATCAGAACAGATACTGCACTTTGTTTCTAGGATTTGTGGCAGAAAGGTTATGCGTTGGTAGAAACGTACAGTGACAGGTGATGATAGAAAGAGTCACCCTAATAAAAGGAAGGAAAGACACGTCCAATATAAAACAAAAAACAAAACAATAAGGGCTGGAATCAATTGATAGTAACTAGGTACTTGTTTATCGATTCAAGAAACGTCCGAGTTGTATAGATGAGCGGCAACCAGCATGCACTGTTGGGTTGAACAGACTGTTGTCTGACCTAGTGGGAGTTGAGGGGGACAGCTATTACTAGAAATAAAACCCATCATTGTTTGCTGGTGATACCAGATCAGGCTGTCTGAAGATATTGACTTCCTGAGACGAAGACCTTAAACTATATCCGATGGTGAGGCCCCAGCTTGCGGGCTCTGGGGAGTGTGGAACCACCCTTTAATTGCCATTGCTCCCAGGTCCACTCTGACCCAGAGTGGTAGTACCTGTTAGGGTCCCAACTATGGGTTAAATAGAAACCGACTTGCAAAAAACAAATATATACTATTTATTAAAAAATTTTCTTCAAAATCACCGGATTCGGCATTAAATAACCTGAAAAGGGTTGATATGCTGTAAAACAAAAACAATCAACCAACCAATCCTGAGACGAAATGCACCTAACATTGATGTTTTTTGTTTTTCTATTTTTTTTTTTGCAAAACTTTTTTTATGTTCTGCAAAACCAAAACCAAAAACAACAACCTCTCCCCCCCTTTCCTTCTTCCCATTTCCCCTTTCTCTTTCTATCTCCCCGACTTCCTGACTGGAAATACATCCAAGGATGGAGTACTGCTTCCACATCTGGGCAGGAGCTGCTAAAAACAGCCTATCGTGCCTTGACATTTACAAAATAGACTTCGTGGCTTAGTGGGGGATGCCCTTTTCTCTTCCCTGCAATCTCTCTCCCACAGAAGAGACGTTGCAAGCTTATCTTTGTTTTATCATTATTTTCATGGCAAGTGTTAGTCTGAGCTCCAATCTCTGGTCCCCCCTCGCCAATCTTTCACGATAAACACCCGACTAGCTGAAACCACTGCCAATAATTTCCCCCACTCTTTATCTGTGTCTAAATCAAAACGTAGATTCCATGAACAAAGCTTCTTTCTTAGAAGTGCACACCTGTGGAACTCTCTTCCGTTTGCCTGTTTCCCACGTGACTACAACTTGGATGTCTTCAAGTCCAACATAAACAAATTCCTGATGAACGGCCCCCTTAAGTAAGACACTTTATCAAATATCCAATACTAACGATTACTACGATACTATCCCATTGATTACTGTACACGCACGCAATAACCCTTATCCCCGAGTGGCTTCCGGGCCTTGATAAGTGGTGACCACCATGTAAAAAAAAAACAAAAAAAAACTGGTTTCCTAATGTAAAATGTACCAAACATTAATACTGTACCCCTTTTCTCTCTCCCATTGCGAAACTCATTCATGTTCTGCAGGGCTGGGAACAAAAACGATAAAATCCACTATAAAACAACCAAACCAAACACAACGAACTAGCTATTTAAGATGCAAAAAACTTGAAGAATAAAAACCTTCTACAAAATAAGTGGATGAAACATGAATACTGTTTCTAAAATAACTGGAATCAACATTAAATAACCCAAAAAGGGTTGATATGCCGTAAAACAAAACAATCAAACCAAACCATCATTGTTTTGGATTATCTGAACTGCTGTTCCCATTTTGAGTGTTTTTGTTCACGTTTCAGCTGATGTACACTTAGACCTTCTTCAGACGTATCTTATTGAATTGGGAATCTGTATGAACCTCTGACATAATAAAATACTAGGTAAAATTCGGCTTTGAGTAAAACCCTTCCTCACTGCGAATGATACAAAGAGCATAATTACGAATTGCTTAAGACTTTCTACCCGGTCATGGCTGACAGAACAATAGCATGCTGCGCAGGTGGATTAAATAAAGGGTTCCGTTTGAAATTCTGTGCAGTTTGACAGAAAGATTCCCAGAGTTTGATGGAAAGATTCCAGAGTTCAACAATATATATACGTGGACACAGCCAGAGGTTACATCAGCCGAAACGTTGCGCAAATAAGTCAAGATGAGGACGATAGTCCAAATAATCGAAATCATCAATCCTCATCTCAAAACCTCATTATTTGAAGAATTACATTGGCAGAATTTGCAAAAAACAATTGTGCATTCTCTGGCTTGTTTGTAATCCCTTGCAAAAATTGTGTAACTTGTACAATTTTTAAAGGGGTTCCCTAAGTTGCATGACCCCCCCCTTTCGCCTTAATGACAATAATGTAGTAATTGTTTGTAGTGGAAATTTGGTATGATTAGATTATTTAAGAGGACGGTTCAATAAAAGCTTAAACAGTTGGACTTGAAGATGACAATATTGTAGCAAACTGGAAAGCAGACAAGCAGAACAGTTCCACAGGCGGGCAGTTCTAGGAAAGAAACTTTGTTCATGGAATCCACATTTAGATTTAAGCACCGATAGAAAGTGGGGGAAATTTTTAATAGTGATTTTGGTTAGACGAATGTTTTTTTTTTGTGAAAGATTGGCAAGGGGTATTACAATAAAAATATCAAAAATAGATTTGCTAATTCAAAGTAGATACAAAACTTTCAATGACGTCATATGGTATTCGTCCAACATTTTTAGCAATTCCTATCAAAGTTTAAAAAAAAAAAAATGACCTATGCGGTCTCTAGCAAACTATTCCACCAATTTTAGGTCTAAACATTTGAAATTTTACATAAAGGTTATTCAGACATACAGCAAGCTTTTTAATCAGGTTTTGGGCGAAAATTTGGCTGCCAAGAGGTCAAAGTTGAAAAAGTTGACCTTTGTAGACTCTACGAAACTCCTCTGCCAATTTTGGATCTAAACACTTGAAATTTTAGGTATAGGTTACCTGAATGGAAGTCAAACTTTTTAATATATATATATATATATATATATATATATGCACATAAAATTATGAACAGTACATAGAGCCCAAGCAAAGCCGAGTTGAAATGCTAATATATATATATATATAAAAAAGGAAATCCCTCGATCCAGCTTACGAAAAGTGAGGGCGAAACCAGTCAGCTGGCCTCTCCCATTAATTAATTTTTATTTTTTTTTCATTTCCCCTTTTAATAATAAACATCAAAACGGGTTTTCCTACCATGATTACAACAGTAAATAAATATATATACTTTCATCCTATGAGGTAAGAATTAGTGATTGTAGAATATGTATGTAAACAGGATATGTGAGTCGTTGATGAGGTTGCCTACTTCCTTTGCTCCCCCCCTCTTTCTACGCCATTAGTTTTTTTTTTTCTTTACCTGTATATTGTTGAGTAAAAAAAAAAAAAATAAATTAAAAAAAAAAAAATGTCGACTGCCAAATGAAATTCTGCAATGTCAGGCGAGTATCTCTCAGTTACCTGTCCCACTTTTGTTTTCTTCTTTTTTTTGGGGGGGGGGAGGCGGAGGATGGTGGTGAGAGTTGTTGGACGATAAGTTTACAGTCGACAGGTAGAAAAAGAAAGAAGAAGCCTCGGGTGACCCTGTTATTGAGGAAACTGAGAAATTTACTTGCGAGGAAATAAGCAAGACGCTCTACGTACTTCTGCGGTGTCGGTTTTTGTTAGACTCAGTAAGTTTTTTTTTTTTTTTTTTTTTTTTTACATAGGCATCACCACATTATCAAGGCCAAGAGGCCACTCAAGGATAAGGGTTAAAGAGTGTACAGTAGAAATTGGACAATATCTAGAAACTTTTCAGATGTGCGCTCGAATAAATCTGTAAGAGGTTCAGTCGGTCTGTCAAGCTCAACTTCGGTCTGTCGTAATCGAAGATTGCCTCTTTTGTTTTATATTGCTTTGTTTCATATTGTTTTGTTTTGTAGCCAACATATAGTAAAGTAATAATAATAAAAATATATGACTTGGGTGTCATCAGTTAGAATTGAAACTCTTCAGCCTTAGTCGTTACTGTTTGAGATGTCATCAGATAATTGATAAATAGTTAAAAATAAACAAACTAAAATGTAGACATGTGTATTTGTGGATGCATACAAGAGCATTTTAAGTCGACTTATGCCTGCCAAGTTCCAATTATTTCAATTTTGATCACTTAGCAGCTATTTATACTGGCTAAAATCCCATAAAATTACAGTCCACAAAAAGGTGCAATCATTTAATCCACCTCAAGCTACTCTGTGATCTTGTGTCTTAGAGGAAACGCACTTTAAAAAATAGACAGACACACACAAATAGTGAGTTTTATATATATATATATATATATATATATATATATATATACCCAGTTACGTGTTGCATAAGTGGAATCACCACCACCAAAAAAAAGAAAAGCATCTTCTTTTTTTTTTTTTTTGAAGAAGGAATTAATAAAAGTGAGAGAAGAGAGAGAGAAAGAGTGTGTGTGTGAGAGAGAGAACGAGAGCTGGGAAAAAATATACAGAGAGAGAGAGAGAGAGAGAGAAAGAGAAAGAGGAGATAAAAACTGTTGTAGATAATGTTGACGCCATAAAAAGAAATGTAAAAAGCGAGAGAGAAAGGAAAAAAGAAATGTAAAGAGAGAGAGAGAGAGCTAGTGTGAGAGAGAGAGAGAGGAAATAAAAACACTTGTAGGTAGTGTTGATGCCGTAAAATGTTTTGTTTTTATTTTTTGGCATAAAAAGAAATGTACAGACCGAGCGAGAGAGAGAAGAAATAAAAACTCTTGTAGATAATGTTGATGCTGTGGAATGTCGGCGGGAAATGTTTTGTTTTTCTAAAAAAAAAAAAAGAAATGTAAAAAGTGAGCGAGAGAGAGAAAGCGAAAGAATGCTGATTTATTTACATGAATTTACATGAGAAATATTAAAGATAATATAGAAAGAATAAGAGTTCGTTGAGAAAGTTTGTTACTTGCGATTGATGAGAGGCTGACGGGTTAGTGAAGAGCACTTCGTTACATGTTGACTGGTCGAAGGTTCAACGGAAAAGAGAAAAGAAAGAAACAGGAAGTCACATGGCTGTGTCGCTCTCCAATTATCAGAGTTAAAGGGCGACAATCAAATTAGCCTGAAAATTCTAATTCCCACAATTACAATTAATCTGGAATATAGGAATAGTCAGAGCTCAGCTAATCAGAATGAGCGGAATTAGTCTGCGAAGACTTTATTATTTCTGAATCGGAAAAGGGAAATATTATGTTATGTCTATGAGTTTATGATCCAGTTACGAAGGGTGCAAGCACAATATATGTATAATGTGTATATTTCCTCCCGGTGTTTACTGGGGGCAGTAGGAGGACTTGATATTTAGAGGGAAAAATAGGAATTACTTCCTCTAAAGATCATTGTGATGGTGTTGCTCCTAAGATGAAATGTAGGATTTTATTATAATGACTAAATGTGTCTAAAATGTCATTCTAAAATTACATAAGATAATGGCTAATATTCTAGACATGATAAATTTGTATGTGGCATCTATTGTTTCAAACCTATGGTACTTTGGTCCAGAGGGGAATTTCTGCAATCAAAATCAAAATATATATATATATATATATATCCAGCCTTTGAGATTTAAAAAAAAAAATCACTCAACCGCTGGTCAAGTGTGAGGAAAAATTTACTCGCATCAAAATATTTTTACTCGTCCGACTTTGTCTTTGTTTCAGTCAATAATAGTAAATAATTTTACAACAATTCAAGAAATTACTGTGTGTATAATCTAACAAGAAAATATTTGTTTAACTCTTATAAATCAACTATTTTATTACTACAAATATTTCAGTAAATATTCAACAAAACGTTAAAATACAACACCAGTTTCTTTATATAGCATTATTCATATTATTGTTCCATAGAAATAAGAATCATTTTTTCGGATGCTTAACAGAACGATGCGTTTTTTTCCTCTTTCAAATGTTCGTCTTTACTTTTGTAAACATGAAGTGTATGTAGTTGTTGCATCGAAGAATTTTTTTCCAAATAAATTTCAAAATCAGAGAGCTAAATGAAAGCGATATTTTGACTACACGCCGAATATGTAAATTTTACCTATTGTTGACATTTAGCGTGACCACCTTTTTTCAATACGATATTCCAACGGTCTCACTGCTAGAGATGAAAGAATTCACAAATGATGAGACGTAGGTCATTCTAAGTCACCGCATATTTGAGGGTTGTAAAATAAATGAGTTTTTCCCGTTTCTTTATTTAAAGAAATTTTATCGACTGGCGAGCGAGTGATTTACGAATTTTAGTCGCCCCAAGAAATTTGCAATCGACAAAGGCTGTATATATATATATATATATATATATATATATATATATATATATATATATGGTTGTATGATTGCAGTTTGTAAGATGTAAGTCCACCTAATCTCTGGTATTTGTCAAAAAGTGCTCAATGAAAAGCAGAGCAGTACTATAGTATGTTTATTTATACATCATCAAGCCGCCTAATTAGGCCAGATCTCTAAATTAGGTGCAGCTATAACATGTATGCACACATATTGCCAATAATATTTGTATAAATAAATGCACTATATACATGTGTTCACACACACACACACACACACACACACACATATAAATCAAATAATGAAATACTGTAGGATAACAGATTGTATAATACTGTAAACATAACATCCAAATAAATATTTGTATCAATATTTATAAGACAATCCTAAGCAGATAAAGAAAGCTCAATATGTGAGATAGAGCAAAAATCCAATTAATGTGCTAATAAGCAAAATTTAATCATCAACAAAATTTCACACACATTTCTAGATACCTATATCTAATAAGTTCAAAAGAAAGGACACACTTAGGGAGGTATTTTGGTGGTCAAGTCACTAAATAGAGATTAGCTGGTTTCCCGGCATGGCCCAGGATGTAATATAGATTGACTGAAATACATGTTCTAGCTGGTTTCTAGGCGTTGCCAGGGATGTAATATAGACACATTATGTTGTATATTACCTGTTCTCTTCTCCCTAAGGTAAAACAATTTCATATACATGCTGTAAATTACCTATGCTAGGTATAAAACATGAACAATACCAGTCCTAGGGTAGATAAAACAAATAATACATAGAGATGAAAGATTCCTCTCCCCTAAGAATAAAACATATGTTCAATATCTGCTTTTGTTTTTTCATTGTTTATATGGTCCCGAGCAACGCCGGGTAGCCCTGCTAGTCTATTATATAAAAGGCAAAATGTGTCTGTTTTGCTAATATTTTCCTCGATGAGATGAGTCATTTGTTGAAAATCCAAGAATAAGTATTTGTACTCAATACAATAAACAATAAATTTTGTAATTCTACATAATTTTACTTAGAATTTATATATATATATATATATATATATATATATATATATATATATATATATACAGGGTGGGCCAAAATAAGGGTCCTATCTTTAAAGTTGAATAACTTCCACAAAATAAGTTAAACTCACCAAACTTTATGTGTGTGTAGACTGACCCTTCCGAGATTTTTTTGAAATAAACAAAACAAATTTTGGCCGAAAAACACTTCTTAAAACTTACATGAATTTATGAATTTTTAAAAATAGGACCCTTATTTTGGCCCACCCTGTATATATATATATATATATATATATATATATATTCCAGTAAGACGAGTAGCTTGGTTTTAAAGATCAGATGAACCAGAATACTTGAAATTTATATATATATATATATATATATATATATATATATATATATATATATATATGAGCAAACAGTTAATAAAATATGTCAAAAAACACCCTGAAATGAGTCAAAAACACATTCAATCTGAAAAGGAAACACTAGATAAGTCTTTAATCCTTCTCATCAGAGGGTAGGAATTAGCAAAATGCGGGATTGGATTTCGCATGCAGAAGTATTTGATGAAACAACAAGTAAGTCAAAGATCTTACTTGAAAACAAAAAAAAGTGAAGCAGAGGGAATATGGTAAAGAAAAATGTGATTACACACGAATGGATAGTCTGGTAGAAGATAAAAAATCCAGTGACGGTAAAATCCAAATGTAAAACTTCAAGGAAGTTAAAAGAATTTCCATTTGTACAAGTAAAATCCAAGGAAATCCCGTAATTGGAAGAAGATGGTCCGTAATAATCCAAAGGCAGAAATCCATGGAATAATTCACAAAAATGTGTACAAGAAAAAAGAAGAAAAGATTCCAATAATATTAATAAAAGAAAAATAAGATGTGCTTTTATATATGCTTTTTATATATGCTTTTTATATATATATATATATATATATATATATATATATATGCTACCTGGTGTTGCCCAGATATAAAGTATAATATAGTGATGTAAAACTTCCCCTCTTCCTCCGGTTTCCCCTTACCTTCCCCACCTCCTCTTTCTTTTCTGTGCAGTCCATTCCTCTCTCTGAACATACACACAGATAATTTGAGGAATGAATCAGCCTAACTCCTCTCCTATCATATCTGTGTATGTGCCAGTTTAGGTTCAAATTTCTAAATTTTAGATATCATTCATTCCGGACAATGTGGATCAAGAATATCCTAACTTTGTGGGTATTTGTTTTGTAGTTTTTGACTTTTAGCCGTCATTGCTAACCGAATCTTTCTCTCATCCTCTCTCTCTATCTTTTCTCCACCCAACACATTTCTTTCTTCGGACATCGACAAACACAGATGAGAACTGAGTAGCAAAAAAAAAAAAAAATGATTTAGTTAGTGGCGTAAAAACTGACACCTTATTTGACATAATTTGTGCCAGTTTTTTTTTTTTTTTTCGAGGGGGGGGGCAAAGAATGATTTTTTTTTTTTTTTTTTTTTTTTTTCAAAATTTTAGATATTATTCATCCAGGGCGACACTGCTCAATAATATACCAACTTTGCAGGTGTTTGTTTTGTAGGGTTTCTTTTTTTTTTTACTTTTAACTGGACACGCGCACATGCACACATGGAGTATGTAAGTATCTCCACTGGACCATCTGTAAAAAATTAAACATCCAGCGTAGCAACAAGTCCAGGGAACATCAACCTGAAAGAACAGTTGGAAATGACTTATATACCATACATTACGACCATGTAATCCCTATAGCCACCTACCTTGAAAATGCTGTTGTGAAACCTGACATAGTTATATGGAATAAGTTAGAGAGGTTGAAGTGAGTGTCCCTAATGATGGAGGTCTGAACAGAGCTGAAAGGGAGAAACAGACCAAATATTAAAGTCTCATATATGATATGAAAAGAAACTGGAATCTTAGGGAGATATCAATCATACCAGTTATTATAGGTGCCACAGAGCTTATGAAGAAGAACCTGAAGTCCTACCTAACTAATATTCCTGGTGAACCAAGTGCAAAAAATACCCAGACAATTGACAGTATAAGGGAACAACGAGAATACTAAAAAGAGCTCTCGGCTGGTTTCAATAAAAAGCAGGGCAATGTTGGCAGCTGGTTTGGCTGCCCCATACCCAGCGTTACAATCTTCAAAGGAAGAAACGTAAAAAAAGAAAAAGAAATAAACATTATACCAGTTGTGATAGGAGCAACTGACTTAATAAAAAAGAATCTTTAGAATTTCTTATTTTATTATGGAAAACCAAGCTGTAACGAAATACAGATAGCAGCCATAAAGGGAACAGTGTCTATTCTTAAAAGAGCCTTCGAATATAAATTTAAATCATAACAGTGTTAGCTCCAGGAGGAAGCCCTTTGATATCTTAAAACTTAAGTAAAATCTATCTATCTATATATCTATAAAAGTGAACGTGTGTGTGTGTGTGTGTGTGTGTGTGTGTATGTGTGTGTGTGTACATTTCCCTACGCAATAACTCTGTCAATTTTCAGTCTACAGACCTGAAATTTGATATACAGAGTACTGAAATCTTTGTAATCAGGTTTCGGCCAGAAATTTGGCTGTTAAGGGGGTCAAAGTTCAACGACTTAACCTTTGAGAACTCTACCAAACTCCTCCGACAATTTTGGGTCTAAACACTTGAAATATTAGATATAGGTTCCTTGGACATGGATCTAACTTAATAACTTTATTTGAGCCCCAAACAATAAATGTTAAAGGGTCATAATAGGGGTCAAAGTTTAAAAAATTGACCACTTTTTTTTTTTTTTTGCTCAACATACACCTCCAAACATCCGGGCAACGCCGGGCCGAAATGCTAGTATATATATAAAAAAAAGAGACATAATATATGTAAATTGTTCAGAAAATAATGACCGATTTAAGAAACGTATAATTTATTCATTGAACTATTGTGAAACTCATTTAAAGAGTTTCACCAATTTGCTTCAGATGGTTGGACATCATTAAAATAACAATAATCAGTGCATTAAACGTTTCTTTGATGTGCGATTTTGTCCAACTATTATTTTTAAACGCTCGTTGTAAAGACTGCGTGGTCATCCTCAACTTTTTCTTCAAGGCAATGACATAATTTCTGAAACCGCATGCGTTCTTTTCTTTTTTTTCACTCATTTGTGTACTCATCTCGCCATGCTCTGCTGATAGGGGACAGCATTGTGATCGAGTGTGAACTCCTGCAAGAAAAGGACACACATTTTTCTAATTTTTGTCATTTTTGTTATCAATGGCATCTATATATATATAAAAGGCAAAACGGTCACACACGTTTTTGTATGTACAAGAAAGGGGGGGGGGACTATCGACCACGTTACTATTTTTTAGAACTTTTTATATACTCCCTAGATTATAATATCTACGATTTGCAAACAGCCGTCGTATCTACATTTATTCACATCGACTTTAAAAAAATTCTCTCTATTCCGTTTTCTCATGTGTTTGTTTGTCTTTTTCGTATAAATCCACTGTCAAAAATTTTCCCCACTCTTTATCTGTGCCAAAACCAAAACGTAGATTCCATGAACAAAGCTTCTTTCTTAGAAGTGCACGCCTGTGGAACTCTGTTCCATCTGCCTGTTTCCCACCTGACTACAACTTGGATGTCTTCAAGTCCAACATAAACAAATTACTGATGAACTGCCCTGTTAAGTAGACACTTTATCAAATCTGAACATTAACGTACTGTACGCGCAATAACCCTTATCCCCGAGTGGCCTCCGGGCCTTGGTAAGTGGTGACCACCTTGTAAAAAAAAAATAATAAAAATAAAAAAAAATAAAGCGAATCTAATTGGAGTGAAGGTACAACACTGGGCATTTCGTGCCGGAACGTCTTGAAAGCAATTAGCTTTGATCAATGTGAGAAAACCCTTTATATCAGACAATTGCTATTCATTTCGACACTGCCAGAGTTCCCTCTTTTTTCAGGGGAATGACCTCGTGGGGAAGCAAATAAATATCACGAGAGAAAACAGAAGGCTTCACTGGCCCCAGGCCAGGTTTAAAAGCCACTTTCATTTCTTTGCTGACTCCTATGATTCTCAACTTAATTATCATTGAGTTGACAACTTTTTGATTGACATCGCTAAATTTGAACGCTTTTCAATTCCTGTGGCGTTATAGCGTAGCGGTAAGATGTCACGTTTTCTTTCACTACCTTTTTCCGCCTGCGCGTCACGGGTTTAAGCCTGCCTGCCTACTAACACTTTTTTTCTCTAAACAAACACCTTCAAACACCCCGGGCAATGCCGGGCACCCCTGGTAGTTTTATATGATTTTAAAAAATTGTACCTGGAAATAAGTTATTAGACATTTATTAAGGAGTATATATCATTTATGAAATATGAAAAACACTGACAAAACAGTGATCGAAATGAACTTTTTAACAGGCATCCGTATTATTTGGATTCTTTGGACTACTGATCTCATTTGGAGTGTAATTTTCACAACGTTTCGGTCGATTTAACCTCCCACCTTCTTCTGGTGTATCTTGTTGAACTTTGGAATGTTTCTGTCAAACTCGGAAATTTGGACAGAATTTCAAACGGAACCTTTTATTTACTTCACAGGGGTAGCTTGCTCTCGTTCCGTCAGCCATGACTGGATAGAGGTCCTAAGTAATTTGCAATTGTATTTTTCAGTTGCCCATACTGAGAATTGAACCTTCAACCTTTAGGAGAATATCACTTTTTACAATAGATTTTTCCAAGTACTCTAATCACGGGTCCTTGTAGACAGTTCTAGTACGAATTTTGGAAGCCTTAAACCTATTTTATTTCTAGTTGTAAATATCACTATTTATTACTAACTATTATTACTATATATTATTGTATTTATTACTATAATATATATTATGTTCTTTTTTACTTATTACTGTATATATTATCTATTATTTATAATTAACAGTTCCCATATCGTGTTAAATTCTATACTAGGTCTACTTAGTAATTGATTGTTGCCCAGCATATCTGCTGCTTCTTTGAATCATAAATATTTCCCTTATCCTTCCAGATACAGTCAGCCATATCCGACTTTACAATCTCTCTACGTATTAAGGCTTTTCGATGTTCTTCTAACTGTACTTTCAATGGACGACATGTCTCACCTTTACATGGAGGTTTTTTTTTTTTGTTTTTTTATACACAGGCATCACCACATTATAAAGGCCAAGAGGCCACTCAAGGATAAGGGTTAAAGAGTGTACAGTAGAAATTGGACAATAGAGTAATCATTAGTAATGAAAATTTGGTAAATTTGATAACTTATATGGAACGGCTCATCAAGAACTTATTTACGTTAGACTTGAACACAACCATATTGTAGTCAGCCGGAAAAGCAGGAAAACGGAAGACAATTCCACAGGCGTGCAGTTCTAAGAAAGAAGCTTTGTTCATGGAATCTACGTTAAGGTTTAGGCACAGATAAAGAGTGGGGGGAATTATTAATAGTGTTTACAGCTAGACGAGTGTTTCTTGTGAAAGTTAGGCGAGGGGGGACCATAGACTGAAGCTCAGTCGAACACTTTCCATGAAAATAACGATACATCAGAGACAAACTCGCAACATCTCTTCTGTGAGATAGAGGTTGCAGGGAAGAGAAAAGGACATCTCCTACGAGGCTACGAAGTCTATTTTGAACTCTATCAAGGCAGGACAAGTCCTTTCTAGCAGCTCCTGCCCAGATGTGGCAACAGTATTCCATCCTTGGATGTACCTGGCTCTTATATAGATAGAGAATTGCATCAGCAGTGAGATATCTACCGGATCGATAGAAAGATCCCACCATTTTTCCAGCGGCCTTAGCAACAGATTTGATGTACGTGTTCCATTTAAGATCAGGAGTAATGGTCAAGCCCAGAAGCTTGTCAAAACTTGAGGCCTCCTGAAGACGAGAGTCATTCATTTCAATTGATGCCAGATGTGGATCAGAATGTTGATGATGTAAAGAGTTACATATACACATTTCTTAGTCATGGTTTTTTTTTCTCTAGAGGGTTTGACTCGCACAAGCTGTTTCTGGAAAGTTGAATTGATTCTCAATACTGTTCTGATGTCATATGGATTGCATATTCTTTGAAGTTTTTTTTTCAACAAGTCCTCCATGTATGGTATACAAACTGTGGTGTTTCCGGGTGGTGTCCTTTGGTGTCTGATCCAGATTTCTTGGAGCTGATGTCATGCTCTCTGGATAGTTGTTTCAGTGGAGGATTTCTCTTAAACTGTCCATCTCTTCTGGATAGCCACTGCTGTTGCTACATTATTGAAACAACAAACATATTTATTAAAGAAACAGGTACATTTATTGAAGCAACAAACATATTTATTAAAGAAACAGGTACATTTATTGAAGCAACAAACATTTATTAAAGAAACAGGTATATTTATTGAAGAAACAAACATATTTATTAAAGAAACAGGTATATTTATTGAAGCTACAAACATATTTATTAAAGAAACAGGTACATTTATTGAAGCAACAAACATATTTATTAAAGAAACAGGTACATTTATTGAAGCAACAAACATATTTATTAAAGAAACAGGTACATTTATTGAAGCCGCAAACATATTTATTAAAGAAACAGGTACATTTATTGAAGCAACAAACATATTTATTAAAGAAACAGGTACATTTATTGAAGCAACAAACATATTTATTAAAGAAACAGGTACATTTATTGAAGCCGCAAACATATTTATTAAAGAAACAGGTACATTTATTGAAGCAACAAACATATTTATTAAAGAAACAGGTACATTTATTGAAGCAACAAACATATTTATTAAAGAAACAGGTACATTTATTGAAGCAACAAGCATATTTATTAAAGAAACAGGTACATTTATTGAAGCAACAAACATATTTATTAAAGAAACAGGTACATTTATTGAAGCAACAAACATATTTATTAAAGAAACGGGTACATTTATTGAAGCAACAAACATATTTATTAAAGAAACAGGTACATTTATTGAAGCCGCAAACATATTTATTAAAGAAACAGGTACATTTATTGAAGCAACAAACATATTTATTAAAGAAACAGGTACATTTATTGAAGACACAAACATATTTATTAAAGAAACAGGTACATTTATTGAAGCAACAAGCATATTTATTAAAGAAACAAGTACATTTATTGAAGCAACAAACATATTTATTAAAGAAACAGGTACATTTATTGAAGCAACAAACATATTTATTAAAGAAACAGGTATATTTATTGAAGCCGCAAACATATTTATTAAAGAAACAGGTACATTTATTGAAGCAACAAACATATTTATTAAAGAAACAGGTATATTTATTGAAGCAACAAACATATTTATTAAAGAAACAAGTACATTTATTGAAGCAACAAACATATTTATTAAAGAAACAGGTACATTTATTGAAGCAACAAACATATTTATTAAAGAAACAGGTACATTTATTGAAGCAACAAACATATTTATTAAAGAAACAGGTACATTTATTGAAGCAACAAACATATTTATTAAAGAAACAGGTATATTTATTGAAGCCGCAAACATATTTATTAAAGAAACAGGTACATTTATTGAAGCAACAAGCATATTTATTAAAGAAACGGGTATATTTATTGAAGCAACAAACATATTTATTAAAGAAACAAGTACATTTATTGAAGCAACAAGCATATTTATTAAAGAAACGGGTATATTTATTGAAGCAACAAACATATTTATTAAAGAAACGGGTATATTTATTGAAGCAACAAACATATTTATTAAAGAAACAAGTACATTTATTGAAGCAACAAACATATTTATTAAAGAAACAGGTACATTTATTGAAGCAACAAACATATTTATTAAAGAAACAGGTACATTTATTGAAGCAACAAACATATTTATTAAAGAAACAGGTACATTTATTGAAGCAACAAACATATTTATTAAAGAAACAGGTACATTTATTGAAGCAACAAACATATTTATTAAAGAAACAGGTATATTTATTGAAGCCGCAAACATATTTATTAAAGAAACAGGTACATTTATTGAAGCAACAAACATATTTATTAAAGAAACAGGTATATTTATTGAAGCAACAAACATATTTATTAAAGAAACAGGTACATTTATTGAAGCAACAAACATATTTATTAAAGAAACAGGTACATTTATTGAAGCAACAAACATATTTATTAAAGAAACAGGTACATTTATTGAAGCAACAAACATATTTATTAAAGAAACAGGTACATTTATTGAAGCAACAAACATATTTATTAAAGAAACAGGTACATTTATTGAAGCAACAAACATATTTATTAAAGAAACAGGTACATTTATTGAAGCAACAAACATATTTATTAAAGAAACAGGTACATTTATTGAAGCAACAAACATATTTATTAAAGAAACAGGTACATTTATTGAAGCAACAAACATATTTATTAAAGAAACAGGTACATTTATTGAAGCAACAAACATATTTATTAAAGAAACAGGTATATTTATTGAAGCAACAAACATATTTATTAAAGAAACAGGTACATTTATTGAAGCAACAAACATATTTATTAAAGAAACAGGTACATTTATTGAAGCAACAAACATATTTATTAAAGAAACAGGTACATTTATTGAAGCAACAAACATATTTATTAAAGAAACAGGTACATTTATTGAAGCAACAAACATATTTATTAAAGAAACAGGTACATTTATTGAAGCAACAAACATATTTATTAAAGAAACAGGTATATTTATTGAAGCCGCAAACATATTTATTAAAGAAACAGGTACATTTATTGAAGCAACAAACATATTTATTAAAGAAACAGGTATATTTATTGAAGCAACAAACATATTTATTAAAGAAACAGGTACATTTATTGAAGCAACAAACATATTTATTAAAGAAACAGGTACATTTATTGAAGCAACAAACATATTTATTAAAGAAACAGGTACATTTATTGAAGCAACAAACATATTTATTAAAGAAACAGGTACATTTATTGAAGCAACAAACATATTTATTAAAGAAACAGGTACATTTATTGAAGCAACAAACATATTTATTAAAGAAACAGGTACATTTATTGAAGCAACAAACATATTTATTAAAGAAACAGGTACATTTATTGAAGCAACAAACATATTTATTAAAGAAACAGGTACATTTATTGAAGCAACAAACATATTTATTAAAGAAACAGGTACATTTATTGAAGCAACAAACATATTTATTAAAGAAACAGGTACATTTATTGAAGCAACAAACATATTTATTAAAGAAACAGGTACATTTATTGAAGCAACAAGCATATTTATTAAAGAAACAGGTACATTTATTGAAGCAACAAACATATTTATTAAAGAAACGGGTACATTTATTGAAGCAACAAACATATTTATTGAAGAAACAGGTACATTTATTGAAGCAACAAGCATATTTATTAAAGAAACAGGTACATTTATTGAAGCAACAAGCATATTTATTAAAGAAACAGGTACATTTATTGAAGCAACAAACATATTTATTAAAGAAACGGGTACATTTATTGAAGCAACAAACATATTTATTAAAGAAACAGGTACATTTATTGAAGCAACAAACATATTTATTAAAGAAACGGGTACATTTATTTAAGCAACAAGCATATTTATTAAAGAAACGGGTACATTTATTGAAGCAACAAGCATATTTATTAAAGAAACAGGTACATTTATTGAAGCAACAAACATATTTATTAAAGAAACAGGTACATTTATTGAAGCAACAAACATATTTATTAAAGAAACGGGTACATTTATTGAAGCAACAAGCATATTTATTAAAGAAACAGGTACATTTATTGAAGCAACAAACATATTTATTAAAGAAACGGGTACATTTATTGAAGCAACAAACATATTTATTAAAGAAACGGGTACATTTATTGAAGCAACAAACATATTTATTAAAGAAACAGGTACATTTATTGAAGCAACAAACATATTTATTAAAGAAACGGGTACATTTATTGAAGCAACAAACATATTTATTAAAGAAACGGGTACATTTATTGAAGCAACAAACATATTTATTAAAGAAACAGGTACATTTATTGAAGCAACAAACATATTTATTAAAGAAACAGGTACATTTATTGAAGCAACAAACATATTTATTAAAGAAACAGGTACATTTATTGAAGCAACAAACATATTTATTAAAGAAACAGGTACATTTATTGAAGCAACAAACATATTTATTAAAGAAACGGGTACATTTATTGAAGCAACAAGCATATTTATTAAAGAAACAGGTACATTTATTGAAGCAACAAACATATTTATTAAAGAAACGGGTACATTTATTGAAGCAACAAACATATTTATTAAAGAAACGGGTACATTTATTGAAGCAACAAGCATATTTATTAAAGAAACAGGTACATTTATTGAAGCAACAAACATATTTATTAAAGAAACAGGTACATTTATTGAAGCAACAAACATATTTATTAAAGAAACAGATACATTTATTGAAGCAACAAACATATTTATTAAAGAAACGGGTACATTTATTGAAGCAACAAACATATTTATTAAAGAAACAGGTACATTTATTGAAGCAACAAACATATTTATTAAAGAAACGGGTACATTTATTGAAGCAACAAACATATTTATTAAAGAAACGGGTACATTTATTGAAGCAACAAACATATTTATTAAAGAAACAGGTACATTTATTGAAGCAACAAACATATTTATTAAAGAAACGGGTACATTTATTGAAGCAACAAACATATTTATTAAAGAAACGGGTACATTTATTGAAGCAACAAACATATTTATTAAAGAAACGGGTACATTTATTGAAGCAACAAACATATTTATTAAAGAAACAGGTACATTTATTGAAGCAACAAACATATTTATTAAAGAAACAGGTACATTTATTGAAGCAACAAACATATTTATTAAAGAAACAGGTACATTTATTGAAGCAACAAACATATTTATTAAAGAAACAGGTACATTTATTGAAGCAACAAACATATTTATTAAAGAAACGGGTACATTTATTGAAGCAACAAGCATATTTATTAAAGAAACAGGTACATTTATTGAAGCAACAAACATATTTATTAAAGAAACGGGTACATTTATTGAAGCAACAAACATATTTAATAAAGAAACGGGTACATTTATTGAAGCAACAAGCATATTTATTAAAGAAACAGGTACATTTATTGAAGCAACAAACATATTTATTAAAGAAACAGGTACATTTATTGAAGCAACAAACATATTTATTAAAGAAACAGGTACATTTATTGAAGCAACAAACATATTTATTAAAGAAACGGGTACATTTATTGAAGCAACAAACATATTTATTAAAGAAACAGGTACATTTATTGAAGCAACAAACATATTTATTAAAGAAACGGGTACATTTATTGAAGCAACAAACATATTTATTAAAGAAACGGGTACATTTATTGAAGCAACAAACATATTTATTAAAGAAACAGGTACATTTATTGAAGCAACAAACATATTTATTAAAGAAACAGGTACATTTATTGAAGCAACAAACATATTTATTAAAGAAACAGGTACATTTATTGAAGCAACAAACATATTTATTAAAGAAACGGGTACATTTATTGAAGCAACAAACATATTTATTAAAGAAACGGGTACATTTATTGAAGCAACAAACATATTTATTAAAGAAACGGGTACATTTATTGAAGCAACAAACATATTTATTAAAGAAACGGGTACATTTATTGAAGCAACAAACATATTTATTAAAGAAACGGGTACATTTATTGAAGCAACAAACATATTTATTAAAGAAACAGGTACATTTATTGAAGCAACAAACATATTTATTAAAGAAACAGGTACATTTATTGAAGCAACAAACATATTTATTAAAGAAACAGGTACATTTATTGAAGCAACAAACATATTTATTAAAGAAACGGGTACATTTATTGAAGCAACAAACATATTTATTAAAGAAACGGGTACATTTATTGAAGCAACAAACATATTTATTAAAGAAACGGGTACATTTATTGAAGCAACAAACATATTTATTAAAGAAACGGGTACATTTATTGAAGCAACAAACATATTTATTAAAGAAACAGGTACATTTATTGAAGCAACAAACATATTTATTAAAGAAACAGGTACATTTATTGAAGCAACAAACATATTTATTAAAGAAACGGGTACATTTATTGAAGCAACAAACATATTTATTAAAGAAACGGGTACATTTATTGAAGCAACAAACATATTTATTAAAGAAACGGGTACATTTATTGAAGCAACAAACATATTTATTAAAGAAACAGGTACATTTATTGAAGCAACAAACATATTTATTAAAGAAACAGGTACATTTATTGAAGCAACAAGCATATTTATTAAAGAAACAGGTACATTTATTGAAGCAACAAACATATTTATTAAAGAAACAGGTACATTTATTGAAGCAACAAACATATTTATTAAAGAAACAGGTACATTTATTGAAGCAACAAACATATTTATTAAAGAAACAGGTACATTTATTGAAGCAACAAACATATTTATTAAAGAAACGGGTACATTTATTGAAGCAACAAGCATATTTATTAAAGAAACAGGTACATTTATTGAAGCAACAAACATATTTATTAAAGAAACAGGTGCATTTATTGAAGCAACAAACATATTTATTAAAGAAACAGGTACATTTATTGAAGCAACAAACATATTTATTAAAGAAAATGTGTATTTGTCCAAAAATATGAATTTTTATTTTATTACTAGCAGGGGGTGAGGGCTCGTGGTTCTGCCCGGTCGTAAATATGCTTAAATATATTCTAATTCATGGAGAATTTGTGTTTATTATTACGGAGCCAATTCTTTATTGAATATTATATTCTACCTAATATACAGTAGTGATTTCAAAAGATTTTAGAATCGAAACCAAAACATTTAGCACTCAAGCTGCATTCCCTACTGTTTGAGCTATCGACAGATAGATAAGTTTTCTAGCTCAGTAGAGGGAGCCGACCTTCTTTGCAGCAGATTATATGTATTTTTTTTTTCTAATTTATGTTTCCTGAAACTGTTAGGCTGATGAGTCTTGATATCTAATCAACATATTCACAACAGTTAAACTTTCCTTTTTTTTTTTACTTGGGAGGTCACCACTTATCAAGGCCTTTTTCTTTCTTTCTTTTTTTTACATAGGAGTCACCACTTATCAAGGCTCAGAGGTCACTCGAGGATAAGGGTTAAAGAGTGTACAGTAATCAATGGGACAATATCATAGTAATTTTTAATAGTGTAAATTTGATAAATTGGATTACTTAAGGATAACAACTCAAGAACTTGTTTACATTGGACTTGAAGACAATCAGTGTAGTCAGCTGGAAAGCAGGCAAACGGAAGATAGTTCTACAGTTGTGCAATTCTAAGAAAGAAGCTTTGTTTCGGTTTAGACACGGATAAATAGTGGGGGAAATTATTGATAGTGTTTTCAGCCAGGCGAGTGTTTCTCGTGAATATTTGGCGAGGGTGGACCATAGATTGAAGCTCAGATGAGCATTTGCTATGAAAATAACAATAAAGTAGAGACAGGCTCGCAACATCTCTTCTGTGAGAAAAAGGTTGCAGGGAAGAGAAAAGGGCATCCCCTACTAGGCTACAAAGTCTATTTTGAACTCTGTCAAGGCAAGATAAGTCTAGCAGCTCCTGCCCAGATGTGGCAACAGTACTCTATCCTTGGACGTACCTGGCTCTTATATAGATAGAGAATTGCATCAACAGTGAGATATCTACTGGATCGATAGTAGAATCCCACCATTTTTCCAGTGACCTTGGCAACGGATTTCATGTATGTTTTCCATTTAAGATCAGGACTAAAGGTCAAGCCCAGAAGCTTGTCAAAACATGGAGCCTCCCCAAGACAAGAGCCATTTATTTCAGTTGACGCCAGATGGGGATCAGAGTATTGATGATGTAAAGATAGAAGTTTGGTTTTAGATGCATTAAAAGTAACCAGCCACTTCTTTCCCCATTGTACCACTTGCTCAAGATCAGAGGAGAGAGCATCAGAGAGAGCTTGGTCGTTTACGGCCATTGATGTGATGACATAGATGGTAGTGTCGTCAGCATAAGTGTCTATGAATGATCTAAGGATGTGATTTGGAAGATCATTGATGTAGATCAGGAAGAGAGTTGGATCCAGGATGGACCCCTGAGCGACTCCAGCATTGATATTATAAGATTCTGATTTCTGCCCATCAACCACTACTTTTATGAAGTGGCAGTAGTAAGTTCAACAACTCTAGAATTTACACGATCAGATCATGTGTTAATTTCTTAAGAAAATTATATCGAACAAATTGGAAGTAACCGCTTGATAAAATAAAGTAAACGAACAAAATATGCACTTTTATATATTTATAAATATTTATTTAACAGAAAAAAAAGAAACACTTTTTTTTAAAAGTGTCTTAACGGAACAAAATATAATCTAAAAAAAAAACTGACACTTTGTCATGTGTAAAGTGTAAAACTTGAAATAAAATATTTAAAAAACATTTTTAAAATATTTAAAAACATTAATAATTCGTAATATCGTGATAAAACTTTAATAATTCATAATATCGTGGTTTGATGGTTTTACCCTCAAATTAAATAATAAAAAAAATATTAAAATATTTTTTAAAAACCGTGCGTAATAAAAGAAAATGAAAATATTTAAATAATTTTTTAAATATTTTTTATTAAATATCAATTAAATATTTTTTATTAAATATTAATTAAATATTTTTTATTAAATAGTAAATATTTTTTATTAAATATTAATTAAATATTTTTTATTAAATATTAATTAAATATTTTTTATTAAATATTAATTAAATATTTTTTATTTTATGTTTTAAAACTTTAATAATTCGTAATATCGTGATTTGACGGTGTAAAATACTGATGTGACCGTTCTAGAGTTGTCGAACTTTGCCGGTCTTAACTTAAGATAAGGGTTATGTGTTGGGTAGATAAGACAACATGATCAGTTATGGAGGAACTTGGTAAAACATACATTATTTTACAGGACGGCTCAATAAAAATTTATTTACATTAGCCTTGAAGACGGCCATGTTATAAGTAGCTGGGAAGCAGACATGCAGCTCTGCATTCCACATACAGACAGTTCTAAAAAAGAAACTCTGCCCATGGAATTTTCGTTTAGTTCTAAGCACTGATAGAGTGTGAGGGAAGTTGTTGGCTGTTGTTACAGCCAGGCGAGTATTTATTGTGAATGTTTAACATGGAAAAACCAAAGATTGGAGCTCAGCCGAGCACCTATTATAAAAGTAAAGATATAGAAGAGACAGGCTCACAACGTCTCTCCTGTGAGAAAGACAAAGTTGAGACGTGAAATGGTCCCCAGCCACTAAATTTTGTGGACGGTTTTGTACCCAGTCAAGGAAGGAAAGGGTCCTCTTAGGAGCTTCAATCCAGATGTGGCAACAGCACTCCATTTTAAAGATGTATTTGACTTTTTTTATAGGTAGGAGATTGTGTCTAGAGACCCAGGCGAAGTAAGACGGCTAATTACAGAGAAGAGAAGGTAAAACGAAGCAGAAACATTTTCTCTACATAATTATATACCATTACACGGTCATTACAATGTCCGCTTAATGGCACTTGCTTTTATGATAGCGTGTGCTGACTATGATTACAAAGCTTGTAACTAAAAATTAAGCCTCGTTTAATTGAACGATATCCATGCCACACAATTGGTACGTGAAAAGTCGCCAAACCTATCCGGCAATCTTTTAATTAATATCTGTTGCCATATCTGGGCAGGAGCTGCTAAAAACAGCCTATCCTACCTTGACAGAGTACAAAATAGACTTTGTGGCTTAGTGGGGGGATGCCCTTTTCTCTACCCTGCAACCTCTCTCCCACAGAAGAGACGTTGCGAGCCTATCCTTGTTTTATCGTTATTTCCATGGCAGGTGCTCGTCTGAACTCCAATCTCTGGTCCCCCCCTCGCCAATCTTTCACGAAAAACACCCGTCTATCTAGCTGAATCCACTGTGAAAAATTTCCCCCACTCTATATCTGTGCCTAAATCAAAACGCGGATTCCATAAACAAAGCTTCTTTCTTAGACATGCACGCCTGTGGAACTCTGTTCCGTCTGCCTGCTTCCCACAGGACTACAACTTGGATGTCTTCAAGTCCAATGTTAACAAATTCCTAATGAACCGCCCCCCCCCCAAGTAAACACTTCATCAAATCTCCACACTAACGTAATGTACTTGCAATAACCCTTATCCTTCCGGGCCTTGATAAGTGGTGATCACTGTGTAAAAAAAAAAAAAAAAAAAAAAAAAAAAATCTCTCGTCTAGCTGTCTGAATTTTACTTCAACAAGTTCTCGGAAATCAAGGGAGCCCCTTTCTGGAGCCAACACTTGATTTCTACATGAGTAACATAGATATTCGAATATCCTCTTAAAAAAGTTACACGGAAACAAGAACATAGGGATAGAGCAGAAAAATATATTAACAAGAACATACAAAAGCTCTGTCGGTTCTCTGGATCTACACCCATGCCTTGTCTTCCAATATTTATTCTATACTAGCCTGGTTGTCCGGCGTTGCCCGGGTGTTTGGAGGTGTGTGCTGAGCAAAAAAAAAAAAAAAAAAAAAAGTGACGTCTTTGCTGTTGCGTCCATCGCAAAACCAGAGATGTCGAACGTCAAAATTAAGACTTGTCAATCAAAGAGTGGATGACTTTCGAAAATATCTGCGAAAATAGCGACCCCGTCCTTGTAGAAAAGTTCCCAGCTGAGGGTGAAGGAGTTAACGTTTTTAGTAGTTGTAGTAGGCAGGCAGACTCAAACCCATGAGGCCCTGTCGGTGGGGCATTAGAATACACCGACTGCGCCCCCTGCAGAGGGTAAAAGTCCCTCAATGGGGGTCCTGGATATGACCTTAAACTATATCCAGTGGTGAGGCCCCAGCTTGCGGGCTTTGGGGAGTGTGGAACCACCCTTTGATTACCATTGCTCCCAGGTCCACTCTGACCCGGAGTGGTAGTACCTGTTAGGATTCCAACTATGGGTTAAATAGAAACCGACTTGAAAGAAACAAATATATTCTATTAAATTTTCTTCAAAATCTTTGGATTCGGCATTAAATAACCCGAAAAGGGTTGATATGCCGTAAAACAAAAACAACCAACCAACCAAATCAAACCCATGACTCGGAGATGGAAAAGAAAGTGTGTGTAAGGGTATTAGTCAAGCTAAAAAAAAAAAAAAAGAAGGAAAATTGCGAGCGTGAAAAAAAAAATAGTTGTAAGTAAGCAGGCTCGAACCTGTACCGTGAAGGAGGAAAAGAAAGTGAAAAAAAAACAAACAAAAAAACGTAACGCATTAGCCGTTGAGCCCATCGCCAAACCGGAAATGACGTAAGTTTAAATTAAAGCTAGACAATCAAAAAGAGGGGATGACTTTCGAAAATATCGGCGAAAGAAGCGACCCCCCTCTTTAATGTTTTTTCGATAAAAATAAATAAATTTTTTGATATTTGTCATCCGAAGGGCCGAGCTTCAAAATGATACCGATCTTGTGAAAATCCATCGCCTCTGTTGAAAGTTTTTGTGACACATACAAACATACATACATACATTTAAACAGACAGGTGAGATTCTTATTATAGACGAATCAGTTCATTCGTAATAAATATTTGTCAACTAAGTATATGTTCATTTTCCTATTTTTAGATAGATAATATCTGTTCAAATATTAAGTATAAATTTAATTCAAATTAACTTGATATTTGTTTTTAAAATACGGAAAAAAAATATACCAAATACTGGTACAGTGCCACTGTGTGTGTGTGAGAGAGAGAGAGAGAGAGAGAGAGTGAATTAACCTAAGATGCTTACTCCCAACATTTATCTTGCTTTCGATCATCCCTATTATATCCTGGTGGGCATCATCCATTCCCATGTTCCACCCAGATCTATTTTATTTTTTGACGTCCCACTTAGCCCCCACTCCCATCTAGAAACCGACCTGCTTGTTTTCCGAGCACCCGGAAAACAGGGTGTAATTTAACACTGGGCAAAGTGTTGGGAGCACCCTACTAAACAGTTCTTTTTTTTTTTAAATTTATTTAATACTAGCAAAGATACCCGCGCATCGCACGGGACTTTTCTGCACACTTAGGTACGCGATTTGTGGGCACTTTTCCAGTAAGTGGTTGTTGTAAGAGGGAAGTAAATTTCAACTCGATGCTTAAATCTTATCTAACATATTGAATACTGAAAACATACCACAATCAGATCATATCAGTTTTTCTTCATATCCTTTTGTAGAACTTTTCATTGAAGAGCCTCGTGGCTCGTCTGCTTCTTTGATTTGGAGCTAGAATGTAGAGTTTTTCTGAACTTCCTGTCCTGATGGAGACATAGAACATACAGGGACTGAAGCAGTCTGATGTCAGGTCTACGCCAATGGTTTTAAACGTCTGACCTTGACTTTTATTTATGCTCATTGCAAAATACACCTTCACAGGAAACATTTCTAGATATTACAATTACAACAACACGCCAACATCTCCCCCCCCCCCCGGCCGCCGCTGACATCTCCCCTGCCCCAATATAAACAAAATGTTTTTTTTCGGGAGGGGGTCAACGTGTGGGTTCTCATGTTAGGTTAAATTATCATAGAAAAGTGAATCCCCCACTTTATTGAAACTAACATTTCTCCAAAAATCCCAGGGTCCAGGAGTTCATACCATGCAAACGGTAAATTTGCGACGGGTTTGATGATCAGATTTGGTGTCAGAAGAAAAAAATCAGTTTGTGTCAAAAAACGAAAATAAATGCCTTTTTTATCATAAAAATAATTATTTGTCCAATCATGAGAAAGTGAAAGGAGGCCTGGGGGCATTTTTTTTTGGCTCGTTTGGCTCTTTTTGGTGTTTTTTACTAAATGCACTGGCGGCCATCTTGCTTGCCAAACTGTAGTGGATACTGAATGTCTTCAAATATGAATAACTACTCGTCTGCGCAAGAAATAAATGCAATATTCGTTCTCAGCGTCCTCCAAACCCTATTAAAGTTGATAATTCAAAGGTGAATGCTGAGGAGTCGGTAAACTAAAAACATACCGATTTATAGTAATACTTATATCATAGCGATGTATGTGATATCATATATGGTAAAAAAAAATTATATTTTATATTAAATCTATATAATTATAAAACTCAAATGACCTTGTAACGGGTATTGTAACCCAACATCCGGTTTACGACTTCCGGTTGCGTATGCGTACATAAACATAAACCCATAACAGCATAAACAAATAACATAAATCGCTACTTTTGCAGAATTTGACCTGCGCATTAAAATAATAACGTTATTATTTAGAAATTATTATTTAACATGGGAAGGGTGTTGATGTTTTGCAACTATTCTGTATTACAACTATACTGTCAATTTTTTTACAAATAAATCAACTTTAACCCATTGACAACGTATTGTTTTACTGTGTACATTTTCAGTGTTCCAATTGTTTTTTTTTTCGTGTTTAAATTATCCAAATAAAAAATTGTTAATACTTTCTGCATTTTTTTTACATCAAACGCAATTTTCTTACAAATAAATCTACATTAACCCGTTGGCAACCATAAGAGCATTTAACGACGTATTGTTTTACTATGTACGTTTTCAGCGTCCCAATTGTTTTTTTTTCTTGCGTTTAAATTAAAAGATTTATCAAAATTTGAATTTAACTTTAAGTATTATGCTATCTGTTCAGTGCACATTGTATGGCAAACTAACCATTTATAGTTCAATGTCTGTAATTTTTTTTATCAAAAATAAACAATTATAAACAGAACGATGAATTATATTGGCGTAAAACTACTAAATATAGTAAAAAAAAAAAAAACGGATAACTCAACAATAACAAATAAAAAAGGTTGGTACTCATGCAGAGAGTGATCCAGACGTAACTTGGTGCACGCCCAGCTTTCTCCGGAACATGACGTCAACAGCCGGAGTAAGCCGAGTGTTGCTGAGAAAATTAAGCTGTCTGACGAAACATAAAGCTGAACCAATGACAATTTAGTGCGATGGTTTTCTACGTGACGTGCGTTTGTGCAAGTTGAAAATTCAAAGCAGCAGACGATAATTTGGAAGAGGAAGAAAAGAAAACAAATTAGTAAAAAAACGAACAAAAAAAACACCATTTTGTACTTTAACGTCAGAAAAAAAAAAACATGAATTTTACAGCCTTAAGTGAGCAGCTGGAAACACTAACTGGAGTCCTCGACTTTTGTCAAGAAAAAAATTTACTGGCACGGACGAAAACTTGTGCATCATGTGGACAAGGAAAGGTAAGCGATGGCTATGCCTGGAGGTGTCAGGCTACCACATGCCGAACCTTTACATCATCTGGACTGGTACCTTTTTTTTTTTTTTTTTTTTTTTTTGACAAGTCTAGACCTACAATTGCCATTGTGGGTGTTTGAGCGAGCAACACAGAAAGACCTCCAGCGCTAATTATGCTGTCAGTAAGTTTACAAAAACATACTTTTTTTTTTTCATTATACAACTTGTATAGTTGTTAACAGGTGCTTCAGCAGTTAAATATTTCACAAAAATTCTGTTTATATTAGGGAGCTGTGAAGCCCCCCTAATGTAAACAGAATTTATGTGAAATATTAAATGATTCTGCTTTAATGGTTAATGTCGGCACATTACTTACGGAAAAACAGTTAATTAAACTACAAAAGCACCTGTTAAAAATTATACAAGTTCTATAATTGAATACCCACCTAAAAAAAAAAAACGCTCGTGTAAGCTTACTGACGGCATTATTAGCGTTCTAACTTATAAAAAAAAATGAACGAATCTCTTAGTAAAAAAAAAACAGCGCCAGTTTTCGGGGGTGCTAAAAACGAATATCACAGTTAAATTTGTTTTATGATATGAAGAAATTATTAGGTGGCCAGAAAGTGGGTGCTCATTTTACGTTAAATTTATATAGGACAGTGATCCCCCACTTTTGAAAAAGTAATTTCTTCATACCATGCTCCAAATATAAATGTGATATTCATTTTCAGCACCACCGAAAACCTATAAAAGTTGTTATTTTAAAGTTTTTTGAGGAGTTGGAAAGAAACTTGACATTGACCAAAAAATCTTTAACATTATTTATTTAAAAAATATATATATAGCAAAAACAAAACAAAGCAAAAAAATATTACAAAATTTTTGTTTACAGTTTAATAAAATTTAAAATTTAAGGTAGGTTTTCTTTTCTTGTTATGCTTTCATCGGCGACGCTCAGCTTAATTTCCTCAGCAACGCTCGGTTTACTCCGGCTGTTGGCGTCATGTTCCGGAAAAAGCCAGGCGGACTCTGAGTTATGTCTGGATCACTCTCTGCATGATACCAAAAGGTTACCTAAAAATTAAGAATAAGCGAAAAAAAAATTATCTCCGAATTAAAAATAAAAATAATAATTCAGCTTAGAAGAATATTTCGAAATGAAAACAAATCTATTATAGAAAATATTTAATAACGTGCTCAAAGAATTAAACTATCACAGTTATTCCCCTTGGTTTTCTGGTTTGGAAATTGAAAGGTTTCAGATTTACGATAATAATAAGTAAATTTAAGTTAAATAAAATATAAACTGAAATGAAAATAAACTAAATAATTACATTTTAAATTATATTTTTAAATAGTACAGTATTAACGAGGCTATTATGTCGAATAAGTAACATAATCGAGCTAATTATTTAAAATGATTTAATGTGATATGCTAATAACCATAACTCAGTCGAGTTATATGTGATGTGAAGAATGGTATATCTAGAAGTTACGCATAAAAAAAAGTCTCCTTTGACAGAAGGATCTGCCCGGCCTTTTGGCCGGGATCAAAGTGTAGCATCTGTTCCGACAGATGCTGCAGCTATGACTAGCTATGACTAGCAAAGACCAGATGTGGGGGCAACCCCACATGCCTGACCTTTAACCAGCTCCCATTTCCCACCTCTCGGGAGCTGGTCCCCTTTTTCCCTTCCCCCTCCCTTCACTCCTCACATTAAAAATTGGCCTTGTGCCTAATTTGCTCGGTGGGGGAGCAAATAAATACCATCTGTTCCGACAGATACTGCACTTAAGATGATTTGTACCAGTCAATGGAGGGGAAACCCTCTATACTGGGACAATTATTATTTTTGGTAACCAGAGTGACCCCTTTTAGGGGAGCTGGTTTTTACCTCACATTAAAAACGGCCTTGTGCCTAATTTGCTCAGTGGGGGAGCAAATAAATACCATCTGTTCCGACAGATGCTGCACTTAAGATAATTTGTACCAGTCAATGGAGGGGAAACCCTCTATACTGGGACAATTATTATTTTTGGTAACCAGAGTGCCCCCTTTTTGCCTACTTTTAGGGGAGCTGGTTTTTACCTCACATTAAAAACGGCCTTGTGCCTAATTTGCTCAGTGGGGGAGCAAATAAACACCATCTGTTCCGACAGATACTGCAAGCAAAGACCATATGTGGGGGCAACCCCACATATAAGTTATTGGTCAATGTTGGGGCAACCCTTCATACCAATTGTCATTATCCAGCTCCCCTACTCCCCGGGGAGTTGGTCCCCATTTCCCCTTCACTCCTCACATTAAAAATCGGCCTTGTGCCTAATTTGCTCGGTGGGGGAGCAAATAAATACCATCTGTTCCGACAGATACTGCAAGCAAAGACTAGCAAAGACCATATGTGGGGGATAACCCCACATATCTGAACTTGGTCAAGGTAGGGATAACCCTACGACCACAGTTACTATCCAGTTCCCATTTCCCACCTCTCGGGAGCAGGATCTCCCCCCTCCCTCTCTCTCCACATTAAAAAACGGCCTTGTGCCTAATTTGCTCAGTGGGGAAGCAAATAAATACCGCCCGGCCTTTTGGGTGGGATCAAAGTGTAGTATCTGTTCCGGCAGATACTGCAGCTATGACTAGCTAGGACTAGCTATGACTAGCAAAGACCAGATGTGGGGGCAACCCCACATGCCTGACCTTTAACCAGCTCCCATTTCCCACCTCTCGGGAGCTGGTCCCCTTTTTCCCTTCCCCCTCCCTTCACTCCTCACATTAAAAATTGGCCTTGTGCCTAATTTGCTCGGTGGGGGAGCAAATAAATACCATCTGTTCCGGCAGATGCTGCAAGCTATGACTAGCTATGACTAGCAAAGACCAGATGTGGGGGCAACCCCACATGCCTGACCATTAACCAGCTCCCATTTCCCACCTCTCGGGAGCTGGTCCCCTTTTTCCCTTCCCCCTCCCTTCACTCCTCACATTAAAAATCGGCCTTGTGCCTAATTTGCTCGGTGGGGGAGCAAATAAACACCATCTGTTCCGGCAGATGCTGCACTTGAGATGGTTTGTACCAGTCAATGGAGGGGAAACCCTCTATACTGGGACAATTATTATTTTTGGTAACCAGAGTGCCCCCTTTTTGCCTACTTTTAGGGGAGCTGGTTTTTACCTCACATTAAAAACGGCCTTGTGCCTAATTTGCTCAGTGGGGGAGCAAATAAATACCATCTGTTCCGATAGATACTGCAAGCAAAGACCATATGTGGGGGAAACCCCACATATAAGACCTTGGTCAATGTAGGGGCAACTCTTCATACCAATTGTCACTATCCAGCTCCCCTACTCCCCGGGGAGTTGGTCCCCATTTCCCCTTCACTCCTCACTTTAAAAATCGGCCTTGTGCCTAATTTGCTCGGTGGGGGAGCAAATAAATACCATCTGTTCCGACAGATGCTGCAAGCAAAGACTAGCTATGACTAGCAAAGACCATATGTGGGGGGTAACCCCACATATCTGAACTTGGTCAATGTAGGGATCACCCTACAGACCACAGTTACAAATCCAGCTCCCATTTCCCACCTCTCGGGAGCTGGATCCCCCTTTCCCTCCCTCTCCCTCCATCTCCACATTAAAAAACGGCCTCCTGCCTAATTTGCTCAGTGGGGAAGCAAATAAATCCACCATATGTGGGCGTAACCCCACATATCTGAACTTGGTCAAGGTAGGGATCACCCTACGACCACAGTTACTATCCAGCTCCCATTTCCCACCTCTCGGGAGCAGGACCCCCCTTTCCCTCCCCCCTCCCTCTCTCTCCACATTAAAAAACGGCCTTGTGCCTAATTTGCTCAGTGAGGAAGCAAATAAATACAGTCTCCTTTGACAGAAGTATTCTACAATGGGCATTAATATTTCTTGACCAGGAGAGGTGTACACACACTATATACACTTTATATTTCTTTGATCATAGGGAGTTGTACACACAGACAAACACACACATGAACGCTATTACTTTATATATATAGATTTGTAAAAACGTTGTCCCCTCCCGCTCCTTACGATGAATTTTCTGGTAAATAAAATATTTTTAAAACAAAGTGAGGATCGTCCATGTGAGTAAAATCAAGCCACGGAGTGAATGTGGTATTTTGGTGACTCAACGGTTTTTGACTAAATTGGATGATCATCGATTCTTCTCCAAAAATCTATATATTGATGCTGTAGTACATTGAATGTACGTATGTCACGGTCTCCAAATTATAAATTATTCTATCGGGAGATCCTATTTATTAAAAAGGGGGGATAGAAAGTGATAACATATTACGAACATTAAATTTGTATATAGAGATGCTAATTTAATGTTCGTAGTATGATATCACCTTCTACCCTCCTTTTTAATAAATAGGATCTCCCGATCACCAAAGGCACAATGTAAAAAAAAAAAATTTTAAATGAAAAAAAAAATAATGTCGCTTTTGGGCCGTGCAGGAAACTAAAATATACCTTCTTGGTCTTCTAGCTATGATGTAAGTGTAGTATCTGTTCTGTCTAAAGATGGTATAATGATATTGTGAAATTTCTGTTCGCGCCGAGCGTCATGCAATGGAAATATGTTACAGACTCCTATAAGGATATTGAAGATAAACTGTAATAACCGGATATATTAACCAGATTACTTAGATAAATACTTTTACAGTTTTAACAAAAGGGCTACAATAATATCACGGCCAAGATCAAAGTGTCGTACCTGTTCTTCAGATGCGGCACTTCCATTTCTCGCTCTCTTTCAGTGGGGGAGAAATCCTTCACGACTGAGACAATTTTTATTTTTGTACCTTTTCTCCACGTTAAAAAACGACCCTGGTGTCTAACTCTGTCCATATGAAAGATGCCGCTGTGGAATTTTCACAGGTCCAAATAGTAAATTAATAAAATTAATTTTTTATTTTTAATTCAGACTTTATGATTATTGTGTTCTGTTAAAAAAAAAAACACAAAAAAGCTAGCAATTAGCAGTGAGACTCGACGTTGCCCGGGATTGAATGATGATGAACGAATGTTTCACATTCTATCTTATATTATAGGATCCTTCTATCGATCCAGTAGATATCTCACTGCTGATGCAATTCTCTATCTATATAAGAGTCAGGTACGTCCAAGGATGGAATACTGTTGCCACATATGGGCAGGAGCTGCTAGAAAAGACTTGTCCTACCTTGATAGGGTTCAAAATAGACTTCGTGGCCTGGTGGGAGATGTCCTTTTCTCTTCGCTGCAACCTCTATCTCACAGAAGAGATGTTGCGAGTTTGTCTCTGCTTTATCGTTATTTTCATGGAAAGTGTTCAACTGAGCTTCAATCTATGGTCCCCCCCTCGCCAAACTTTCACAAGAAACACTAGACTAGCTGAAAACATTATCAATAATTTTCCCCACTCTTTATCTGTACCTAAACCTAAACATAGATTCCATGATCAAAGCTTCTTTCTTAGAACTGCACGCCTGTGGAATTGTCTTCCGTTTTCCTGCTTTCCAGCTGTCTATAATATGGTTGTCCTCAAGTCCAACATGAACAAGTTTCTGATGAGCCGTTCCACTTAAGTTAACAAATTTACCGAACTTCCATTACTATTGATTACTATATTGTCCTTTTGACTACTCTACACTCTTTAACCCTTATCCTTGAGTGGCCTATCGGCCTTGATAAGTGGTGACGTCTATGTAAAAAAAAAAAAAAAAAAAACATTCCCATATTTGATTGTGCTTGAAATCCGTTAATCGCATTGCCTGCTATAGTTCGGGACTCATCACAGTGCACTAAGAGGAAGCTTCACATGCCTCCCTGCACTGACTTAATACACAATACATTGTAGTCTACATTGCACTGTAAAGAACCTACTATTGATTTTATAAAATTATTTTCATATATAATTGCTTGAATTAAAATTTAAAATGCAAAAGTCAAGTATCATGGTTCAAGTGTGCTCTTAAACAGAAGCATTCATTTCAAATGCGCCCCTGTTATATCAAAGGACCTACTGTTAATTTTATATGCCTGGCCTTTCTGCTTGTGTGGTGATAATGGCTTGAATTTAAGTTTAAAATTAAAAAGTCAAGTATCATGGTTCACTTCTGCTGTAAACAGAAATATTAATTTCGAACGTGCCCCTATCATATCAAAGAACCTATTGTTGATTTTATATGCTGCACCTTTCTGCTTGTGTGGTAATAAGGCTTCTAAAATGCACTTGTAATGTTAGGCTGTATAAGGCGTTAACTTTGGTTAAAATCGCCTGTTCCTTTCTTTCTTAAATTTTTTCGATCATCGATATTTATTGAAGACATTAAAAAACCTATCTAAGAACATTGCTAGATACATAAAGTACATTTGTGTGATATTTCATAAGAATCAGCCCTGCTGTTCTCGAGTCCACAGGGAACGAACACACACACACACACACATACACACACATGCACATATATACACACACATATAGAAATATACCGAGGCCTTTCAACAGATGAACCTTAAAGAATGGGAACAACATCAGCGTGCAAAGTATTTTCTGGGGGAACTCTCTCAGGAATACATAGATAAAGAAGGTTCTTTGGACTGGCTCAAAAGAGGATCCCCCCACCACGATCAGGTAAAGGGTCATAATGGCTGCCCAAGACCAGGGATTGATGACCAATGCATTCAAGAAGATGGCAGGAATCAGTAATGACAATAAATGCAGTTTCTGCCATACAGAATTGGAAAGTGTTGGTCATCTGATATCAAGTTGCAAAGTTCTTCTAGGGGACGGCTACTATACAGCGAGACATGATGGAGTATGCAAGTACCTCCACTGGACCATCTGTAAAAAATTAAACATCAAGTGTAGCAGCAAGTCCTGGGAACATCAACCTGAAAGAACAGTTGGAAATTACTTATATACCATACATTACGACCATGTAATCCCTACAGCCACCTACCTTGAAAATGCTGCTGTGAAACCTCACATAGTTATATGGAATAAGTCAGAGAGAGTTGCAACCTTGATTGAAGTGAGTGTTCCTAATGATGGCGGTCTGAACAGAGCTGAAAGAGAGAAACAGACCAAATACCAAGGTCTCATGTATGATATGAAAAGAAACTGGAACCTAAAGGGGATATCGATCATACCAGTTATCATAGGTGCCACAGGACTTATGAAGAAGAACCTGAAGTCCTATCTAACTAATATTCCTGGTGAACCAAGTGCAAAAGAGATTCAGACAATTGCACTTAAGGGAACAGCGAGGATACTAAAAAGAGCTCTCGGTTGGTTTCAATAAAAAAGCGGGGCAATGTTGGCAGCTGGTTTGGCTGCCCCACACCCAGCATTACAATCTTCAAAGGAAAAAAAATAAAAAATAAAAAATACATACACACACATATACACACAGTTTGTTTTATATAATAGATAGATAATTCATTCTAGTTCTTTTCATTGACCAACTTTTATTCTCGCGTTCTGTACTAGTTCATTTGTTTTATTGATTAAACAATAAAATAGTGATTGCTTTTATAGGTTACTTAAAATGTCGGAAAAGTTGGCTTTACCAAATTCTAAAATTACTATCGACTTTTCAGACATATGATCCATCTCTTCAGATATGAAATGAAGTATCTCTCTCTCTTTTTCTCTCTCATATATATATATATATATATATATATATATATATATATATATATAATGTATGTATGTATATATTGTTTTGAAAATATAATATAATTATCCACTGACACGTGTTTCATCAAAGTGTCTGAATCACGCTAGATTCAGCCACTCTGATGAGCTGTAGACGACGAAACACATGTCAGTGGATAATTATATTTTAAAAACAATATACATGCTGCTCCCCATATGGGGGTACCGAATCGGTTAAAGGGAAAATTATTCCCAACTCGCATTTAGGTAAAAATGCACTTTTGTAAATAATTGAATTCATTCAAAATGTATCGCAAAAACACACACATACACACACACACACACACTGGCGGGAGAGAGGCGAGCTTGCAAGGTCGTAAAATATCCTTAAATATATAAGAAATTTAAGATTTTATGATGAAGATATAATGGTGGAACCAGCTATGCAGTTTCACTTGCATTGATTCAGTTCATGTATATATGTATAACCATACATATACAAACATATAACATATAATATATGTATATAAAAACATGTATAACCATACATATACATGTTTTTATATACAATATTTTACATGTGGGATGTTCTTACTTGTGTCCTCAGGGTGATCAGGTGGTGTGTCCGTGATGTTATATTTCGGGATGACTTTCCTTCGTCACGCTGTGTGTCTGACTTTCAAACGAGCATAGTAGTTTTTATAACTAATTGTAAAAGACTGTATTAAAAAATATATGCATATGGTTATACATACACACATGAATTGGATCAATAGCTGGCGCCATCATTTTAAGTATCTTAAGTTGTGTCAGTTTGAGTCTCTTCATCACACCTTTGCATTGTTCTGCCTTCTATAAGCTTAAATTTCTTTTTATATGCTTACTAGTCTCGGTACCTGGCGTTGCCCGGGTGTTTGTAGGTGTGTTGAGCAAAAAAGAAAAAAAAAATGTGGTAGTAGGCAGGCAGGCTCGAACCCGTACTGCAAAGGAGGAAAACAAAATGAAAAAAAAAAACCCAAAACGTGGCATCTTTACTGCTGCGTCTATTGCCACTCATCCCTGTAGAAAATTGCCCAGTTGAGGGCGAAGGAATTAATATTTTTAGCCAATTTTTCGATATTTGTTGTTCGAAGGCTTGAGCTTCAAAAAAATAGGCATACAAACATACATTCATACATACAGGTAAGATTTATATTATCAACAATGTTTCAAGGAAACTACTTTAACCTATTTATACCTTAATATATTTTAATTCGTGCAGATTTCGTATTTATTATTACAGAGCCAATACTCTATTGAATATTATATTGTACCTAACACCTAGAAATATGCCAGCAAGTTGAAATGAACAGTTTGCATTTCAAGATGCCAATATGCGTCTGTACGCATTAGTCATCCATCCAAACAAAGATTTTTACACATTATAAACCATCCTTGTGTATCATTACTATTTCCTGTTTATGTTTAAGTTCTGAATGAGTAAAACTAATACTTCACCATCTATCATTCAAATAATTTAATGATTTACTTGTTTGAATGATATATGGGGAGGGAGCCAAAGAGAATTAGAGGAATTCTTAAGGAGACTTATGGGATGGTACAAAGCTCAAAAATTGAGGTGGAACTTATATATATTTTATATTTTTTAGGAGACTTATGGTCCAAAATTGAGGTAGAACTTATCTGTATATTATATTTTTTTAGGAGACTTATGGTCCAAAATTGAGGTAGAACTTATCTGTATATTATATTTTTTTAGGAGACTTATGGTCCAAAATTGAGGTGGAACTTATCTATATATTATATTTTTTAGGAGACTTATGGTCCAAAATTGAGGTGGAACTTATCTATATATTATATTTTTTAGAAGACTTATGGTCAAAAATTGAGGTGGAACTTATCTATATATTATATTTTTTAGAAGACTTATGGTCCAAAATTGAGGTGGAACTTATCTATATATTATATTTTTTAGGAGACTTATGGTCCAAAATTGAGGTGGAACTTATCTATATATTATATTTTTTAGAAGACTTATGGTCAAAAATTGAGGTGGAACTTATCTATATATTATATTTTTTAGAAGACTTATGGTCAAAAATTGAGGTGGAACTTATCTATATATTATATTTTTTAGAAGACTTATGGTCCAAAATTGAGGTGGAACTTATCTATATATTATATTTTTTAGAAGACTTATGGTCCAAAATTGAGGTGGAACTTATCTATATATTATATTTTTTAGGAGACTTATGGTCCAAAATTGAGGTGGAACTTATCTATATATTATATTTTTTAGAAGACTTATGGTCAAAAATTGAGGTGGAACTTATCTATATATTATATTTTTTAGAAGACTTATGGTCAAAAATTGAGGTGGAACTTATCTATATATTATATTTTTTAGGAGACTTATGGTCCAAAATTGAGGTGGAACTTATCTATATATTATATTTTTTAGAAGACTTATGGTCCAAAATTGAGGTGGAACTTATCTATATATTATATTATTTAGGAGACTTATGATCCAAAATTGAGGTGGAACTTATCTATATATTATATTTTTTAGGAGACTTATGATCCAAAATTGAGGTGGAACTTATCTATATATTATATTTTTTAGGAGACTTATAATCCAAAATTGAGGTGGAACTTATCTATATATTATATTTTTTAGGAGACTTATGATCCAAAATTGAGGTGGAACTTATCTATATATTATATTTTTTAGGAGACTTATGATCCAAAATTGAGGTGGAACTTATCTATATATTATATTTTTTAGGAGACTTATGATCCAAAATTGAGGTGGAACTTATCTATATATTATATTTTTTAGGAGACTTATGATCCAAAATTGAGGTGGAACTTATCTATATATGATATTTTTTAGAAGACTTATGATCCAAAATTGAGGTGGAACTTATCTATATATTATATTTTTTAGGAGACTTATGATCCAAAATTGAGGTGGAATTATCTATATATTATATTTTTTAGGAGACTTATGGTCCAAAATTGAGGTGGAACTTATCTATATATTATATTTTTTAGGAGACTTATGATCCAAAATTGAGGTGGAACTTATCTATATATTATATTTTTTAGGAGACTTATGATCCAAAATTGAGGTGGAACTTATCTATATATTATATTTTTTAGGAGACTTATGATCCAAAATTGAGGTGGAACTTATCTATATATTATATTTTTTAGGAGACTTATGATCCAAAATTGAGGTGGAACTTATCTATATATTATATTTTTTAGAAGACTTATGATCCAAAATTGAGGTGGAACTTATCTATATATTATATTTTTTAGGAGACTTATGATCCAAAATTGAGGTGGAACTTATCTATATATTATATTTTTTAGGAGACTTATGGTCCAAAATTGAGGTGGAACTTATCTATATATTATATTTTTTAGGAGACTTATGGTCCAAAATTGAGGTAGAACTTATCTATATATTATATTTTTTAGGAGACTTATGGTCCAAAATTGAGGTGGAACTTATCTATATATTATATTTTTTAGGAGACTTATGATCCAAAATTGAGGTGGAACTTATCTATATATTATATTTTTTAGGAGACTTATGATCCAAAATTGAGGTGGAACTTATCTATATATTATATTTTTTAGGAGACTTATGATCCAAAATTGAGGTGGAACCTATCTATATATTATATTTTTTAGGAGACTTATGGTCCAAAATTGAGCTGGAACTTATCCATATATTATATTTTTTAGGAGACTTATGATCCAAAATTGAGGTGGAACTTATCTATATATTATATTTTTTAGGAGACTTATGATCCAAAATTGAGGTGGAACTTATCTATATATTATATTTTTTAGGAGACTTATGGTCCAAAATTGAGGTGGAACTTATCTATATATTATATTTTTTAGGAGACTTATGGTCCAAAATTGAGCTGGAACTTATCTATATATTATATTTTTTAGGAGACTTATGGTCCAAAATTGAGCTGGAACTTATCTATATATTATATTTTTTAGGAGACTTATGGTCCAAAATTGAGCTGGAACTTATCTATATATTATATTTTTTAGGAGACTTATGGTCCAAAATTGAGGTGGAACTTATCTATATATTATATTTTTTAGGAGACTTATGGTCCAAAATTGAGCTGGAACTTATCTATATATTATATTTTTTAGGAGACTTATGGTCCAAAATTGAGCTGGAACTTATCTATATATTATATTTTTTAGGAGACTTATGGTCCAAAATTGAGGTGGAACTTATCTATATATTATATTTTTTTAGGAGACTTATGGTCCAAAATTGAGCTGGAACTTATCTATATATTATATTTTTTAGGAGACTTATGGTCCAAAATTGAGGTGGAACTTATCTATATATTATATTTTTTAGGAGACTTATGGTCCAAAATTGAGCTGGAACTTATCTATATATTATATTTTTTAGGAGACTTATGGTCCAAAATTGAGGTGGAACTTATCTATATATTATATTTTTTAGGAGACTTATGGTCCAAAATTGAGCTGGAACTTATCTATATATTATATTTTTTAGGAGACTTATGGTCCAAAATTGAGCTGGAACTTATCTATATATTATATTTTTTAGGAGACTTATGGTCCAAAATTGAGGTGGAACTTATCTATATATTATATTTTTTAGGAGACTTATGGTCCAAAATTGAGCTGGAACTTATCTATATATTATATTTTTTAGGAGACTTATGGTCCAAAATTGAGCTGGAACTTATCTATATATTATATTTTTTAGGAGACTTATGGTCCAAAATTGAGCTGGAACTTATCTATATATTATATTTTTTAGGAGACTTATGGTCCAAAATTGAGGTGGAACTTATCTATATATTATATTTTTTAGGAGACTTATGGTCCAAAATTGAGGTAGAACTTATCTGTATATTATATTTTTTTAGGAGACTTATGGTCCAAAATTGAGGTGGAACTTATCTATATATTATATTTTTTAGGAGACTTATGGTCCAAAATTGAGCTGGAACTTATCTATATATTATATTTTTTAGGAGACTTATGGTCCAAAATTGAGGTGGAACTTATCTATATATTATATTTTTTAGGAGACTTATGGTCCAAAATTGAGGTGGAACTTATCTATATATTATATTTTTTAGGAGACTTATGGTCCAAAATTGAGCTGGAACTTATCTATATATTATATTTTTTAGGAGACTTATGGTCCAAAATTGAGCTGGAACTTATCTATATATTATATTTTTTAGGAGACTTATGGTCCAAAATTGAGGTGGAACTTATCTATATATTATATTTTTTAGGAGACTTATGGTCCAAAATTGAGGTGGAACTTATCTATATATTATATTTTTTAGGAGACTTATGGTCCAAAATTGAGGTGGAACTTATCTATATATTATATTTTTTAGGAGACTTATGGTCCAAAATTGAGGTGGAACTTATCTATATATTATATTTTTTAGGAGACTTATGGTCCAAAATTGAGCTGGAACTTATCTATATATTATATTTTTTAGGAGACTTATGGTCCAAAATTGAGCTGGAACTTATCTATATATTATATTTTTTAGGAGACTTATGGTCCAAAATTGAGGTGGAACTTATCTATATATTATATTTTTTAGGAGACTTATGGTCCAAAATTGAGCTGGAACTTATCTATATATTATATTTTTTAGGAGACTTATGGTCCAAAATTGAGGTGGAACTTATCTATATATTATATTTTTTAGGAGACTTATGGTCCAAAATTGAGGTGGAACTTATCTATATATTATATTTTTTAGGAGACTTATGGTCCAAAATTGAGCTGGAACTTATCTATATATTATATTTTTTAGGAGACTTATGGTCCAAAATTGAGGTGGAACTTATCTATATATTATATTTTTTAGGAGACTTATGGTCCAAAATTGAGCTGGAACTTATCTATATATTATATTTTTTAGGAGACTTATGGTCCAAAATTGAGGTGGAACTTATCTATATATTATATTTTTTAGGAGACTTATGGTCCAAAATTGAGCTGGAACTTATCTATATATTATATTTTTTAGGAGACTTATGGTCCAAAATTGAGGTGGAACTTATCTATATATTATATTTTTTAGGAGACTTATGGTCCAAAATTGAGCTGGAACTTATCTATATATTATATTTTTTAGGAGACTTATGGTCCAAAATTGAGGTGGAACTTATCTATATATTATATTTTTTAGGAGACTTATGATCCAAAATTGAGGTGGAACTTATCTATATATTATATTTTTTAGGAGACTTATGGTCCAAAATTGAGCTGGAACTTATCTATATATTATATTTTTTAGGAGACTTATGGTCCAAAATTGAGCTGGAACTTATCTATATATTATATTTTTTAGGAGACTTATGGTCCAAAATTGAGGTAGAACTTATCTGTATATTATATTTTTTTAGGAGACTTATGGTCCAAAATTGAGCTGGAACTTATCTATATATTATATTTTTTAGAAGACTTATGGTCCAAAATTGAGGTGGAACTTATCTATATATTATATTTTTTAGGAGACTTATGATCCAAAATTGAGGTGGAACTTATCTATATATTATATTTTTTAGGAGACTTATGGTCCAAAATTGAGGTGGAACTTATCTATATATTATATTTTTTAGGAGACTTATGGTCCAAAATTGAGCTGGAACTTATCTATATATTATATTTTTTAGGAGACTTATGGTCCAAAATTGAGGTGGAACTTATCTATATATTATATTTTTTAGGAGACTTATGGTCCAAAATTGAGGTAGAACTTATCTGTATATTATATTTTTTTAGGAGACTTATGGTCATAAATTGAGGTGGAACTTATCTATATATTATATTTTTTAGGAGACTTATGGTCCAAAATTGAGGTAGAACTTATCTGTATATTATATTTTTTTAGGAGACTTATGGTCCAAAATTGAGCTGGAACTTATCTATATATTATATTTTTTAGGAGACTTATGATCCAAAATTGAGGTGGAACTTATCTATATATTATATTTTTTAGGAGACTTATGGTCCAAAATTGAGCTGGAACTTATCTATATATTATATTTTTTAGGAGACTTATGGTCCAAAATTGAGGTGGAACTTATCTATATATTATATTTTTTAGGAGACTTATGGTCCAAAATTGAGGTAGAACTTATCTGTATATTATATTTTTTTAGGAGACTTATGGTCCAAAATTGAGCTGGAACTTATCTATATATTATATTTTTTAGAAGACTTATGGTCCAAAATTGAGGTGGAACTTATCTATATATTATATTTTTTAGGAGACTTATGATCCAAAATTGAGGTGGAACTTATCTATATATTATATTTTTTAGGAGACTTATGGTCCAAAATTGAGCTGGAACTTATCTATATATTATATTTTTTAGGAGACTTATGATCCAAAATTGAGGTGGAACTTATCTATATATTATATTTTTTAGGAGACTTATGATCCAAAATTGAGGTGGAACTTATCTATATATTATATTTTTTAGGAGACTTATGATCCAAAATTGAGCTGGAACTTATCTATATATTATATTTTTTAGGAGACTTATGATCCAAAATTGAGGTGGAACTTATCTATATATTATATTTTTTAGGAGACTTATGGTCCAAAATTGAGGTGGAACTTATCTATATATTATATTTTTTAGGAGACTTATGATCCAAAATTGAGGTGGAACTTATCTATATATTATATTTTTTAGGAGACTTATGATCCAAAATTGAGGTGGAATTTATCTATATATTATATTTTTTAGGAGACTTATGATCCAAAATTGAGGTGGAACTTATCTATATATTATATTTTTTAGGAGACTTATGATCCAAAATTGAGCTGGAACTTATCTATATATTATATTTTTTAGAAGACTTATGGTCCAAAATTGAGGTGGAACTTATATATATTTTATATTTTTTAGGAGACTTATGGTCCAAAATTGAGGTGGAACTTATCTATATATTATATTTTTTAGGAGACTTATGGTCCAAAATTGAGGTGGAACTTATCTATATATTATATTTTTTAGGAGACTTATGATCCAAAATTGAGGTGGAACTTATCTGTATATTATATTTTTTAGAAGACTTATGGTCCAAAATTGAGGTGGAATTTATCTATATATTATATTTTTTAGGAGACTTATGATCCAAAATTGAGGTGGAATTTATCTATATATTATATTTTTTAGGAGACTTATGATCCAAAATTGAGGTGGAATTTATCTATATATTATATTTTTTAGGAGACTTATGATCAAAAATTGAGCTGGAACTTATCTATATATTATATTTTTTAGGAGACTTATGGTCCAAAATTGAGGTGGAACTTATCTATATATTATATTTTTTAGGAGACTTATGATCCAAAATTGAGGTGGAACTTATCTATATATTATATTTTTTAGGAGACTTATGATCCAAAATTGAGGTGGAACTTATCTATATATTATATTTTTTAGGAGACTTATGGTCCAAAATTGAGGTGGAACTTATCTATATATTATATTTTTTAGGAGACTTATGATCCAAAATTGAGGTGGAATTTATCTATATATTATATTTTTTAGGAGACTTATGATCCAAAATTGAGGTGGAACTTATCTATATATTATATTTTTTAGGAGACTTATGATCCAAAATTGAGCTGGAACTTATCTATATATTATATTTTTTAGAAGACTTATGGTCCAAAATTGAGGTGGAACTTATATATATTTTATATTTTTTAGGAGACTTATGGTCCAAAATTGAGGTGGAACTTATCTATATATTATATTTTTTAGGAGACTTATGGTCCAAAATTGAGCTGGAACTTATCTATATATTATATTTTTTAGAAGACTTATGGTCCAAAATTGAGGTGGAACTTATATATATTTTATATTTTTTAGGAGACTTATGGTCCAAAATTGAGCTGGAACTTATCTATATATTATATTTTTTAGAAGACTTATGGTCCAAAATTGAGGTGGAACTTATCTATATATTATATTTTTTAGAAGACTTATGGTCCAAAATTGAGGTAGAACTTATCTATATATTATATTTTTTAGAAGACTTATGGTCCAAAATTGAGGTGGAACTTATCTATATATTATATTTTTTAGAAGACTTATGGTCCAAAATTGAGGTGGAACTTATCTATATATTATATTTTTTAGAAGACTTATGGTCCAAAATTGAGCTGGAACTTATCTATATATTATATTTTTTAGAAGACTTATGGTCCAAAATTGAGGTAGAACTTATCTATATATTATATTTTTTAGGAGACTTATGGTCCAAAATTGAGCTGGAACTTATCTATATATTATATTTTTTAGAAGACTTATGGTCCAAAATTGAGGTGGAACTTATATATATTTTATATTTTTTAGGAGACTTATGGTCCAAAATTGAGGTGGAACTTATCTATATATTATATTTTTTAGGAGACTTATGATCCAAAATTGAGGTGGAACTTATCTATATATTATATTTTTTAGGAGACTTATGATCCAAAATTGAGGTGGAACTTATCTATATATTATATTTTTTAGGAGTCTTATGATCCAAAATTGAGCTGGAACTTATCTATATATTATATTTTTTAGGAGACTTATGGTCCAAAATTGAGGTGGAACTTATCTATATATTATATTTTTTAGGAGACTTATGATCCAAAATTGAGGTGGAACTTATCTATATATTATATTTTTTAGGAGACTTATGATCCAAAATTGAGGTGGAACTTATCTATATATTATATTTTTTAGGAGACTTATGATCCAAAATTGAGGTGGAATTTATCTATATATTATATTTTTTAGGAGACTTATGATCCAAAATTGAGGTGGAACTTATCTATATACTATATTTTTTAGGAGACTTATGATCCAAAATTGAGCTGGAACTTATCTATATATTATATTTTTTAGAAGACTTATGGTCCAAAATTGAGGTGGAACTTATATATATTTTATATTTTTTAGGAGACTTATGGTCCAAAATTGAGGTGGAACTTATCTATATATTATATTTTTTAGGAGACTTATGGTCCAAAATTGAGCTGGAACTTATCTATATATTATATTTTTTAGGAGACTTATGGTCCAAAATTGAGGTGGAACTTATCTATATATTATATTTTTTAGGAGACTTATGATCCAAAATTGAGGTGGAACTTATCTATATATTATATTTTTTAGGAGACTTATGGTCCAAAATTGAGGTGGAACTTATATATATTTTATATTTTTTAGGAGACTTATGGTCCAAAATTGAGGTGGAACTTGTCTATATATTATATTTTTTAGGAGACTTATGATCCAAAATTGAGGTGGAACTTATCTATATATTATATTTTTTAGGAGACTTATGATCCAAAATTGAGGTGGAACTTATCTATATATTATATTTTTTAGGAGACTTATGATCCAAAATTGAGGTGGAATTTATCTATATATTATATTTTTTAGAAGACTTATGATCCAAAATTGAGGTGGAACTTATATATATATTATATTTTTTAGGAGACTTATGGTCCAAAATTGAGGTGGAACTTATCTATATATTATATTTTTTAGGAGACTTATGATCCAAAATTGAGGTGGAACTTATCTATATATTATATTTTTTAGAAGACTTATGATCCAAAATTGAGGTGGAACTTATATATATATTATATTTTTTAGGAGACTTATGATCCAAAATTGAGGTGGAACTTATCTATATATTATATTTTTTAGGAGACTTATGATCCAAAATTGAGGTGGAACTTATCTATATATTATATTTTTTAGGAGACTTATGGTCCAAAATTGAGGTGGAACTTATATATATTTTATATTTTTTAGGAGACTTATGGTCCAAAATTGAGGTGGAACTTATCTATATATTATATTTTTTAGGAGACTTATGATCCAAAATTGAGGTTGAACTTATCTATATATTATATTTTTTAGGAGACTTATGATCCAAAATTGAGGTGGAATTTATCTATATATTATATTTTTTAGGAGACTTATGGTCCAAAATTGAGGTGGAACTTATATATATTTTATATTTTTTAGGAGACTTATGGTCCAAAATTGAGGTGGAACTTATCTATATATTATATTTTTTAGGAGACTTATGATCCAAAATTGAGGTGGAACTTATCTATATATTATATTTTTTAGGAGACTTATGATCCAAAATTGAGGTGGAACTTATCTATATATTATATTTTTTAGGAGACTTATGATCCAAAATTGAGGTGGAACTTATCTATATATTATATTTTTTAGGAGACTTATGGTCCAAAATTGAGGTGGAACTTATCTATATATTATATTTTTTAGGAGACTTATGATCCAAAATTGAGGTGGAATTTATCTATATATTATATTTTTTAGGAGACTTATGATCCAAAATTGAGGTGGAACTTATCTATATATTATATTTTTTAGGAGACTTATGGTCCAAAATTGAGGTGGAATTTATCTATATATTATATTTTTTAGGAGACTTATGATCCAAAATTGAGGTGGAACTTATCTATATATTATATTTTTTAGGAGACTTATGGTCCAAAATTGAGGTGGAATTTATCTATATATTATATTTTTTAGGAGACTTATGATCCAAAATTGAGGTGGAACTTATCTATATATTATATTTTTTAGGAGACTTATGATCCAAAATTGAGGTGGAACTTATATATATTTTATATTTTTTAGGAGACTTATGGTCTAAAATTGAGGTGGAACTTATCTATATATTATATTTTTTAGGAGACTTATGGTCCAAAATTGAGCTGGAACTTATCTATATATTATATTTTTTAGGAGACTTATGGTCCAAAATTGAGGTGGAACTTATCTATATATTATATTTTTTAGGAGACTTATGATCCAAAATTGAGGTGGAACTTATCTATATATTATATTTTTTAGGAGACTTATGGTCCAAAATTGAGGTGGAACTTATCTGTATATTATATTTTTTAGGAGACTTATGATCCAAAATTGAGGTGGAACTTATCTATATATTATATTTTTTAGGAGACTTATGGTCCAAAATTGAGGTGGAACTTATCTGTATATTATATGTTTTAGGAGACTTATGATCCAAAATTGAGGTGGAACTTATCTATATATTATATTTTTTAGGAGACTTATGATCCAAAATTGAGGTTGAACTTATCTATATATTATATTTTTTAGGAGACTTATGATCCAAAATTGAGGTGGAACTTATCTATATATTATATTTTTTAGGAGACTTATGATCCAAAATTGAGGTTGAACTTATCTATATATTATATTTTTTAGGAGACTTATGATCCAAAATTGAGGTTGAACTTATCTATATATTATATTTTTTAGGAGACTTATGATCCAAAATTGAGGTGGAACTTATCTGTATATTATATTTTTTAGGAGACTTATGGTTAAAATTGAGGTGGAACTTATCTATATATTATATTTTTTAGGAGACTTATGATCCAAAATTGAGGTGGAACTTATCTATATATTATATTTTTTAGGAAGACTTATGGTCCAAAATTGAGGTGGAACTTATCTATATATTATATTTTTTAGGAGACTTATGATCCAAAATTGAGGTGGAACTTATCTATATATTATATTTTTTAGGAGACTTATGATCCAAAATTGAGGTGGAACTTATCTATATATTATATTTTTTAGGAGACTTATGATCCAAAATTGAGGTTGGAACTTATCTATATATTATATTTTTTAGGAGACTTATGATCCAAAATTGAGGTGGAACTTATCTATATATTATATTTTTTAGGAGACTTATGATCCAAAATTGAGGTGGAACTTATCTATATATTATATTTTTTAGGAGACTTATGATCCAAAATTGAGGTGGAACTTATCTATATATTATATTTTTTAGGAGACTTATGATCCAAAATTGAGGTGGAACTTATCTATATATTATATTTTTTAGGAGACTTATGATCCAAAATTGAGGTGGAACTTATCTATATATTATATTTTTTAGGAGACTTATGGTCCAAAATTGAGGTGGAACTTATCTATATATTATATTTTTTAGGAGACTTATGATCCAAAATTGAGGTGGAACTTATCTATATATTATATTTTTTAGGAGACTTATGATCCAAAATTGAGGTGGAACTTATCTATATATTATATTTTTTAGGAGACTTATGATCCAAAATTGAGGTGGAACTTATCTATATATTATATTTTTTAGGAGACTTATGATCCAAAATTGAGGTGGAACTTATCTATATATTATATTTTTTAGGAGACTTATGATCCAAAATTGAGGTGGAACTTATCTATATATTATATTTTTTAGGAGACTTATGGTCCAAAATTGAGGTGGAACTTATATATATTTTATATTTTTTAGGAGACTTATGGTCCAAAATTGAGGTGGAACTTATCTATATATTATATTTTTTAGGAGACTTATGATCCAAAATTGAGGTGGAACTTATCTATATATTATATTTTTTAGGAGACTTATGATCCAAAATTGAGGTGGAACTTATCTATATATTATATTTTTTAGGAGACTTATGATCCAAAATTGAGGTGGAACTTATCTATATATTATATTTTTTAGGAGACTTATGATCCAAAATTGAGGTGGAACTTATCTATATATTATATTTTTTAGGAGACTTATGATCCAAAATTGAGGTGGAATTTATCTATATATTATATTTTTTAGGAGACTTATGATCCAAAATTGAGGTGGAACTTATCTATATATTATATTTTTTAGGAGACTTATGGTCCAAAATTGAGGTGGAATTTATCTATATATTATATTTTTTAGGAGACTTATGATCCAAAATTGAGGTGGAACTTATCTATATATTATATTTTTTAGGAGACTTATGGTCCAAAATTGAGGTGGAATTTATCTATATATTATATTTTTTAGGAGACTTATGATCCAAAATTGAGGTGGAACTTATCTATATATTATATTTTTTAGGAGACTTATGGTCCAAAATTGAGGTGGAACTTATCTATATATTATATTTTTTAGGAGACTTATGGTCCAAAATTGAGGTGGAACTTATCTATATATTATATTTTTTAGGAGACTTATGATCCAAAATTGAGGTGGAACTTATCTATATATTATATTTTTTAGGAGACTTATGGTCCAAAATTGAGGTGGAACTTATCTATATATTATATTTTTTAGGAGACTTATGATCCAAAATTGAGGTGGAACTTATCTATATATTATATTTTTTAGGAGACTTATGGTCCAAAATTGAGGTGGAACTTATCTGTATATTATATTTTTTAGGAGACTTATGATCCAAAATTGAGGTGGAACTTATCTATATATTATATTTTTTAGGAGACTTATGGTCCAAAATTGAGGTGGAACTTATCTGTATATTATATTTTTTAGGAGACTGATGATCCAAAATTGAGGTGGAACTTATCTATATATTATATTTTTTAGGAGACTTATGGTCCAAAATTGAGGTGGAACTTATCTATATATTATATTTTTTAGAAGACTTATGGTCCAAAATTGAGGTGGAACTTATCTATATATTATATTTTTTAGGAGA
>NC_136526.1:43777457-43870788 GCF_053919585.1 Euprymna scolopes | reverse complement strand
TGGAACTTATCTATATATTATATTTTTTAGGAGACTTATGATCCAAAATTGAGGTGGAACTTATCTATATATTATATTTTTTAGGAGACTTATGGTCCAAAATTGAGGTGGAACTTATCTGTATATTATATTTTTTAGGAGACTTATGATCCAAAATTGAGGTGGAACTTATCTGTATATTATATTTTTTAGGAGACTTATGATCCAAAATTGAGGTGGAACTTATCTATATATTATATTTTTTAGGAGACTTATGATCCAAAATTGAGGTGGAACTTATCTATATATTATATTTTTTAGGAGACTTATGGTCCAAAATTGAGGTGGAACTTATCTGTATATTATATTTTTTAGGAGACTTATGATCAAAAATTGAGGTGGAACTTATCTATATATTATATTTTTTAGGAGACTTATGATCCAAAATTGAGGTGGAACTTATCTATATATTATATTTTTTAGGAGACTTATGGTCCAAAATTGAGGTGGAACTTATCTGTATATTATATTTTTTAGGAGACTTATGATCCAAAATTGAGGTGGAACTTATCTATATATTATATTTTTTAGGAGACTTATGATCCAAAATTGAGGTGGAACTTATCTGTATATTATATTTTTTAGGAGACTTATGATCCAAAATTGAGGTGGAACTTATCTATATATTATATTTTTTAGGAGACTTATGGTCCAAAATTGAGGTGGAACTTATCTATATATTATATTTTTTAGGAGACTTATGGTCCAAAATTGAGGTGGAACTTATCTATATATTATATTTTTTAGGAGACTTATGATCCAAAATTGAGGTGGAACTTATCTATATATTATATTTTTTAGGAGACTTATGATCCAAAATTGAGGTGGAACTTATCTATATATTATATTTTTTAGGAGACTTATGGTCCAAAATTGAGGTGGAACTTATCTATATATTATATTTTTTTAGGAGACTTATGATCCAAAATTGAGGTGGAACTTATCTATATATTATATTTTTTAGGAGACTTATGATCCAAAATTGAGGTGGAACTTATCTATATATTATATTTTTTAGGAGACTTATGATCCAAAATTGAGGTGGAACTTATCTATATATTATATTTTTTAGGAGACTTATGGTCCAAAATTGAGGTGGAACTTATCTGTATATTATATTTTTTAGGAGACTTATGATCCAAAATTGAGGTGGAACTTATCTGTATATTATATTTTTTAGGAGACTTATGATCCAAAATTGAGGTGGAACTTATCTATATATTATATTTTTTAGGAGACTTATGATCCAAAATTGAGGTGGAACTTATCTATATATTATATTTTTTAGGAGACTTATGATCCAAAATTGAGGTGGAACTTATCTATATATTATATTTTTTAGGAGACTTATGGTCCAAAATTGAGGTGGAACTTATCTGTATATTATATTTTTTAGGAGACTTATGGTCCAAAATTGAGGTGGAACTTATCTGTATATTATATTTTTTAGGAGACTTATGATCCAAAATTGAGGTGGAACTTATCTGTATATTATATTTTTTAGGAGACTTATGATCCAAAATTGAGGTGGAACTTATCTATATATTATATTTTTTAGGAGACTTATGATCCAAAATTGAGGTGGAACTTATCTATATATTATATTTTTTAGGAGACTTATGGTCCAAAATTGAGGTGAAACTTATCTGTATATTATATTTTTTAGGAGACTTATGATCCAAAATTGAGGTGGAACTTATCTGTATATTATATTTTTTAGGAGACTTATGATCCAAAATTGAGGTGGAACTTATCTATATATTATATTTTTTAGGAGACTTATGGTCCAAAATTGAGGTGGAACTTATCTATATATTATATTTTTTAGGAGACTTATGGTCCAAAATTGAGGTGGAACTTATCTATATATTATATTTTTTAGGAGACTTATGATCCAAAATTGAGGTGGAACTTATCTATATATTATATTTTTTAGGAGACTTATGATCCAAAATTGAGGTGGAACTTATCTATATATTATATTTTTTAGGAGACTTATGGTCCAAAATTGAGGTGGAACTTATCTATATATTATATTTTTTTAGGAGACTTATGATCCAAAATTGAGGTGGAACTTATCTATATATTATATTTTTTAGGAGACTTATGATCCAAAATTGAGGTGGAACTTATCTATATATTATATTTTTTAGGAGACTTATGATCCAAAATTGAGGTGGAACTTATCTATATATTATATTTTTTAGGAGACTTATGGTCCAAAATTGAGGTGGAACTTATCTGTATATTATATTTTTTAGGAGACTTATGATCCAAAATTGAGGTGGAACTTATCTGTATATTATATTTTTTAGGAGACTTATGATCCAAAATTGAGGTGGAACTTATCTATATATTATATTTTTTAGGAGACTTATGATCCAAAATTGAGGTGGAACTTATCTATATATTATATTTTTTAGGAGACTTATGATCCAAAATTGAGGTGGAACTTATCTATATATTATATTTTTTAGGAGACTTATGGTCCAAAATTGAAGTGGAACTTATATGTATATTATATTTTTTAGGAGACTTATGGTCCAAAATTGAGGTGGAACTTATCTGTATATTATATTTTTTAGGAGACTTATGATCCAAAATTGAGGTGGAACTTATCTGTATATTATATTTTTTAGGAGACTTATGATCCAAAATTGAGGTGGAACTTATCTATATATTATATTTTTTAGGAGACTTATGATCCAAAATTGAGGTGGAACTTATCTATATATTATATTTTTTAGGAGACTTATGGTCCAAAATTGAGGTGGAACTTATCTGTATATTATATTTTTTAGGAGACTTATGATCCAAAATTGAGGTGGAACTTATCTGTATATTATATTTTTTAGGAGACTTATGATCCAAAATTGAGGTGGAACTTATCTATATATTATATTTTTTAGGAGACTTATGATCCAAAATTGAGGTGGAACTTATCTATATATTATATTTTTTAGGAGACTTATGGTCCAAAATTGAGGTGGAACTTATCTGTATATTATATTTTTTAGGAGACTTATGATCCAAAATTGAGGTGGAACTTATCTGTATATTATATTTTTTAGGAGACTTATGATCCAAAATTGAGGTGGAACTTATCTATATATTATATTTTTTAGGAGACTTATGATCCAAAATTGAGGTGGAACTTATCTGTATATTATATTTTTTAGGAGACTTATGATCCAAAATTGAGGTGGAACTTATCTATATATTATATTTTTTAGGGGACTTATGGTCCAAAATTGAGGTGGAACTTATCTGTATATTATATTTTTTAGGAGACTTATGATCCAAAATTGAGGTGGAACTTATCTATATATTATATTTTTTAGGAGACTTATGGTCCAAAATTGAGGTGGAACTTATCTGTATATTATATTTTTTAGGAGACTTATGATCCAAAATTGAGGTGGAACTTATCTGTATATTATATTTTTTAGGAGACTTATGATCCAAAATTGAGGTGGAACTTATCTATATATTATATTTTTTAGGAGACTTATGATCCAAAATTGAGGTGGAACTTATCTGTATATTATATTTTTTAGGAGACTTATGATCCAAAATTGAGGTGGAACTTATCTATATATTATATTTTTTAGGGGACTTATGGTCCAAAATTGAGGTGGAACTTATCTGTATATTATATTTTTTAGGAGACTTATGGTCCAAAATTGAGGTGGAACTTATCTGTATATTATATTTTTTAGGAGACTTATGGTCCAAAATTGAGGTGGAACTTATCTGTATATTATATTTTTTAGGAGACTTATGGTCCAAAATTGAGGTGGAACTTATCTATATATTATATTTTTTAGGAGACTTATGATCCAAAATTGAGGTGGAACTTATCTATATATTATATTTTTTAGGAGACTTATGGTCCAAAATTGAGGTGGAACTTATCTGTATATTATATTTTTTAGGAGACTTATGATCCAAAATTGAGGTGGAACTTATCTGTATATTATATTTTTTAGGAGACTTATGATCCAAAATTGAGGTGGAACTTATCTGTATATTATATTTTTTAGGAGACTTATGATCCAAAATTGAGGTGGAACTTATCTATATATTATATTTTTTAGGAGACTTATGATCCAAAATTGAGGTGGAACTTATCTATATATTATATTTTTTAGGAGACTTATGATCCAAAATTGAGGTGGAACTTATCTATATATTATATTTTTTAGGAGACTTATGGTCCAAAATTGAGGTGGAACTTATCTGTATATTATATTTTTTAGGAGACTTATGATCCAAAATTGAGGTGGAACTTATCTGTATATTATATTTTTTAGGAGACTTATGATCCAAAATTGAGGTGGAACTTATCTATATATTATATTTTTTAGGAGACTTATGATCCAAAATTGAGGTGGAACTTATCTGTATATTATATTTTTTAGGAGACTTATGATCCAAAATTGAGGTGGAACTTATCTGTATATTATATTTTTTAGGAGACTTATGATCCAAAATTGAGGTGGAACTTATCTGTATATTATATTTTTTAGGAGACTTATGATCCAAAATTGAGGTGGAACTTATCTGTATATTATATTTTTTAGGAGACTTATGATCCAAAATTGAGGTGGAACTTATCTATATATTATATTTTTTAGGAGACTTATGATCCAAAATTGAGGTGGAACTTATCTGTATATTATATTTTTTAGGAGACTTATGATCCAAAATTGAGGTGGAACTTATCTATATATTATATTTTTTAGGAGACTTATGGTCCAAAATTGAGGTGGAACTTATCTGTATATTATATTTTTTAGGAGACTTATGGTCCAAAATTGAGGTGGAACTTATCTATATATTATATTTTTTAGGGGACTTATAGTCCAAAATTGAGGTGGAACTTATCTGTATATTATATTTTTTAGGAGACTTATGGTCCAAAATTGAGGTGGAACTTATCTGTATATTATATTTTTTAGGAGACTTATGGTCCAAAATTGAGGTGGAACTTATCTGTATATTATATTTTTTAGGAGACTTATGGTCCAAAATTGAGGTGGAACTTATCTGTATATTATATTTTTTAGGAGACTTATGATCCAAAATTGAGGTGGAACTTATCTATATATTATATTTTTTAGGAGACTTATGGTCCAAAATTGAGGTGGAACTTATCTGTATATTATATTTTTTAGGAGACTTATGATCCAAAATTGAGGTGGAACTTATCTATATATTATATTTTTTAGGGGACTTATGGTCCAAAATTGAGGTGGAACTTATCCGTATATTATATTTTTTAGGAGACTTATGGTCCAAAATTGAGGTGGAACTTATCTGTATATTATATTTTTTAGGAGACTTATGGTCCAAAATTGAGGTGGAACTTATCTGTATATTATATTTTTTAGGAGACTTATGATCCAAAATTGAGGTGGAACTTATCTGTATATTATATTTTTTAGGAGACTTATGATCCAAAATTGAGGTGGAACTTATCTATATATTATATTTTTTAGGAGACTTATGATCCAAAATTGAGGTGGAACTTATCTGTATATTATATTTTTTAGGAGACTTATGATCCAAAATTGAGGTGGAACTTATCTGTATATTATATTTTTTAGGGGACTTATGGTCCAAAATTGAGGTGGAACTTATCTATATATTATATTTTTTAGGGGACTTATGATCCAAAATTGAGGTGGAACTTATCTGTATATTATATTTTTTAGGAGACTTATGGTCCAAAATTGAGGTGGAACTTATCTATATATTATATTTTTTAGGAGACTTATGATCCAAAATTGAGGTGGAACTTATCTATATATTATATTTTTTAGGAGATTATGATCCAAAATTGAGGTGGAACTTATCTATATATTATATTTTTTAGGAGACTTATGGTCCAAAATTGAGGTGGAACTTATCTGTATATTATATTTTTTAGGAGACTTATGATCCAAAATTGAGGTGGAACTTTTCTGTATATTATATTTTTTAGGAGACTTATGATCCAAAATTGAGGTGGAACTTATCTGTATATTATATTTTTTAGGAGACTTATGATCCAAAATTGAGGTGGAACTTATCTATATATTATATTTTTTAGGAGACTTATGATCCAAAATTGAGGTGGAACTTATCTATATATTATATTTTTTAGGAGACTTATGATCCAAAATTGAGGTGGAACTTATCTATATATTATATTTTTTAGGAGACTTATGGTCCAAAATTGAGGTGGAACTTATCTGTATATTATATTTTTTAGGAGACTTATGATCCAAAATTGAGGTGGAACTTATCTGTATATTATATTTTTTAGGAGACTTATGATCCAAAATTGAGGTGGAACTTATCTATATATTATATTTTTTAGGAGACTTATGATCCAAAATTGAGGTGGAACTTATCTGTATATTATATTTTTTAGGAGACTTATGATCCAAAATTGAGGTGGAACTTATCTGTATATTATATTTTTTAGGAGACTTATGATCCAAAATTGAGGTGGAACTTATCTGTATATTATATTTTTTAGGAGACTTATGATCCAAAATTGAGGTGGAACTTCTCTGTATATTATATTTTTTAGGAGACTTATGATCCAAAATTGAGGTGGAACTTATCTATATATTATATTTTTTAGGAGACTTATGATCCAAAATTTAGGTGGAATTTATCTGTATATTATATTTTTTAGGAGACTTATGATCCAAAATTGAGGTGGAACTTATCTATATATTATATTTTTTAGGAGACTTATGGTCCAAAATTGAGGTGGAACTTATCTGTATATTATATTTTTTAGGAGACTTATGGTCCAAAATTGAGGTGGAACTTATCTATATATTATATTTTTTAGGGGACTTATAGTCCAAAATTGAGGTGGAACTTATCTGTATATTATATTTTTTAGGAGACTTATGGTCCAAAATTGAGGTGGAACTTATCTGTATATTATATTTTTTAGGAGACTTATGGTCCAAAATTGAGGTGGAACTTATCTGTATATTATATTTTTTAGGAGACTTATGGTCCAAAATTGAGGTGGAACTTATCTGTATATTATATTTTTTAGGAGACTTATGATCCAAAATTGAGGTGGAACTTATCTATATATTATATTTTTTAGGAGACTTATGGTCCAAAATTGAGGTGGAACTTATCTGTATATTATATTTTTTAGGAGACTTATGATCCAAAATTGAGGTGGAACTTATCTATATATTATATTTTTTAGGGGACTTATGGTCCAAAATTGAGGTGGAACTTATCCGTATATTATATTTTTTAGGAGACTTATGGTCCAAAATTGAGGTGGAACTTATCTGTATATTATATTTTTTAGGAGACTTATGGTCCAAAATTGAGGTGGAACTTATCTGTATATTATATTTTTTAGGAGACTTATGATCCAAAATTGAGGTGGAACTTATCTGTATATTATATTTTTTAGGAGACTTATGATCCAAAATTGAGGTGGAACTTATCTATATATTATATTTTTTAGGAGACTTATGATCCAAAATTGAGGTGGAACTTATCTGTATATTATATTTTTTAGGAGACTTATGATCCAAAATTGAGGTGGAACTTATCTGTATATTATATTTTTTAGGGGACTTATGGTCCAAAATTGAGGTGGAACTTATCTATATATTATATTTTTTAGGGGACTTATGATCCAAAATTGAGGTGGAACTTATCTGTATATTATATTTTTTAGGAGACTTATGGTCCAAAATTGAGGTGGAACTTATCTATATATTATATTTTTTAGGAGACTTATGATCCAAAATTGAGGTGGAACTTATCTATATATTATATTTTTTAGGAGATTATGATCCAAAATTGAGGTGGAACTTATCTATATATTATATTTTTTAGGAGACTTATGGTCCAAAATTGAGGTGGAACTTATCTGTATATTATATTTTTTAGGAGACTTATGATCCAAAATTGAGGTGGAACTTTTCTGTATATTATATTTTTTAGGAGACTTATGATCCAAAATTGAGGTGGAACTTATCTGTATATTATATTTTTTAGGAGACTTATGATCCAAAATTGAGGTGGAACTTATCTATATATTATATTTTTTAGGAGACTTATGATCCAAAATTGAGGTGGAACTTATCTATATATTATATTTTTTAGGAGACTTATGATCCAAAATTGAGGTGGAACTTATCTATATATTATATTTTTTAGGAGACTTATGGTCCAAAATTGAGGTGGAACTTATCTGTATATTATATTTTTTAGGAGACTTATGATCCAAAATTGAGGTGGAACTTATCTGTATATTATATTTTTTAGGAGACTTATGATCCAAAATTGAGGTGGAACTTATCTATATATTATATTTTTTAGGAGACTTATGATCCAAAATTGAGGTGGAACTTATCTGTATATTATATTTTTTTGGAGACTTATGATCCAAAATTGAGGTGGAACTTATCTGTATATTATATTTTTTAGGAGACTTATGATCCAAAATTGAGGTGGAACTTATCTGTATATTATATTTTTTAGGAGACTTATGATCCAAAATTGAGGTGGAACTTATCTGTATATTATATTTTTTAAGAGACTTATGATCCAAAATTGAGGTGGAACTTATCTATATATTATATTTTTTAGGAGACTTATGATCCAAAATTGAGGTGGAACTTATCTGTATATTATATTTTTTAGGAGACTTATGATCCAAAATTGAGGTGGAACTTATCTATATATTATATTTTTTAGGAGACTTATGGTCCAAAATTGAGGTGGAACTTATCTGTATATTATATTTTTTAGGAGACTTATGGTCCAAAATTGAGGTGGAACTTATCTATATATTATATTTTTTAGGGGACTTATGGTCCAAAATTGAGGTGGAACTTATCTGTATATTATATTTTTTAGGAGACTTATGGTCCAAAATTGAGGTGGAACTTATCTGTATATTATATTTTTTAGGAGACTTATGGTCCAAAATTGAGGTGGAACTTATCTGTATATTATAGTTTTTAGGAGACTTATTGTCCAAAATTGAGGTGGAACTTATCTGTATATTATATTTTTTAGGAGACTTATGATCCAAAATTGAGGTGGAACTTATCTGTATATTATATTTTTTAGGAGACTTATGGTCCAAAATTGAGGTGGAACTTATCTGTATATTATATTTTTTAGGAGACTTATGATCCAAAATTGAGGTGGAACTTATCTGTATATTATATTTTTTAGGAGACTTATGATCCAAAATTGAGGTGGAACTTATCTATATATTATATTTTTTAGGAGACTTATGATCCAAAATTGAGGTGGAACTTATCTGTATATTATATTTTTTAGGAGACTTATGATCCAAAATTGAGGTGGAACTTATCTGTATATTATATTTTTTAGGGGACTTATGGTCCAAAATTGAGGTGGAACTTATCTATATATTATATTTTTTAGGGGACTTATGATCCAAAATTGAGGTGGAACTTATCTGTATATTATATTTTTTAGGAGACTTATGGTCCAAAATTGAGGTGGAACTTATCTATATATTATATTTTTTAGGAGACTTATGGTCCAAAATTGAGGTGGAACTTATCTATATATTATATTTTTTAGGAGACTTATGGTCCAAAATTGAGGTTGAACTTATCTATATATTATATTTTTTAGGAGACTTATGGTCCAAAATTGAGGTGGAACTTATCTATATATTATATTTTTTAGGAGACTTATGGTCCAAAATTGAGGTGGAACTTATCTATATATTATATTTTTTAGGAGACTTATGGTCCAAAATTGAGGTGGAACTTATCTATATATTATATTTTTTAGGAGACTTATGGTCCAAAATTGAGGTGGAACTTATCTATATATTATATTTTTTAGGAGACTTATGGTCCAAAATTGAGGTGGAACTTATCTATATATTATATTTTTTAGGAGACTTATGGTCCAAAATTGAGGTGGAACTTATCTATATATTATATTTTTTAGGAGACTTATGGTCCAAAATTGAGGTGGAACTTATCTATATATTATATTTTTTAGGAGACTTATGGTCCAAAATTGAGGTGGAACTTATCTATATATTATATTTTTTAGGAGACTTATGGTCCAAAATTGAGGTGGAACTTATCTATATATTATATTTTTTAGAAGACTTATGATCCAAAATTGAGGTGGAACTTATCTATATATTATATTTTTTAGGAGACTTATGGTCCAAAATTGAGGTGGAACTTATCTATATATTATATTTTTTAGGAGACTTATGGTCCAAAATTGAGGTGGAACTTATCTATATATTATATTTTTTAGGAGACTTATGGTCCAAAATTGAGGTGGAACTTATCTATATATTATATTTTTTAGAAGACTTATGATCCAAAATTGAGGTGGAACTTATCTATATATTATATTTTTTAGGAGACTTATGGTCCAAAATTGAGGTGGAACTTATCTATATATTATATTTTTTAGGAGACTTATGGTCCAAAATTGAGGTGGAACTTATCTATATATTATATTTTTTAGGAGACTTATGGTCCAAAATTGAGGTGGAACTTATCTATATATTATATTTTTTAGGAGACTTATGATCCAAAATTGAGGTGGAACTTATCTATATATATTTTTTAGGAGACTTATGGTCCAAAATTGAGGTGGAACTTATCTATATATTATATTTTTTAGGAGACTTATGGTCCAAAATTGAGGTGGAACTTATCTATATATCTATAAAGGTGAAATTGTCTGCGTGTCTGTCTGTGTACATTTCCCTACTAAACTATTCCATCAATTTAGTCTTCAGACTCGAGATTTGACATGAGGTAAAGTCTTTTTAATTTGTTTTCGGCCAGAAATTAAGCTGTCAAGGGGTCAAAGTTCAACGATTTGATCTTTGATGTTAAACGGTTTTCTCATGGAATGATCATCTTTAGTTAACTATTACGTGTAATTAAATACATGCAAATATTCTACATGATTTATACTTGCATAATATTTGCCTAAAACGATTATACTAGACACAAACCTCTTTCTATATATATATTTATGTATGAGTATATATATATAAATGTTGCCTACCAAACTCCTCTGTCAGTTTTAGGTTTACAGACATGAAACTTAATATATAGAGTATTCGAACCCATGCAAAACTTTATATTTTGGTTTTAGTCGGTTAAAATCGGTGCAAATGTGTGAAAATTAAAAACATGAAATTTGCCAGGTGAAGATTGAACAACGGCATTACGAATATGCATGCGTAACATAATAGCTATTGGTTCGTGTTTTAATTTTCAGCTTTGCAGCAAGCATGTCTTTATAGCTCAGGTATTAACGTCAAAGGAAAAAGTAAATCATAAGCTAAACGTTTTGGTTTCGATTCTTGGTGATGCACTAGTCATTTTTTTTTAAACTTTTTAAATCATTACTATATATTGGGTTCCATATAATATAATAAATACGAAATCTGCATTAATCAAAATATTATATTTAAGTGTATTTTATGACTAGGCAATGCCAGGGCGGCCTGCTAGTATATATATATATATATATATATATATATATATATATATATATATATATATTTATGATAAATGTATTATTTTCACTTTGACTTTCCATGTCTCACTGACTTTAGCAAATAGGGTGCATACCTTTATAACTATTTGCTAATATTTTCTCTCCTCTGATGAGATGGTAGACATCGAAACCCTATAGGTTAAGGAGATTAATTTTCTAAAGCATTCTTTGTCTTGCTTAGAATAATAAAAATTCTTTGATATGAAACTCAACCACTTCATTTCATTTCAATGAGAATTTTTTGAAATTCATTGAATTACAATTTAATTTATTTGCTCTATCTTGCATATCGAGCAATTCTTGTTTAGATGGGATAACTTATAGAATATTACTGCCAGTAATATTTTGTAAACCTACAATCTCACGTTTCCATAACAACTGATTGTTAAATAAAAACTATTCTGAAGAGTATATATATATATATATATATATATATATATATATATATATACTAGCTGGCAGCTCAGCGTTGTCTGGTTGTACTTCTGTCGAAAGCGCTCGCGATTATGGATCCAACATATACAATTTCGAGAAGCACAGAAAAGGACTATTCGGAGATTGGAGAAGATAAAAAGGAAAATTGTAGAACAGAATAATTCCGTGCTATTCAATAATATTTGTCTATATATATATATATATATATATATATATATATATATATATATATAGATTTATATAGATATATGTGATTAATAAAACATGTTAAAAGACATCTCGAAAAAGAGTTAAAAACATATTTAATTTTCTGTATTTCTTCGAAACTCCGCGGATTAAGGACTATCCACTTATCTTGTGCTTCCTTTTTAAAATTAAATATGTTTTTAACTCTTTTTCAAGATGTCTTTTAACATATTTTATTAATCATTTGTTCATATATATATATATATATATATATATATATATATACTAGCTGGCGGCTCAGCGTTGTCTGGTTGTACAATGCGCAGATTGCGCATGTATTATTATAGACTCAATCCTCTATTGATTATTATATTTTACGAGGAATAATTTGCCCAGTGGACTTATTTGCAAAAAAGATAAAAATATAATAACAACGTCGTTCATCAAATTCCGTCTGTGTTTGTTTACAATATCATGTCAGCTGATATTTTCGGCTTGACGATAAATGCTCTGGTAAAGTCACTTCAGATTAATGTTTAGTTTTAAAATATACAAACGAAGAAATTTTAAATGGTACTTTTACGTTTTATTGTAAACTAGCATGGGTGCCAGGCATTGTCCGGGTATTTGGAGGTGTATGTTGAGAGAAAAAAAAAAAAAATTATTGTTTTGGGCTCAAATGAAGTTATTAAGTTAGATCTATGTCCAAGGAACCTGTATCTAAAATTTCAAGTGTTTGGACCCAAAATTGTCGGAGGAGTTTAGTAGAGTTCTCAAAGATCAAATTGTTGAACTTTGACCCCTTAATCGCCAAATTTCTGGCCGAAAAATGATCACATCGATTTTCCCAAATCTCAGTACCCTGTATATCAAATTTCGAATCTGTAGACTTAAAATTGACAGTTAATTTTGTAGGGAAATGTACACACACAGACAGACACACAGATACACTGGCAGACAGATACACAGACACGTTCACTTTTATAGATATATAGATTGAACTTATTAATAAGAAAAAATTAAAATAATTGAACGGAATTGAACAGGGGATCATCTGATCTGTAGTCGAATGCTCTACCAATAAGCTATGTATCCAGATTATAATAAATTTGTTTTTGTTTTATTTTTTTTAAGAAGAAATGATTTGCTGAATTTTTATTATCTCACTCGGCCAGTATGACATAAAATATTCTCCGGTAAGAATTCTTCTTTTTTATCTATATGATAGAAAAGCTATTTTTAAGATCGGATATTTTGATTTTCGATATTTATCAAATGAATTTCTGTACAAAACATATCTAAGAACACTGCCAGACATATAAATTACCTTTGTGTGACATTTGCAAAAGATAGGGTCAGCCGTTTCGGAACCTATGAGGAAGTAACACACACACACACACACACACACACACACACACACACACACACACACACACACACACACACACACAGTGACTTTTATCACTCAAACACTACTGTGTTTGAATATCTGGTTAAGTGTTAGTTAAATCAAAACGTAGATTCCATGAACAAAGCTTCTTTCTTAGAAGTGCACGCCTGCGGAACTCTCTTCCGTTTGCCTGTTTCCCACCTGACTACAACTTGGATGTCTTCAAGTCCAACATAAACAAATTCCTTATAAACTGTCTCCTTAAGACACTTTATCAAATCTCCATTACTAACGATGACTACGATACCATCCCATTGATTACTGTACACGCAATAACCCTTATCCCCGAGTGGCTTCCGGGCCTTGATAAGTTTTGACTACCATGTAAAAAAAAAAACAAAACTGATTTAAAGCTTCACCGCTTATTCATTTTGTGACCAAATTTCAAACACTTTTTACAATTCATAGATCACCGTCTCAGCCATATTTTAAAATAAAAATTTTCAATTTTCGTTCATTTAAAGCAAAAGTTATAATAAAATTACTAGTGTTCAAAAGTCCTCAGAATAAGTAAGGAACGTGAGAGACGGTTTCTTCTGATTGGCTGTGGGTTAACATAGCAACTTTTTCAATATTGACGTTTTAGAGACGGTTTCTTCTGATTGGCTGGTATTTATCATAGCAACTTTTTCGTCGTTGACACCTTCATAAATCATAGTAGGAATGTCACTCGCATGCCATCTTATTTGGGTTATATAGAAAGTGTTAACAAAAGTGACGCTCTTTGCCGTACTAGGGCTGCTAATCAATTTAACATTATATAAAAATTCTTTTGCTGCAATATTTTAAGTTATACATTTATTGTATTTTTTACTAGCAACCTGACTGAACCTCTTTGTTCATCTTGCGTCAATATATCATTCAAACACGGTAGCGTTTGAATATATGGTTAAGTGGCAGTTTTTGTCATTTAGAACTACTTTAAAGCTTCACCGCTTACTCATTTTTCAACCAAATTTCAAACATTACAGTTTATAGATCACCTTCTCAGCTATATTGTGAAAAAAAAAAAAAATTCAATATTCGTTCAGTAAAACAAAAGCTATGATGACTTTAGTGGTGTTCAAAATTGTATAAAGACGTAAGGAGGTGAGCGACGTTTTTTATGACTGGTTTCCATAGCAACCATGTCGCTTCAGTGATTAGTGTTGCTACTAATTCACAGCTGTCGCAAAAAGAGAAGTAACAAGTGAAACAAACAGAATGAAAGTATGAAAGGGAGATAATTAGAGGGATTTTATTGAAGCAGACGAGTGCCATACATTGTTATTACATATGTGTATGTTACGTTTACAGGGGCAAAAAAAAATAATAAGATTGAAATTAAACAAAGAACAAGTGAATTTATTGGAAGTCTGGAAAAATCATGGATTACGATAGAAAAATGCGAGCATGAAATGTAATATGGTTAAGCTTAAACATGGAAAAGTAAAGAACTAGTTGTTATAACTGGAAAAGAAAAGGACAAGATATTCTAATAAAAAAAATTATAATAATTTATAACTTAAAATGTTGCAGCATTCAATTTTTTTAAAATTCAATTTAACATTATATAATCAATTCTTTATGCTGCAATATTTTAACATTTATACATTTATCGTATTTTTTACTAGAATATCTTGTCTTTTTCTTTTGCAGCATTAACAACTAGTTCTTTTACTTTTCTAAGTTTAATCTTGACCATATTACTTTTCTTGCTCGCATTTTTCTATTGTAATCCACTGTTTTCAAGGCTTCCAATAAATTCATTTGTTCTTTGTTTAATTTCAGTCTTATTTTTTGCCACATAAACACATATGTAATAACAATGTACGGCACTCGTCTGCTTTCAATAAAATTCCCCCAATTATCTCCCCTTTCATTCTTTTTGTTGCAAAAAGAGAAGTAACAAGTGAAACAGACAGAATGATAGAATGAAAGGGAGATAATTGGGGGGATTTTATTGAAGCAGACAAGTGCTGTATATTGTTATTAGATATGTGTATGTTATGTTTATGGGGGCAAAAGTAAGACTAAAATTAAATAAAGAACAAGTGAATTTATTGGAAGCTTGGAAAAATCATGGATTACAATAGAAAAATGCAAGCATGAAAAGTAATATGGTTAAGCTTAAACATGGAAAAGTAAATGACTAGTTGTTAAAACTGGAAAAGAAAAGGACAAGATATTCTGGTAAAAAAATATGATAAATTTATAATTTAAAATATCGCAGCATTAAGAATTGATTGTATAATGCTAGAAATTGAATTAAAAAATTTTTAAGTTATAAATTTATTATATTTTTTACTAGAATATCTTGTCTTTTTCTTTTCCAGTTTTAACAACTAGTCCTTTTACTTTTCTAAGTTTAATCTTAACCATATTACTTTTCATGCTCGATTTTTTTTCTATCTATTATAATAGTAGAGATAGAGATAATCCTCCATAGACTATTGTTTCGCCCTATTACAACTCCTCAGCGTGTCTAGTCAACATTTCTATCAATCTTTCTTTCCATCCATATCTTAACCTGGTCATTTTTATATGGCTTCTTCTTCTTCTTCTTCTTCTTCTTCTTCTTCTTCTTCCATCTTTCTTTCCATCCATATCTTAACCTGGTCATCTTTATATGACTTCTTCTTCTTCTTCTTCTTCTTCTTCCATCTTTCTTTCCATCCATATCTTAACCTGGTCATTTTTATATGTCTTCTTCTTCTTCTTCTTCTTCTTCTTCTTCTTCTTCTTCTTCTTCTTCCTCCCTCCTTGTTCCTTCTGAAACATTAGCTGCTTCTGATGTTGTCTTGGTTTCCTTGTCTACATCTATAACATCATATAAACATATTTATATACCTACATCGATTTCTTGTCTCCCTACCCGCACCCCATCCCCTTCCTTGCTCCTGAAAGAGATTTTCCTAGGAGACCCACTCATCGATGACGGTCAATACCAATACGCCTGAATGGCTGGGATGAACTTTGATTAGTCTGGCAGGATAAAAGGAAAAAAAAACAATAATGATTTGAAATCAAGAAAAATAAACCAAATGTAACACCCTTACCCCCACCCTGACAACAACAACAACAACAACAACAACAGATAGAAACTGTCCGAAACTGATAGATGATGTATTCATATATAGAACTGCAAACCTGTGGAACTCTCTTCCGTTTACCTGCTTTCCGGCTGACTACAATATGGCCGTTTTCAAGTCCAATGTAAACAAGTTCTTGATGAGCCGTTCCCCTTAAGTAATCCAATTTTACCAAATTTACACTTCTAACGATTAGTATGATATTGCCCTTTTGACCACTGTACACTCTTTAACCCTTATCCTCGAGTGGCCTCTGGGCCTTGATAAGTGGTGATTCCTTTGAAAAAAAAAAAAAATTTTTTTTTAAATTAAAAATAAAAAGATTAACCAGAAATGCAGGGTGGGGGGGTGAATAATCAGTTTGGCAGCAAAAACCGGTTTTGTTAAATAACAAATTCAGTCCATGAGAAAAAAAAAAGTTTACAAAGCAGTTAAAAAAAAAATAATAATAATAATAAATTAATCTTTTACTCGCTACATCAACCTCACTGTCTTTTTTTATCAAGATAGAAAGAGGGTGGGGTGGGGGGTAAAGAAAGCAGCGACTCGTATACATTTTTTTATGTTTTTTTTATTTTCTGTTTATAAATGAAAGCAAATAAAGGTAATAAGACAAACCATATAAAATAAGAATGCGGAGACACCAGCATAAAGTGAGAGAGGGTGAAAGTGATAGACGTAATAAGAGAAGGGATACTTACTGAGATAATTGCAAACTATGGTTAATTAAAACAATTTTTTTTTTTTTTTTTTTTTTTTACAAAGGCATCACCACATTATCAAGGCCCAGAGGCCACTCAAGGATAAGGGTTAAAGAGTGTACAGTAGAAATTGGTCAATATAGTAATCATTAGTAATGAAAATTTGGTAAATTTAATAACTAATATGGAACGGTTCATCAAGAACTTATTTACTTTAGACTTGAAGACAACCATATTGTAGTCAGCCGGAAAGCAGGAAAACGGAAGACAATTCCACAGGCGTGCAGTTCTAAGAAAGAAGCTTTGTTCATGGAATCTACGTTTAGGTTTAGGCACAGATAAAGAGTGGGGGAAATTATTGATAGTGTTTACAGCTAGACGAGTGTTTCTTGTGAAAGTTTGGCGAGGGGGGACCATAGATTGAAGCTCAGTTGAACACTTTCCATGAAAATAATGATACATCAGAGACAAACTCGCAACATCTCTTCTGTGAGATAGAGGTTGCAAGGAGGAGAAAAGGACATCTCCTACGAGGCTACGAAGTCTATTTTGAACTCTATCAAGGCAGGACAAGTCCTTTCTAGCAGCTCCTGCCCAGATGTGGCAACAGTATTCCATCCTTGGACGTACCTGGCTCTTATATAGAATATATTAAACAATTAAAATAGAAATGTTTTACAACATGACGCAATTAGCAAACTGAGGAATATTCTAATATGAACTTTTTGTGGTTAAAATATATAGAAAAAAGGCCTGTAGAAACAATAGTTGATTAATTCGGCTTTAGTTTTATTATATACTAGCAGGACCCGTTGCCTGGTGGCAGCCTTCCACTGCCGCGCAAAAAAATTACCTACGGTTGCTGTTGATGGCCACTGCTGTCCTTGAACAGTTAATTTAAAAAAAACAAAAAAAAAAAACAATTAAGGGAATGTGTAAATCACTCTGTTCCGTCTGCCTGCTTCCCACCGGACTACAACTTGGATGTCTTCAAGTCCAACGTTAACAAATTCCTAATGAACCGCCCCCTTAAGTAAACACTTCATCAAATCTCCACACTAGCGTAATGTACTTGCAATAACCCTTATCCCTGAGTGGCTTCCGGGCCTTGATAAGTGGTGATCACTGTGTAAAAAAAAAAAAAAAAAATGACCTAAAAAAAGTATGAAAAACATTTTTTTTTTTTTTTACACGATGGTCACCACTTATCAAGGCCCGGAAGCCACTCAGGGATAAGGGTTATTGCAAGTACAGTACGTTAGTGTGGAGATTTAGAATCATAATGGAAAGTAAAAACTAGTGATGGGACGATTCCAAAATTTTTCCCGATTCCGATACAATTACCGATTCTATTCTAAATTTCCGATACCGATACGATTCCCGATTCTGATTCTTTTAAAATTTATAAATATTTAATTAGGGATTTGTTGTATTTTGTAAATTTTAAAATTATTACATTAGCTCCGCTAATTTCCGCGTATATTTGTTTCTGAAATGTTTTCCTTGTAATTGATAGAAAATTGTAAGACAACAAAAGATTTATTTTGATTTAAAACAAAACCAGATCAGATTGTATCACTTGAAAGTTTTCATAAACAGTTGAAAATAGTCGACGATTGGAAGGCAAAATAAGAAAACGATGTAAGAACAAAATATTTAACAACGACCCCCTCCCATTTTTATGAACGAATTTCTAAATAATAATGTTACTATTTAGAAAACTATTTTTAATATGGAGAGAGGGTGGTTTTTGTTAACTAATCAGTGCCTTCTCTCTATAAATGAAGAGAAAATTGGGTTATTAAATTGATTTGATTTGCTGTAAAAAAAAAATCGAAATGTAAATAATAATAATAATAATAATTATAATAATAATAATAACAATAATAATAACAATAATAATAATAATAATAATAACAATAATAATAATTATAATAATAATAATAACAATAATAACAATAATAATAATAACAATAATAACAATAATAATAATAATAATAAATTGTAGATTAACACTCTTAGCTAAATCCCCATTCCAAACTAAAATGTTACTTCTGTAGGTGATTACATGTGAAACCTTTAAAGAAAAATTGACGGAAAGAAAAGCAATAATTTTAGTATTTAGAGTGGGAGCTCAGTTTAGGACACAAATTTAACATTTTCTGAGCCATTCTAATTCTTTATGGCAGTTAACTAAATTGTTTATCCCTAACTTAAGTTCGATTGACAACGTCCCAAAAAAAACTATGCGTAATCGCTTAAGAAAGTAGACATCTCCCAAATAAACGCACAAAATTTATCTCTAATAGAAAAAAATATTTTGTTGTTGGTTATCTACCATAACATACTAGAATGTTTAAGAAAAAGACACTTAAATTTATGTGTGGAACTGACCCTGCACTTTAAATTTGTTGATCTGGTCTTGCAATAAAACCATGTTGTCCCTCTGGACAGCAATGGCTGACCCCAATGTTTGTGTACTGTGTGTGTGTTTTTTTTTCTTTCTTTTCTTTTCTTTATCTGGTCGTGTTGTTTTGGTGATCAGAGATTACAAGCTCTGGTTTACAAGTATAAAAAAAATAACCAAAACAACACAAACTCACAAGAGAACACACAATGTATAAATCAGTTGTGGCCTGAGTATAATAAACGACCCGCCAACGTTGTCTGTTGATAAATGTCTGTCAAGGCAATTTTGTCCTTCGGTTCATCTCTTCATATACTAAAGCTTTGCCCAATCTGTTCCAATACGCAAACTGTCATCTCCCCCTGATTACAACTTGGATGTCTTCAAGTCCAACATAAACAAACTCCTGATGAACCGCCCCCTTAAGTAAGACACTTTATCAAATCTCCAATACTAACGATTACTACGATATTATCCCATTGATTACTGTACATGCAATAACCCTTATCCCCGAGTGGCTTCCAGGCCTTGATAAGTGGTGACCTCTATGTAAAAAAAAAACTATCTTAAAATGAAAAACTGTTCTAAACTAACTACAGATATATTGATTTTAGGATTGGAAATCCTATGTCTGGATCTTTTGTCTTACTTGGCCACTCCCAACTAATTACCACTGGTCTGTCTTAGTTAATCATTGTCATGTTTTATTTTTTTCTATACTTCAAATAACGTCTTCCTTTTTTTTATGAAGCCCTTCCTAACACTTGCTTTGGTTAATTGTTGTTAAGTTTTTTTGGGGTTTTTTTTTATATATTTCTGACAACGTCTTCCTTTTTTATGAATCCCTTCCTAACACTTTGGGGTGAGTACGTCTTAGTATCGCATTGTTTGTTCATAGTTGTACCTTGGTTAATCGTTATTATCTTTTTTTTACACTTCTGCATATTTATCAGTTACTAGCTGAAGTACCTAGCGTTGCCAGGTTGTATTTAATATATGTGAATATTCCCTCCTCAAACATAACTATCTTATTGATTAAACGAAACGTTAATTCATAATGGCTTACTTTTCCACATCTCTCCTGAGGTAGGAGCAACAGGTGCGTTTTATTTTATAAAGATCTCGCCAGTAGCACTAATTCTTTTTTCTAGTTTAATCTTTTAGTCCTCCTTTCAAAATATGATTCAAGAATCTATATATTAATACGATAGCGATTTTGATTCCGTTTGCCGTAATATACGTTTACATATGTTTAAAATCATGTAGATATTCGCATGTATTAATAAAAAGACATGTCGGCAAAAGTTTGAAAAAAAGAAAATGACTTAGTGCCATCAACTAGAATAAAAACCAATACATTTCGCATCCCAGCCGCGTTCTCTATCGATATTGGTATCGAGACAGAGATAATAAAGGCTAAATATTAACACACTTGAAATAATAAATTTTATGCGCAGAAAGAAGTATAAACATGTCGGCAAATTGAAAATAACATTTCAACATACCGATATATTTATGGACGCATTACTCATCCACCCAAACGATCCAAATTACTCGTTATAAACCATCCTTTGTGTATGATTACTATTTCCTGTTAGTTTCAGTGTTATGTGACGAGCAGTTTAATAGTTTATTGGTTCAATATTTACACACACGTCCACTGTTTTATTTATATAGATTCTTTTAAATCGTTTTTTACTGTTCGTGAATAAACATAAGAATAAAATGGATGAAGAATAGAAAGTGAAACATAAGTATACATTCAGCAGCCTCAAAAGTCGTGGGACACTTTGTATATATATATATATATATATATATATGTGTGTGTGTGCGTATATGTGTGTATATATATATATATAATGTGTGTGTGTGTGTGCGTATATATATATAATGTGTGTGTGTGTTGTTATATATGTGTGTGTGTATATATATAATGTGTGTGTATATGTGTGTGTATATATATATAATGTGTGTGCATATATGTGTGTATATATATAATATGTGTGCATATATGTGTGTGTGTATATATATATGTGTGTATATATGTGTGTGTGTGTATATATATAATGTGTGTGCATATATGTGTGTGTGTATATATAATGTGTGCATATATGTGTGTGTATATATATAATATGTGTGTATATATGTGTGTGTGTGTATATATATATGTGTGTATATATATATGTGTGTGTGTATATATATAATATGTGTGTATATATACATATGTATATATATGTGTGTGTATATATCTATGTGTGTATATATATATGTGTGTGTATATATACATATGTATATATATGTGTGTGTATACATCTATGTGTGTGTGCATGTATATATATATATATATATATATATATATATATATATATATGTTATATGGTAGGCAGCTGATGATCCCCGTTTTCTATTTAACAATTTTGGTAAGGTTTTCTTTTTTCTTTTTCTTTTTTTTTACAGTTGAATTTTCTTTAGTAATTGTAGACATTTTAGATGTCGGCTTATGTAAGTGCTAAGTTTGCGATTGGTTCAATTTATTTATTCATTGATTTATTTTGGGGGAATTTAAGCTGTATTCTTTATTTTTTTTCACATTTTGTTTTACTCAAAACTTCTTTAGACATATATATATATATATATATATATATATATATATATATATAAACTAAAATTTTGTATATATATGTAACTAAAATTTTGTGTGTATGTAAGTATATATATATATATATATATAATTTTGTATGTATATATATGTATAATGTATATATATAATGTATATCTATTTATAATGTGTATATATATAATGTATATCTATTTATAATGTATATATATAATGTACATATATGTATATATATGTGTATGTATATATAATGTATATATATATAATGTATATATATAATGTGTATATACCTATATATATAATATATACTAGACCACCCGGGACCCGTTGGGTCAGTACGTTATATTAGCTATGGAATTCATGTATGAGCGTGACACTTGTGGCATAAAGAAAATAGTTTTTTTTTACATAACAGAAGCATTTCTATGAAAGTATATTAAAATGAAAAAAGAATATAGATAGATTTCTATGAGTCGTTCTGTTTATTATAATTGTTATTTTTTTTTAAATTACAGTTACTGAATTATAAGTGGTTGGTCATACTTATAGGTAAATATGCACTGAACAGGTATCATAATCCTTATTATAGTTAAATTCAAATTTTGATATATCATCTGTTAAATGAAATTGTTAGTTGAAAGTACAGAATAATAAAAAAAACACTCTCCACATGTTAATAATGGCTTTTTAAATAGAAAATGAAAATAAAATGTAACTTTTTTCATTTAATTTAAGCAAACATTCAGTACCCATTGTGTAAAGGAAAACACTATTTAATGTAATAGAAATGTGTGCATTTACCGATTCAGCTTTCCGTTTGGAAATGTAAGCAGACTTTAAAAAACATGGGAAGAAGAAAAAGAAATTTTTTTGTAATAACGCCCTCTAGTAAAAAGGTCTGCATTAGTTAAGGAGGATAACTCAATCCAGTTTTACATCGCTCTCTTTTTCACTCTCTCACACATACACGTAACTATTTCTCGCGTACGTAACGAAAACAGAGGGAGTAGGAGTGTTGAAATCTATTAGAGGGAAAGTGAGAGGTGTTTTCTTTCCATAAATTGTATAGGGTAATATTTCATATTATTAATAGATTCATAGATAAATAGATTTTATAATATATATTATAATTATCTATGAATCTATGTATTATTTGTATATATAAATAACTATTTGATCAAATTAAATGAAATTGTTTGTATTAAAAGCGATATAAAAATTCCGGAATTGGAATAACGGATTGAAGACGTTGCTATTTACGCATGCGTAACCGGATGTTGAAAACCGGAAATCTGATTGCAAACATACAAGATCCATAGACTTTTAGTATTATATAGATAGATATAATGTATATATATAATATATAATGTATATATATAATGTGTATATACATATATATAATATATATATAATGTATATATATAATATATAATGTATATATATAATGTGTATATACATATATATAATATATATATAATGTATATATATAATGTGTATATACATATATATAATATATATGTAATGTATATATATAATGTGTATATACATATATATAATATATCTATAATGTATATATATATATATAATATATAATGTATATATATATATAATGTGTATATACATATATATAATATATCTATAATGTATATATATATATATAATATATAATGTATATATATAATGTGTATATACATATATATATAATGTATATATATATAATATATAATGTCTATATATAATATATATAATGTCTATATATAATATATATAATGTCTATATATAATATATATAATGTATATATATAATGTATATATATAATATATATAATGTATATATAATGTATATATATAATATATATAATGTATATATATAATGTATATATATAATGTATATAATGTATATATATAATATATATAATGTATATATATAATATACATACATAATATAGATAATGTATATACATAATATATATAACGTATATATATATAATATATATAATGTGTATATATATATAATATATATAGCGCATATATATAATAATGTATATATATAATATATATAACACATGTATATAATAATGTATATATAATGTGTGTGTGTATATATATATGTATATATATATGTAATGTGTATATATATAATGTGTGTGTGTATATATATATATAATATATATATATATATATATATATAAAACGTATATATATATAATATATTTTTTTTTACAAGGTGGTCACCACTTATCAAGGCTCGGAAGCCACTCAGGGATAAGGGTTATTGTAAGTACAGTACGTTAGTGTGGATATTTAAAGTGTCTACTTAAGGGGGCGGTTCGTCAGGAATTTGTTTACGTTGGACTTATATAATGTGTATAGATATATAATGTATAGATATATAATGTATATATATATCATGTGTGTATATATATATAATGTGTGTATATATATCATGTGTGTATATGTATAATGTGTGTATATATCATGTGTGTATATATATAATGTATATATATATAATGTATATATATACATTATATATATAATGTCTATCTATAATGTGTATATATATGTATATATATAATGTATATATATACATTTTATATATAATGTCTATATATGTGAATATATATATATATATATATATATAATGTATGTATACATATATATATATATATACATTATATATATACATTATATGTATATATACATATAATGTATATATATAATGTATATATATATAAATATATATACGATGGTGTGCAATAAGTAATGCCCCTGACCCACTTCCCATAGCAGTAGAGCAACGAAACTTGGCACAGTTATTAGTCTTTCTCTACATAGGAACCACTCAGAGTTATGTATTTCTCTCACAGTTTGATGCAGCTCTGGAGACCGTTTTTGTAGAACACCCCAGGTTGGTTCTCCAACAACGACGTGACTTCAGAAATCAAAGCTGCATCATCTGGGAAACGCTTTCCTTTCAAAAACAACTTTATTGCTGGGAAGAGGTGAAAGTCAGAGGGTGCAAGGTCAGGAGAGTAGGGAGGATGGGAGGTAATTTCATAACCACACGCCCGTGCTTTGTATCTAGACACATGCAAGTTGTGGACCGGAGCGTTGTCCTGGAGGAGGAGGGTACCTTTGCTGATCCTGCCCCGCCTCTTGATTTTGATAGCTTCCCTTTGCCAGGAAATCTGTCATCACTACTCTGTCCTGGTCCCAGAAGACTATGAGCATGACCTTGCCAGCAGAGGGCTGCACCCTTGCCTTCTTTGAAGGTGGTGAGTCCAAGTGCTTCCACTTTATTGACTGAGCTTTGGTTTCTGGATCATAGTCATGCATCCAGGTTGCATCCTGTGCAATCAGTCTTACTCATCTTCTTAGCACATCTCCAAATTCATCCCATCCTCAAGCACTCGACGCGTTCTCGCTTCTGGAATGGTGTGAGCAACCTGGGAATCCATCTGGCAGACACCTTATGCATATGCAAATGGTCATGAATGATAGTTTCCACAGACCCTGTACTAATCTTGACATCTTGGCCTATTTGGCGAATAGTAATGCGCAGATCTTCCAAAATGGCAGCCTCAACTTGATGGACAGATGCCTCATCAATGGCAGAAGGGGGCGACCAGGTCTGGGAGCTGTTTCCACAGACTTCTGGCCATGTTTGAATTAACGATGCCAGTGTTTTACAAGGTCATATGATGGAGCATTATCACCATAAGTTTCTTTCATTTCATCAAAAGTCTCCTGTGGTGTGCGTCCTTTCAAATACAAAAACCGGATCACTGCTCGACATTCAATAAGCTCCATTTCACACCTGACTCAGTTGAAACACCTGTAAAACAGAAACCGCAATTAGTTCAGATCTGTAATTTGGCATATAACCCGTAGAGATAGAAATCATTACACATGCAAAATTTCAGCTAGATCAGACAACTGGAAGTGGGTCAGGGGCATTACTTATTGCACGCCACTCGTACGTATTTATATATATATATATATATATATATATATATATATATATATATGCGTTTTATTTTTTATTACTGTATCTTTCTGTTAAGTTACATTATTGTTTCGGCTACACGGCCGTTTTTTGGCCGTTTTTTTTTTTTGGCCGCCTGTAGCGTCCTCAGACTTTTACAGAAAATGGCAATAATGTAACTTAACAGAAAGATACGGTAATAAAAAATAAAACGCATATTTGCTCTACAACAGTATTGAGCACTTTCTTCAGTTTTTATTAATTACCATCTCCACTAAATATAAATATATATATATATGTATATATATATATGTATATATATATATGTATATATATATATATATATATATATATATATATATATAATATGATTAGTGATGGAACGATTCCAATATTTTTTCTGATTCCGATACAATTATCGATTCCGTACTAAATTTCCGATTCCAATTCTTTATAAATCTCTAAATATTTAATCATAAAATTGTTATTTTGTCCCGATTACCATAAACACACATCTTAAACACAAAACACACTTGTGAGGGGTTGATCTAAAGATTTTAGTTGTACTGGGTTTAAAATCAATAAATATTTATTATTTTATTATTACTACAAGCAGTGGAAGATGTTTCTTAAATCAAATTAAAAAGATAATTTAAGGAATCGGGTTTGGCATCGGAAAATAGGCTCAAATTTTTCCGATACTGATTCTGATATCCCAAAAAAGTTCTGCTTTTTCTGATTCCGATTAATCATCTCAATATATATATATATATATATATATATATAAGCCCGAGGAATCCTAGAGTGGATGAAACGCGGAATATTCAGTGTAGCTTAATCGCCATATACATTTTATAACTTACTATATATATATATACATATATATATATATATATATACACTGTTTTATTTATATAGATAAAATGTACATCGTCTTGTGTTGAATTGCTTTTTTTTTTTTTTTTTTTTTTTTTACAAAGGCATCACCACATTATCCAGGCCCAGAGGCCACTCAAGGATAAGGGTTAAAGAGTGTACAGTAGAAATTGGTCAATATAGTAATCATTAGTAATGAAAATTTGGTAAATTTAATAACTTATATGGAACGGCTCATCAAGAACTTATTTACTTTAGACTTGAACACAACCATATTGTAGTCAGCCGGAAAGCAGGAAAACGGAAGACAATTCCACAGGCGTGCAGTTCTAAGAAAGAAGCTTTGTTCATGGAATCTACGTTTAGGTTTAGGCACAGATAAAGAGTGGGGGAAATTATTGATAGTGTTTACAGCTAGACGAGTGTTTCTTGTGAAAGTTTGGCGAGGGGGGACCATAGATTGAAGCTCAGTTGAACACTTTCCATGAAAATAACGATACATCAGAGTCAAACTCGCAACATCTCTTCTGTGAGATAGAGGTTGCAACTCATTATTTAGCTGAAACTGTCAGAATTTTTTCCGGTTTGATTGCGAACAATCACATGGATTATCTTTCTGCCATAGAAAACCAGAATATTTAACAAGTTTTATCTCCAGCTGTCACAAAAACTGCTGCCGAAGGTCCTGGGGCCCCGCTGCCACCATCCACAATTCAGATCACCAATTATGTTTTGGCATGATAGAATACTTTTGTACTTGAATTGGAATGTGTAAGTTAAGAATCCAGTTCAATGCGGAATCTTTTTAAAAACGTTTATTCATTTAAAAATTTATGTGCTTCTTCGTTTTTAGAGCAGAATCTGTAAAAAAAAAAAAAAAAAAAAAGAAAAATGTCATCTATTTAATTGTTATGCAGTAATTAGTTAAATATGACTGCATTATAAAACACATATTTTCAATCTTCATCGAAAAAAAATGCGTGGCCTTTTTTTTTTTTTTTTTTTTTTTTTTTTTTGGAACACGTGACATGAAAAACAAAGGTAACTCATAGTTTGGAATTGAGTTTTGCTGAATTGGCCTAAGATTTTCAAATTATTCAGAAAATGATTACCCCCCCCTTGTTATAATATAACCTCTTCTGTTTATTTTTTTTTTTTTTTTAGCAAAATTTTCAATTTTCACTAATTTTCTTCAATATATTAATATGGCCGCGTATGTGTTATTTTCTGTGTCAGGCTTATATCTGGGTCATTTAATTGTTATGTACTTCCATTCTTTGCATTAAATAATTTTACCAAGAATTCTTAATAAGTTTTGGTTCCGGTTTCGATAGCTGATGGCACTCAAGTCCTCTATTTTTTTATGAATAATTTTACCAAGAATTCCTCCTAAGTTTTGGTTTCAGTTTCGATTATACCTGAAGGAACTAAAGTTATATATATATATATATATATATATATATATATATATATATATATATTCATAAGTTTCGGATTCGTTTTCGATTCAAGCTGATGAACCCAAGTCATATAGATATATTTTTTTATTTTTGAAATCGCAACTTTATAATATATAAAAATCGATAGAACATTAACTCTCTAATAATATATACGAAATCTGCAAGAATTAAAATATCATATTTATGCATATTTTATGACCTAGCTACGCCGGGCGTCCCTGCTAGCTTAGATAAATACTTTTGCAGTTCTAACAAAATAGGTACCATAATATAAGAGAGTCTCCGTTTACGCTGAATATCTACAGAATGCCATCACAATGGAACCAACAAACAAAAAAGGAAAGAAACAAAAAAACGACTCTGCGTTTTTAAAAGTGTAAATAAAATGCATTTATTTGTGGTTCTTCAAAAACAACCCACTTCATTATCTTTCAAAAGTCTTGTCGCTGTGCCGTACACCATGTGCTTTTTAAAAGTCTCTGTCCCCGCTATCTGATGCAGGTCTTTTTTGCCCTCAACTCGCATGTCCATTTTTCCCGGCATGGACTTTGCCTCACCCCTTGACCAGGTGGTGTATTTTTCTCTCCTTATCTTGTAACGCAAGTTCATGCACACTTGCTAATTTGCATATGGGTTTTAACGACTGCTGCTGCTGCTAATATTTTTGCTAGACAGCTATCCTTCAGTTGCTGCTGATTTTCTCACACAAATTAAGTGTAATGCAATAAAATAGGGCCTTATGTTATTTTCTATTATTTTTTTCTCTCATTTCTCTCTATTCCCCCCTCTCATCACACTCTCTTGCTTTTACTAGCATCCAAAAAAAATGCTAGTATATCTATAAAAGTCAAAGTGTGTGTGTGCGTGTGTGTGTGTGTGTGTGTGTGTGTGTGTGTGTGTGTGTGTGTGTGTGTGTGTGTGCATTTCCCTACGCAATAACTCTCTCAATTTTTAGTCCACAGACTCGAAATTTGATATACGTGGTACTGAGATTTGGGAAAATTGATGTGATCGGTTTTCGGCCAGAAATTTGCCTGTTAAGGGGTCAAAGTTCAACGATTTGACCTTTGAGAACTCTACCAAACTCCTCGAACAATTTTGGGTCTAAACACTTGAAATTTTAGATATAGGTTCCTTGAATATGGATCTAACTTAATAACTTGATTTGAGCCCCAAACAATAAATGTTAAGGGGTCATAATAGGGGTCAAAGTTAAAAAAATTGACCGTTTTTTTTTTTTTTTCTTTGCTCAACATACACCTCCAAACACCCGGGCAACGCCGGGCACCCATGCTAGTATATATATATATATATATATATATATATATATATATATATATATATATATATATATATATACAGAGAGAGAGAGAGAGAGAGGGGTGTTAAAAGAAACATATTACATTTTTTTAACTCTTTTATTTTATTGGAATGTCCCCGGGCAACGCCAGGTAACCATGCTAATCTAATGAAAATCAACACTGACAAAGAAATAATGCTGAGACATTCTTGAGCAAGGTTTAGATTAAACAAGTGGTGCTAATAGAAATACATTTCAAATCACGTTTATTTTATTTTCAGCAATTAACCCAGAATTATTGATGAATTGATTGAATTATTTGTTATTGATTTTTTTTGGAGGGGGTTTGTTAATTGATTGTTGCAAATATTAATCGGTATTCATTTTTTTTTTATTCTTTCCTTTGCATTTCTGCAGAACACAGTAAGTATTTTGTCAAAAGCAAATCATTCTTATATTTTTTTATCTTTTTGTCTTACTGCTTTTTTTTTTGTTTTTTTTATTATTTTTTTAGTTTTATAGTCCTTCTTACTGTATTATTATTATTATTATTATTATTATTATTATTATTATTATTGTTGTTGTTGTTTCATTTTAGTGTTATTTTTTGTTTCCTAGTTTTTTGTTAGTCACTTTAGTAAACATATACGACACCCCTCCCTCACGGTTACGTTTTCACTAGTTTTTTTTTTTTGGGGGGGGGGGGTATTTTATCATTGCTTATATTTTATGCAACTTTTGCATTTTATTTGTTTCGTTTTCTTTTGTTTTTTTTAAATCGGCAAGCTTTAATGTGAATTGCCATTTTTTTCTTTTTCTTTCTCTTTTCGTCTTCTTTGCTGACTGCATGCTTCCCTTCATCACTGTTTTCTCATTCACTCATTTTTCATCTCCCTCCCCAACATAACCATGATCCGTCGTCAGTGGTGCTTGACAAATAAAGCTTTTCTTCATACAGAAAGAAGGCAGCGACGTTCGCTGAGAGGTCTTAAAGGATTTTTATGTTTAGAGAGAGAGAGAGAGAGAGAGAGAGAGAGAGAGAGAGAGAGGTTTTCTTAATTAAGTAGTTACCTAAATTGGTGGACATAACGAATAAAGTTCTCAGGGGGATCATTTCGCACTTAGCCATTATCAAAATTTTCTTTCAGTTTACATTAGTGGCCAACTACCTCGTGCAACGTCACATGGTAGATTCACATTATTGATGATGTTTCCAGTTCGATTCCCATGGACTGACTAATTTGGAGCCCTTCTTTCTTATCACGAAAAAAAAAACCCCATCACGCTCATCCTTATTTTGTCTACCCCGTTTGACCTCTTTCTCTGCTTTAAACTTTAAGGTCATCTGTCCATGGTTCACCCCTGAGAACGATCTGTTCGGCCGATTTCATCTCATGATGGCTTGTACTACTTGACCTACTCAAAAATTAACATTAGTTCATTAAATATTACTATGTGGGGCCACCCTTAATGTTCCACCTCCCCCCTCTAAATCTTTTGTTATTAAATTATTAATAGATTAATATAATAAAGGGGCTACTATGATAAGATTTTGTTGTTCTTATTTTTTTTTTGGTTTCATTTTACTTCAATCGAAGTTCTCAGAAATCAAGGGACCTTTCCCCCCCCCCTTCTATTTTCCTTTTAAACACTTTTCCATTATTGAAATATCCTGGTGGAATATTAGTCACTCACGTCACTGAGATTCTCCACAAAATTCTCAAAGTGACAATTTTGCAAAAAAAAACTGTGTCTAAATGTAGGCCAGAAATAGGTTTTCCATGCCTTTATGTATTTAAAAATGGCCTCAGATGTTTTGTGCCTTTTTTGAGTGCTGTACTGTGTTATCCGTTTTATTTAGATTACTTCGTCATTTTTCTATCTTATTTCTTAACTATTTTTACATCATTATATAAACTCCAAATTTACGTTAGACCCTAAAAATAATATGCAAGATAGAGTTGTCTCTCTTATCCCTTTATGATACAGCGACATGATCTGCTCTTGGATATGAGGTCGGCCATGACAGTTTCGAATGTAAACAAAAATGCTTTACAGAACACTGAACAATCATTATGCATCCAGCAGCTTTTAAAATAAATTGGCTACTGATCCAGAACCTAACCCAGGTTTACATTAGCATCTTCCAGCAGTTTATAGTAAGCAACCAGTAAAAGCCAACGTGATTAGCCAATCAGCTGTGAGCAGATGACAAGTTTTAATTTTGTTTAAATCCTTTGGATCCTGACTCAATTAAGCAATAATACGGCAAAAAACCCCCAAAAAAACAATAGGTGATTAGCAATATTATTTGATAACATTATTAGAAAGCCAAAAATATCGTCCGTGTCACTTTTTTTTTTTTTTTAGCTATGTTGTAATGCAGGTTTCGAAAGATTAAAAGTGAAGATGAATTACAGAATGCTGTGTGAAATTATTAACTCTCACAGAGGAGTAATCTTTGTCAAGAAAGAAGGCTCACAGAAGTAGGAAATATAAAAAATATGAAAGTCACTGTAAGAGGACTGAAAAGAAACACTATTACAGGTAAATTTGCATGGAGGTGCACAAATCTAAAATGTAGAGCATTGACACCCATCATAACTCTAAACTAAACTACTTTTACGTTTTATTTAAAAAGAAAAAATGTTTTTGATCATACTTGTTTCAATAAAAAAAAAATCTTAAATACGTTTCATGAAAAAAAAAAAATCTTAAATACGTTTCATGAAAAAAAAAAAAAATCTCAGGATTCGAAACCCGAGCCTCTTGCATGTGAGGCCAGCATTCTGCCAACTGAGCAAACGCCCCGCACACAAGAGTTTGGATGTGTCTAACTGATGAACCCAAATAAGAGCAAAACTCTTAAGTCTTGGACTTCCGGTTCGTTGACTGTCATGGGTCTTGTAGGCTGCGACATTGTTTGGCTGTGGAAATTAATATATAATCTCTCACATTCTGAAAATTATATATATATATATATATATATATATATAGTAGAATCCCGGGATACAGCATTAAAAATTAGCAACAAAATACAGTACATAATATAATACACATGTATATAATCAAATAACATTATAAATGACACCATAAGGTGGGGCAAATACCGTAAAGTTTCTCTCGCATAATTAAACTTATAAGTCTTATCTGCTTGTGCTAAAGTTTCATTTTAATCATTTTGAAATTCTCGTCTGGCAGTATTGCATCTTTTTCCAGCATCTTTTTCAGCTGTTTACCATAAACTGCCGACACAGCCTTGGGTCAGGTTCTGGATCAGTACCCTAAATTGTTTTAACAAATGTGTTAAGTTTAATACTAAGTTTAATTATAAAACTGTTATTAATAATAAACCTTCATAAAAATACTCGTCTATTTACAACCACTATCAACAATTTCCCTCCATTTATCTGTGCCTAAATCTAAATACAGGTTCTATGAAGTTTCTTTCCTAGAACTTCCCACTTGTGAAACTCTGCATGGTCGTCTTCAAGTCCAATGTAAATAAGTTCTTGTTGAGCCGTCCCCTTAAATAATCAAATTATACCCAATTTCCACCACTGACGAGTACTGTACTTTTGTCCTGGTGACCCTTATCCTCGAGTGGCCTTCGGGCGTTGATAAGTGGTAAAAAAAAAAAGCTAAACTGGTAGCAGCAATTAATAATTGATTATAACATAATAAAATGTTGATTCAGGGTAAATTCTTTTACGTTGGTGCTAATCCAGAAAGAGCCTGACGTTGGTGGGACATAACTCAAATATTATTTTATCTCTGCTTTTTTGGTTTGCTTGGTCTTGTGGAATGGAATTTCTTGGGCCCACAAATTCTATGTTAGTCCAGCAGATATATCGTCTTTGTTTTTTGGTATTTTATTTCATTTCATTTTTAATTTTAGGGTGTACTTATGTACATGGAATGTGGGCACGAAGCCACCCCCGGATGACTTGACGTCTTTGCTTAATTTGGATAATGATGAACTGCCTGATATCTACGCAATTGGGTGAGTGTGTCTTTCAAACGTTCTTGCTTCGTTACAGATATTTTAAAACTAGCAGGACCCGCGGAAATTCCACGGAATGAGAAATATATTTAATCAACAAATATGTTTTGATAAAGCCAATGTTTTTCTGGACAGCGCAAAAAATTAGATTTTTTGGACAGAAAAAATGATTGATAAAATTAATAATCTCAATAATGAATTCCAATTAAAAAAAAAATGATTGATAAAATTAATAATAATGAATTCCAATTAAAAAAAAATGATTGATAAAATTAATAATCTCAATAATGAATTCCAATTAAAAAAAATGATTGGTAAAATTAATAATCTCAATAATGAATTCCAATTAAAAAAAATGATTGGTAAAATTAATAATCTCAATAATGAATTCCAATTAAAAAAAAATGATTGATAAAATTAATAATCTCAATAATGAATTCCAATTAAAAAAAATGATTGATAAAATTAATAATCTCAATAATGAATTCCAATTAAAAAAAAATGATTGGTAAAATTAATAATCTCAATAATGAATTCCAATTAAAAAAAAATGATTGGTAAAATTAATAATCTCAATAATGAATTCCAATTAAAAAAAATGATTGATAAAATTAATAATCTCAATAATGAATTCCAATTAAAAAAAAATGATTGATAAAATTAATAATCTCAATAATGAATTCCAATTAAAAAAAAATGATTGATAAAATTAATAATCTCAATAATGAATTCCAATTAAAAAAAAATGATTGATAAAATTAATAATCTCAATAATGAATTCCAATTAAAAAAAAATGATTGATAAAATTAATAATCTCAATAATGAATTCCAATTAAAAAAAAATGATTGATAAAATTAATAATCTCAATAATGAATTCCAATTAAAAAAAATGATTGGTAAAATTAATAATCTCAATAATGAATTCCAATTAAAAAAAATGATTGGTAAAATTAATAATCTCAATAATGAATTCCAATTAAAAAAAAATGATTGATAAAATTAATAATCTCAATAATGAATTCCAATAAAAAAAAATGATTGATAAAATTAATAATCTCAATAATGAATTCCAATAAAAAAAAAATGATTGATAAAATTAATAATCTCAATAATGAATTCCAATTAAAAAAAATGATTGATAAAATTAATAATCTCAATAATGAATTCCAATTAAAAAAAAAATGATTGATAAAATTAATAATCTCAATAATGAATTCCAATTTAAAAAAAAATGATTAATAAAATTAATAATCTCAATAATGAATTCAAATTAAAAAAAAATGATGATAAAATTAATAATCTCAATAATGAATTCCAATTAAAAAAAAATGATTGATAAAATTAATAATCTCAATCATGAATTCCAATTAAAAAAAATTATGATAGCAATGTTGGAAAATCAAAATGGTGAAAGATTATGAGATTATTTAAATGATTGATTATTTAAATGATTGATTATTTATTTGAATGATTGATTATTTAAATGATTGATTATTTAAATAATTGATTATTTATTTGAATGCTTATTTATTTGAATGATTGATTATTTAAATGATTGATTATTTATTTGAATGATTGATTATTTATTTAAATGATTATTTATTTAAATGATTGATTATTTATTTAAATGATTGATTATTTAAATGATTGATTATTTAAATAATTGATTATTTATTTAAATGATTATTTATTTAAATGATTGATTATTTATTTAAATAATTGATTATTTAAATGATTGATTATTTAAATAATTGATTATTTATTTGAATGATTGATTATTTAAATGATTGATTATTTAAATAATTGATTATTTATTTGAATGCTTATTTATTTGAATGATTGATTATTTAAATGATTGATTATTTATTTGAATGATTGATTATTTATTTAAATGATTATTTATTTAAATGATTGATTATTTAAATGATTGATTATTTAAATGATTGATTATTTATTTGAATGATTATTTAAATGATTGATTATTTAAATGATTGATTATTTAAATAATTGATTATTTATTTGAATGATTATTTAAATGATTGATTATTTAAATGATTGATTATTTAAATGATTGATTATTTATTTGATTGATTATTTGAATGATTGATTATTTAAATAATTGATTATTTATTTGATTGATTATTTATTTAAATGATTGATTATTTAAATGATTGATTATTTAAATGATTGATTATTTAAATGATTGATTATTTAAATAATTGATTATTTATTTGAATGATTGATTATTTAAATGATTGATTATTTAAATAATTGATTATTTATTTAAATGATTATTTAAATAATTGATTATTTATTTGAATAATTGATTATTTAAATAATTGATTATTTAAATGATTGATTATTTATTTGAATGATTGATTATTTTAATGATTGATTATTTAAATGATTGATTATTTATTTGAATGATTGATTATTTAAATAATTGATTATTTATTTGAATGATTATTTATTTGAATGATTATTTATTTGAATGATTATTTATTTAAATGATTGATTATTTATTTGAATGATTATTTATTTAAATGATTTATTATTTGAATGATTGATTATTTAAATGATTGATTATTTAAATGATTGATTATTTAAATGATTGATTATTTAAATGATTGATTATTTATTTGAATGATTGATTATTTAAATGATTGATTATTTATTTGAATGATTGATTATTTAAATGATTGATTATTTATTTGAATGATTGATTATTTAAATGATTGATTATTTATTTGAATGATTGATTATTTAAATGATTGATTATTTAAATGATTGATTATTTATTTGAATAATTGATTATTTAAATAATTGATTATTTATTTGAATAATTGATTATTTAAATGATTGATTATTTATTTGAATGATTGATTATTTAAATGATTGATTATTTAAATGATTGATAATTTAAATAATTGATTATTTATTTGAATGATTGATTATTTAAATGATTGATTATTTAAATGATTATTTAAATAATTGATTATTTGTTTGAATGATTGATTATTTAAATGATTGATTATTTAAATGATTGATTATTTATTTGAATGATTGATTATTTAAATGATTGATTATTTAAATAATTGATTATTTATTTGAATGATTGATTATTTAAATGATTGATTATTTAAATAATTGATTATTTATTTAAATGATTATTTAAATAATTGATTATTTATTTGAATAATTGATTATTTAAATAATTGATTATTTAAATGATTGATTATTTATTTGAATGATTGATTATTTTAATGATTGATTATTTAAATGATTGATTATTTATTTGAATGATTGATTATTTAAATAATTGATTATTTATTTGAATGATTATTTATTTGAATGATTATTTATTTGAATGATTATTTATTTAAATGATTTATTATTTGAATGATTGATTATTTAAATGATTGATTATTTAAATGATTGATTATTTAAATGATTGATTATTTAAATGATTGATTATTTATTTGAATAATTGATTATTTAAATGATTGATTATTTATTTGAATGATTGATTATTTAAATGATTGATTATTTATTTGAATGATTGATTATTTAAATGATTGATTATTTATTTGAATAATTGATTATTTAAATGATTGATTATTTATTTGAATAATTGATTATTTAAATGATTGATTATTTATTTGAATGATTGATTATTTAAATGATTGATTATTTATTTGAATGATTGATTATTTAAATGATTGATTATTTATTTGAATGATTGATTATTTAAATGATTGATTATTTAAATGATTGATTATTTATTTGAATAATTGATTATTTAAATAATTGATTATTTATTTGAATAATTGATTATTTAAATGATTGATTATTTATTTGAATGATTGATTATTTAAATGATTGATTATTTAAATGATTGATAATTTAAATAATTGATTATTTATTTGAATGATTGATTATTTAAATGATTGATTATTTAAATGATTATTTAAATAATTGATTATTTGTTTGAATGATTGATTATTTAAATGATTGATTATTTAAATGATTGATTATTTATTTGAATGATTTATTATTTAAATGATCGATTATTTAAATGATTGATTATTTATTTAAATGATCGATTATTTAAATGATTGATTATTTAAATTATTGATTATTTATTTAAATGATCGATTATTTAAATGATTGATTATTTATTTTAATGATTGATTATTTAAATGATTGATTATTTATTTGAATGATGTAGACGGTTGTTCTCAGCTTTGTTATTCTTTCAACGTATCAAACAAGTGTTTATTAAAATACACCCGTCTAGCAGAAAACACTATCAACAATTTCCCCCACTCTTTATCTGTGCCTAAACCTAAACGTAGATTCCATGAGCAAAGCTTCTTTCTTAGAACTGCACGCCTATGGAATTGTCTTCCATTTTCCTGCTTTCCAGCTGACTACAATATGGTTGTCTTCAAGTCCAATGTAAACAAGTTCTTGATAAGCCGTTATCCTTAAGTTAACAAATTTACTGAATTTCCATTACTGACGATTACTATATTGTCCAATTGACTATTGTACACTTTTTGACCCTTATCCTCGAGTGGCCCCTGGGCCTTAATAAGTGGTGATGCCTATGTAAAAAAAAAACAAAAAAAAAACAATGTAATCTCAGGCCATCTTCAGATGCCTCTCATCGGACTCAGGAATCTGTATGATACTACGAAGCTTACCTGAGTCACTAAGTGCTGAGAGTGGGGTGGGGGGTGGGTTGACAATCGACAGAAAGGAAGTGTCTTACAATGTACAAAGAAAGAGGAAATGACCAACAATGAATCCGTAGGCATTTTTTGATCGAACCTTTTAGATATGACAATGACAATAGAAACCTACAGAACAGATAACAAAGAAACCAACGACACTTGATGGGGGCATCAATGAGATGCTTAGAGAGGGAAGGGTAGCTTCCGGGTAGCAAGTGTAGGGGGACTTGAGATAGCGACACAGCCATTTGCGGTGGATTGGAGTTGATATCGGCAGTCGTTAACGATGGATGTACAGTTTTTAGAGATGAGTGTGACATCGAAATTAGGCGGCACACACAAGCCCGAACTGTCAAATATATGTGAAGTATTGGCATTATATTTTCTTGTTTTGTTTTTTTGTTTATTTTTACATGGGATTAATCACTTATCAAGGCCCAGAGGCCACTCGAGAATAACGGTTAATAGGTATACATTAGTCATTGTGATTTTAGCGTAGTAAACATTAGTGGGAATTTTGTAACTTGGATTACTTAGGAGGACGGTTCAACAAGAACTTGTTCACGTTGGACTTGAATACAATCAGATTGTAGTCAGCTGGAAAGCAGGCAAACAGAATAGAGTTCCACAGACGAGCAGTTCTAAGAAAGAAGCCATGTTTATGGAATCTATGTTTAGGTGTAAGCACAGATAAAGAGTGTGGGAAATTGTTGATAGTGGTTTTGGCTAGACGAGTGTTTTTTTGTGAAAATTTGGCAAGGGGGGGAGCATAGATTGAAGCTCAGACGAGCACTTGCCATGAAAATAATGATAAAGCAGGGACAGGCTCGCTACGTCTCTTCTGTGGGAAAGAAGTTGCAGGGAAGAGAAAAGGGCACCCCCCCCACTAAGCTACAAAATCTATTTTGAACTCTGTCAAGGCAGGATAAGCTGCTTCTAGCAGCTCCTGCCCAGATGTGGCAACAATACTCCATCGTTGGCAGAACTTGGCTTTTGTATAGGTAGAGAATTGCATCAGGAGTGAGATATCTACTGGAGCGGTAGGAGGATCCCACTATTTTTCCAATGACTTTGGCAATGGATTTGATATACGTGTTCCATTTCAGATCTATTCTTCTACTTGTGGACCCACGTGTGTCCCCATCGACAGTTGTCAGCGAGAAAATGACGATCTGGCAATAAGAAGTTAAGAACAAAAAATCCACGACGCACGCAGCATTTTGGAGGCTGGCAGCCTGTCAGCGGGTCACACGTGTGGTCATATCCGTGCAAACTTTTGAATGGAAGCCTTCATTTTATTCAGAAGGGTAACTTGGTTTTATTTAATCCTCAATACAGGCAATACTAAAACTACAACTATAAATTAATTAAGACTTGAGAGCAAGCTACTCCCATGGGTTAAATAAAGATTTCCTTTTGAAATTCGATACAGATTCCTGCGTTTGACATGAATATTCCTGAGAAAGGTTGTGAGGTTAACATCTAAGATAAGAACAGTAGTCTAAAAATTTCGAATAATACAAATAATTAATCCTCATCTAAAAAAAATTTTTTTTTTTTTTTTACACAGGCATCACCACATTATCAAGGCCAAGAGGCCACTCAAGGATAAGGGTTAAAGAGTGTACAGTAGAAATTAGTAATCATTAGTAATGAAAATTCGGTAAATTTGATAACTTATATGGAACGGCTCATCAAGAACTTATTTACGTTAGACTTGAACACAACCATATTGTAGTCAGCCGGAAAGCAGGAAAACGGAAGACAATTCCACAGGCGTGCAGTTCTAAGAAAGAAGCTTTGTTCATGGAATCTACGTTTAGGTTTAGGCACATATAAAGAGTGGGGGGAATTATTGATAGTGTTTACAGCTAGACGAGTGTTTCTTGTGAAAGTTTGGCGAGGGGGGACTATAGATTGAAGCTCAGTCGAACAATTTCCATGAAAATAACGATACATCAGAGACAAACTCACAACATCTCTTCTGTGAGATAGAGGTTGCAGGGAAGAGAAAAGGACATCTTCTACGAGGCTACGAAGTCTTTTGAACTCTATCAAGACAGGACAAGTCCTTTCTAGCAGCTCTTGCCCAGATGTGGCAACAGTATTCCATCCTTGGACATACCTGGCTCTTATATAGATAGAGAATTGCATCAGCAGTGAGATATCTACTGGATTGATAGAAAGATCCTACCATTTTTCCAGCGACCTTGGTAACAGATTTTATGTATGTGTTCCATTTAAGATCAGGAGTAATGGTCAAGCCCAGAAGCTTGTCAAAACTTGAGGCCTCCTGAAGACGAGAGCCATTCATTTCAATTGATGCCAGGATGATGTAAAGAGAGAAGTTTGATTTTAGATGCATTAAAAGTAACCAGCCACTCTTTCCCCATTGTACTACATGCTGAAGATCAGAGGAGAGAGAATCAGAGAGAATTTGGTCGTTTTCGAATAATACAAATAATTAATCCTCATCTAAAAAAAAATTTTGAAACAAAAATAAGTTTTCTAAAATGTACTTGATGTTTTTTTGTGTGTTCCAGCCTTATTTTATTTTTTATTTTAATGCTTTTTTTATATCTTCTCAATGTAAGTGTTGCTTGAATTTAAATTTCTAGGTTCAAAAAGCCAATTATAATACAGAATTTATTTTCTAATAATAAACAAACATTTATTTGCTTAAGATCCACTATATTTTGGCAATATGACACCTTCATCGGGAATAACCATAAGGATGGTGCTAGTCCTTCTGCAGACAATAACAAAACCAATTTTCTTTGCCTTTGCTCTTTAAAGTGACGAAGGTCGTACAAGAATCCAATTGTTATCGGATTGAACTGCAATCCTCATAGAAGCTAGTTGGAAAAGTTTTCTATGACTGTGTTATTTTGAAAGTTAAAGTATCCTGTACCTTTACAAGGCCGCCATTCCCTTCCTGCTGCCTGCTTCTCTGGCTGTACTGATATGCAGAAGTTTAAATCATTTTTTCCATAGCTACCAACTAAGCTGCTCTCCTTTAATAGTTACAAGACGCCTCTTCAACTCCCTATATCCATGACAAATAGCAACCTACCTGAGAATTCTACCTTCAAACACCTCTGCCTAATATTTGCGGGCAATATGAACTGGAACAAATACATAGAGGACATTGCAAAGGCTGCTGCAAAGAATGTGGGTTCCCTCTATCGAGCTAGAAGACTACTCATGCCTGAGAGTATCCTGTACCTTTACAAGGCCACCATTCATCCATGCATGGAGTATTGTTGCCAAATCTGGGCTGGTGCATCCACCACTAGTCTCTCCCTCTAAGATAAAGTTCAAAAAAGAGTTATCAATCTAATCAGTCCCACATTATCAACTAAGCTCCAGCCCCTGTCCCATCGCTGCAATGTTGCATCACTGTGCCTGTTTTACAACTATTATAATGGAATGTTTTGAGGAAATCGTATCTCTTGTACCCCCTCGACGTACATATCCCCGACAAATCCGCTTAGCAATAAGATCTCACCCATTCACTGTTGTTGTCCCTAAATGCCAGAAAGCTTTCTATTCTAATAGTTTCTTTTCTCGAACAGCTAGACTTTGGAATTCCCTTCCTGCTGCCTGCTTCCCTGGCTGTACTGATATGCAGAAGTTTAAATGTAACATAAACAAATATCTTGTTAATCTTTCCTAGACATGGCCCCAAATAGTAGCCCCTTACGTCCAAGTGGCGATATGCTTTGTGAGGGGTGAACATGAGTAAAAAAAAAAAAAAATAAAAATAAAAATAAAAAAAGCCTTTCGGTTGTCTTGGATCAACTGATGGTAATACTTGTATGGGAAAGAAACGTACATTTCAAACAAGTGTTTTTTTTTTTATTGAACTCATTTGTTATTGAAACTATTACAAATATATCTGAAGGCTAAGATAAATTGTAATCAATTGTCCATCTAGTCTAAGTATAATCAAGATTTAACGGCTTTCTGTAACTAGCAGGGAGACCTGGCATTGCCTAGAATATAATGATAAGTAATAGATATCCCACATGTCCAATACTTTTATTCTCATCTGTGCCTAAACCTAAACGTAGATTCAATTTATAAAGCTTCTTTATTAGAACTGCAAGTCCGTGGAACTCTGTTTCGTTTTCCTGCTTTCCAACTGACTACAATATGGCCGTCTTCAAGTCCAATGTAAACAAGTTCTTGGTGAGCTGTTCCCCTTAAGTAATCCAATTCACCAAATTTCCACTACTAACGATTACTACGACATTTTCCCATTGACTACTGTACACTCATTCACCCTTATCCTTGAGTGGCCTCCAGGCTTTGATAAGTAATGACTTCTCAAATACATTTGTGATGTTAAGCTATATAAGGGTGTCAACTTTGGTCCAAATTAGACTGTTCCTTCTTCAATCAGATTTCTTTTTTATTATCTATTTCTGATACTTATCGGGGGGGGGCATTTGGTTACAAAACCTATTTAAGAACACACCCAGGCACATAAAGTGCATTTTAATGTTGGGATGATTAATCATATTCGGAAAATTTGGAACTTTTGAGGGTATCGGAATTAGAAAAATGTGTGTCTACTTTCCGATGCCAAAAACGATTTTTTTTTAATTGTCTTTTTTATTTGATTTTCTTTAAAGCAAAATCTCCTTCTGCTGATAAAATAATGAAAATTTATTGATTTTAATAAACTATCAGTAAAACTAAGATCATTCCCTGTATTTTTACGCTTAAGAAAATATCTGCACATTTATCATCTGCTTTTATGGTAATCATTTAAATTATCAATCCTCATCTGGTCCTGCATATGACCTTAAACTATATCGAGTGGTGAGGCCCCAGCTTGTGGGCTTTGGAGAGTGTGGAGCCACCCTTTAATTACCATTGCTCCCAGGTCCGCTCTGTAGTACCTGTTAGGGTCCCAACTATGGGTTAAATAGAAACCGACGTGAAAACAAATATATTCTATTAAAAAAAAATTTTTCTTCCGAATCTTTGGATTCGGCATTAAATAATCCGAAAAGGGTTGATATACCGTAAAACAAAAACAACCAACCAACCAATCCTCATCTCAAAACTTCAGAAACATAATTTTGTATTGTTTGTTTTTTTGTTTTTTTTCTTTATTGGAACAAAGGTTACAAGAGGTGAGCACTGGCGAGCAGAGTATGATCGACAATCCCTGGACGGAGAAACTTACAGCTACTCTTTGTCCGAAAGGCTACATTCGGGTAAGTTCATTTCATTTAGAAAATAAAACTCTTTTTTTTGCTGTCTTGGAATATATTTTTTGGGTCAGTTAATGCATAATATTAGATAAAGAGGTATGCAGGTGTACCCCCTCGACGAAAATACCCCCGACAAACCCGACAAGCAGCAAAGTCCCACCCCTACACAGTTGAGATTCATATATGCAAGAAAACCTTTTACTCTAATAGCTTCTTCCCCAGAACGGCAGGACTTTGGAATTCTCTTCCAGTTTCCTGCTTCCCCAACTGTACTGACATGCAGAAGTTCAAGTGTAATGTGAACAGATATCTTGCTGCTAAACTCCCTACATAGTGTTATATTATAAACCCTTTTTAAGAATTCAAAACACAAAAACCATTGGTGTAAGCAACAGTCCGTTTTTTATTTTTCCTGTTGTTCTTGCGTATGGTAGATAGAGAGAAAGAGTGGGGGAGTGACAGAGACAATTATTGTGGTGTCCACTCGGTTAACAATCAAATCTCCAACTGCAATCGTTTTCCTTCTGTCACTTTTTCCTGTCAATCTTTTCAAAACATCCACGTAACCAGATTCTTTTCTGTTACATTTTTCATAGCAATAACAAGGTTTGTTTATATTTGTGAGAAATATTGAAACAATTCCTATTTAGCTTGTCAATTTCTGACATTTCATCCGCAGACACGTGCCACATTTTAATTCATGAACATACATATATGTATATACACTTATACACACATATATATACTATCATGTCAACCCGGCTTAGACCGGGTCATTCGTGTAACAATAGTACCCCAGGAACTTAGGTCCCTGATAGTAGCCCCCTACATCAAAGTGGCAATATGCCTTGTTTGGGGTGAAAATGTAATAAAAAAAAAAAAGAAAAAAAGAAAAAGATTACTTTAATATGTTACATATTCGCTATAGCCGGTTGTTCAAAATGCGTTTGTCCAGTCTATATAAATGTTAACATCTACTTTTGTTGCTGGTGCAAAACATACACACACTGACAGTAAAGTAAAAATCACAACACAGCTGATCTACAAAAAAATATATTGGTTTTATTTCACACTGACAAATCATTTTTTGATGATAAATTATCACTTTATGTTTGGACGTTTCTGAAAAGTGCATGAGGTAGGGTGCGTGGGTGTGTCAGATGTCGGGTGGGGGAAGAAATGGTGCCGAGCCTTGCTCTCTGTGACCAACTGATTGACTTTTTCCTTGTGACGATTTTATTGAAAAATATTTTTTTCCTATTGGAATGTTTAATATGTGAATTTTCAAAAGTATCAGTTCAGTTGTTCTGGGGTCTATAGGGAACGAATCTGAACACACACACACACAAACACACACATACACACACACAATTACAAAACTTATAAAATCACAACACAGTTGATCTATAAGAAAATGTATTGTTTTTATTTCTCACCGACAATTCAGCTTTTGATTATAAATTATTACTCTGTGTTTTGACGTTTTTGAAAGGCGTATGGGGTGGTGCAGTTAAGCAGTTGTCAGGCAGTGAAAAAAAAATGGTCACACAGTGTGGCTCTCTCTGACCGACTTACTGACTTTCTCTTTGTGACAATTTTTCTTTTCCTATTGTAATACTTAATGTTTCCTTTGTTTATTGTTTCAACCTTTGACCGATATCCTCCCACATATTTCTGGGTCAAATTATGCATTCTGTTAGACAATGGTGGAAAGTCCCGATTCTTCACATTAAATCCATTTGCATGTGTGCAACCCATCGAATGTTTTTCTTGCCAATATCTAACAGATATGTATTAGCATCGATAGAACACAATGGATCTAGAGGAGTAAACCTTGATCATAAATTGGTTGCAATTGTTTTCTTGGTTCAATTTTACTATAGAGGCTATTAAACTATCTCCACTATTTAATTTGGTTGTTCAGCTTAAATTATATTTCTTGTATTCTAATTTATTTTTTAAAGTGTTTTTTTTAATGGAAATCGCTCCAGACAAGGCATGAAACCACTTTATGTAAGGAACTAGCAAGAACAAAAGATGATTACTTAAAAATCAGTTGATGTCTATTGTGATGTTTATTGGTAGGAGTAAAACAGCAAGAAGAGTTCCACAGGCCTGCAGGTTTTTGCGCAATAAGCTGTTAATTGGTAGCGATTATTACAATGAAGTATCAAAACAAATTGACAAAGACCACTAGACCAAAGAGTCAAACGAGCTGATACAAAGGAAGCAGGGAATAGATGAGACAATTCTGTAGGCTACATGCCATAATAGTATTTACAGAAAAGATTGAGACTAGCAAAATTACGTCTGAGAGAGAGAGAGAGAGAGAGAGAGAGAGAGAGAGAGAGAGAGAGAGAGAGAGAGAGAGAGATTGCAGTGAAAAAGAAAGGGTGGGGTCCAATCAAATTACAGATACGTTTCTGCGCCTTATCGAGAACCCTCAACTGGGACAGAGATTGACCAGCCCAAATATGACAATTGTTGAAAATCTAACTTTAATCCAATGTTTTCATCATTTCATGATACTATTGGAGCACAGGATGGAGCAGGTACTTGTGTAATTGCAAGAATTAGGAGTGGCTGGAGGATGTTTAGGGAAGTCAGTTTCTTGAAGCCACCCAACATATGCCAACATGTAAAACTGACATTAAACCGACCATCGACAGTTTCCCTCACTCTCTATCTGTGCCTAAATCTAAACACAAATTCCATGAGCAGAGTTTCTTTCCTAGAACTGCCTGCCTATGGAACTCTGTTCCATTGGCATGCTTTCCAGCTGATTAAAATATGGTGATCTTCAAGTCCAATGTAAACAAGCCCCCCTTCCATAATCTGTTTCTAACCCATTTCTGCCACTAGCTATTAATACATTGTTGTCTCAGTGACCACCTTACACTCATTAGCCCTTATCCTCGAGTGGCTTTTGGAGCCTTGATAAGTGATGAATCCCATTAAAAAAAAAAATGATGAGGAACAGGAGGAAGAGGATGATGATATCGTTCTGTTCTTATTTACTTGCCTCCCCACGAGAGTAGTTGGACACAAGGTGGGTTTTTAATGTGAGGAAAATCCAGCTCTCTGAAAAAAGGGCATTCTGGATGGGAACAAAAATAAAAATTGTCTCAGTCAAGAAAGATCTCTCCTCCCCCTGATCGAGGCCGAAAAAGGTGAAGTGCAGTATCAGAACAGATACTACACTTTGTTCCCAGCCAAAAGGCCAGAAACATCTTTTTGTTACAATTTGTTGTTTTTTTTCACTCAAAACATTTTTAATATTTATTATCAAACACGCACACAATAACAAACGAACAAAAAACAATATTTGAGTTTAAAAAATAACATTTTCTTATGAAAGTCAAAAAAATTAAAGATTAAAACATTTTTAATATTTATTATCAAACACGCACACAATAACAAACGAAAAAAAAATATTTGTACTTTAAAAAATAACATTTTCTTATGAAAGTCAAAAAAATTAAAGATTAAAACATTTTTAATATTTATTATCAAACACGCACACAATAACAAACGAAAAAAAAATATTTGTACTTTAAAAAATAACATTTTCTTATGAAAGTCAAAAAAATTAAAGATTAAAACATTTTGAATATTTATTATCAAACATGCACACAATAACAAACAAAAAAAAACAATATTTGACTTTAAAAAATAACATTTTCTTATAAAAGTAAAAAAAATTAAAGATTAAAACATTTTTAATATTTATTATCAAACACGCACACAATAACAAACAAAAAAAAACAATATTTGACTTTAAAAAATAACATTTTTTCTTATGAAAGTAAAAAACATTAAAGATTAAAACATTTTTAATATTTATTATCAAACACGCACACAATAACAAACGAAAAAAACAATATTTGACTTTAAAAAATAACATTTTCTTATGAAAGTAAAAAAATTAAAGATTAAAACATTTTTAATATTTATTATCAAACATGCACACAATAACAAACGAAAAAAAAACAATATTTGACTTTAAAAAATAACATTTTCTTATGAAAGTAAAAAAATTAAAGATTAAAACATTTTTAATATTTATTATCAAACATGCACACAATAACAAACAAAAAAAAAACAATATTTGACTTTAAAAAATAACATTTTCTTATGAAAGTAAAAAAATTAAAGATTAAAACATTTTTAATATTTATTATCAAACACGCACACAATAACAAACGAAAAAAAAAAAAAATATTTGAGTTTAAAAAATAACATTTTCTTATGAAAGTAAAAAAATTAAAGATTAAAACATTTTTTAATATTTATTATCAAACATGCACACAATAACAAAAAAAAACAATATTTGACTTTAAAAAATAACATTTTCTTATGAAAGTAAAAAAATTAAAGATTAAAACATTTTTAATATTTATTATCAAACACGCACACAATAACAAACGAACAAAAAACAATATTTGAGTTTAAAAAATAACATTTTCTTATGAAAGTAAAAAAATTAAAGATTAAAACATTTTTAATATTTATTATCAAACACGCACACAATAACAAACAAAAAAAAACAATATTTGACTTTAAAAAATAACATTTTCTTATGAAAGTAAAAAAATTAAAGATTAAAACATTTTTTATATTTATTATCAAACACGCACACAATAACAAACGAAAAAAAAACAATATTTGAGTTTAAAAAATAACATTTTCTTATGAAAGTAAAAAAATTAAAGATTAAAACATTTTTTAATATTTATTATCAAACACGCACACAATAACAAACGAAAAAAAAAAACAATATTTGACTTTAAAAAATAACATTTTCTTATGAAAGTAAAAAAATTAAAGATTAAAACATTTTTTAATATTTATTATCAAACACGCACACAATAACAAACGAAAAAAAAAAACAATATTTGACTTTAAAAAATAACATTTTCTTATGAAAGTAAAAAAATTAAAGATTAAAACATTTTTAATATTTATTATCAAACACGCACACAATAACAAACGAAAAAAAAAAACAATATTTGACTTTAAAAAATAACATTTTCTTATGAAAGTAAAAAAATTAAAGATTAAAACATTTTTTAATATTTATTATCAAACACGCACACAATAACAAACGAAAAAAAAAAACAATATTTGACTTTAAAAAATAACATTTTCTTATGAAAGTAAAAAAATTAAAGATTAAAACATTTTTTAATATTTATTATCAAACACGCACACAATAACAAACGAAAAAAAAAAACAATATTTGACTTTAAAAAATAACATTTTCTTATGAAAGTAAAAAAATTAAAGATTAAAACATTTTTTTATATTTATTATCAAACACGCACACAATAACAAACGAACAAAAAACAATATTTGAGTTTAAAAAATAACATTTTCTTATGAAAGTAAAAAAATTAAAGATTAAAACATTTTTAATATTTATTATCAAACATGCACACAATAACAAAAAAAAAACAATATTTGACTTTAAAAAATAACATTTTCTTATGAAAGTAAAAAAATTAAAGATTAAAACATTTTTTATATTTATTATCAAACACGCACACAATAACAAACGAAAAAAAACAATATTTGACTTTAAAAAATAACATTTTCTTATGAAAGTAAAAAAATTAAAGATTAAAACATTTTTTATATTTATTATCAAACACGCACACAATAACAAACGAAAAAAAAAATATTTGAGTTTAAAAAATAACATTTTCTTATGAAAGTAAAAAAATTAAAGATTAAAACATTTTTTATATTTATTATCAAACACGCACACAATAACAAACGAAAAAAAAAAACAATATTTGACTTTAAAAAATAACATTTTCTTATGAAAGTAAAAAAATTAAAGATTAAAACATTTTTTAATATTTATTATCAAACACGCACACAATAACAAACGAAAAAAAAAAACAATATTTGACTTTAAAAAATAACATTTTCTTATGAAAGTAAAAAAATTAAAGATTAAAACATTTTTTAATATTTATTATCAAACACGCACACAATAACAAACGAAAAAAAAAAACAATATTTGACTTTAAAAAATAACATTTTCTTATGAAAGTAAAAAAATTAAAGATTAAAACATTTTTAATATTTATTATGAAACACGCACATAAAAACAAACAAAAAAAAACAATATTTGACTTTAAAAAATAACATTTTCTTATGAAAGTAAAAAAATTAAAGATTAAAACATTTTTAATATTTATTATGAAACACGCACATAAAAACAAACAAAAAAAAACAATATTTGACTTTAAAAAATAACATTTTCTTATGAAAGTAAAAAAATTAAAGATTAAAACATTTTTTATATTTATTATCAAACACGCACACAATAACAAACGAAAAAAAAAATATTTGAGTTTAAAAAATAACATTTTCTTATGAAAGTAAAAAAATTAAAGATTAAAACATTTTTTATATTTATTATCAAACACGCACACAATAACAAACGAAAAAAAAAATATTTGAGTTTAAAAAATAACATTTTCTTATGAAAGTAAAAAAATTAAAGATTAAAACATTTTTTAATATTTATTATCAAACACGCACACAATAACAAACGAAAAAAAAAATATTTGAGTTTAAAAAATAACATTTTCTTATGAAAGTAAAAAAATTAAAGATTAAAACATTTTTAATATTTATTATCAAACATGCACACAATAACAAACGAAAAAAAAAAACAATATTTGACTTTAAAAAATAACATTTTCTTATGAAAGTAAAAAAATTAAAGATTAAAACATTTTTAATATTTATTATCAAACACGCACACAATAACAAACGAAAAAAAAAAACAATATTTGACTTTAAAAAATAACATTTTCTTATGAAAGTAAAAAAATTAAAGATTAAAACATTTTTTAATATTTATTATCAAACACGCACACAATAACAAACGAAAAAAAAAAACAATATTTGACTTTAAAAAATAACATTTTCTTATGAAAGTAAAAAAATTAAAGATTAAAACATTTTTAATATTTATTATGAAACACGCACATAAAAACAAACAAAAAAAAAACAATATTTGACTTTAAAAAATAACATTTTCTTATGAAAGTAAAAAACTAAAGATTAAAACATTTTTAATATTTATTATCAAACACGCACACAATAACAAACGAAAAAAAAATATTTGTACTTTAAAAAATAACATTTTCTTATGAAAGTAAAAAAACTAAAGATTAAAACATTTTTTATATTTATTATCAAACACACACACAATAACAAAAAAAAAACAATATTTGACTTTAAAAAATAACATTTTCTTATGAAAGTAAAAAAAATTAAAGATTAAAACATTTTTAATATTTATTATCAAACACGCACACAATAACAAAAAAAAAACAATATTTGACTTTAAAAAATAACATTTTCTTATGAAAGTAAAAAAATTAAAGATTAAAACATTTTTTATATTTATTATCAAACACGCACACAATAACAAACGAAAAAAAAATATTTGTACTTTAAAAAATAACATTTTCTTATGAAAGTAAAAAAAATTAAAGATTAAAACATTTTTAATATTTATTATCAAACACGCACACAATAACAAACGAAAAAAAAATATTTGTACTTTAAAAAATAACATTTTCTTATGAAAGTAAAAAAAATTAAAGATTAAAACATTTTTAATATTTATTATGAAACACGCACACAATAACAAACGAAAAAAAAATATTTGTACTTTAAAAAATAACATTTTCTTATGAAAGTAAAAAAAATTAAAGATTAAAACATTTTTAATATTTATTATCAAACACGCACATAAAAACAAACAAAAAAAAACAATATTTGACTTTAAAAAATAACATTTTCTTATGAAAGTAAAAAAATTAAAGATTAAAACATTTTTAATATTTATTATCAAACACGCACATAAAAACAAACAAAAAAAAACAATATTTGACTTTAAAAAATAACATTTTCTTATGAAAGTAAAAAAATTAAAGATTAAAACATTTTTAATATTTATTATCAAACACGCACATAAAAACAAACAAAAAAAAACAATATTTGACTTTAAAAAATAACATTTTCTTATGAAAGTAAAAAAATTAAAGATTAAAACATTTTTTAATATTTATTATCAAACACGCACACAATAACAAACGAAAAAAAAATATTTGTACTTTAAAAAATAACATTTTCTTATGAAAGTAAAAAAAATTAAAGATTAAAACATTTTTAATATTTATTATGAAACACGCACATAAAAACAAACAAAAAAAAACAATATTTGACTTTAAAAAATAACATTTTCTTATGAAAGTAAAAAAATTAAAGATTAAAACATTTTTAATATTTATTATCAAACACGCACACAATAACAAACGAAAAAAAAAAACAATATTTGACTTTAAAAAATAACATTTTCTTATGAAAGTAAAAAAATTAAAGATTAAAACATTTTTAATATTTATTATCAAACATGCACACAATAACAAACAAAAAAAACAATATTTGACTTTAAAAAATAACATTTTCTTATGAAAGTAAAAAAATTAAAGATTAAAACATTTTTAATATTTATTATCAAACACACACACAATAACAAACGAAAAAAAAATATTTGTACTTTAAAAAATAACATTTTCTTATGAAAGTAAAAAAAATTAAAGATTAAAACATTTTTAATATTTATTATCAAACACGCACACAATAACAAACGAAAAAAAAATATTTGTACTTTAAAAAATAACATTTTCTTATGAAAGTAAAAAAAATTAAAGATTAAAACATTTTTAATATTTATTATGAAACACGCACATAAAAACAAACAAAAAAAAACAATATTTGACTTTAAAAAATAACATTTTCTTATGAAAGTAAAAAAATTAAAGATTAAAACATTTTTAATATTTATTATCAAACACGCACACAATAACAAACAAAAAAAAACAATATTTGACTTTAAAAAATAACATTTTCTTATGAAAGTAAAAAAATTAAAGATTAAAACATTTTTTATATTTATTATCAAACACGCACACAATAACAAAAAAAAAAAAACAATATTTGACTTTAAAAAATAACATTTTCTTATGAAAGTAAAAAAATTAAAGATTAAAACATTTTTTAATATTTATTATCAAACACGCACATAAAAACAAACAAAAAAAAACAATATTTGACTTTAAAAAATAACATTTTCTTATGAAAGTAAAAAAATTAAAGATTAAAACATTTTTTTATATTTATTATCAAACACGCACACAATAACAAACGAAAAAAAAATATTTGTACTTTAAAAAATAACATTTTCTTATGAAAGTAAAAAAAATTAAAGATTAAAACATTTTTAATATTTATTATGAAACACGCACATAAAAACAAACAAAAAAAAACAATATTTGACTTTAAAAAATAACATTTTCTTATGAAAGTAAAAAAATTAAAGATTAAAACATTTTTAATATTTATTATCAAACACGCACATAAAAACAAACAAAAAAAAACAATATTTGAGTTTAAAAAATAACATTTTCTTATGAAAGTAAAAAAATTAAAGATTAAAACATTTTTTAATATTTATTATCAAACACGCACACAATAACAAACGAAAAAAAAAACAATATTTGAGTTTAAAAAATAACATTTTCTTATGAAAGTAAAAAAATTAAAGATTAAAACATTTTTTAATATTTATTATCAAACACGCACAAAAAAACAAACAAAAAAAAAAAACAATATTTGAGTTTAAAAAATAACATTTTCTTATGAAAGTAAAAAAATTAAAGATTAAAACATTTTTTAATATTTATTATCAAACACGCACACAATAACAAACAAAAAAAAAACAATATTTGACTTTAAAAAATAACATTTTCTTATGAAAGTAAAAAAAATTAAAGATTAAAACATTTTTAATATTTATTATCAAACACGCACACAATAACAAACAAAAAAAAACAATATTTGACTTTAAAAAATAACATTTTCTTATGAAAGTAAAAAAATTAAAGATTAAAACATTTTTTAATATTTATTATCAAACACGCACAAAAAAACAAACAAAAAAAAAAAACAATATTTGAGTTTAAAAAATAACATTTTCTTATGAAAGTAAAAAAATTAAAGATTAAAACATTTTTTAATATTTATTATCAAACACGCACACAATAACAAACAAAAAAAAAACAATATTTGACTTTAAAAAATAACATTTTCTTATGAAAGTAAAAAAAATTAAAGATTAAAACATTTTTAATATTTATTATCAAACACGCACACAATAACAAACAAAAAAAAACAATATTTGACTTTAAAAAATAACATTTTCTTATGAAAGTAAAAAAATTAAAGATTAAAACATTTTTTAATATTTATTATCAAACACGCACAAAAAAACAAACAAAAAAAAAAAACAATATTTGAGTTTAAAAAATAACATTTTCTTATGAAAGTAAAAAAATTAAAGATTAAAACATTTTTTAATATTTATTATCAAACACGCACACAATAACAAACGAAAAAAAAAAACAATATTTGACTTTAAAAAATAACATTTTCTTATGAAAGTAAAAAAATTAAAGATTAAAACATTTTTTATATTTATTATCAAACACGCACACAATAACAAACGAAAAAAAAAACAATATTTGAGTTTAAAAAATAACATTTTCTTATGAAAGTAAAAAAATTAAAGATTAAAACATTTTTTAATATTTATTATCAAACACGCACACAATAACAAACGAAAAAAAAAAACAATATTTGAGTTTAAAAAATAACATTTTCTTATGAAAGTAAAAAAATTAAAGATTAAAACATTTTTTAATATTTATTATCAAACACGCACACAATAACAAACGAAAAAAAAAAACAATATTTGAGTTTAAAAAATAACATTTTCTTATGAAAGTAAAAAAATTAAAGATTAAAACATTTTTTAATATTTATTATCAAACACGCACACAATAACAAACGAAAAAAAAAAACAATATTTGAGTTTAAAAAATAACATTTTCTTATGAAAGTAAAAAAATTAAAGATTAAAACATTTTTAATATTTATTATCAAACACGCACATAAAAACAAACAAAAAAAAACAATATTTGACTTTAAAAAATAACATTTTCTTATGAAAGTAAAAAAATTAAAGATTAAAACATTTTTTAATATTTATTATCAAACATGCACACAATAACAAACAAAAAAAAACAATATTTGACTTTAAAAAATAACATTTTCTTATGAAAGTAAAAAAATTAAAGATTAAAACAATTTTTTATATTTATTATCAAACACGCACACAATAACAAACGAAAAAAAAACAATATTTGACTTTAAAAAATAACATTTTCTTATGAAAGTAAAAAAATTAAAGATTAAAACATTTTTTATATTTATTATCAAACACGCACACAATAACAAACGAAAAAAAAACAATATTTGACTTTAAAAAATAACATTTTCTTATGAAAGTAAAAAAATTAAAGATTAAAACATTTTTTATATTTATTATCAAACACGCACACAATAACAAACGAAAAAAAAACAATATTTGAGTTTAAAAAATAACATTTTCTTATGAAAGTAAAAAAATTAAAGATTAAAACATTTTTAATATTTATTATCAAACACGCACACAATAACAAACGAAAAAAAAACAATATTTGAGTTTAAAAAATAACATTTTCTTATGAAAGTAAAAAAATTAAAGATTAAAACATTTTTAATATTTATTATCAAACACGCACACAATAACAAACGAAAAAAAAACAATATTTGAGTTTAAAAAATAACATTTTCTTATGAAAGTAAAAAAATTAAAGATTAAAACATTTTTAATATTTATTATCAAACACGCACACAATAACAAACGAAAAAAAAACAATATTTGAGTTTAAAAAATAACATTTTCTTATGAAAGTAAAAAAATTAAAGATTAAAACATTTTTTATATTTATTATCAAACACGCACACAATAACAAACAAAAAAAAAACAATATTTGACTTTAAAAAATAACATTTTCTTATGAAAGTAAAAAAATTAAAGATTAAAACAATTTTTTATATTTATTATCAAACACGCACACAATAACAAACGAAAAAAAACAATGTTTGACTTTAAAAATAACATTTTCTTATGAAAGTAAAAAAATTAAAGATTAAAACATTTTTAATATTTATTATCAAACACGCACACAATAACAAACAAAAAAAAAACAATGTTTGACTTTAAAAATAACATTTTCTTATGAAAGTAAAAAAATTAAAGATTAAAACATTTTTAATATTTATTATCAAACACGCACACAATAACAAACGAAAAAAAAACAATATTTGAGTTTAAAAAATAACATTTTCTTATGAAAGTAAAAAAATTAAAGATTAAAACATTTTTAATATTTATTATCAAACACGCACACAATAACAAACGAAAAAAAACAATGTTTGACTTTAAAAATAACATTTTCTTATGAAAGTAAAAAAATTAAAGATTAAAACATTTTTTATATTTATTATCAAACACGCACACAATAACAAACAAAAAAAAACAATGTTTGACTTTAAAAATAACATTTTCTTATGAAAGTAAAAAAATTAAAGATTAAAACATTTTTAATATTTATTATCAAACACGCACACAATAACAAACAAAAAAAAAACAATGTTTGACTTTAAAAAATAACATTTTCTTATGAAAGTAAAAAAATTAAAGATTAAAACATTTTTAATATTTATTATCAAACACGCACACAATAACAAACAAAAAAAAAACAATATTTGACTTTAAAAAATAACATTTTCTTATGAAAGTAAAAAAATTAAAGATTAAAACATTTTTTATATTTATTATCAAACACGCACACAATAACAAACAAAAAAAAAACAATGTTTGACTTTAAAAAATAACATTTTCTTATGAAAGTAAAAAAATTAAAGATTAAAACATTTTTAATATTTATTATCAAACACGCACACAATAACAAACAAAAAAAAAAAATATTTGACTTTAAAAAATAACATTTTCTTATGAAAGTAAAAAAATTAAAGATTAAAACATTTTTTATATTTATTATCAAACACGCACACAATAACAAACAAAAAAAAAACAATGTTTGACTTTAAAAATAACATTTTCTTATGAAAGTAAAAAAATTAAAGATTAAAACATTTTTAATATTTATTATCAAACACGCACACAATAACAAACAAAAAAAAAACAATGTTTGACTTTAAAAAATAACATTTTCTTATGAAAGTAAAAAAATTAAAGATTAAAACATTTTTAATATTTATTATCAAACACGCACACAATAACAAACAAAAAAAAAACAATATTTGACTTTAAAAAATAACATTTTCTTATGAAAGTAAAAAAATTAAAGATTAAAACATTTTTAATATTTATTATCAAACACGCACACAATAACAAACAAAAAAAAAACAATGTTTGACTTTAAAAAATAACATTTTCTTATGAAAGTAAAAAAATTAAAGATTAAAACATTTTTAATATTTATTATCAAACACGCACACAATAACAAACAAAAAAAAAAAATATTTGACTTTAAAAATAACATTTTCTTATGAAAGTAAAAAAATTAAAGATTAAAACATTTTTAATATTTATTATCAAACACGCACATAATAACAAACAAAAAAAAACAATATTTGAGTTTAAAAAATAACATTTTCTTATGAAAGTAAAAAAATTAAAGATTAAAACATTTTTAATATTTATTATCAAACACGCACACAATAACAAACAAAAAAAAACAATATTTGACTTTAAAAAATAACATTTTCTTATGAAAGTAAAAAAATTAAAGATTAAAACATTTTTTATATTTATTATCAAACACGCACACAATAACAAACAAAAAAAAAACAATATTTGACTTTAAAAAATAACATTTTCTTATGAAAGTAAAAAAATTAAAGATTAAAACATTTTTAATATTTATTATCAAACACGCACACAATAACAAACAAAAAAAAAACAATGTTTGACTTTAAAAAATAACATTTTCTTATGAAAGTAAAAAAATTAAAGATTAAAACATTTTTAATATTTATTATCAAACACGCACACAATAACAAACAAAAAAAAAACAATATTTGACTTTAAAAAATAACATTTTCTTATGAAAGTAAAAAAATTAAAGATTAAAACATTTTTAATATTTATTATCAAACACGCACACAATAACAAACAAAAAAAAAACAATGTTTGACTTTAAAAAATAACATTTTCTTATGAAAGTAAAAAAATTAAAGATTAAAACATTTTTAATATTTATTATCAAACACGCACACAATAACAAACAAAAAAAAAAATATTTGACTTTAAAAATAACATTTTCTTATGAAAGTAAAAAAATTAAAGATTAAAACATTTTTAATATTTATTATCAAACACGCACATAATAACAAACAAAAAAAAACAATATTTGAGTTTAAAAAATAACATTTTCTTATGAAAGTAAAAAAATTAAAGATTAAAACATTTTTAATATTTATTATCAAACACGCACACAATAACAAACAAAAAAAAACAATATTTGACTTTAAAAAATAACATTTTCTTATGAAAGTAAAAAAATTAAAGATTAAAACATTTTTTATATTTATTATCAAACACGCACACAATAACAAACAAAAAAAAAACAATATTTGACTTTAAAAAATAACATTTTCTTATGAAAGTAAAAAAATTAAAGATTAAAACATTTTTAATATTTATTATCAAACACGCACACAATAACAAACGAAAAAAAAACAATATTTGACTTTAAAAATAACATTTTCTTATGAAAGTAAAAAAATTAAAGATTAAAACATTTTTTATATTTATTATCAAACACGCACACAATAACAAACAAAAAAAAAAAAATATTTGACTTTAAAAAATAACATTTTCTTATGAAAGTAAAAAAATTAAAGATTAAAACATTTTTAATATTTATTATCAAACACGCACACAATAACAAACAAAAAAAAAAAATATTTGACTTTAAAAAATAACATTTTCTTATGAAAGTAAAAAAATTAAAGATTAAAACATTTTTAATATTTATTATCAAACACGCACATAAAAACAAACAAAAAATAACAATATTTGACTTTAAAAATAACATTTTCTTATGAAAGTAAAAAAATTAAAGATTAAAACATTTTTTATATTTATTATCAAACACGCACACAATAACAAACGAAAAAAAAACAATGTTTGACTTTAAAAAATAACATTTTCTTATGAAAGTAAAAAAATTAAAGATTAAAACATTTTTTATATTTATTATCAAACACGCACACAATAACAAACGAAAAAAAAACAATATTTGACTTTAAAAATAACATTTTCTTATGAAAGTAAAAAAAATTAAAGATTAAAACATTTTTTATATTTATTATCAAACACGCACACAATAACAAACAAAAAAAAAACAATATTTGACTTTAAAAAATAACATTTTCTTATGAAAGTAAAAAAAATTAAAGATTAAAACATTTTTAATATTTATTATCAAACACGCACACAATAACAAACGAAAAAAAAACAATATTTGACTTTAAAAAATAACATTTTCTTATGAAAGTAAAAAAATTAAAGATTAAAACATTTTTTATATTTATTATCAAACATGCACACAATAACAAACAAACAAAAAACAATATTTGACTTTAAAAAATAACATTTTCTTATGAAAGTAAAAAAATTAAAGATTAAAACATTTTTTATATTTATTATCAAACACGCACACAATAACAAACAAAAAAAAACAATGTTTGACTTTAAAAAATAACATTTTCTTATGAAAGTAAAAAAATTAAAGATTAAAACATTTTTAATATTTATTATCAAACACGCACACAATAACAAACGAAAAAAAAACAATATTTGACTTTAAAAATAACATTTTCTTATGAAAGTAAAAAAATTAAAGATTAAAACATTTTTTAATATTTATTATCAAACATGCACACAATAACAAACAAAAAAAAAACAATGTTTGACTTTAAAAAATAACATTTTCTTATGAAAGTAAAAAAATTAAAGATTAAAACATTTTTTATATTTATTATCAAACATGCACACAATAACAAACAAACAAAAAAAATATTTGACTTTAAAAAATAACATTTTCTTATGAAAGTAAAAAAATTAAAGATTAAAACATTTTTAATATTTATTATCAAACACGCACACAATAACAAACAAAAAAAAAACAATATTTGACTTTAAAAATAACATTTTCTTATGAAAGTAAAAAAATTAAAGATTAAAACATTTTTTATATTTATTATCAAACACGCACACAATAACAAACAAAAAAAAAAAAATATTTGACTTTAAAAAATAACATTTTCTTATGAAAGTAAAAAAATTAAAGATTAAAACATTTTTTATATTTATTATCAAACACGCACACAATAACAAACGAAAAAAAACAATGTTTGACTTTAAAAATAACATTTTCTTATGAAAGTAAAAAAATTAAAGATTAAAACATTTTTAATATTTATTATCAAACATGCACACAATAACAAAAAAAAAACAATATTTGACTTTAAAAAATAACATTTTCTTATGAAAGTAAAAAAAATTAAAGATTAAAACATTTTTTAATATTTATTATCAAACACGCACATAAAAACAAACAAAAAATAACAATATTTGACTTTAAAAAATAACATTTTCTTATGAAAGTAAAAAAATTAAAGATTAAAACATTTTTTATATTTATTATCAAACACGCACACAATAACAAACAAAAAAAAAAATATTTGACTTTAAAAAATAACATTTTCTTATGAAAGTAAAAAAATTAAAGATTAAAACATTTTTTATATTTATTATCAAACACGCACACAATAACAAACGAAAAAAAACAATGTTTGACTTTAAAAATAACATTTTCTTATGAAAGTAAAAAAATTAAAGATTAAAACATTTTTAATATTTATTATCAAACACGCACACAATAACAAACAAAAAAAAAACAATATTTGACTTTAAAAAATAACATTTTCTTATGAAAGTAAAAAAATTAAAGATTAAAACATTTTTAATATTTATTATGAAACACGCACACAATAACAAAAAAAAAAACAATATTTGACTTTAAAAAATAACATTTTCTTATGAAAGTAAAAAAATTAAAGATTAAAACATTTTTAATATTTATTATCAAACACGCACACAATAACAAAAAAAAAACAATATTTGACTTTAAAAAATAACATTTTCTTATGAAAGTAAAAAAATTAAAGATTAAAACATTTTTAATATTTATTATCAAACACGCACACAATAACAAACAAAAAAAAACAATATTTGACTTTAAAAATAACATTTTCTTATGAAAGTAAAAAAATTAAAGATTAAAACATTTTTAATATTTATTATCAAACACGCACACAATAACAAACAAAAAAAAACAATATTTGACTTTAAAAAATAACATTTTCTTATGAAAGTAAAAAAATTAAAGATTAAAACATTTTTAATATTTATTATCAAACACGCACACAATAACAAAAAAAAAACAATATTTGACTTTAAAAAATAACATTTTCTTATGAAAGTAAAAAAATTAAAGATTAAAACATTTTTAATATTTATTATCAAACACGCACACAATAACAAACAAAAAAAAACAATATTTGACTTTAAAAATAACATTTTCTTATGAAAGTAAAAAAATTAAAGATTAAAACATTTTTAATATTTATTATCAAACACGCACACAATAACAAACAAAAAAAAACAATATTTGACTTTAAAAAATAACATTTTCTTATGAAAGTAAAAAAATTAAAGATTAAAACATTTTTAATATTTATTATCAAACACGCACACAATAACAAAAAAAAAACAATATTTGACTTTAAAAAATAACATTTTCTTATGAAAGTAAAAAAATTAAAGATTAAAACATTTTTAATATTTATTATCAAACACGCACACAATAACAAACAAAAAAAAAAAAATATTTGACTTTAAAAAATAACATTTTCTTATGAAAGTAAAAAAATTAAAGATTAAAACATTTTTTATATTTATTATCAAACACGCACACAATAACAAACAAAAAAAAAAAATATTTGACTTTAAAAAATAACATTTTCTTATGAAAGTAAAAAAATTAAAGATTAAAACATTTTTTATATTTATTATCAAACACGCACACAATAACAAACGAAAAAAAACAATGTTTGACTTTAAAAATAACATTTTCTTATGAAAGTAAAAAAATTAAAGATTAAAACATTTTTAATATTTATTATCAAACACGCACACAATAACAAACAAAAAAAAAACAATATTTGACTTTAAAAATAACATTTTCTTATGAAAGTAAAAAAATTAAAGATTAAAACATTTTTAATATTTATTATGAAACACGCACACAATAACAAAAAAAAAACAATATTTGACTTTAAAAAATAACATTTTCTTATGAAAGTAAAAAAATTAAAGATTAAAACATTTTTAATATTTATTATCAAACACGCACACAATAACAAAAAAAAAACAATATTTGACTTTAAAAAATAACATTTTCTTATGAAAGTAAAAAAATTAAAGATTAAAACATTTTTAATATTTATTATCAAACACGCACACAATAACAAACAAAAAAAAACAATATTTGACTTTAAAAAATAACATTTTCTTATGAAAGTAAAAAAATTAAAGATTAAAACATTTTTAATATTTATTATCAAACACGCACACAATAACAAACAAAAAAAAACAATATTTGACTTTAAAAAATAACATTTTCTTATGAAAGTAAAAAAATTAAAGATTAAAACATTTTTAATATTTATTATCAAACACGCACACAATAACAAAAAAAAAACAATATTTGACTTTAAAAAATAACATTTTCTTATGAAAGTAAAAAAATTAAAGATTAAAACATTTTTAATATTTATTATCAAACACGCACACAATAACAAACAAAAAAAAAAAAATATTTGACTTTAAAAAATAACATTTTCTTATGAAAGTAAAAAAATTAAAGATTAAAACATTTTTTATATTTATTATCAAACACGCACACAATAACAAACAAAAAAAAAACAATATTTGACTTTAAAAATAACATTTTCTTATGAAAGTAAAAAACTAAAGATTAAAACATTTTTAATATTTATTATCAAACACGCACACAATAACAAACAAAAAAAAAACAATGTTTGACTTTAAAAATAACATTTTCTTATGAAAGTAAAAAAAATTAAAGATTAAAACATTTTTTATATTTATTATCAAACACGCACATAAAAACAAACAAAAAATAACAATATTTGACTTTAAAAAATAACATTTTCTTATGAAAGTAAAAAAAATTAAAGATTAAAACATTTTTTATATTTATTATCAAACACGCACACAATAACAAACAAAAAAAAAACAATGTTTGACTTTAAAAATAACATTTTCTTATGAAAGTAAAAAAATTAAAGATTAAAACATTTTTAATATTTATTATCAAACACGCACACAATAACAAACAAACAAAAAACAATATTTGACTTTAAAAAATAACATTTTCTTATGAAAGTAAAAAAAATTAAAGATTAAAACATTTTTTGTATTTATTATCAAACACGCACATAAAAACAAACAAAAAATAACAATATTTGACTTTAAAAATAACATTTTCTTATGAAAGTAAAAAAATTAAAGATTAAAACATTTTTAATATTTATTATCAAACATGCACACAATAACAAACAAACAAAAAACAATATTTGACTTTAAAAAATAACATTTTCTTATGAAAGTAAAAAAAATTAAAGATTAAAACATTTTTTATATTTATTATCAAACACGCACACAATAACAAACAAAAAAAAAACAATATTTGACTTTAAAAAATAACATTTTCTTATGAAAGTAAAAAAATTAAAGATTAAAACATTTTTTATATTTATTATCAAACACGCACACAATAACAAACAAAAAAAAAACAATATTTGACTTTAAAAATAACATTTTCTTATGAAAGTAAAAAAAATTAAAGATTAAAACATTTTTTATATTTATTATCAAACACGCACACAATAACAAACAAACAAAAAACAATATTTGACTTTAAAAAATAACATTTTCTTATGAAAGTAAAAAAATTAAAGATTAAAACATTTTTTATATTTATTATCAAACACGCACACAATAACAAACAAAAAAAAAACAATATTTGACTTTAAAAATAACATTTTCTTATGAAAGTAAAAAAAATTAAAGATTAAAACATTTTTTATATTTATTATCAAACACGCACACAATAACAAACAAACAAAAAACAATATTTGACTTTAAAAAATAACATTTTCTTATGAAAGTAAAAAAAATTAAAGATTAAAACATTTTTAATATTTATTATCAAACACGCACATAAAAACAAACAAAAAATAACAATATTTGACTTTAAAAATAACATTTTCTTATGAAAGTAAAAAAATTAAAGATTAAAACATTTTTAATATTTATTATCAAACATGCACACAATAACAAACGAAAAAAAAACAATGTTTGACTTTAAAAAATAACATTTTCTTATGAAAGTAAAAAAATTAAAGATTAAAACATTTTTTATATTTATTATCAAACACGCACACAATAACAAACAAAAAAAAAACAATATTTGACTTTAAAAAATAACATTTTCTTATGAAAGTAAAAAAATTAAAGATTAAAACATTTTTAATATTTATTATCAAACACGCACACAATAACAAACAAAAAAAAAACAATGTTTGACTTTAAAAATAACATTTTCTTATGAAAGTAAAAAAATTAAAGATTAAAACATTTTTTATATTTATTATCAAACACGCACACAATAACAAACAAAAAAATAACAATATTTGACTTTAAAAATAACATTTTCTTATGAAAGTAAAAAAATTAAAGATTAAAACATTTTTTATATTTATTATCAAACACGCACACAATAACAAACAAAAAATAACAATATTTGACTTTAAAAAATAACATTTTCTTATGAAAGTAAAAAAAATTAAAGATTAAAACATTTTTTATATTTATTATCAAACACGCACACAATAACAAACAAAAAATAACAATATTTGACTTTAAAAAATAACATTTTCTTATGAAAGTAAAAAAAATTAAAGATTAAAATATTTTTTATATTTATTATCAAACACGCACACAATAACAAACAAAAAAAAAACAATATTTGACTTTAAAAATAACATTTTCTTATGAAAGTAAAAAAATTAAAGATTAAAACATTTTTTATATTTATTATCAAACACGCACACAATAACAAACAAAAAATAACAATATTTGACTTTAAAAAATAACATTTTCTTATGAAAGTAAAAAAAATTAAAGATTAAAACATTTTTTATATTTATTATCAAACACGCACACAATAACAAACAAAAAATAACAATATTTGACTTTAAAAAATAACATTTTCTTATGAAAGTAAAAAAAATTAAAGATTAAAACATTTTTTATATTTATTATCAAACACGCACACAATAACAAACAAAAAATAACAATATTTGACTTTAAAAAATAACATTTTCTTATGAAAGTAAAAAAAATTAAAGATTAAAACATTTTTTATATTTATTATCAAACACGCACACAATAACAAACAAAAAAAAAACAATATTTGACTTTAAAAATAACATTTTCTTATGAAAGTAAAAAAATTAAAGATTAAAACATTTTTTATATTTATTATCAAACACGCACATAAAAACAAACAAAAAATAACAATATTTGACTTTAAAAAATAACATTTTCTTATGAAAGTAAAAAAAATTAAAGATTAAAACATTTTTAATATTTATTATCAAACACGCACACAATAACAAACGAAAAAAAAACAATATTTGACTTTAAAAAATAACATTTTCTTATGAAAGTAAAAAAAATTAAAGATTAAAACATTTTTAATATTTATTATCAAACACGCACATAAAAAAACAAACAAAAAAAAAACAATATTTGACTTTAAAAAATAACATTTTCTTATGAAAGTAAAAAAAATTAAAGATTAAAACATTTTTAATATTTATTATCAAACACGCACATAAAAAAACAAACAAAAAAAAAACAATATTTGACTTTAAAAAATAACATTTTCTTATGAAAGTAAAAAAAATTAAAGATTAAAACATTTTTAATATTTATTATCAAACACGCACACAATAACAAACGAAAAAAAAACAATATTTGACTTTAAAAAATAACATTTTCTTATGAAAGTAAAAAAAATTAAAGATTAAAACATTTTTAATATTTATTATCAAACACGCACATAAAAAAACAAACAAACAAAAAACAATATTTGACTTTAAAAAATAACATTTTCTTATGAAAGTAAAAAAAATTAAAGATTAAAACATTTTTAATATTTATTATCAAACACGCACACAATAACAAACGAAAAAAAAACAATATTTGACTTTAAAAAATAACATTTTCTTATGAAAGTAAAAAAAATTAAAGATTAAAACATTTTTAATATTTATTATCAAACACGCACATAAAAAAACAAACAAACAAAAAACAATATTTGACTTTAAAAAATAACATTTTCTTATGAAAGTAAAAAAAATTAAAGATTAAAACATTTTTAATATTTATTATCAAACACGCACACAATAACAAACGAAAAAAAAACAATATTTGACTTTAAAAAATAACATTTTCTTATGAAAGTAAAAAAATTAAAGATTAAAACATTTTTTATATTTATTATCAAACACGCACATAAAAAAACAAACAAAAAAAAAACAATATTTGACTTTAAAAAATAACATTTTCTTATGAAAGTAAAAAAAATTAAAGATTAAAACATTTTTAATATTTATTATCAAACACGCACATAAAAAAACAAACAAAAAAAAAACAATATTTGACTTTAAAAAATAACATTTTCTTATGAAAGTAAAAAAAATTAAAGATTAAAACATTTTTAATATTTATTATCAAACACGCACACAATAACAAACAAACAAAAAACAATATTTGACTTTAAAAATAACATTTTCTTATGAAAGTAAAAAAAATTAAAGATTAAAACATTTTTAATATTTATTATCAAACACGCACATAAAAAAACAAACAAAAAAAAAACAATATTTGACTTTAAAAAATAACATTTTCTTATGAAAGTAAAAAAAATTAAAGATTAAAACATTTTTAATATTTATTATCAAACACGCACATAAAAAAACAAACAAAAAAAAAACAATATTTGACTTTAAAAAATAACATTTTCTTATGAAAGTAAAAAAAATTAAAGATTAAAACATTTTTAATATTTATTATCAAACACGCACACAATAACAAACAAACAAAAAACAATATTTGACTTTAAAAATAACATTTTCTTATGAAAGTAAAAAAAATTAAAGATTAAAACATTTTTAATATTTATTATCAAACACGCACATAAAAAAACAAACAAAAAAAAAACAATATTTGACTTTAAAAAATAACATTTTCTTATGAAAGTAAAAAAAATTAAAGATTAAAACATTTTTAATATTTATTATCAAACACGCACATAAAAAAACAAACAAAAAAAAAACAATATTTGACTTTAAAAAATAACATTTTCTTATGAAAGTAAAAAAAATTAAAGATTAAAACATTTTTGATATTTATTATCAAACACGCACACAATAACAAACGAAAAAAAAAACAATATTTGACTTTAAAAATAACATTTTCTTATGAAAGTAAAAAAAATTAAAGATTAAAACATTTTTAATATTTATTATCAAACATGCACACAATAACAAACAGAAAAAACAATATTTGACTTTAAAAAATAACATTTTCTTATGAAAGTAAAAAAAATTAAAGATTAAAACATTTTTAATATTTATTATCAAACACGCACATAAAAAAACAAACAAAAAAAAAACAATATTTGACTTTAAAAAATAACATTTTCTTATGAAAGTAAAAAAATTAAAGATTAAAACATTTTTAATATTTATTATCAAACATGCACACAATAACAAACAAACAAAAAACAATATTTGACTTTAAAAATAACATTTTCTTATGAAAGTCAAAAAAATTAAAGATTAAAACATTTTTAATATTTATTATCAAACACGCACACAATAACAAACGAAAAAAAAAAAAAATATTTGACTTTAAAAAATAACATTTTCTTATGAAAGTAAAAAAAATTAAAGATTAAAACATTTTTAATATTTATTATCAAACACGCACACAATAACAAACAAACAAAAAACAATATTTGACTTTAAAAATAACATTTTCTTATGAAAGTAAAAAAAATTAAAGATTAAAACATTTTTTATATTTATTATCAAACATGCACACAATAACAAACAAAAAAAAAACAATATCTGACTTTAAAAAATAACATTTTCTTATGAAAGTAAAAAAATTAAAGATTAAAACATTTTTTAATATTTATTATCAAACACGCACATAAAAAAACAAACAAAAAAAAAACAATATTTGACTTTAAAAAATAACATTTTCTTATGAAAGTAAAAAACATTAAAGATCAAAACATTTTTAATATTTATTATCAAACACGCACATAAAAAAACAAACTAAAAAAAAACAATATTTGACTTTAAAAAATAACATTTTCTTATGAAAGTAAAAAAAATTAAAGATTAAAACATTTTGGCCGATAATTTAAGAATCAGGGAAAAGATGAAATCGATAAAAATTTGACGTAAACGTTCAATTTTATTGACACGTAAAAATCAGGATTTTATTTAAAGACAAAAAGTACTATTTTGAGACCAGCTATCGATTTCATTCAACATTTTGGATGAATGCCAATAGAAACTGGTGAGATATTCTAACAAACCCTATAGTACAATTGAACCCAATTTTTAGTATGGATACTCCATATGGATGTGAAACGAGGTTCGGTTAGGGTTAGGGTTTAAAAATCTCTACCCCAATCTGGTTTTATCAGATCAGGCTGTCCGAAGATACTGATTTCCTAACCATAACAGTAAACACTTGATAATAAATTAAGATTTAACGGTTAGAAAGACCAGATGAGTGTGAAATTGCTTTTGATAAATATTGCTATTTATTAAAAATAAAATTGAAATGTTTTGGTCCCCCAACAAAAGGAGGATGAACCTGTAAATTCACCTTGTCTATCCGCACTTTTCTAAATAACTACGCCTTGGAATTTTTTTACATTTTGCACAAACATGAAACATGATATGAGTAAAAAAAAAAGTAACAGAACGGATTTTCCAAGAAAACTCCGGTTGGCCCTCAGGGGTGCCTTTCGGGTTAAAATAGCTAAAATTGACACTTTTGTGCTTATTTAAAAAAAAAAAAAAAAATTGATGCCTTGGATTTTTATAAAACTTTTTGAAAAGTTGTAACTAACTGATTTCTATATAATTTTGTTTGTCTATACTTCGCGATAACACTTGGGTGTGTCCCAAGGGTTCTTTTAGGGCTAATAAAAACACTCCATTTTTGGGACTATTTTACCATATTTGTCCAAAATTTTCTGTGTATGTCTATTTAGCAGTTTCCCATGGTTGCTGAACTCAAAATATGTTAGGGCCTTGGAGACTTTTGGGGCTAAATGGGGGAGGAGCAAATAATAGACTTAGTCATTTCTTTTTTTGCATGGTGCAGAACTCAAATTTACGTATGTTACAACCTAAAACTGCACCGTTTGTTCATTTTCACCAGGATTTGACATCCCCTGGGGACTTTGGGGGCAAAATTGGGAGGGGGGGGGGAGTGCTGAACTTAGTCATTTTTTTTATGCCTCATTCACTGTGTTCTCACGGGGGACCATGCATGCTTCAGTTTTTTTTTTTATCCTTTCTATTAATAATAAAATATTCATCTCCAGGAAATTGGACAGTTATTGTTTTTTTTTTCGTTTTTTTTCTTCATCTTATATGCCATGGTGGTGATAAGTCCTGGCATGATTTGAGATGCTTTGAATTAAGTCAAAATGATGTTTATATGTCTGATTACAGTTTTTGGCGTCTGTCAAACCCATGTGTAATAAAAAGAAATTCATCGTCTGAAACACTCAATAATAATTTAAGTTTTAACGCTCGTCTGGTCTGTGGGAGCCTTTCCTAGTCTCACACAAAAACATGCGTTCACATTTCAAGCCACTTTTCTTGTCATATACATACGCGCACACAAACATACGCGCACATGTACACACACGTAGATATATTCACGTTCGCGTACATACACTCACATTCACGTGTATAAACACACGCTAACGTACACACATGTACTCACACATGGACAAAGTCACTTCCCCTTTCAAAGGAAATCCACACGTGCGCAAAAGACCACCGGAAACACCTATAAAAGCAAGAGCAATAAGCAGCATCAGCCTTTTCGGACCAGCTCTCGAACTGAGAGGTTTGACGAACCAGCCGCCTCCCAAAAGGGAGGCGTGTGCCTCACGCCACTTGCTGCTACGTGGAACAAGAGCTAACAGACTGTACGTACACCTTACACGTTTTCTATCTCCATGGCCTGGATTGACATTTTCTCATTCTCTCTCTCTCTCTCTCTCTCTCTCTCTCTCTATACTACAATAGACTTTCCTTCTCACCAGCTAACAGCGAGAGACGCACACCAAACTGGATTGACTTTCTCTCTTTCTCGCTCTATGGCAATAGACTTTCCTTCTCACCAGTAAACAGCGAGAGACGCACACCAAACTAAACACGTGTAGTACCCTTTTCTTTCACTTGTTTCTTCACAAAATACTAGTTCGTTTAATTCAATTTAACACGTACTTCGTCTCTTTCTCAGTTCATTTTTCCTTTCTCAATGCAAATCATTTTCTCCTATTTTGCACCACAACCTACAAAATGGTGACACCCGAACGTGAGATGAACACACATTTCATTCTAAACCACAAGTCCCGCAGCAAACTGGCGCCCGACTGACGTGAAACGAACATGCACGGTGACCCTACTTTTTTTGAAAGGAATTGTTTTGAGCGAGACGCGTGTTTTTATTGATAAAGAAAAAAAACGAACATTTCAACAAAGAAAAACAAGTGACCTACTACCGACAAGAACCTCAACCACTACAATGACGAAACCCCTCGTCAGACTCGTCAGAAAAATAAACACGGAGCTGTCGACTTCATACCGAATTTAAAAAGAAATTTGAGCTCGACAAACATTTTTCACGGTTTCCTGACATTACCCTGCAACAAACACGAGGAGCTAAATCACTTAGGCCTATGCAATTCCCTTCTGCACAGCAGACGCAACAACAAAGAAATAATTACAGGACATCACTAGCAACACATAGGAAGAAGCTGAATTAACAATGAGTTGAGATGCACGGATAAACTCACAACTGGAAGTTTCGTTGATACCGGCAACTGGAAACCCATTCAACACGAACGAATGCACAATAAACGCCCGTACAGACAATGTACACACACTACCGCAGACTCACATGCGAAGACAATGGCAACTGGAAACTCGTTCAGCACAAACGAATGCACAACAAACGCCTGTACTGTGGTTTTTCTTACTGAGAACGCAAACGCCGAGTTTGTTTTAAGACTTTATCTAGCCGAGAGCCGACCGCAAGTATCTACATGCTGTCTCTTTTTGTGCACCGCCCGTTTGCCGGTGTTCCCCCTGTTATCGTCCCCTGTGTACCTACATGCATTACATGTACACACACTACTGCGGAGTCATTTGTGAAAACACTGCCAACTTGACACACAACGGCAACACGAAACAAAAATTGTCCTTCCAAACGAACAATTCACTTCACTTTCCAAGCAACTCATTGCACATGTCAGCACATAACAAACAAAACAAATGTCAGCCTAAAAAAAAAAAGAGTAAGCACCTTTTCCATGCGTAAGTAAATACTTTTTTTTTACGAACACACTCCGTTTTTGACGTTTTTTTTAAACAACCACACCAACAGCAAAAAAACAGGACGAAAAGTCAATTGCCGAAAACATTACTTAAAAAAAAAAAAAGATATACACTGCATATTTTTTTTTCCTAGGAAGGAGAGTATTGTGGGAGCCTTTCCTAGTCTCACACAAAAACACACATTCACATTTCAAGCCACTTTTCTCGTCATATACATACGTGCACATGTATACACACGTAGATATATTCACGCTCACGTACATACTCACATTCCCGTGTATACACACAAACGCTAACGTACACACATGTACGCACACATACGTGCACATGTATGCACACATGGACAAAGTCACTTCCCCTTTCAAAGGAAATCCACACATGCGCAAAAGACCACCAGAAACAATTATAAAAGAATGAGCAATAAGCAGCATCAGCCTTTTCGGACCAGCTCTCGAGGTGAGAGGTTCGACGAACCAGCCGCCTCTCGAAAGTAGAAAAAAGGTTAGTAATACAATTCAATACGACGAATGAAGTGGACGTATTTCGGAACGGCAGTAATTAATTGCGCAAAAAAAAATTTTATTGTTCAATATTGTTTAGCGTCGTAAAAAAGACTTTAGAAACAAAGAAGAAATGGATATTCTTTTACCATTGGATAAAAAGAAGATAAAAAGGAATTTGAAAAAGGAATATGAAATATCAGTGGAATTAAATGTATAAAATCTTCACCGTTTACATATAAGAAAGGACTTTTAAACTCTGGAATCAATTCTGTTTCAATTAATTTAAAAGGGAAATATCGTTTCAGTTGTCAAACATTTCAGTGTCCAAACAAACATCTGAAACAAATTATGGTCGAGTACCAAGGTACAACTGTATAAATATATATATATATATGTTTTATTTTTTTATTACCGTTTTATCTGTTTGGCTACATATGTTTACGATCCGATAGCTTCGCCAGGCCTCGCAGAAGTGGTTGCTAGTCATTGGAAAAAAGGTGTTTTTAAGCTTAAAAACACCTTTTTTCCAATGACTAGCAACCACTTCTGCGAGGCCTGACAAAGCTGTCGGATCGTAAACATATGTAACCAAACAGATAAAACGGCAATAAAAAAATTTAACACATATTTGCTCTGCAATGGTATTGAGCACTCTCTTCAAGTTTTTACTAATTACCAGTTTTACCAAATATATATATATGAAGGGACCGTCATTACTAAATTCTACCAAAAAGCAGCCAGCCGAAGTATATTTGTACACTACAAGTCGGCCCTCCCTACTAAGGCCATTATCGGATATGCTAGGAATGAGATCATCCACATCCAAAGCAAGTGCAGCAAGCCAAAAGACAAGACAGAATGCACAAAAAGGTTCCACCAGGTTACCCCAGTACTGTCATTAAACACCTCTGGAACACAAGAAAACGTGTAAGAAGCTTCCCCACCAATACCTGCTTCCTTAAAATGCCCCATCTCAGCGACAAGATCACAACGGCTATCCACAGGGCTATCAGAAGAGAGGGTCTCAATATGCAACTAGCCGACTCTGGACCATCCGTTGGACAGAAGCTCTCTAAACGCAAGCACAACGAGGACCCAACACCATGCACACTGGCAAATTGCCCCGTATATCCCGCAACCATCTGCCACCGCATACACGTAGTATACAGACTAGAATGCTCTGCCTGCGGAAAATTCTATGTGGGCAGCACCACGAGACCCCTACACATAAGAATCAGGAACACACACAAACACAAGCATCATCATTCCACAAACACCTCAACACCTGCAGAAACACTAATATATCTATTAAAGTCGATATTTTAACCACAGAACGCAATATTGGGATTCTTTGCATAAAAGAATCATTACTAATATCCAAATTACGGCCAGAATCAATAACAGACTTGAGCTTGGATCTTCATTCATTATATAACTTTACATACGGCTCCCACCAAAGACTTACCATTACAACCCTAACCCATTACAACAGGTACACCACTACATACCGCTCATTCACCAAATCACAGTCCAGACAGGACCTTACTACAAGCCCCTCCCATATAAATTATAAAAAAATTTTATAAAAAAATAAAATAAAATAAAAGAAATTTGATAAATAAGTAAAAACAGTGATATATAAAAACAAAAATATATAAAACAGCAATATATAAAAACAAAAAATAATTTAAAAAATATAGTTAACTGAAGTAACATAAACCAATTTAAAGAAAAAAGTTTGATTTAAGTTAACCCACCTATTCAAACCGTAATAACACTAACAACAAACACAAATAAATTAATAAACAATAACAATAGTTTTATGAAAATAAATAAATTAACAGCTTGCAAGGAATGTCAATCCAGTGCCCCCCTTCTCACCTATCTTCCTATTCCTGACAACCGCAACACCAACCTAAACACCCAGCAGCCGACTGGGTGCGAACCATCCCGCACCCTCCTCCCCTCTTCTGTCACATCTCACTCCTACTTTCATCCTTCAAAAGCTAACCGGACACAACCTACTAGCGACTTACATGATCTAGATACACAAATTCATCCCACCTAATACATGTCAGCAGGAAAAAAAAAATAATAATAATAATAACAATAAAGACGACAAAATAGACAGAGAACATGCAAAATTAAAAAAGCTCACGCTAAAGCAACAAGTTATAAACTAAAAAAGAAAAAATGAATAAATAAAAATACAAACATGTTAATTACCTAATCAGACCATACTTAAATCCTCTCCTCACATTTGCTCCGAGGCCCCACACAGCTATCCAACTTCCGCTCCGTCATCTAGCATGCTTTGAATCAATCTGTCACGTCTACCATTTGAAAAGGGAATTTTTTCCGAAATTAATAATGGATATTGTCACAGACATAACAAGTAAGACATTTGTACCTAATACAACTGAATAAATATATGTATATATAGACATATATGTATGTACTTATTGATTTGTAAATTGCCACTTGCTTTCGTCTTTCACCAACAACGACTATATTTCATTCCTCGCATTGTGACAGCCTTCTAAATCTCTACTACATATCTATCCCACACAATGCTTCAAGCAAACTACATATCAATTCTATATATATATATATATATATGACAAAAGGTCTATATTTCAAATTTCGAGATGTTGTTCATCTGATAACTAAAAGAAAACACAATTGATTTTCAGATTTTGTAATCATGCTCATATTCCTTTATTTTTTGGGGGGAAGTTGATGAGTACCTTTTCTTCTGATGAGTTAAGGGCAGAATAAATTCAAAAATTGACATAGTTACATGAATGATTCTGCACTACGAAACAGATGCTGTCAAGAATTGAACATTTTAACATGCTTAAAGAAATAAACAGTAAGATGGACAACATCTTGGAACTTGGAATATAGACTTTTTGTTATTTGTTTATATATGCTCTGTAGTTACATCGAGCTTCATAAACTAAAGGATTGGTGAAATATAATTGAATAAGCACATTTTCCAATAAACACACACACACACACACACATACATAAAACGATTATATATATATATATATATATATATATATATATATATATATATTATGTACAGAAAGTTGTTAGTTGAGACAGATCATTGGTACCGTCGGTTTCAAGCCCGATAATAAGGCCCGTTTAAGGTATCCTTATCAAGACGAATATTGGCTGAAGAGAGCTTGATAAGGATACCTTAAACGGGCCTTATTATCGGGCTTGAAACCGACGGTACCAATGATCTGTATCAACTAACAACTTTCTGTACACAAAATATAAGTACGCTCTTAAAATTTGGATTTTCCTTTTAATTGAGCACTCTGCTGGAATTCTTTTTCCAAAAAAAACTAATCATATATATATATATATATATATATATATGATTAGTGATGGAACGATACCAATATTTTTTCCGATTCTGATACAGTTACCGATTTCGTGCTAAATTCCCAATTCCAATACAATTTCCGATTCCAATTCTTTATAAATCTCTAAATGTTTAACTATAATATTGTTATTTCCCCCGATTTTCGTAAAAACACGTGTTAAATATGCAGATATTTTCCTAAACGTCAACTTACACTTGTGGAGGATGATCTATTGATTTTAGTTTTACTGGTATTTAAAAATCAATCAATATTTATTATTTTATCGTTATTACCAGCAATTTAAACAAGATCAAATAAAAAAAAGACAATTAAAAGAATCGTTTTGGCATCAGAAAATAGGCATCAATTTTTCCGATTCCGATACCCCCAAATCTTAAAATTTTTCTGATTCCGATTAATCATCCCAACACTAATATATATATATATATATATATATATATATATATATATATATATATATATATATATATATATACTTAGGGGATTAGAACAAGAGTCTAAAGAGCAGAGTATATTTTAGTGTATTAGTAAATTTATTAATAAAATTAAAAGAAAAGAAAAGAAAACAGTGCTTGTTGTAATGTAGATATATAATAAGCTCAATAGGCATATATATATATATATATATCCTAGAGGTATTTTAATATTAAGATGATTGATAATTTATAATTAAAATTAAAAATCGGTTTCACAAGGAAGAACAAACAAAATCAATAAATTGTACGATCGTTTCGGAAACAATGTTTTTATTGAGATAGACAATAATGAGTCTCGTACAATAATTTTATCATTTGGTTTTTTTAAACAAAGTCTCCTCATCAGCAAAAATATTGGGTGTTTTTTATTTAAAGACACCAAAAATAAAACTAGCATTTTTTTTAAGTAAGGCACATGTATCTGGAAAATATTTAAAATATAAAGGAAAATAGTTACGTTTTTGATGTTGATAAACAAAGTAAGATAAAATAAAATATATAAAATAAATACGTATTATATACGTTAGAAGCCAAAACAACGCATTATTACAAAATAAACAGACATTTATTTTGTTTGAAAATTTTGTTGAAATTAATAAATATATTTCGAGGCAAAGCCTCATCTTGAATATAATACATATTTATTTTATTCAAACTCAACCGGCGCTTCTAAGGAACACAAAAAAATCTTAACATATATATATATATATATATATATATATATATATATATATATAAATTGTTTTTTGTTTAAAATGAAAATATTTTGCCTACTGTCTCACAATCGAAGCATTTCATCAACTGTTTATGTAAACATGTTGTTTACATAAACAGTTGAAAAATGCCGATAAAAAGTCTGTTCTCGCGTGAGTCGCAAACTGTACTCATACTAATAATTAAGGCATAAGAGTTTCTTACATTTATTTTAGATTAAATAAATTTTTTACATTTTCCAAAATTTTGCAGATTTTTTTCTTGGTGTTACCATAGATGATAAACAGATAATAATTATGATTTATTCAATTTGCAATTGACAATGTTAGCTTGCTGTCTCACAATCTGATTGGTTAAGCACTACATCTTTATGTAAACAGCCTGAAGATGCCAATGAAAAGTTGGGTCGCAAATTGTATCAGTACGAATAATTAAGCTGTAATTGTTATTTTTACTAAACATTTTTATTTAGTTTATTACTATTAATATAAGGCACACGTTAAAAAACGACCCTGGTGTCTAACTCTGTCCCGTGGGGAGGCATAGTAAATAGGTACTATTAATATAAGGCATAACCGTATGGACACATCGGTTCAAGTTAAATCACCAAAGTTAAGCAACGTTGAGCCTGATCAATATTAAAATGGGTAACCATTTCCGAATTCTAGATACTGTATGTGCTCTCTGTTTAGCTCAACATTGTTTCCAGTCGTCCTGGATTTCTCCTTGCTACTGGACTCAAACAATGTCGATTCAAGAGAAGTGGGGTTGATGATTGTGCAACACTTGCCTCATAATTACACACACAGCTACCCTTACAAGAGTTATCCATTGTCTTTTAAGACTGAATGAAGTCATTGATTTATTATTGGCAGAACCCGTGGAAATTTCATGGAATGAGAAATATATTGAACACACAAATATGTTTCGATAAAGCTGATATATTTCTGGATAGCACAAAAAAAATATTTGGGGGGAGGCGGGGGGGGGAGACAGAAAAACGAATAAACATTTCTATGAATATAGTGTCAATTGTATTTTAAATATAGAACTGACCTAAATGAGATAAATTAATAAGTATTCTCTTTCCCTCCCTTTTCTTTCAGTCTCTCTCTTTCGGTCTCTCCCTTTCCCTCTCTTCTCTTTCGGTCTCTCCCTTTCCCTCTCTTCTCGTTCGGTCTCTCCCTTTCCCTCTCTTCTCGTTCGGTTTCTCCCTTTCCCTCTCTTCTCTTTCGGTCTCTCCCTTCCCCTCTCTTCTCGTTCGGTCTCTCCCTTCCCCTCTCTTCTCGTTCGGTCTCTCCCTTCCCCTCTCTTCTCTTTCGGTCTCCCTTCCCCTCTTTCGGTCTCTCCCTTTCTCTCTCTTCTGTTTCGGTCTCTCCCTTCCCCGCTCTTCTGTTTCGGTCTCTCCCTTCCCCGCTCTTCTCTTTCGGTCTCTCCCTTCCCCTCTCTTCTCTTTCGGTCTCTCCCTTCTCCTCTCTTCTCTTTCGTTCTCTCCCTTCTCCTCTCTTCTCTTTCGTTCTCTCCCTTCTCCTCTCTTCTCTTTCGTTCTCTCCCTTCTCCTCTCTTCTCTTTCGTTCTCTCCCTTCTCCTCTCTTCTCTTTCGTTCTCTCCCTTCTCCTTTCTTCTGTTTCGGTCTCTCCCTTCCCCTCTCTTCTCTTTTGGTCTCTCCCTTTCCCTCTCTTCTCTTTCAGTCACTCTTTTTCCCTACCTTCTCTTTCAGCCTGTTTGTCTTCCCCATCCCTTCTGGTGTTTTGAAAGAATGGATGAGAGTTCAAGTGTCAGTAGATGTAGAACAGTCGAAGGAAAACCTGGCAGGAAGTGATGAGTATGGATTTAAGAGAAAAAGGGATAAATGAAGACTTGGCCAGAGATAGGTCAGTTTGGAAGTCAATTGCTAAAAACCACTCAACACATATCAACATTTAAAATGGATAATGCTTACTGGAGAGAACTTGAATGTCTACTGGAGAGAACTTGAATGTCTACTAGACACTATTCTCGAGTGCCTAAGGTATCTCTGAACAGGAGTTTGTTAGGACAGTTTAGCATGAGGATACTTTTCCTAAAAGTAAGCCCTGACTAAATATTCAAAATCACATAATATTCGCAGCCCGAATAACATCTCCGCTGTATAGCTAACCCACATCGGATTTTATGAAGAATGGCACACCTTCTACATGTGATGTTACCTCAAGTAACAGCACGGAGCTGGATACTCAACCAGACTAGATGAATTCTTGTCTTGGAATCCTGTAAGAGCAAGAAACCCAAAAGAAAGATATACTATAACATATTTGGTACTCATGCACTTATTGATCCATGCTGAAATAATAACGTTATTATTTAAAAAGCCATTCTTAACATGGGGAGGGGAGGGTGTTTTGTACCTATTCTGTACTTTAACCTTACAACTAAATTAAAAAAAAAAAACATATCATAAAACTTTAATTAAACTTGGAAATACGATTAAAAAAAATAGTGCGTATCAGTAAGTGCATTAGCACCACATATTTAAATGGTCAAGTGGAGAGAGGGAAATTATGTCCCAACTTCTTTATTAACTCCGTGTTCGAGAGGCAAAGTATATATAGAGATCAAGTGTTGGCCCCAAGAATGGGTCCCTTAATTTCTGAGACTTTTGAATGAAGTAAGAAAAAAAAAAAACACAAGAGAGATATACTATAACATATCTAAATGGTTGATTGAGGAGAAGGAAATTATGTTCTTAACTTTTTTACTAACTCATTGTTTGAGAGATAAAGAACTTTAATGAAACATTCGAATATTTATGCATCTCATGTAAGGATCAAGTGTTAGTCCCAGTTTTCTGAGATCATAAACTGAGGGAAAATGTTAAACTAAATTTAACTAAACATTTTTAATATTGGAAATTTATTTCTGACAAGATGGTCATAATATTGAAGCCTCCCGTTCTGCACAGACCTCTATATACTATCCAGAAATTTATTTATTTATTTAAGCAACTTATCTTTGGCTAGGTTTTTATTTATCCTACTTTCCCTCAGATCCATTCATTTCTTTCCATGTTTTCCTTAGCCTTTCCTCTGTGAACTGAACCTGCTATTTCAACTGTACTACATCCATTTTTCAACGTGACCATACCATCAAAGTCTACTTTTCTGCACAGATCTCTCTATACTTTTCAGATATTTAATCTTTCTCTGAGGTCATCAGAACTAAGGATGTCTTTAAGAGTCACATTACACACACACTGTCTCATTCTTATATCATTTCTCTCCATGCAACACCTGTCCTCAACCCTTGCTAGTGGTAACGTTCTGCTGGTTAGTAATGGCAAAAGTTTCCTGATTTTATTCCATCCAATTCTTTCTCCTCCAATCGCATAAGCATCTGCTTCATCTTGTGTTCCAATGGTATCACCTAGGTAACAAAGCTTCACCATCCCGATATACTTTCTCCACATCAGAGTTCTTATCTGTCACCATTGTTTTATAATTTTTGCATCCAAACTAGTTACCCACACTCTACCTACCAGTACTTTCACAGCACCGTACTCAATACTTACAGATACGAAAAAAAAAAAAAATGGCTGCAACTACACTGCTATAGTGAAATTCGGAAAACGGAAAAAGTGATTAAAAAGAAAAATAATTTAATGTACTGACTTTTTAAGTCAATTGAAACTAAAAGCAATGATGTCTATTTAATTAGCATGTCAAATATTATGCCATTATTTAAAAACACACGTGTTTTCAATCTTTATCCGTTGCCATATTTCTTTCGTAAGACACAACATAATTACAAGCGAAGTAACTCAATTATGCTAAAAAAAAAAAGAAGTCAAAATTAACAATTTATTAAAAAAAATACTTACACGATATTTACCTCCCTTTGGAACTCTCCGGTGTTTTTTTGCCAAAAATTTTATTTTCACTAATTTTTGTAAAAAGAAAATGTTTTCTTTAATAATTTTTTTACCTTATCGTTTTTCATCATTTTTGGATATGTTCATTACTGTAACATGACAATACAGTAGAGACGATTGATTTGCCTTGGAATTCAATATTAAAATTTTCGAATTTCACCATGATAGTGTAGTTGCACCAAAAATTGAATTGCACTTGCCTCCCTTTCCACAAACTTAGCAGAACTTTCCCCATTTTTTTTTTCATGCAACGCATATCCTCAACCCTTAGTTACTGGCCAGATTACATTTCCATGCATCATCACACTGTATACACATTCCTGATAGACTCTTCCTTTGGCCAACAATAGTAACTCTCTGCTAGTTAGTAATGGCAGAAGTTCCCTGAACTTAGTGTATCTATTGCTAACTCATGAAATCATACTAGCACCTTCTCCACCCTGTGCTCCAATCACTAATGTAGAATGAATGGTAAACTGAATAGTATGTTTTATATTGGAAATTTATTTCCAGCAAGATCACCACGCTGTTGAAGTCGCCGATTCTGCACTATAATTAAGTCTGACTGTAAGATTCACATTACGTATGCATCATATGATACTCTTATCTCTCCATGCAACGCATATCTTCAATCCTCAGTTACTGGCCATTCATCGACACTTCATCAATTATTAAATCATTTCTCTGTGATAGGTTCATAAGATTAGTGGTTGATGAGCAGAAATCAGAAGTTCACAGTATTAATGCTGGAGTCCTTCAGGATTCCATCCTGGACCCAACTCTTTCCCTGATCTTTATCAATGACCTCCCAAATCACATCCTAAGATTATTTGTAGGCATTTATGCTGATGACACTACCATCTATGGCAACACTTCAAAGGCTGTAAACGACCAAGTTCTCTCTGATTCTTTTTTCTCAGATCTTGATCATGTGGGAAAGAGGTGGCTGGTTACTTTTAATGCATGTGACCTGACTTTCACAAAACTACTTAATACGTAACCCTAAAGGTATTACTTCTTAACCAGTTTTTTTAAACGAGTTAAAATTTAACCAGACTTTCCAATTTGATAAAAGTTCCATTATAGCATATTTATTATGGGGTGGAGCTGGAATGGTCGAACATTCTAACTCGAGGTAGATAAAGGCAAAAAGTATCCATGCATTAATATGGGAGGGGAGACTATCTTCAAGTACTATCCTAAACTGGGAATAGGGCAACGAACTTATACTAAGTAGATATTAATAAGTCCTTCTCATCTTGGTTTTTTTAAATGGGGAGTAGATAATGCATGTGGATATGTTATTGGCAGCTCCAGTAATTCTCGCTTCTCCTTGTTTGGCCTTCAGTCCTCATTTCCAATGAGTGATTTTTCTGACAAAGGGTGAAGAAAAAGCTGCTTTCCAGGTCGGTAGTACTTTGTGAACAGTAGCCTGAGAAGTCGGAAAATTTCTGTTTCTATGTCTATCCTTGTGGTCATGTCACTTGTGGTAAATGTTTCATCTGGGCTGACGTTATCCGCCTGATAGTCAGGGACCCAAACCTTGGATTAACCACTAAGGAGGCTGTCCTATCAGCAGGTGCAAAGTACCGGGGCTGCTGTATTGCCATTTGGTGAATGGATTCTGGACCATACAGTAGTTTCTAGTAGGGCCTCTCGATGCTATACTAGTGAGTAATTGTTACGGCTTCACCTTATCATGTGCTACAAAAAAAAAAAAAAATTCTTGTCTTTTTCTCTCTTACTTTCCCTCCATGTCCTGCTCCAACCAAGTCTATCGACCTATTCCACAAATCCCCAAACAAACCTCAACATGACAAATCTCCAAAGACAAAACACAAATAAACCTAGAACCCCATCCTCCAACGTAGAACCCTACTACCAGGTCTCCTTCTCCAACATCAGGGGGTCTATGTTCCAACCTTCCAGAGGTTGAAACACAATTACAGGAGATGAAACCGGACATATTCTTTCTAAGTGAAACTGGCATAGGGCCAACCACTTCCCTAGACAAATTCATAATTAAAGGATACTCTAACTTAACATCTAAATCTGACCCCCAAGATCGCTATGGGCATGGAATATGTGCCTACATCAAAGATGGCTTTCCATGTGGTAGGGATATCTCCAGAGAAGACCCTAATTTACCTTATATGTGCTTCCAGGTTACACTAGCTTACACCACTGCATTTATATTTGTCCTCTATTGCCCCCACAACCGTGAGGTTACTATCTTTAAGAGCATATCTGTGAAAATTGACCACATCCTGTCTGCTCATCCTTCAGCTGACATTCACATTTGCGGTGACTTCAATGTCCATAATGTGGAATGGCTGACCCACTCAAATAAGACCAATGACGAGGGGAGGTTCTGTCATGATTTTACCACTGCCTATGATCTCACTCAGATTGTTCACGAACCCACCCGTGTGCCCAATACTACCGGTCAGTATGCAAGTCTTCTAGACCTTTTCCTCACAACTTCCCCTGAGCTATGTTCATGTTCCATTCTATCTCCTCTGGGATCCTCCGTTGTAGAAGTTAAGATAAAAATGAAATGTAATAAGTCTTCAGACGTACCTCTCCACCATACTGTATATCGATACTCCATGGCTGACTGGGATAGCTTCCGTACATTCATATCCGATCTACCTCTGCATTCCATGTTTAAAAAGGATGTGTCCTCTATAATATCAGACCTGACCGAATGGTTAATTGTAGGCATAGACCGATTCATACCATCCAAAAAATTCCAACAAAAACCTAACAGCCAGCCATGGTTCTCCCCAGAATGTGTTGCTGCCATCGTGCACAGAAATCATTTTTTCCATAGCTACCAACATAATACATGTACTGAGACTAAAGCTGCTTTCAGGACTGCCAGCAACCACTGTAAAAGAGTAATAAAAAATGCAAGAGAGCTATATGCTCAGTCCGTTAAATCCAAAGTAGCTGAGCAGCGGCTTGGTTCCCACCAGTTTTGGCAAATAGCAAACAGGATCCTGAACAGAAGTGTGCGTTCTATCCCAACCATCATCAATGGACCTGAAGTCATCTCATCAGCATCAGACAAGGCCAAACTATTTTCCAAGAACTTTGCAGCTAATTCTACCCTATGCGACGAAGGTCATCAACTCCCCATATTTCCTCCTATAACAGACAACACGCTATGTAACATACAAATATCTGTGCGTGAGGTCGCTAAGCTAATCAAGAACCTTAATTCCAGTAAAGCAACTGGCCTTGACGGCATTCTAGTTATAGTGCTAAAAAAGCTCCAACCAGAACTTGACCCCATACTTACCAAACTCTTTAAACGTTGCCTTAAGGATAAGTGCTTTCCAACACCCTGGAAAACTTCATCAGTATGCCTTGTATTTAAGAATTCAGGTGAAAAGTCATCTCCCTCTCAGTACAGACCAATAAGTCTCCTGTGTGTCATGAGTAAGTTGTTGGAATCCATATTAAATAGTCAACCACCTCAGCAGAAACAACCTTCTTAGTGACATGCAATATGGTTTCCGCTCCACAAGATCTACAGCAGATGTGCTAACGGTTATATCTCATAGGATTAGTGAATCTCTCAACAAAGGCTTCCAGGGCAATTGCTCTTGATATATCGAAGGCCTTCGATAAGGTATGGCATAAAGGCCTACTTCACAAGATTTCCAGCTACGGTATCACTGGCAATATTTTCTCAGTCATTAAATCATTTCTCTCCGATAGGTTCATAAGAATGGTTGATGGGCAGAAATCAGAGGCCCACAGTATTAATGCTGGAGTCCCTCGGGTCCATCCTGGGCCCAACTCTCTTCCTGATCTACATCAATAATCTCCCAAAACACATACTTAAATCATCCGTTGACATCTATGCTGATGACACGACCATCTATGGCAACACATCAAAGGCTGTAAATGACAAAGTTCTCTCTAATTCACTCTCCTCTGATCTTGAGCGCATGGTACAGTGGGGGAAGTGGTGGCTGGTTACTTTTAATGCATCCAAAACCAAGCTTCTATCTTTACATCATCAACGCTCTGATCCCCATCTGGCATCAATTGAAATGGATGGCTCTCGTCTTGGGGAGGCTCAATGTTTTGACAAGCTTTTGGGTTTGACCTTTACTGCTGATCTGAAATGGAACATGTATATCAGGTCTGTTGCCAAGGACTCTGGGAAAATGGTGGGATCCTTCTACCGCTCCAGAAGATATCTCACTACTGATGCAATTCTCTATCTATATAAAAGCCAAGTACGTCCAAGGATGGAGTACTGCTGCCACATCTGGACAGGAGCTGCTAAAAACAGCCTAGCCTGCCTTGACAGAGTACAAAATAGACTTCATAGCTTAGTGGGGGATGCCCTTTTCTCTTCCCTGTAGCCTATCTCCCACAGAAGAGACGTTGCGAGCCTGTCTTTGTTTTATCGTTATTTCCATGGCAAGTGCTCGTCTGAGCTCCAATCTCTCGTCCCCCCTCGCCAATCTTTCACGATAAACACCCGTCTGGCTGAAACTACTGTCAATAATTTTCTCCACTCTTTATCTGTGCCTAAATCAACATGTAGATTGCATGAGCAGAGCTTCTTTCTCAGAAGTGCATAACTGTTGAACTCTCTTCCGTTTGCCTGTTTCCCACCTGACTACAACTTAGATGTCTTCAAGTCCAACATAAACAAATTCCTGACAAACCGCCCTCTTAAGTAAGTATCAAATCTCCAATACTAATGATTACTACAATACTATCTCATTGATTACTGTACACGCAATAACCTTTATCCCTGAGTGGCCTTCGGGCCTTGATAAGTGATGACCTCCATGTAAAAAAAAAACAAAAAAAACACTCATCCAGTTGAAACCACTATCAATAATTTCCCACACTCTTTATCTGTGCCTAAACCTAAACGTAGATTCCATGAGCAAAGCTTCTTTCTTAGAACTGCACGCCTGTGGAACTCTCTTCCATTTTCCTGCTTTGCAACTGACTACAATGTGGTCGTGTTCAAGTTCAACATAAACAAATTCTTGATGAGCCGTTCCCCTTAAGTAATTCAACTTACCAAATTTCCACTACTAACAATTACTATGATATTTTCCCATTGACGACTGTACACTCATTAACCCTTATTCTCGAGTGGCCTCCGGGCCTTGATAAGTGATGACTCCTTTGTAAAAAGAAAAAAAAAACACTCTGCTGGTTAGTAATGACAGATTCACTGAACTTACTCCATTAATTTCACATCATCATCATCAGCATCATCCTGCGGCCTCAGCCGAGATTGACCTCACTACACCCTTCCAGTATCCCCTATCTGTCATAGCACCAAAAGATGGAGATGAATGTATCTCGTTGTATTCTATCTGGAAAAGTTAACTTTCGTGATCGATTATGAGATGATGGGTGCTTCCGCAGTACAAATGATGAAACGAGTTTATTTGTGGCACGTGCACAACGCCCAGCAAACTGAACACATCTCTTGCAAACTGAGGTTGATACTCTCGGTAAGTCTCCATATATAATTTCTAGAGTCGGGTGATTTTGCCGTGAGAGATTGAGTACTCTTCTCACAAGACTTGTGTAACATCCATCCAAACGACGCTGTTGTTTTGCTGAAAGAGTCCAAGTTTCAGATCCATGGAGTAAGATTGGCTCAATAAGTATGGATTTTGAATTTGCGAGCAAGATTAAATTTCAAGATCTTCTCCATTTTGTTATAAGCAGTTCATGCCCTTTTTTTAATTATTTCAGACTAGGACCTTCTCCACACTATGCTCCAATCTCTAATGTAAAACAACCTCAGTAGCTTCTTTACTCAAATATACTTTGTTTCATATATATTATTCCTTAATTGGAATTCATTTTTGAGATGAGCATTATATATATTAATTTATTTTTATTTCGGACTATTATTCTCATCTTTATTAGTTGTTGTTTTTCATCTTTTATTGGTTTGTTTATTCACAACGTTTCGGCCAACTATTCCTCTGGCCTTCGTCAGGTGGTAACCGCGACGGATAGGAACTTCGTATCTCCTAACTGCATTCTCTGCCATCACTGCCATCCGTAGTTGTTGTCGTCTCACCACATTTTGGCCAAATAAACCTCTGGCACGCTTTGGGTGGGATTGAAACTGCTATCTTCGGGGCCCGTGGCGCAGTTGATAGAGACGTTGAATCTCTACAGTTCCAGATGAACATCGTCTGAAAATAGCGGTTTCAATACCACCCAAAGCGTGCCAGAGGTTTACTTGGCCAAAATGTGGTGAGACGACAACAACTATGGATGGCAGTGATGGCTGAGAATGCAGTTACGAGATTCAAAGTTCCTATCCATCGCGGTTACCACCTGACGAAGGCCAGAGGAATAGTTGGCCGAAACGTTCTGAATAAACAAACCAATAAAAGATGAAAAAAACAACAACTAATGAAGATGAGAATAATAGTCCGAAATAAAAATAAATTAATATACTTTGTTTCTATTAGAGTTCTTACACATAAATTGCAACTTTATGAAAAATATTGGAAGATACTTGCCAATTTCTTTTTTTTTTTTCAATTTTTTTTTTTTAATTTTTGTTGTTTTATTTTAATGCTATTTTTTAACTCTATACTTTTAAAATATCTATTTAGATTCACAGCAAACTGCACACATACTCTAATATACAAAATACCAATATTGACCCAACAGATCATGGGTCATTTAATATATAATAAGCATTTGCCTCTTTTTTTTTTTTATTCCTCCACCAGTTCAAAGCTGTCCGCCTTTCTGGAATGTTGGAGTTGGCTTTTTGTCGGCGGCAAATCTTTCCCAATATAAATGGTATTGAATCTGAGCGGACAAAGACAGGCCTTGGAGGGTGGTGGGTAAGTATTGCAATTAATTGAATAACTTTAACTCACTGAAACCATTCTGTTGCGCATAGTCAAACCTTAGGCGTTTAATCTGGCAGGATATATACTAGCTAAACTACCCGTCTACGCAGGGTTTCTCTTTTTTCCTTGACTCTAATGTTGTAACAATGCAAGTCTCAAATCTTTTTGTCGCCAGCGTTTTAGTCTTGCAGACCGGTAATAGATCATTTTTTCCTGCTGTGATAGAATACATAACCGATTTAAAAATCTAGTGAGGTATTTTCTACTTTTCTTCTCTTCCCTAAAGCCGTTTTCTCACAGATAAGAGCTTACTAGTCTTTCTCTGCTCCACTATTATTTTCATTACAGGTGCTCGACTGAGTTCCACTCTATGGTTCCCTCCCTTCCTGTAAAACATTCACAACAAAAACTCACCTAGTCACAACAACTTTTAACGTAGAGAAAAGGTACAAAAATAAAAATTGTCTCAGTCGTGAAGGATTTCACCTCCACTAACCGAGAACAAAAAATTGAAGTGCAGCATCAGCACAGATACTACACTTTGATTTCCTGGCCCAAAGGCCAGGAAATCAAAGTGTAGTATCTGTTAGCTTATTAGGGTATAATTAATCATAACTAGGGCTATGACAACAGCATATTCTTTTCATTGTTTTGACTCTCGAGTATATATCCGACACAGTTAATCAATCGAGAAACACATCACTTTATATAAAAGCATATAAGATATCAACGGATACACACTTGAGAGTCAAAACAATGAAAAGAATATGCTGTTGTCCTAGCTCTAATCATAACACAACCTTCTCGTGAAATATCCACTCCGTACTGTAGAGTCTCTGGATGTGGATCAATGGGAAAACGGTGGAATAAAGAGTTCCAATGTTTGCTTTTGAATCAATAATTTAAAAGAGAATCGGGTGACTTGTGTAGGAGGAACACGTCTTTGAGAGCGAAGACATTAGATACTGAGGCCTTGGTAAAGGTTACAGAGTACAAGTGCTCATTGAAAGCTTTCAGAAACAATCAATAACATTATCGATGAGAAGTAAGGGAAGAAGGAAAGGGAGAGGGATGAAAAAAAGAGAGAAAAGATAACGATTTGAAAGGGGGAGAAGGGTTGAAAGGAAATAAAAGTTTGTAGGAGAAGAAGATGTAGGCTTCAGAAAGAGGAAGTAGGAGTTCGAGAGGTGTGGTGGAGAGTGGGAGAAAAAAAAAAGGAGGAAAAAATAAAGTAGTAGATGTGAAAGTGGAGAGATAGAGCTGAGTAAAAGTTTGGTAAGAGGGGTGAAGTTCCGGGGAGAAGATCAGTTAGAGAAAGAGGCAGTAGGAGTAAGAGAATTGAAAAGTAGAGTGAGGTAAAAGAGGCATTCAGTTAGGGGAATGGTTTGAGATAGGCTGAATGAGTGAGGGAAATGTAGGAGGAAAGAAATTGAAGGGAAAGGGATAGTAGGAGGAGATGTTGCATAGACGAGGAGTAGGAGGAGGGTTGAGTAAGAAAGAAGGTGTGCATGAATGGTTGAGAGGAGGAGGAGAGTAGTAAGAGAAAGAGGAAGTAGGAGTAAGAGTAGTAGAGCGAGAGAAAAGGTAAAGATGTGAAGGGGGGGGGAGCAGAGTAAAAGTTTTGTAGAAGTGGATGGAGTTCTGGAATCAAGGAGAAAATGAAGATAGAAAGAAAGAAGGAGTAGGAGTTAAAGTAGTAGAGCAAAAGAAAAGAATTCAGTCAGTTAGCAGAAGAGTATGAGATAAGTTGAATGAGTAAGGGGAAAGGAGGAGGAGGAGAGAAGTGGAAGGGGATAGTATGAGGAAATGTTGCATAGGCAAAGAATAGTAGGAGGGTTGAGTAAGAGTTTGGTTTGGTTGTTTTACGGCATATCAACCCTTTTCAGGTTATTTAATGCCGAATCCAGTTATTTTGGAAATAGAATTCCTGCTGCATCCAGTTATTTTGTAGAAGGTTTTTGTTCTTCAAGCTCTTTGTATCTTCAATTGCTAGTTTGTAGTGTTTGGTTTGGTTGTTTTATAGTGGATTTTATCGTTTTTGTTCCCTGCCTTGCATAACATGAATGAATTTTGCAATCGGAGAGGGAAAAGGTTTACAGAATGTTTGGTACTTTTTAAGTTAGGAAACCAGTCAAGAAATGGGGCAGATAGAAAGAGAAAGAGGAAATGGGAAGAAGGAAAAAAGGGAAAAGGTGGGTTGTTGTTTTTGTTCTTTGTTTTGCAGAACATGATTAAATTTTGCAAAAAGGAAGTAGAAAAACAAAATAGCATCAATGCTAGGTGCGTTTCGTCTCAGGATGCCAATATCTTCAGATAGCCTGATCTGGTAGGGCCAGACAGAGATACATTCGTATATGTTCGGATATTATATTACAGCTTTCCGTTACGTCTGTTATGTGGAGTTAGTTAGGAATATTAATTTTCCCGTCCTTTATTAATCAGTCGTCTTTTTTAAATTTTTTTTTTTTTTTTTTTTTAATTTTTAACATTTTGTTCAAACTGTGGATGGGGGATCCTACTGGATGCCAGACATTAACCCGCTATCTGCATTTTGTCTTAGGAAGCCAATATCTTCAGACAGCCTGATCTTGGTAGCACCAATGAAATAAGTGGAATGAGTAAGGGGAAAGGAGGAAGAGGAGACAAGTGGAAGGGGATAGTATGAGGAAGTGCTGCATAGGCAAAGAATAGTAGGAGGGTTGGGTAAGAAAGAAGAGGAGTTGAGAGGAGAAGGAGGAGGAGGAGGAGAATAGTAAGGTGCAAGCGGCAAAAAATGTTTCTACAGTAAGTGCCGCACTGACGCACTGCCATAAAGGCATCGAAAATTCGAATTTACAGTCATATCAACAATAGGACAAAATTACATGGATTGAATTCCTTCAAAACTTCTCCGAGCATGACCTACGAGGCATGATGGGTTCTGAGTTATCAGGATGAAACATCTTTAAGGACCCCCCCCCCTTACCCTCTTTTTCTTGTTTCATTGATGATGTCATAATTCTGTGACATCATCCTCGGTGCACGGTTATTTCCTCCCCCTCATCTGTTTTAATAGATGACACGATCCTTTAGTGGCATTATCCACCATGTACAATTATCACCACTCTCCCCCACCCCGCCATGTTGATGATAATTGTGTACGGAGAAACAAACAAATATGTAAAACGTTTCTGAATTTTTGAAATGAGGATAGGTTACTGCTGTGGGGTACAAATCGCCCCTATTTGAGAACTAAGTGGAATCAACCAGTTCTATGAATACCACTGGTGAGACTAGATGGAGATATTCATACCATGCTTAAGTGCATGCTACGAACACGTTCCTCTCATACCACTTTAGTGGCTCCTGTATTCTTTATGATAAATACATATTATATTTTATACACTTTACACTACTTGTGGTTTCTTTCATTTGTAACCCCTATCACGGGTCTACAACAATTATTTGTATTATTTGGATTCATCTGACTACTGTTCCCATCCATAAGGACCCTTGGCGCAGTGGTTAGAGTACTCGGTAAAAATCAATTGCAAAAAGTGATATTCTTCTGACAGTTGAAGGTTCAATCCTCAGTTGTGGGTGACCGAAGAATACAATTGCAAATTACTTAGGACCTCTATCCAGTCATGGCTGACGGAACAAGAACATGCTACCCCCGTGGAGTAACTAAAGGTTTTCTGCTCGAAATTCCATCCAAATTCCCGAGTTCGACAGAAACATTTCCAAAAATCACATTCTTAGATCATTCGTAAACATTTATGCAGACAATACCACAATCTATGGCAACACTTCAAAGGCCGGCAAAAACCAAAATCTTTCTGATTCTCTCTTCTGATCTTGAGAACGTGGTGCAATGGGGAAAAGGGTGGCTGGTTAGTTTTAATGCAGCGAAGACCAAGCTTCTCTCCTTTCATCATAATCGCTCTGACCTCCATCACGCCCCAATTGAAATGAACGGCTCTCGTTTTTAGAAAGCTCCATGTCTTTAGGACTGACCTTCACTCCGGATCTGAAATAGAACACATACATCAAATCTGTTGCCAAGATTGCTGGAAAAATGATTGGATCACTCTATTGCTGCAGTAGGTATCTCACTGCCGATGCAATTCTCTATTGTATAAGAGCCCTAAAATAGAGTACTGTTGCGACATCTAGGCAAGAGTTGCTCGGTGTGCCCTATCCAGCCTTCATAGAGTTCAAAACTGGCTTCGAAACATAATAGGTGACGTTATTTTCTCTTCCCTGCAACCTCTTTCCCACAGAAAAGATGTTGCAAGTTTGTCTCTGCTCTATCATTATTTTCATTGCAAATGCTCAACTGAACTCCAATCTATGGTACCCTCTTGCCAAACTTTCACAACAACACTCGACTAGCTACAACCACTATATATGATTTCCCTCACTCTCTAACTGTGCCTAAATATAAACGCAGATTCCATGAACAAAGCTTCTTTCCCAGAACTTCCTGGCTGTGGAACACTGTTCCGCTGGCCTGCTTCCCGGTTAAATACGACATGGTAGCCTTCAAATCCAATGTAAACAAATTCTACCCAGTTTACACCATTAGTGATTACAACACTACCACCTTACATTCATTAACTCTTGACCTTCGGGACAAGATCAAAGTGTAGTATCTGTTCCGACAGATACTGCAAGCAAAGACCATATGTGTGGGCAACCTCACATATAAGACCCTGGTCAATGTAGGGGCAACCCTTCATACCAATTGTCACTATCCAACTCCCCTACTCCCCGGGGAGTTGGTCCCCATTTCCCCTTCACTCCTCACTTTAAAAATCGGCCTTGTGCCTAATTTGCTCGGTGGGGGAGCAAATAAATACCATCTGTTCTTCAGATGCTGCACTTCTATTTCTTGTTCTCTTTCGGTGGGGGAGAAATCCTTCACGACTGAGACAATTTTTATTTTTGTACCTTTTCTCCACGTTAAAAAAAGACCCTGGTGTCTAACTCTGTCCCGTGGGGAGGCATAGTAAATAGGTACATTCATTAACTCTTATTCTCGAGTGGCCTTCGGACCTTGATAAGTGCTGACTCCCTAGTAAAAAAAAAAAAAAAATTTCAAGCCGTTAGCATTCAAAGTGTGTATAGTATTGTGGCATTGAGTGAGTGATTTAGCATCATATATGATGCAATTTCTTTTCCTTTTTTGACTGACTATGGCCGTTAGAATTCCAATATTGCTTCTTTTTTTTATTTAATGACTAACTATTCATGTTAATTATTTTCTGTCGTGTTAGTAAGTTAACTTGTGTCTAAATTTAAATTCTGTTCTTTTAATAAGTTTACATTTTGTTTTTGTTCCTTTTCATCTCTCCATATATCTATCTATATATCTATGAAAGTGAAAATGTTTGTGTGTGTGTACATTTCTCTTCCAAACTACTCTGTCAATTTTCAGTCTACAGACTCGAGATTTGACATAAGAGGTAATCAGGTTTGGGAAAATCTTTTTAATCGGTTTTCTGCCAGAAATTTGGCTGTCAAGG